>NC_077229.1:382334728-382934728 GCF_027887165.1 Monodelphis domestica | reverse complement strand
TTTACACATCTAAATTTATAACAAGGACTGATCAAAGTTATTATTTTTTATTTTTAGAAAATTTATTTAATTAATTAATTTAGAATATTTTTCCATGGTTACAAGATTCATATTCTTTTCTTCCCCTCCCCCTGATCAAAGTTATTAATGATAATTAGCTTGCCATTTTATATCTACAACTGAACAGTGAAGGGAAAATATAGGATCCACAATACTATTAATAAATAGTGGGTGACCTCATGTAACCCTTCATCACTGTAGGCTATCATTTTACCTTATGCAATAATAAACACACCAGTGCCAAAGAACATGAAAACAATATTTGGGTATGCTTTGAAGTTTTCTGGTCTGGTTCCATGAACTCACCATGAGGACAGGTCAATGAGATTGGTCAAAAAGTTACTCAAGCTGGATCTTGCATTTACCAGATTGTTTAACCTACTCAATTACTACAAAATTGAAAATACATTTACAATTATATGTTTTCTTATAAATCATTGACACTTCTGTATATTACTGACAAACCCCACCAAAAAGTGAAATTTCTTTTAAAATAACCATAGTATAAAATATTTGAGAATCTACCTAACAACACATACAAAGAAACTACATAAATAAAACTGCAAAATTCTTTTTTTCAGAAATGGACAGCCCTAAATAATTGGAGAAATATTAATTGCTCATTAATCACTCGAGCCAATATAATAAAAAGAAACAACCACACCAGATCTCAAGCTTTAGTACAATGTACTAAACTCAAAATTATTTGGAAATGAAATGGCTAAAAAGATAGAGAAATCAATTAGTGAAAGAGATTGGATATTATAATATACAGAAGGAGGCAGAGTATCCTACTGGTTGATAGGCCCAATTACTGGTATAAGAAAGTTATAAAAACATTTTTTTTTCAACAATATCTTCTGGGAAAACTGAAAAGTCATCTGGCAGGAACTAGGTTTAGACCAGTACCTTGCCCCATATATCAAGACAAACTCCAAATGGATATGTTATGGATATAAAAGATCATATCATAAACAAATTGGGGGATCAAAAAAGGAAATATCTTATAGAATTACTGATAGGGGAAAAGTTCATGATAGAGAAAATCATAAGAGATATAAGAGATGATTCTGATTATATAAAACTAAAAAAAACTTTAAAAAAAGAAATTTATAATAAAGGATGGCTTTCTGGTGAGAGGAAAGGAAAAACACACAGTGAGAAATGTAAGTAATGCAGAAACAATGCATCTCAAAACAAAAATCTATTAAAAAAATTTTTTTTTCCACAAACAAAACCAACATAGTTAACAGAAGGGAAAGAGTTAACTGGGGGAAAATCCAAGCCTTCAAAAGCCGTATGACAAAATACTCTAAATCATTAATCATTGAGAAAGGTAACTGAAAATTCCTCTGAACTTCTATTCATTATTATCATCATTAGATTAGCAAAGATGACAAAAGTGGAAATTGATAAATGTTGGAGGAAATAAAAGAACCAAGGCACACAAATACACTATTAGGTGGAGCTAAGGATTGATCCAGCCATTCTTGAAAGCCATTTGGAATTATGTTCAAAACATTACTAAAACTAAATATGCCCTTTGATGTAAAATATCACAAAGAAATATGTGTCCAAAAACATTCATAGCATTTTTTTGTGGTAGCAAAGAACTGGAAACTAAAGGAGTTTTAGTAATATTGTTGTTCACATGTTTTAGTCATGTTCTATTCTTCATGACTTCATTTGAGGTTTTCATGGCAAAGATCCTAGAGTTGTTTGCTATTTCCTTCTCTGGCTCATTTTAAGGATGAGGAAACTGAGGCAAATAGGATTTAGCTACTTGCCCAGGCAATTAGAGACAGACCAGATTTGAACTCAGTAAGACTCATTTTCCTGACTTTAAAAATACATATTGATACTCCTTCAAACATGTTAACATCTCAGTCCCTCAACTTACATTGTTTCCTACTTTTTTATTCTACTTCACCTATACACAAAGATGGTAATATTCTTGTTCTTGCTATCACACACAAATATACCACTTTCATGTTAAAACTGAGTGCTCTTGTTTGGGCAACCTCCGTGGATGCACAGTTGTTGACCCTTCGGGGTGGAACTGGCCATTCTGCATCTAAATGGGACAGAGACAGAGAGTACCCCAACATTCCCCTTTGGGGTATATACTTAAAATTGGGGGGGGGGAGATTGGCACTAAACAGCTTAAAGAAAAAGCAATTGATTTCTTTTTGTAATGTTGACTGGCCATGATACATCTTTGATAAGCAAGAGGCATGGCCTATCCATGGCACCCTAAAATTTTAATACCATTTTTTTTTCAGCCTGAGGTCAAGCCAGATAGGGACTAGCCAACCCAATTAAGACAAAGGGAGAAGCATGCTTGTAGGCCTCAACTATGGGGAAGAGATCAAGTCTAAGCAGCCTGAGAGAAAATTCAGTTGGATTTTTTGTTTGTTTGTTTGTTTTCTCTCATGTTAATGAGCAACATAAAAAAAATGATGAGAAAATTGGCTTTTTGTTACTCTAAATTCTAACACCAGGTGGCAATTAGACATATTATATGGACAAAACTCCTTAACTATTAGCTTTATTCTCTCACTAGGATCCCAGTTCTCTAAACTCTACTCTTTACTTGGATTTTAAGGCAAGGGCCTGCTGAGAAATCCAGGTGGAGATGGGGAAAAGGAAACTTGGAAGCTTATCAGTTCACTGTTCCTCTGCTGCAGAGAGCCAGAGGGTTGATTCTGAACAGAGAGACAACTGGTGAGAAAGCCCTATTTTGGGGATTTTAAAATGTCTTACACTTTTAAAACTAAGGTTTTTTTCAACTTGTAGAACAACCCATTAATTATCCTCTGTTTTGAGGTAAACAGGGATAGACAAGAAGACCTGATAAATCTCCTTTCCCTGTCTGCTAGCCAAAAGGAAGTAATGCTTAAATCTATAAGAGGTATTTATTGGCATTTTACTAATACCAATATAACTGTGATCATGTATTTACATGGGTTTGAAAAATAACATCCTAATTTTAATTTTGTCAGACAGTGAGAAAAATTTCAGTTTGTATAGAAAAGCCACGGATCAGTTTTGTAAAATAGGTTTTAGCGGTGTTTAAACTGACCAAAAATGGGTTTTTGTTTAAAATTCTCAAATGGTTTTCATCTCAATGGTTTTTATCCCAGTGTATTAAAGTTGGACTAACTTTATTATTACATTTTACTTCTTGATCTTGAAAATAGATAAACAGTCTGCTTGTCAAAAGGCTTGCTTTAAGGTTTACAGTCCTTAAAAGGTTTCAAATCTCTAAATTTAAAATAGGTCCTGTAATACTAAATGCTTTATGAAAAATTTCTAAATGTTATGTGAGTTGCCATTGAAATATGTATGTATTTTAAGTATTGTTTGGATGTAAACAACTCCATAACAATAGTACATGAATAACCCAGATGAATTGCTTGTCAACTCCTGGAGGGGGGAGGGAAGAGGGGAAGGAGACAACATAAGTCATGTAATCATGGGGAAAAAAACAAACAAATATTTTTTTTTAAATAATGGAAAAAAGGGGGACAGCTGGATATCTCAGTGGATTGAGAGGCAGGCCTAGAGACAGGAGGTTCTGGGTTCAAATCTGACCTCAGACACTTCCCAGCTGCATGACCCTGGGAAAGTCACTTAACCCCCACTGCCTAGCACTTACCACTCTTCTGCCTTGGAACCAATATACAGTATTGATTCCAAGATGGAAGGTAAGGGTTCAAATAAATAAATAAAATAATGAAAAAAAATTTGAAAAGTGGGATTCTGTATGAGACTTGAAGAAAACTAAGAAGTAGAGATGAAAAGGGAAAGATTATTCCAAACAGGGGAGAGAGCAAATGAAAATGCATGGAGATAGTTGATTTAGTGTCTTCATCATTAGATTCATTGTAATATCATGATGATATTCATTTAACAAACATTTACTACATGTTTTATATGCAATACAGTGGGAAAGATTCTGGTCATGTGCTGGGAGCCATCAGGATATCATCCACGTAGTATATTACATATGCATCTGGAAATTGTATTCTTATAGGATTTAAGGCAAGATCAACAAATTTCTGACAAAGGGTAGGGTTTGTCTTGCTGCTCTGGGGTATATTTTTCCAGTGAAAGCTTTGATATGGTCTTTTCAAATTTACTGAAGGCATGCTAAAAGCCAACCTGACCCTATCTTGGGGGGATAAAGGGATGGTAAAGAAACAATCTTGTAGATCAATTGCTATGATCTCATACCCCTTGGGAATGGCTACAGGGGAGGGAAGTCCTGGTTGCAAGCTCCCCATAACTTCCATAATATTATTTATTTCTCTTAAATCTTGTAAGAGCCTCCACTTGCCTGATTTTTTCTTTATGACAAATACAGGCGTGTTCCATGGGCTGTTACTTGGCTCTATGCGTCCCAAACATAGCTCCTGGACTAATTCTTGTAAAGCATGTAATTTCTCATCTGTTAAGGGCCATTGCTTGATCCAGATATTGGACTTCCACGTGATTGGATCAACTGTTATCTTGGCAATGGCCCCTATGGAAAACCATTATTCATTATTGGGGGGCATTTGGGTATCTTCCTCTGGTGTGACTAAAGAGACTCTCATTTGTGATAGTATATCTTGTCTCCATATAGTTTACAGGGAGAGAAGGACCACATGTGGACAGAACTGTCCTGACAGGTTACATTCTGACCATGTTAGAATCTGAGAGCTTTGTGCTGCATTAGAGATCTTTCCAATACCTATGAGGTTAGAGGGGCTGATTTTGGTGGGCTACGTTGGTGGCCAGTGTTTCCCTGCTATACAAATAGTGTCTGCACCTGTATCCAGTAATCCTATATTCTTTCCATTTATATTAAGAATTTTCATGGGTCTTGAATTTTTTATTTCCTGGACCCAGAATGCCCAATTAGAGGATCAGAATCCTCCCTGACCTCTGAATGTTTTGAGGATTGGATTAACTGTTTGTACATAAGGGAGAATGAGCAGTTGGGCGATTCTCTGTCCCTTCATTATTGCCACCATTTTAGATGGAGGATGTACTATTATTTGTAATTCCCCTGTGAAATCTGAGTCTATTACTCCCAGGGTTACAACTATTCCCTGGAGGGAGACAGAGCTCCTTCCTATAATGAGGCCCATTTTCCCCTTGGGCAGGGGGCCCTTCACCCCTGTATGGATGAGTTGGGGGGGGGATCAATATGCTGGGAGTCATCAGGCCATTAGGCCTTGACAGAGTCATGCGTGATAGCTAAGGAGGCCACAGTCCTCCTAGTCTCAAAAGGAATACTGCAAGAGCAAAATATCAGTATCCTAATTCTCTAAAACACCACCAAAAGATCAGACAATTAAACCCAATCCCACAAAGACTATCATGGGTTAACTTTTACTTAGGTACATAATCCCCAGTGAAACTGCAGCTACAGGCCAAGCCCAAAACTTTCCCACTCACAGAAACCTATTCTCATGAAGCCAGCACACAAATCAATCATAGAGGCCCATACAATAAGTACAAGCACATCAAGCTTCAATATGCCTCAGTGACTCGATTACAGAAATCAGTAACTCAGAAACTCCCTAGTAAAAAACCAGAAGTCTAAATTTGAATTTTATTCCCAGTACCCCTCAACCTCAATGATATGATTATTGAATTGTCTTTTAAGAACTGTTGATTAATTATTCCATTTTATTAAAAGCAATAAGTAATTTTCCTTGATTGTTTGTAAGCTCAAAACTTCTCACAGGGTAATGAGAAAATTAAGCCACCTATGACAAAATCATTCATCTTTTATACTGTCTGTAATCACAATATAAGATCATAGAATGTTAATCAAGTTATTTGCTAAAAGTTAATATATCACTTTTCCAATTATCTCTCTTTGAACATGCATGTGTTTTAGGTAATGTATTTGTGTGCCAAGAAAATAGTATAAAAATAAAAACCAGACATGGGAGTGGCAGAGCAGCTATCAGATGCAAAGCAGTCCCATGGCCTTAATAATTAAGCTGTCTTCCATTTGTTATTTTTTTGACTGATCCTTCATCACCTGCTGGGAAACCCTGGAGTCATGAGCAAGGGTGGACTTTGCCCGTGGCAGTCATGGCATGTGAATATATGATAAATGAACTACAGAAGTGACCATAGTATCAGGGGAAAAACTGGAAATGAATAGAGATAATGAAAGATTTCAAATACTCTTGTAAGTAAGGGCATCTGATTTTTATTTTTTACAACTTCAAATGCTTAGTTTCATTCCTTTATTCTATTCTAACTCCACCTGTCTGGGAAGCATGTTTAATACCAATGACAGATATGATTAAGCTGCTGTTCCAGGATAAACCAAATAACAAATAAACAGCAATTCCTAAACACTACTCCAATGTTCACTGCTTGAATCTCCATCTTCCTCTCTACCCCACAAAAACAAAATTTTATGTGGTTTAGAGGAAGATCAAGCATACAAGCTACATAAATATACCAACCATTGCACTGTATCCAATCACTGGGTTTGGTTGGAAAAGCCAACCATGAATCAAACAACCACAAAAAACAAATCACAAGTTTCAACACCCTCTCTGCCATTGGTTGGTTTCAATGAGTTCTCTGAGAGGAAGTGCTTGGGGTTGTTGGGATACATAATTCCAGAAAAGACCTAAAAATGCCTTCTCTATTAGAACACAAATAGCTATGGATAGAATGGTTTTCTTGCACTTTGATTAACTTAAGAGCCCAATAAAAATTGATTAATTACCTCCAATCAAAGTCTTATTTATTACCCAGTGGAATTACACATCAGCTGGGGAGGGGTAGAAGGAGGGGAGGGAAAGAACATGAATCATGCAACCATGGAAAAATATTCTAAATCAATTAATTGAATAAAAATTTTCAATTCAAAGTCTTACTTATTACTGAGCAAAGTCATTTGTGAAGCTATAGAATAAAGGATTTCACTGCAGTTTTCTAAATGTAAGAAAGATTTCACAAGTACCAATTACACATTACCCAGAATACTAGATACACTGATAGTGAAAAATTATGAAGTTGGTTAAGAGGAGAAGAGTAAAACACCTGGAAATCTAGTAAGTAGAAAGATACCATAATTCAAAGTACAGTAGTGGATCCTTAGGTGCCTAGGAGTGGAAGAAATACTTGCCTTACATCTGCAGAACTGCAAACTAAATCCAGGGGAGGAAGCAACTGAGGTCAAACTGGTTGCCCACTCTGAGCTATTTCCATCCTCTGAGCTCAAACCTCAGACCAAAGAGGGAAGCATGGGAGAGGGCAGGACACTGGAGACCAATCAGAATAGCTTTCTCAGCTGAAGAGTTCTTTTAGAGCAACCTTAGATTTGTGTCATATTATGTCTTATTATCTTAATGGATTTATTAAAACTTCTCAAAATAAAATTATTTGTAATTTATTTAAATAAACATATATAGGTATACACATATGACAATTTAGTAAAAATCTCCCCTAGTCTTGTATTAGCCACAATTTTTAAATGTACCTACCTTTCTCCAACATAGTACCACACCATAGAACCACACCTTAATACTTTAAGAAAAAATTATTTATTCAATTATTTAATTTAGAATATTTTTCCATAGTTACATGATTCATGCTCTTTCCCTCCCCTCCTCCCACCCCAGTCCCACAGCCAACAAGTAATTCCACTAGGTTTTACATGTGTCATTGATTAAGACTTATTTTGATATTATTATTTTTAATAGAGTGATCTTCTAGAGTCTACATGCCCAATCATATCCCTGTTGAACCATGTGATCAAGTAATTGTTTTTCTTCTGTGTTTCTACCCCCACAGTTCTTCCTCATGATGTGGATGGTGTTCTTTCTCATAAGTCCCTTTGAATTGTCCTGGATCATTGCATTGCTGCTAGTAGAGAAGTCCATTACATTTAATTGTGCCACAGTGTATCAGTCTCTGTGTATAATGTTCTCTTGGTTCTGCTCCTTTCACTTTGCATCAGTTCCTGGAGGTTGTTCCAGTTCACAACCACACCTCAATGCTGACTAATGTTATACATTTAAAACAGGAATGGACTCTCTATTCCAACCCCTTTATTTTACAGATGAGGATACTGAAACCCAAGGAAATGAAGTGACGTGGCAATGTAAGTGTAATGATAACAAGTAATTTAACAAGTAATCAGGAAGCTCTGAATTCAAAGCCTACCTCAGGTACTTATTAGCTGTATGTCCCAAGTCAAAAAATCCAATTAACCTATCTGTGCTTCAGTTTCTCTGCCTATGGAATGAAGAGGTTGGACTGGATGGTCTCTGACAATTAACTTTGCAAAAATACTCAAAATTTGAGTGTTTAAGTCTGTCATGCAAATAAATTCATATATTTTAGTAATTGGAAACACCATCAAAACAGCAGCACTAGTCCAGGAGCAGCTAAGGAAAGAAGATTCTCAATTTAATTCAACAAATATTTAATTGCTTGTTACTTACAGAATTAAGAACTGCTGCATTAGGAACTGGAGAAATTCACAAATTTACATGGAAACTGAATTTGAACAGGAAAACAGTTTGCCAGCCATGGGCCCTTGAAGGCTGATTTGTTTTGGGACTGGGGAGTGATCTGAAAAATCCAACTTGGGGCTAAGTCATTATTAGAACAGAAGCTGGGGTGGTGGAGGGTTTGGGGTTGGTCAAGTGTCAACTTGAAATCTAGAAACCCCAAGTTTGTAGCAACTTGAGATCTGAAGATCCCCAAGCTTACCTTGTCACATGAGTTTCTCCTGGAGGGAGATCCCAGACTCATGAGTTTCAGACCAACAATAGTCCTTAACCTTTGACTCTGTGTGGTTTGGGGCACTTGATTCTGTGTGGAGGCCTAAATATTAATTATTGATCTCCTGATTAAAGACCTGTTTTTTCTGACTATTTAATAGTTGTGTTTTTTCCCAAGTTAACAGAAGTCACACTCAGAACCTGGGCATGGACTGGCCTACTTTAACACCTGCTCCACTAGAGAGGTATGCTGCTGTAAAGAAAATTCCTAGATCAGTTAGGAAACTTTTTTCTCTGAAGTGTTAGAATGGGAACATCTCAGACTATATCATATCTTTGGATCTGTCTGGATCAGAATCATACCTCAAATCCTGAATGAAACTCAACTGACCAAGAAGGAGTGGACAAAATTGTTAGATGGGATAATAGACAACTTATTCATATGGTTTTATTATATTTAATACCAGGCTTTCAGCTGAACAATTCAAGACTTAGTATCTTTATTGAACACTCTAAATGAGCTTTTAATTAATGTTTTCCTATTAATCACCTTGGATGCCATAATAGCCATGGAGTCTGATTTCCTGGATTAATTTTTGCCTAGTGCCTTTAGTAATGGACACATGAGCAGTCAAAATTCTAAAAGCTCATTAATCTAGTCATTTTTCAGGGAAAAATTCTAATCTAATTCTACCATCTACAAGTTATAGAGGCCCTAAGGTGTAAAAGCTTGTTAGGATATTGCATATAAATTAAGAGCAAAGGGTCTCTGCTTTTGCTCTGAGTCCTGGCCTGAGAGACTAACTTTCTCATGAGTGAAATGCAAGAGCTTTGGTGCCTGGATTTTTTTATTTCTTGGCTCCATTTTAGATGGCAAAGGTGGCTAGATAAATGAGTTTAGAAGGAAAGAATCAAGGAATATATCATAAAGTAAATAAATTCACTTTATATTCACTTTGTATTCATGTTTAATACTTTTAATCTAATATGTACTTTTAAAACTATTTGCATATTAACGGTTTTCTTTTCTTGTGTCAAACAGGATTATTTTTTCAGCCCCCTCACATATGAAATTCTTTCTTTCTTCATCTCTGCTTCCTGGTTTCCTTCACTTTTCAGATCAAGTCATTCTTTCTATAAGAAGCCTTTCCCAATTTCCTTTAATATTAGTGCTGTCTTTCAGTGATTTGGTCCAATTTGTCCTGTTTATGTTTTGCATGTACCTTGTTCTTTGACTAGTCTCCTCTTGAGACTGAAATCCTTGAGAGTAGGGACTGTTTTTTACCTTTCTTTGTATAACCAGGTATTAGAACAGTGTTTGGCAAAGAGTAGATACTTAATCCTTTTTTACTTGACTTATTTTAATCATTACTTGACACTCATTTCAATACATAATTAGTAAACAAGAAAGAGTTAAAAGGCTTAATGATAATGATCATTAAATATATCAAAATGTATCCATGTAAACACTGAAGCAATTTAAAAAATAATAGAACAAATTTGGTAGAATTATCTATAATTTGAATTTGAGGGCTAATTTGAAATGGTAAATACTGTGATTTAAAAAAAAAACAAAGCCTAAGTAATACTGATTTAAAAATTGCAAATTTTGAGATTACTTTTGTGTAAAGTAAAAAAAATTAATTATTTTTCAGAATTAAAAAAATAATTCATTCTGTGGCTTTAAAAATGTTTTAGTTTTAGATGCAGTAGAAAGAATACATTTTGATTCAGGGTTTTTCAACATGATTATATTTATTTTTTTCCCAGAAGCTAGTAAGTGCCTCTTATTTAGCATTTTTAATAAATGTCTATTTAACCAAAGTGAATTTCATCTTTAAGCTTAGTAGAATTCATGCAGAATTAATTAACAAATGGGGCTCCAACTTGAAAACCATCAAACCATTAGATTTCAAATGAATAGTCAAAATAGTTGAAGTGTCCAAGGGGTTATAGAAGAACATAAATACTCTAAATTGACTAATAATGAAGTTTGAATCATGAAAATTCCACTAGTTACTGGTTTTTAGATGTGTAAGGCAGATGATGCAGCACATGCCTTTCCCTTTAACATCTGAGAAAACTTAAAAGGCTGTAGAATGATGCAGTCATAGCAAATGGTTTGTGGTGAGGCCTAGATAAGAACCTAGGTTTTCTGATTGCAGATTCCAGTGCTTTTTCCTCTGTGTTGGCCTTCCGATGTTTAGAAGCCTTGATCATAAAGTCATTCTTTTCTTAAAACTTCTAATATATATATATATATTTGGGGGGGGTTATCATGAAACTAGCAAACATAAACTTTCTTCAGGCTTTTGTGATCATATGATCATTAGCTTATTTAGTCCAAATTGCTCATTGAGTAAATAGGCCAGGAGAAGTTAAACAACTGGAGCTAGGGTCATACAGGCAGTCAGAGAAAAATTTATTTGAATTCAGAGTTTCAGTTTCCAGATCCAACACTACTTTACTATTTCGAATTACTTCCAGAAATTAGAATGTTCAGAAACAGCTAGGTGTCTTAGAGGATAGAGACCCAACTCTAGAAACAGAAAGTTCTGGGTTCAGATGTGGCCTCAGACATTTCCTAGCTGGGTGATCCTGAGCAAGTCAATTACCTAGCCTTTACCCCATTTCTTGGAACTGATACTTCCTATCAATTCTAAGACAAGGTAAGAGTTTAAAAAAAAAAAAAGAAAATGGAATGTTAAATCTGAAAGAGATTTAACGAGATTAAGTGATTTGCACAATATAGCAAAGCTAGGAATAGTAAGAAGACCATTTTCTATACCAAGGCACTTCGAACTGCTTTCCTAGAAAATAGACCACCTATTGACAACTATTCTTTCAAACAACTGTTCAGCCCTCTCAACTCTGGCAATTCTATTGCCAACTTTATTTCTGGAAATCCCAAATTTGCCCGGGTTCCTAGAGAACTTTCTTTAGGGGAAGTCCAAGACTGACCTAGTCTCTGACTGAACAAGAAACCTTAAAGTACTTAATAATCCCAGTTTAGGTGGGATTAGTAGATAGTCAAATCTTAAGTACCTTTTTTGTTTTAGAAGTTCTCTCCCAGTTAGCACAGCTTTAGGCTGAAATCCTCCTGTGGTATCCCAATGTAAAGCACCTGCCTCTCCGGGATAATCCAGCCTTGGACTCTTCTTATGGCCATTGTTAAACTAATTGATCATACTTCCCAGTCCTTAATTTCCCAGTTTTGGCTCTGTTTGGTATGTAGCACTTTAGGCTCTGTGTTGGCCTTATATTAAGAACTTGTCTATTATCCTGATTAAAAATTTGGTTATCACTACTTTAGGGGTTCTGTGTTTTTTTCCAAGTTAACACTAGGTAATCTCAGAAACAAAATAAAGATGTTAACAAAAAATTTTTATTTTCCTTATTCTAATAACTGGTTGATGGGGCCAAAAATAATTCATTACTTTAAAAGCTGTGCTTATGCTTTTTTTTTTTATTATTCATGCAAAACAAATATACATTGCTCTTTGCAATCCATGCTTATTTATAGCGAGTTTTAGAAAACAAAGCCTTGGGTGTATTTCTATGTTTAAAAAAATATTTAAACAAATAGTAATTGTTGGGTGCAGATATGTACCCCTGGGGTTCGGGAAAGATACCTTTTGCAAGAATGCAAGTCTCCAAACAACTTAAAAGTAAAGAGATTTATTAGTAATGTTGCATTTTTGGCAAGCAAGACAGCATGAGCGGAGCAACATGGGAGGTATGGGAGGTTGCTCCCCAATGCCTCAGTTCTGGGGTTTTTATATTCAATGAAGACTTGACTCTGGGGCTAGAGGCTGGGGAGGAGTTTTCCCTGAAGGCATGGGGGTGGTTCTCATGATTTGGATCTATGGGACAATCAAAGGAGGATAATCCTCTCAGGATCAGATGTTTTGGGTTGGGACTCAGAGGGTGTAAGGGAGCAAAGGATAATAGTTTGTCTGAGTTTCTGGGGGTACAATGCCCATGACAGTAATGATCAGGGATTCTACAATAACACTAGGATTGGCTTGGCTTGGTGTTTTAGAAAAAAATTACATATCTGTAGCTGATGGGACCTCATAGGCAATCCCCACTCATTTCACACATGAGAAAATCTTGACCCAGAGACCTGTGACTTGCCCATGGTTACATGGTGGTAATTTTTAGAGGCAGTATTTGACCCCAGGTCCTCTAATCCAAGGTTACTCTGTTGGTAATTTTCATAGGAGGTCTCTGAACCCATATCATTTAAATGAAAAGAAAATATTTATTATGGTATTACAAATTTAAAAGCCTATTTGTTAACCAAATGTAAGAAATTCTGAGCATTCAAAGAAGAGGCTTTCTCCCAGTTCTATAGTTAAGCAATCAATGTTATCCTTTCCTAGAATTTTATTAAAACTGACATTTGATTTTCAAAGGTTTTGTGTGGCTCCTGATTATTGTAAAATATAACAATATTTTGATTTAAGCTTTTTCCATATATATTTTTAATTAAATTTGGGGTTTGAGATTTTCAGTGGGGCTGGGAGTCCATTATTTCGGAATCCTTTATTTCATCTCTTTAAAGTCTTCTGTGCTTCCCTGGTTAAATAAGCCATGCCTCCACCCTTCCTCTCTTTAAGTGGCCACTCCAGGTCTTATCAGCTTCTCCGGGGTAACAAGTTCATTGACCTACTTCCACTTTTCGCTACATTTGTCTCAAGTTCAGTTGCTTCAGTTATTTAGTTTTTCTTTACTTATTTAAAAAGCTTTTATATTGAGAATTTAACAATCATCAACAAACATTTCCAAAAAGAATAAAAAGATTATACGTGAATTAATGAACTTGGTTAAAAAAAGGTATATTAAATATGACAAAATCCCAATAAAATTGTCATCTTTGTCCCTTTGGGGACTTTTTTGTGTTTAAAAAGTGTTATAATGGTGCTCTTTAATTTTTTTTTCATGATTGTCATTTTCCATTCAGATGCTCCCCACGTCCCCTCCATGGCTGCCTTCCTCTGGTAACAACAGAGTCAAGCCAAACGAAATGGAGAGTCCATAAGTGAAAATAAACGCTTGTGCACTGCTCACTCTGTATCCGTGAGCACCCTTCACTTTCCCTCCTTCTCCGCAGTAAGGAAATTTACAAGCCGTCAGTTTCAGCCTCCCCCATTCCACTCTGTAGTCTGAGGGCACCGAGGGAACTCAGCCGGACGTGACGCCAGTCCCGTCGTTGATGGCGCTCCAGTTCCTTCCGGTCTCCGCGGTACGCCAGGGCCTAATCCCCCCCCTCCCACATCCCCTCCCTCCCCTTCACCTTTTCACTTTCTTCCTCCCTCTCTTATTTTCTTTTTCTCCACCTCTCCCCCCGTCTCACTATCCCTCACGCACGCCTCCACCTAGCTCTCCCCTCCCTCGCCCTTCCCCTTCCCTCCTCCTTCCCCTCCCCCCGCCTCCGCCCGGAAGGCTCCTGCCTCGGGAGCATCCGCGGCTGCGTCATCGCCGCCCCCCCCAAACAAGATGGACACCGCCGAAGAAGGTAACGCGCTGTCGCCTCCTCCCCGTCCGCCCCCGTGACACCCGCACCCTCGCTCCCCCCCTTGTCTCCCCGCCCCCGGGCTGCGAAGATCCCTCTAGCTCTCTTCTGTCCCCGGGTCTCTAGCCGCAGCCCCCTGGGCTTCCTCGGAGGGGGCAGGGGCTGGGTGGGGGGTCAGTTCCCTCGGCACCCGAGCAGGCGACCTGGGAACCCTGGGGCGGCCCGGAGGCGCCTCCTCTTCGTCCTCCCCTCCCCCCGGCGCGGGCGGGGCGGGCGGGGGCCACGGCTGCGGGGGACCTCGTTCCCCTCCCCTCCGCTGCCCGCGGGGGGCGCGCGCCCCAGCCTCGCGGGTGGGATGCTGTGGCCGGGGTGGGGAGATTGGAAGACTCCAGCCGCAAAAGCGGCTCCGTTCGCCGCTGAGAGGGAGCTGGGCTGGAGCCGTCCCTACCCCGGACTGACCTGACGGTGGGTCAGCCGCTATCGGGACTAGGCAGCCGGACAGCTGGACCATGGGGGGTGGGGGACAGCGACGTCGAAGGTGATTCGCTTCTCCTGCCCCACCTTCGTGTGTTCGTGCGTGTGTGTGCCTGTGTTTGTGTGTGTCTGTGTGTGTTGGGGTGAAAGGTCCTTCGAAGGGCTTCTCTACCCATCTTCCAGCTTTCTTCAGGTGCTTTTTTGCTCGCGGAGGGAGGCAGTTATAAACATGACTCTCCTTTCTTCCTCCCCCTTTTCTCTCTCCTCTTTGCCCTCGCAGACCCCAAACCCTAGGAGCACCTAGGAAAGGGAACGGGGCTTCGGCTTGCAAAATGCGACCCTCTTCTAGCAAAACAAATAATGGGGATTTTGTTGCAGGCCTCGGTGTGTTCGATTTCAATTTTTTTTTTCTCTCTGGAAATTTGCCTATTGACTCCTAATCCCTTTTCCTTTGAAAAATGTCGATAAATTCCTTTGTTGACTTTGAAAGTTGTGAAGGAAAACAAGGTCACCACTGTCACTAGAGTGGAGTGAACTGTACCTGATCAAAAACCTGTCCTTTGCTTGGCTGTGATTGAAACAATTTATTTACTAAGTCGAAAAAGGAAGATTGGGGAAACTAAAAAGGTTTCGAACATTTCAGTGTAGAATGTGGACCTTGATGTAAGGGTATATATGTGGTGATGTGCTTGAAGTTACACACCTGGTCATATGTAGTAAACTGACTGTTCTTTAAACAAAAAACAAAACAAAAAAATTCTCCCCATTTGTTAGTAATGTATTATGGGCAAAATAACATAGGAAATTGCAGAGGGAATTTGTGAAAGGATTCATGATGTAAGTAAAAAGAGAGCCCTGAGCCAGAGTAATGGTTTTGGACTCGGGAAATTTTGATTCTACTATTGTTAATCATGTACCATGGACAAGTCACTTAACCAATTCTGTTTTCCTGTCTCTTGGATAAGGGAGATAATTCTTGCTGTGCCTCACTGACTGGATTATTGTGAAGAAAGTACTATAGAAATGAAATGTCATTAATATATTTCCATACCCTGAACTACTTTAGAGTTTTTTAATAGCTTCTAATTTATGTTAAAATGTTTTAGATTTATTTATGCAGCCATAAATATTTTTCCATTACATGAATAAATTGGATAGTTTTAGGTTATGTAAACCAAATTGGACATTTGAACAAAGTCATAACTGTTATAATTAGTGCATAAAGAACAGTTAAAAGAAGTCTGAATTTCCATTTTTAGTTGCTTTTATAAAATTCATTTCTGAGATTTTGAAAAATGCTCTCATAATAATGGGTAATGACTTCTCTCTGGATTAGGTGATGCTGGTGAATTATTTCCTTTTGGAGAGGTTTTTCTGTTGTCTCCACAGTATCCTTAATATATTCTTGAAATTCCATATGGTAATAGGAGGAGATTTCTGTGGAAAACATAGTAAAGAAGACAACTCAAAGTTCAGAATGGTCATCACTGTCACTAATATTTGAAATGAATATTGACTCTGAAGCAAGTGTTTCTGGGCTTAAATTTTATTCTGACTTATTTTTCTCTTTTATTCTGCTTATTGGATATAGCTATATCCAATAGTCTTTAATTATTATTTTTTCCTAAAACCCTTACCTTCAGTATAGGCCAGGCAGTTGGGGTTAAGTGACTTGTCCAGAATCACATAGCTAGGAAGTACTTGAGGATAGCCAATAGTCTTTTAGATAGAACTTTCCCAGTCTTACCTAAGAGACTAATAGAATGATAGAACTAGATGAGACCTTGGAGATCTCTTGCAGCTTCTCATTTTACAGATTAGGATATACAAGAGGCTCAAGAGAGATGAAATGGACTGCCTCATGTCATGGAAATGCAAATGGCATGTCTAGGAAATGGCAGTCCTATAATTTTCTTGGCCATTCTTTTCCTCCCAAGGCTTTATTATGGCTTATTGGAGATTGACACACACACATGAAGCCAGAAAACTTCTTTCAGCTAGTTCTCTTTTTTTTTTTTAAATATATTTTATTTGATCATTTCCAAGCATTATTCGTTAAAGATCATTTTCTTTTCCTCCCCTCCACCCCCCATAGCCGACGCGTAAGTCCACTGGGCATTAGATGTTTTCTTGATTTGAACCCATTGCTTTGTTGATAGTATTTGCACTAGAGTATTCATTTAGAGTCTGTCCTCTGTCATGCCCCCTCAACCTCTGTATTCAGGCAGTTGCTTTTCCTCGGTGTTTCCACTCCCATAGTTTATCCTTTGCTTATGAATGGTGTTTTTTTTTCTCCTGGATCCCTGCAAGTTGTTCAGGGACATTACACCGCCACTAATGGAGACGTCCATTACGTTCGATTATACCACAGTGTATTAGTCTCTGTGTACAATGTTCTCCTGGTTCTGCTCCTCTCACTCTGCATCACTTCCTGGAGGTTGTTCCAGTCTCCATGGAACTTCTCCACTTTATTATTCCTTTTAGCACAATAGTACTCCATCACCAACATATACCACAGTTTGTTCAGCCATTCCTCAATTGATGGGCATCCCCTCGTTTTCCAGTTTTGGGCCACCACAAAGAGCGCAGCTATGAATATTTTTGTACAAGTCTTTTTGTCCATTATCTCTTTGGGGTACAGACCCAGCAGTGCTATGGCTGGGTCAAAGGGTAGATATTCTTTTGTCGCCCTTTGGGCATAGTTCCAAATTGCCCTCCAGAATTGTTGGATCAATTCACAACTCCACCAGCAATGAATTAATGTCCCTACTTTGCCACATCCCCTCCAGCATTCATTACTTTCCTTTGCTGTAATGTTTCAGCTAGTTCTCTTGGTGTGAACTCATACCAATAAACCAATCCCAAATGTCTGTTTTTTAGAAGGCACTTAGTTAGCTCAGGGCAACCATTTATGAAAACAGGATTCATTTTGGGTATAATTTAAACCATTTTTGTTTGTTTTTAATCCATAAAAGAAACTGAATAGACCTTATGTTTCAATGGCCTAGCATGTATGGTAAATACTGTAGTAACATTTCATTTGATAACTTTCAAACATACTTCTGGTGTTGTATTAGGACATTGAATCATAAAATACCACAATTTTTGGTGAATTGAAATTGTAGGTTATAGAAAAGGCAGTGGAGAGACTCATAGTAGAAGTAAATAAGCTGAGCTATATATTACTCAAAAATAATTGTATATAAGTTTTATAAAAGAAGTAATAATAATAGTAATTGACATTTATATATTGCCTTAAGGTTTGCAAAGCACTTCATATCTCATTTGAGTCTTATATCAATCTTGTGCGATATATCGCAGATTTTAGTATCCACATTTTAGAGATGAGGAAACTGACTATAAAAGTTTGACTTGAGTTTTCTCATTTAGATACTGAGGATCAGAGTTGGAACTTGAACCCAGATCTGCTTCTTGACTTTAAAGTCTTGCACTTCTCTGCCAATCAGCCTGTCATTCAGTTATATATGACCCAAAAAGGAAGTGAGAATGAGGGATTACATAGTATAGATTAATTGCCTATAATGTTAAAATTGAAGGCCCCCACAAGTTTGACCTTATAGGAAGAGGGTCAGGGGTGGGGGTAGGGTCCAGAATAATGGACAAGAATTGCTCATAAGATGTAAGCAGGTTGCAAGTCACAGTATAGAAGGGAGTATACCTCTCTCCAGCAGTGATCTTGTCAAAGTATTGAAGCATTGGCATTCTATGTGTATCTCACATAATACTAGGCTAATAGAACTTTAAGATTTGCATCTTCTTTAGAGATTATTTAATCTCCTAAACATAAAATATGCTGAAGTATATGAATATTTTTCAGAAGGGAAAGTTAAATGATCAGTTAAAGGTTCTATTTAAATTAATTACCTTAATTAATTTAGAATATTTTTCCATGGTTACATGATTCATGTTCTTTCCCTCCCCTCCTCCCAGAGTTGATGGGAAATTCCACTGGGTTATACATGTATCATTGTTCAAAACCTATTTCCATATTATTAATATTTGCAATAGAGTGATCATTTAAAGTAAAAATCCCCATGCATATACTCATCAAAGGTTCTTCTATTTAGATTTAGATATTTCCTGAGGCATGTTAGAAAGGAAATGGGAATGGGAATAATCTACTCGTTCTTTGAGATTATCCTTGATGAAGAGAGAACAGGCAGGTTTTTTATAAATTATAGTCTATAGTAGATTACTTCTTTGGATGTACACAGTGGACAAAAGACTGTGCAAGGACTTCCTGTGTTTATTATTGCTTGTAAAACAGAATTTGACAGGGGGGTAGCTAGGTGGCTCAGTGGAGCCAGGCGAAGAGATGTGAGTGCCTGGGTCCAAATCTGGCCTCAGACAATTCCTAGCTGTGTGACCCTGGGCAAGTCACTTAACCCCATTGCCAACCCCTACCTGTCTTCTGCAATGTAACCAATACACAGTATTAATTCTAAAATGGAAGGTAAGGATTTAAAAAATTTTGATTCAGTAGAGCAAAACCTTACCTTAAACATGAACTTAATATTTCTTGAAAGATGTGATAATAGATTATTTTGAGTCTTTTATTAACATAAAATGAGCAAGGATATTCATTCAGTCATTAAAAGTCTTTATCACTGTCAAGAATATCCAGTGCAGTGTCTGACTGCTGGAAGAAGGATTCCCTGAGATCCTAGAGGAAACAGATGATTCTACCAAGCCTTGGAACATTATATTCTAGAGTTCAGTCCATTTGTACAGCAAAAATCAAGTGGATGAAAAATCTCCTACTTTCCAGATTTTGATAAGCATTTGGATGATAGAAAATCTGTATCCAGGCCATCAGTATAACTATTTAGATAAACACTGCAAACCAGACAGTGACTTGGTCCTAGGATTGAACAGGAGGAGGATAATGGACTATTTTGCCTTTGGGAAATTGCATAGTACTTTTACTGACCCCAAGCTTTCCTCTAGGAGAAAAAACTCATTTCAGATAATACTGTCTTAGCCATGAGTAATGGAATACTGATGCCTTAAGAACTAAAAGTTGAGCATCACCCAAAGGCATTTGGTAAGCATAGGTAGGCTGCGTTAACTTCATATTACTGTTTTGTTGTTTGAGAAGCAGGAAAAAAAGATCTCTTTAGGGAGAGATACATGTAGAGTCCAGTGGGTTACCTAATGAGAATGAAAGACAATCAGTGAATAATCCTTGCTTTCTTTTTGCATCTGTGAAATGTCAAAGAGTCTAAAGTAAGGTAACTAGTGCATTGTGTGTGGATGGGGAAGATTGGTGGTGCATCTGTAGGACATGTGTAGAATAGCCTACTTCTAAGAACTTTCAACTGACCATTTAACCACTTAGTTAATTCAGTACTCTAATGTGTTTTAATAAGTGTAACTAAGAGTCATAGAATCAGAAACCATGGATGAGTTATGATTTGGACCTTTGGAGAGAGTGTCAACGTGAATGAGAACATAGATCCATGATCCATTGTAGTTTGGGAGAGAAGAGAATAGGCTCAAATACTTATATGAATGAATGGAGAATATGTTAATGACTTGTTTATGCAGCATCTTTGGAATGAGTTACTCTATATATGAATTTGCCATAGAGTTGAAATTCCTTAAGTCCCAAAACTTGCTTTAGTTGAATCCTTTTGGATGGGTACCTTTCTAAAATTTAATTGACGTTTCCCTACTTGGCTAAATTGAGTTGACTGAGCTATGTGTCTATATCTATATCTATATCTATATCTATATCTATACATATTTTTAAAACCCTTACCTTCCATCTTGGAATCAATACTATGTATTGGTTCCAAGGCAGAAAAGTGGTTAAGGGCTAGGCAATGGGGGTCAAGTGACTTGCCCAGGGTCACACAGCTGGGAAGTGTCTGAGGTCAAATTTGAACCCAGGACCTCCTGTCTCTAGGCTTGGCTCTCAATCCCCTGAGCTACCCAGCTGCCCTCCATATATTTTTTAAATGACTTAGAAATCACTATAAGTATCACTTGTAATATTGCTCAGCAACATATCAATGGTGTCAATAGCTATTGAGTAGGATAGGGTTATTTGTTTCTATGCTTTTTACTACAGACTTTTGTTTTGGTCTACTTTTTATAGCTGTCATATACTCCTTACAGCTTTTTCAATGTGCCTAGCTCCTACATTCACTGTGAGTGGGAGTAGGGAATGAACATGCAGAAACCAATGCCTTCCATCAGATTACCTTCCTTCCATTCATGTTGTATATAATTTATATGTACTTCTTTGCTTTTATATCCCTGATCAAAATGTGAGTTTTTTCAGTTTGTACCATGTTTTCACCCTTCTTTATGTATCCAGCATATAGTATAATGAGTGGTACGTAGCAAGTGTTTATTAAATGTTTGTTGATTTACTGACTGGCCCCAAATTCAAATGGTTACACTTAATGGAATTGTTGGAAACCTTAGAGTAGATTTTGAGTGAGGTTTGGAGATACTTTCCTTTGAGTGAACTACTTATATCACAGAATTTGAGAGTTGTAAGGACCTTGTTGACCTTCTAGTACCACCCACATTACAAAGGAATCTCCACCATAACTAACAAATAAATGATTCTCCAGCTTCTTTTTGAAGACTTTTTAGGAGAGAGAAACCCTCATTACTTAGCTGGCTATACAACTTTGGGACTTAGGATTACTTGACTGATTTCTCTACTATGCCTTAGGAAGCTCATCATTGAGACAATGTCATCTTTAAGTTCTTCATCACCCTTAGTATTGTAATTCATTTCTGTTTTTATTTACCTTTCTGATTTTAGGGTAGGACCATGAGCTCCAAATTTCTATTTAAGGAATTAAATAGCTCAAACATCTTTTCATTTCTTACCTGCCTGTACTACTTTCAGACTTTTCTGTTTGACTTTTCTAGGGTGTTCCTCTTCCACCCCAACCTTTTCTTTTCCTTGTGTGTTGTCTTCCTCCATTAGATTATAAACTCCTTGAGGACTGTCTTTTTTCAAACTTTTATCCACAGCACTTAGCATAGTGTGTGGCACCTAGTAGACACTTAATAAATGTTTATTTTTTTTTTTTGCCTATTGATTGCTTCTTGAGGCAGTCCATTCTACTTTTGTGTTCAGCCATTTTATTCATGTTTGATTCTATGTGACTCTATTTGGAATTTTTTGGCAGTGATACCAGAGTAGTTTGCCATTTCTTTTTTCCATTTCATTTTATATGAGGAAACTGAGGCAGACAGACAGTTAAGTGGCTTGCTCAGAGTCACAGAGCTAGAATTTGTCTGAGGCCAGCTTTGAACATACGAAAGATGAGTCTGGCACTCTTATCCATTATTTCACCTGAATAGCCCTAATTGTTAGGAAGTTTTTTCCTGTTGTCAAACCACAATTAGCCTGTTACCAACATCCACAAATAGTTTATGGGAAATCGTTTAGACTCTGGACCCCTGACCATTCTGATGAAATAATAAATAATGAATGAATCAAAAAACAAATCCCAGAAACAGTAACTGTGAATCTGGAAATGTCAGGGAGAAGTGGCTACTTCCTTTGCCATCATTGTACCAAATTCTTTGGATAATTACTGCTTTATAGTATAGTTTGAGATCTGATCCTGCTAGGTCCCCTTCCTTCCTGCTCTTTTTCATTATTTCCCTTTAGAATCTTGATTCTTTGTTCTTCTCAACGAATTTTATTCCTTTTCCCCCACCTCTCTAAAGTAACCATAGGAGCTATCTTATTAGGCCTTTCTCCTACTAAGACACATCAGCAGCTATTCTCTGTTATAATAGGATCATGACATAGACCTGGAAGAGGTTTTAGAGTTGACTGAGTCCAAACCCTTTATTTTACATATGAGAAAACCGAGGCCCAGAGAGGTTAAGTGACTTAGCAAGAGTCACATATTGTTTGAGGTAAAATTTGAACCCAGGCCTCATTGATTCCAAGTCTAGGACTATCCCCATATATCATGTTTATTTTCATTATAGTCTGAAAGTATTATTTGGAGCATTGAGAAGCTCTTATTCACCTACAGTTTCACATTTAACCCAAGATGTGTGAGGCTTGAACCCAGGTCTTTTGAATGAGAGGCTTCACTTTTTTTTTTGGTCCCTTTGTCATGTTTTTTCATGGGCAGTCAGTCAACAAACACTTATTAATGTTTACTATTTGCTTAGGTACTAGGCTAAGCCCTGGTGATAGAAGGAAGGCAAAAGTGGGTCCTGCCCATAAGAAGCTCATGTTATAATGGGAGAGAATGTATAAATAACTAGGTACATATAAAATATACAAAGCGGGGGATGGTGGTGGTGGTGGTGGTGGTGGGGGTGATGGCCATAGAAATAGACCAAGAAAGGATTCCTTCAAAAGGTGGGATTGAAGTGAGTCTAAAAGGAAGCCTGGAGGAGGTATAGGAGAGAATGGGACATAGCCCATGTAGAAGTCATAGAGACAATAAATGGGGTGTCAGGTGAGAGGACCATCATAGAGGGCTGTGGTGGGGAACCTGTGGCACACATGTCAGAGAGGGCACTCAGAACCCTCTCTGGGTACCTGCACATTGCCCCAGCACAGAGTTCACCAAAGTTTGTTACTGGAAAGCACCGAACTAAGATTTGTATTTGATCCTGGAGGTAATTAAGAGCTACTGGAGTTTGTTGAATAGGGGATAACATGGCCAGACCTTTGCTTTAGAAAAATTACTTTGACAACCAAATAGGGGATGGATTGGAGTGGAGAGGTAGACCAGTTAGCAAGCTTTTGAAGATAGTCCAGGTTAGAGGTGGTAAAACCTGAAGTAGACTGTGACTGTGTGACTGTAGGGAAGGTAGAGTCATTGCAAGTAATTGTTTATAACACTAGGTTTTGCGCAATACTTACATATGCCTAATTTTATCCTGAAATATGCATGGCAGCACAGGTTTCTTTGCTTTCTACATGTAAACAAAAAGATGGATGCAATTCTTGCATGCTGAGGTAAAGAATTCTAGGAGAGGTCTAACTTTTTCTGTGAATGATGCAACATGAAGACAGTTGCATTTATAACAAAGCCTAGGTAGCTACCCCAAGGGGCAAAATTTATTTCAGTCTACTGCTACTTCTCATCTCTAGTTAAACTTTGGTTTGTTTTGGTTGATAGTTACAGCACTGGAAAGCTACATTTGAATTAAAGTATTCCTTAGCATTTAAAGTGGGCCTTCCTTTGAAGTGATTTGTCTTTATCCTCATTAGTTATATGTCTTGACAAAACTATGAAATAAAGGTTTTTGTCATTATTGATGAAATGTCTAAAAAAAGCACCTGGATTGTGGTATATGGGAAAGGGTGATTGAAGTCAGTCCATTATTTAGGTAGAATTTATTAAATGCTTTCTAGGTAGTGGGCACAGTGCTGAAGGCACTGCTGCCATAAAGAAAGGTAAAACAGGATAAATGGGGGAGGGGGGCAGGTAATGTCAGAAGACACTAGCATTAAGGGAACTTGAGACTTGAAGGGAGCCAGAGAATCTAGGAGGTGGAGATGGGGAGGTAGAGTGTTCCAGTCATAAGAGGCAGCCAGTAGAAACAGACTGGAGATGAAGTGTTGTCTTGTTCAAGGATCATCAAGGAAGGCAAGTGTCATTGAATTTAAGAGTACATTGAGGGGGAGGAAGGTGTAAAAAGACTGGAAAGATAGGAAGGGGTCAGCATGTAAAGGGCTTAGGATGCCAAACAGAAGATTTCATATTTGATCCTGGTGATAATACAGAGCCACTGAAGTTTATTGGAAAGGAGGAAGATATGGTCAGACTTGTGCTTTAAGAAGATCAGTTTGATAGCTGAGTAGAGAATGGATTGAAGTGGAGAGAGATTTGAGGCAAGGAGACCAACCAGCAGGTTATTGCAATAATCCAAGAATGATGTGAAGAGGACACTCAACAGAATGTTGGCTTTAGTAAAGAGGAAAGAAGGGGACATCTTTGAGAGATACTATAAAAGTAGAAACACTAGAACTTGAACACTGACTAGATAGGTAGGTATGAGAGCTTAGGATACTGGGAAGATAATGATATCCTTGGCAGTAATAAGAAAGTTAGGAAGAGGGGAGAATTTTTGGGGAAAGATAATGAATTCAGTTTTGAACACATTGAATTTAAGCTGTCTATTGGAATTCAGTTCAGGATTTATAAAAAGCAGATGGAATTGTGAGACTGGGAAAAAAAGAGAGAGAGGGTAAGCCTGGAAAAATCTAAAAATTATCTGCATAGAGATAAATGATAACCAAATCCATGGGAACTGATGAAATCTTTAAGTGAAATAATATAGAGGGAAATCATCTAAGTAAGGTCAGAGAGTTGTGGGATCCCCACTGTTAGCAGGTAAACCTAGTGAAGATCCAGCAAAGGAGCCTGAGAAGGAACAATCAGATAGGTAGGAGGAGAACCTAGGATAGAGCAATATCACAAAAACCTACATAGAGGAAAGTATGAAGGAGAAGAGGATGATAGCATCAGAAGTTTGCAGAGAGATTAAGAAGGATGAGGATTGAGGAAAGGCCATTATTCTGGCTTTTTGAAATTGACAGGGAACTGTAATAGAAAAGGAGCACAAAGGGCAACTGGTTGGCTCAGTGGATTGAAAGCCAGGCCTAGAAACAGGATGTCCTGGGTTCAAATTTATCCTCAGATACTTCCAAATTGTGTGAAATGACTGGGCAAGTCATTTAACCACCTTTTCCTAGTCCTTACTACTGTTCTGCCTTGGAAGCAGTACAGAGAAGGTAAGGGAGAAAGGAAGAAAGGAAGGAAGGAAGAAGAAAGAAAGATTGATTAGTTATGTAAAATTGAAATTTGAACTCTGGACTTCAATCCCCACAAGTCCTTGCTCCACTTCCCCAAAATGCTTTGTAATCTCACGGAATTCTGAGGTGGGCGAGATTGAGAAGGTACTTAAGCTGATTGCAAAGGCTTTTGAGCTCTCTCTTTTTGGACTTCTGTTTTGGAGCAGACATGGCTCTTTCCATAATGTAGGTGAGGTCTTGTCTAGGCCTCTGGCCTAGGCACATTTTCCTTATCCTGTATTTTCTTTAATCCTTAATTTTAATAAACCTCATAAAATATAATACTCCTTGCAGAGAGAAACTAATTTCTACCTGCCTCAGTCTCCCCTAAATTTTAATCTTTACAGTTATTAGTCATTAGTAACTTTGCAGAGAACAATTTCAGTTGAATGTTGAGGTTGGAAGCCAGATTATTAAAGAGTTAAAGAAGAAGAAAGGTACTAGAGATATCTATTATGGGAGTCTTCTCAAAGAGTTTAGCTATGGAAGTAGGGAGAGATATAGGATAAATTAAATTAGGGTTTTTTGAAGGTAGTGTATTTGTTGTGGTCAGTAGGGAACAATTGAATATTAGTGAGAGAACAGAGATTATAGAGATTATTATAGGCAGTCTGCTAGAGAAGAGCAGATGAAATGGGATCACTTGTATATGTAAAGGGATTTGCCTTTGCAAGGCATAGGCATATTCTTGCATATTCATGCAAGAATAAGGCCACTTTTTAATGTGAAATGGGTGCATAAGGACATAGTGACAAAAGGCACCTGAGATGTGGAGGAGACAAAAAGGAAGTTTTCTGCAAATGGTCTCCCACTTTTTTTTAAATGAAATATCAGGCAAAATCCTTAGCTGAGGGGGAGGGAGAAGTTTGAGAGTCTTAAGGTGGAGTTAGAGGACCTGGGGTTTAAATCCCTACTCTGCCACCTAATCTTGTCTGACTTTAGGCAGATCTTTTAGCTCTTCTACCCTGTATCCTCATTTTTGAAATGACAGGGTTTGCTAATAACCTCTAAGGTCCTGTCTGTCTCAAAATCTGTGTGATCTGTGTGATCAGCTCATGAAATCACCCTTTTGGAGGATGGGGAAGAAAACAGTATAGAATCATATATAATTCTAATTTGAGTTCCTTTAATTTGTTAATTTATTCTTCAAACATTTACCAAGACCCAACCTGCTTAAGGCATAATGCCAAGTGCAATATGTATAGTTATGTTTTAGAAAGATGCTATTATTCAAAGGAGCTTTGAGATATTAGTATGGACTTCTAACTCTATTGCACTTTTTATTTTTGGATGTGATTTAGATGCTTACCTGACTTCACTAAGATTCCTCACAGTAAGGGTAAACCACATTTTAGGGAGGAAACCATATCAACAATTAGTTTGGCATTTTTATACCTTTACCCTCATTTCCTTTTTAATGGTTTGCTTCTTACCAAGATTTAGAGACATTTCCTTTCATCTTTGATCCCTCTCATGCCTCTTAGCCTCAGTTTTGGCTTCAGCTAGTCAAACAACAAATATATATATATGTGCACCATGCTTCATGTCTTGTCTTCTTAGAATGTAAAGTGCCTGGCAGGCAAGGACTGTGTTTCTTTTTGTTACCTAGCTTCTAAGTGTTTAATACATGCTTGTTGTCTTGCTTGGTACTGTGTTAAGTACAAGAGAGAGACAAAAATGAGTCTTAACTCATTCAGAGGAAATAATATCCATATGTCTAGTTTTGTACAAAATGTTATGCAGAGTAATTGTGTAAGAAAGTAGTAAGGAAGTAGGTGAGGGAATCAGGAAGGGTCTTATATAGTGAGTAGTTGGTGGGATATTAAGAGGCAGAGGAAAGGAGGGAAAGAATTTCAGGCATGGATGACTATGTAAAGGACATGGAGACTGGAAATGCAATGGCATATATGTGAAGAATAAAAAGAATGCTCATTTGTTTGGACTAGTATATAGGTGCAGTATGTGGAAAGATAACTTGGAGCCAAGTTAACCAAGGATTTAAATGTGCAATTCTTGAAATAATTGCAAGTTTATTGAGCAGAGAGAGGAGTGGTATGGTTAGTGGCCTGGTTACTTTAGAAGAGTGGTTCTCAAAGTGTGGTCCTGAGTATATGATTTATATGCAACACAACTAGCCATATTACTTGTTGTTCAGTTGTTTAATCCTGTCAACTCTTTCTGATCCCTTGGACCATATCATACTAATACTGTCCAAGGGATTTTCTTGGAAAAGGTACTGGAGTACTTTGCCATTTCCTTTTCTAGTAGATCCAAGTTAAGTGACTTGAATAGAATCACACAATTAAGTGTCTGAGGTCAGATTTGAATTTAAGTTTTCCTAACTCCAGGTCCAATGCCCTATCTCTTGAGCCATCTAGCATATTACTAAGGAATTCAAAATTGGGACGTTATCTAGGCCAGAGAGCACAATATTTTCTTGTACCTTGGCTAACATAGAATAGTTTTTTAAAATTCTCTCTTACCTGGTTTTTAAAAATAGGGTTATTTCAATAAACTCATTTATATGCATAATTAAGTATTAAAAAACCCTTGGCTCACAATAACCAGTGAGGTAGGTAATATAAATAATATCTCATAATTAAGGAAACTGAAAGTTAATGAAGTAACTTTCTCAAAGATACATAGCTACAAAGTGTCTAAATCAGAATTTGAAATGAAGTACTGTATTTCTGATTCCAAATCTACATGATATTGATTTTTTTTTTCCTTCAGAACATGGAAAAATCCAAGCAATGGAGCAAAATATCCAAGAATGTTGTGATAAAGTTAGGGAAATAAAGCTAGAACATTCAACAATGCAGTTCAAAAAAGCATTTGTTATACAGTGCCCTCTGTGTAACACATTGTGCTCTGCTAGTCTCTGAGGTTGCAAAGAAAAAAAGGAACTTAAATTTAATGAGGTGAATACAAAATATACTCAGGTAAGGAAATACAAAGTAATTCAGAAAATAGAAAGCAGTAGATTTAAGTGGAGATTAAGAAAGGCTTCATGTAGGAGATGGTACCTTTAATAGGCCAAACTCAGGTTGGAGTGTATTCTAGGTATATTTGCCTATAGAGTGGTATGGAAATATGTGATGGAGTGTCAAGTTCTGGGAACAATTTGCAGTCTGGTTTGGTATTGTCTAAAGGGGAATAATATGAACTACTTTAGGAAAGATAAGTGAGAGCCATATTATAGAGTGCTCATTGTCAGACTGAGTTTATATTTCATTTTGAAAGTAGTAGGGAGCTTCTGGAAGATTCAGTGATCAAGGCAGTAACCTGGTCAGAATGGTGTTTTAGGCAAATTATTTTGGTAGCTACATGAGGGAAGAATTGGAGAGGCAGTACTTGGGAAGAAGAGATGAATTAGGAGACTATCATAATACAGGAAAGAAGGGAGATAGGCGTGAAGTAGGTTAGTGATTGTGAGAATGAAGATGGAGGTAAGAGTTGTACCAGTATAAGTTAGACTTCTCAGCTAATAAAAAGTAAGGGAGTAAGGGAGATGGAATCAAGAATGACTTGAAGATTATGAATCAATATAATCAAGATTAAAAAGAAAGCAGAATTTTGCAGTGAATATTTCTGATAAAGGTCTTATTTCTCAAATATATAGAGAACTATGTCGAATTTTTAAAAATGTCATTCTCTAATTAATAAATGTCAAATGATATTAACAGCTAGCTTTTAGATGAAATCAAAGACTTTTATAGTCATAAGAAAAAAAAACTCCAAATCACTCTTGATTAAGAGAAATGCAAATTAAAGCAACTCCAAGTACCACCTCACACCTACCACATTACATTAATCAATATGACAGAAAAGGATAAATGTTGGAGGGAATGAAGGAAATTTGAGAACAGAATTGTGATCTGATCCAGCTATTCTTAGCAATATGAAACTACCCAAAGGGTTCAAAACTGAACATACCTTCTGATACAGCAATACCCCTAAGACTGTGTCCCAGGAAGATTCTTTAAAAAATGGAAAAAGACTTATTTTTACAAAAATATTTATAGTAGCTTTTTGTAGTAGCAAAAAATTGGAAATTGAGGGGTTGTCCATCAATTGGGGAATGACAGAACATTTTGTGATATATGCTTATAATGGAATTATTGTGCTTTAATAAATGATGAGCAAGATGATTTTGGAAAAATCTGGAAAGATTTACACAAACTGTTGCAAAGTGAAGTGAGCAGAACCAGAAGATGTTGTACACAGTGATAGCAGTATATTTTAATGAATTGTGAGTGAACCAGTTGTTCTCAGCAGTACATTGACAATCCCAGAGATTAAAAAATGGCATCTGCCCTCAGAGAAATAACTGATGCAGTGTAAATGCAAACTGAAACATACTTTACTTGCTTCGTTCTTTTGTTTGTTTGAGATCTCTTGCACAAAATGATCAATATGGAAAAATGTTTTACATGACTTAAATGAAAAATTTATATCAGATTGCTTACCATCTCAAGGAAGGGGGGGAGAGATGGGAGGAAAGGAGAGAATTTGGAACTCCAAAATATTAAAAAATGTTAAATGTAGGACTAGACTATTGGAGAGAGATTAGGGCTAGATGTATCAATTTTGGAATCAGCAGTATGAAGATAGTAATTTATTTCATGGGAGCTTGAGTTCCTTTCTAGAGAATAGAGAGAAAGGAAAGGGGGAGGAGAAAAGATGACTAGAGGGAGGGTAGATCAAGGAGAAATTAGTCCTAAGCAAAACATCCTTAAGAATTTGTAAAAATATTTTTAGCTTTTTGAGGTGTCAAAGAAGTAGAATCTGGAGAGGCCCACTCATCATTTGGGAAATGGTCGATTTGGATTTGATGCAATGCTATTGGACTGAAAGAAATGATGAAAGGAATGGTTTCAGTGAAACTTAGGAAGACATGTATGAATAATGAACTGACAACCAAAACAATCTGTACAGTGACAATAATGCTATAGAGACAGCTTTGAAATACAAAGGAACTGATCAGAATAATGATTAACCACACTTTCTGAGGACTAATGGTAAAATATGCATTAGGTTTGAAAGAACTGATTTTTGTTGGTTTTAAAAATAGAATGTTAGCCTTAAAATACTGTTAGGTTGACCTATGGGGTTAGTTGTAGCATATACAACAGAAGGTTTTTTTTTTTTTTTTGCCCATTACCAGAATATGAAAAAGATAGGTGAATAGGGAACTCATATTTGAGAGCTCCCTTCACCATCACATTTAGTTTATCTAGTTTAGTTATGTCAGACTGCCTCCTTGTGGTTTGATCTGAATTTGTAATGACATCCTGGTGTAAAGGACTGGTCTTGGAGTCAGGAAGAGCTGAGTTCAAATACTACCTTTGATATATAATAGCTATATGACTTTAATCAAGTTCACTTCTCACTGCTCCAGGCACTCCTTGACATACTTTATTAATGAGCTATGATCTGCATCAATAGAGAGTTTTCATAATGAGCAAATTACAGATAGGAGGACTGAAGTTGTATATAATGAAATTTATGTTTTAATGAAATAAATGCCATCTGAGGTTTTAGTTGTTTTGTTTTTTTTGGGGGGTAAAGGCCAATTTGGAACAGTTTTAGATGATTTTACTTTCCTTTTTTTAAAAACTCTTACTTTGTCTTAACTTTTGACTCTGAAGGGTAATAAGGGCCACTCAAATAGGTTTAACTGACTTGCCTATGGTCACACAGCTAGGAAGTGTCAGGTTAGATTTGAACCCAGATCCTCCCAACTCCCGGCCTGGTTTGGTGCTCTGTCCACTATGCCATCCAGCTGCTCCCTTTCCTCATTTCTTGAATAACATACAAGTCACACCTGTGTTCCCCTTCCCCCAAACCAAAAATCTTAGTAGCCAATTTCTAATTTTTAAAAAAGCACTTAGAACTCTATCTTGGTCATGGTTTATTCTCAAAAATCAGGGTTTTACTACTTATTTCATACCTAAAAACTAGCTTTGGAGGTTAATGTTGATTATTCTGTTGTAAATATTTTCATTTGTGTATTGAATTTGGAACATAAATATGGTTATTATTAATTACTGTTTAGTAAATGATGTCTGAGTTTCCCCATGATCTTAGATTCTCAGTTGAGACTTACTCTGTCAATATTTTTGTATTGAGAATATGTGGGGTCTGTCTTAATCCAATAATTGATTTCAGCAGATATAATAAAATTACTGTTCTTCCCTGTTGGATTTTAGTATTTGTTTGATTTTCATCTAATTCTGCAATGAAAGCTCTTACTCCTATCTTGTTTGTGTTATAATTTTATATTATTTTCTCCCTGACCTCTGAAAAAAATAGCACTCTAGGAGGAAGAATTTAACTGGGAAGCTATAATAGTATTAGGGATCAGGAAGTAGAACTCAAACATAGACTTGATGATATTTTATGTCTTTTATCTTATTCTCATTTCATATTCTCTCTTTAATTTCCATTTTGGTATTTTATTTTTATGTTGTTTTAATATTTTTCGAACTGTTGCAAATTAAATTATTGCAAAGGTTAATGTTTAAGCCATTTAAGGGTACAAAAACAACGTTTGGATGAAGCATTTCTCAAGGAAATCTTTTGGTAATTTGATCATATCTCCCTATATTGGAAAGTCAGAAGCAAAGTCCTCACTTCTGCCTCTGAGGTTCCTTGGCTTCCTTCAATGCCATTGGGTATGGGAAAACTTTTCAGATCTCATTTTTTTCTTTTGCCAAATGACCATGTGTCATCTTAATTATCTATATAGTATGTCCTCCCAGCATAACATTAGCACCTTTAGGTTATGAGCTATATTTGATTTGGTCTTTTTTTCCCTAGCTCCTCTGAACATAATTGGTACTTAATAAATGCTGATCGAATTGGACTAACAAGAAGTAGTCACAAATATAATTTGTATTCCAGGTTAGATCTTTGCTAAAGAGATGTTTGAATTAATCCAAGTAGCAACGGAAGTGAATTAATAATTTCTCAACAATGAAAAAAGGTAGTAGTATCAGTATTTCTCATGACTGCTAATGAAACTTCACATACATTCTCAATGAGGAAGAATTTGAAATTCAAAATTCAAAAAAAATTAATTTTGTTTTTACATGTAATTGAAAATAATATTTTTTAAAAATGTGCTTCGGGCAGCTAGGTGGCTCAGTGGATTGAGAGCCAGGTCCAGAGACTGGGAGGTCCTGGGTTCAGATTTGGCCTCAGAGACTTCCCTAGCTGTGTGACCCTGGGCAAGTCACTTCATTCCCATTGCCTAGCCCTTACCACTCTTCTGCCTTAGAACCAATACACAGTAAGATGGAAAGTAAGGGTTTTATAAAATAAAAAATAAATCAAAATGTGATTAGCCATTCCCCAATAGATCAACATCTATCATATTTCAAATTCTTGGATATCACAAAAAGTGCTGCTATTAATATTTTGGTGTATGTAGGAATTTTTTTCTTACCACTGACTTTCTTATAGCCTAGTAATAGAATCTCTGGTTCAGAGTACGGACATCTTAGTCATTTTATGTGCATTATTCCAAATTACTTTCTAAATTTACCATTTCACAGTTCTTATAGTATATTAGTATGCCTATAATTCCACAATTCTCCCAACATTGACTATTGTCATAATTAATGATTTTGAATATTCATATGGTTGTCTCCACTTGGCAATTCTTTTGTTAACTGTATATATTGGGAATGTGTATTTATATATGTATTATTTATTTATCTTGGATACCAAACTCTTTGGAAAGATATTTGATAACAAAGGTTTTTTCCTATATGACTCCTTCCCTTCTTAAGTGCATTAATTTTGTCTGTACAGAAATTTTCAATTTCATATAATCAAAGTTACCTATTTTATCTTTTGTAATTGCTTCTCTTGTTGGGTTTAGGTTGGGTTAAGAATACATCTCTGACATAACTATGAGACGTATATGATCTCAAAAATTTTTTTAGTATGATTTTTAATATTAAGGTCAGGTATACATTTAGAATGTATTGTGGGATATGTTATTAAGATGTTACTATAATCCCAATTTCTGCCAGACTAGTTTTTGTAGCAGTTTTCATCAGGTAGGAAGTTTTCCCTTGGTAATTTATGTTTTCTCTTTTATCAAACACTAGGTTATATTGAGTTTTACTTTTTCTGATTCCTGTGTCAAGTCTGTTCTATTGATCTATATCCATTTTTTTCAAACAAATGCCAGACGGTTTTGATGACTGCTTCTTTATAATATAGTTTGAGGTCTAGAAGTACCACTAGTCCGACTTAAATTTCTATTTCTTTCCTTTGATATTCTAGATCTTTTGTTTTTACAGATGGATTTCATTAATATTTTATCAAGATCTATAAAGTATGCCATTGGTACTGTGGGATAGCATTAAAAGTATAGATTAATTTTGGTAATATTGTTATTTTTATTATTTTTGCATTACTTAGCCATAGACACTGACCTTTTCCTTTTATTTAGGTTGTTCATTTCTTTATAGATTTACTGTATATAAGTTAGTGTGCTTTGATGGTTGATTCTCAGATATTTTATTCATTTTAATTTTTAATGGGATTTCCTTTCCTATTTTTATTTTTGGGATTTTGTTCCGTAGAAATGCTGCTAATTTTGATTATTTTGTAGTCTAGCTTTACTGAAGCTATTAATCTCAATAAGTAACTTTGTTACACTTAATCTTTTTTAAATTAACTTTTTACTTACATAAAGAAACAATTTTTGACAATTGTTTTCTGACCTTTTGTAGTTCAGATGCTCTCCCTACCCATCTCCCCTGATAAGAGGTTATACCAGTGCTTTCATACAATACATATTTTCATATTTCTCATGCTGAGTCAGAAGACACAAATCACACAAAAAAAAACTCACTAAGGAAATTAAGTGAAAGATGGCATGCTTTGATCTTCAGGGGGACTCCAACAATTCCTTCTTTGACTATGGATAGCATTTTTTATCAAGATAACTGAACCTTGTTTTGATGATAATACTGGAGTCTGTCACAGTTGATCATACTAAAATATTTCTTTTACTGTATAGTGTCCTTCTAGTTCTGTGCATTTTACTTTATATCAGTTCAGATTAAGTCTTTCTAGGTTTTTCTGAATTCATCCTGTTTGTCATTTCTTATGGCACGATACTATTCCATTACAACCATATACCACAACTTGTTCAACCATTGCACAATTAATGAATATCCCCTCAGTTTCTAATTCTTTTCGACTACATAAAGAGCAGCTGTAAATATTTTTGTAAAAATAGTCTTTTTTTCCTCTATCTCTGATTTTTTGGGGATACTGACCTATTAATGGTATCTTTGGATCAAAGGGTATGTGTAGTTTTATGACCCTTTGCCTGTGGCTCTCCAGAATGGTTGTGTCAGTTCATAGTTCCATCAATAATATCAGTGAGGGGTAGCTCAATGGATTGAGAGCCAGGCCCAGAGGCCAGAAGACGAGAGGTCCTGGATTCAAATGTGGACTCAGACACTATGTGACCCCCTGGGCAAGTTACTTAACCCACATTGCCTAGCCCATATCACTCTTATGTCTTAGAACCAGTACACAGTGTTGAATCCAAGATGGAAGGTAAGGGTTTAAAAAAAACCAAAAACCAGTGTGTCAGTGTCCCAATTTTCCCACATGTTCAACATTTATCATTTTCCTTTTTGGGTTATATTAGCCAATCTGATATGTTTGAGGTGGTGTCTCAGAGTTGTTTAATTTGCCCTTCTCTAATCAGTAGTAATTTGGAGCATGTTTTCATATGGTTATATTTTCTTCTTCATCTGAGAACTACCTGTTCATATCCTTTGACCATTTATCAGTACTGCACTTAGTTTTTAGAAATTTAATTATGTGGTTTCTCAGTCCATGGTAGCTTAACACTAGCAAATTGGAGTAATAGTGTGGTGAAGAATGCCAGAGATGGGCATTTTACTACTGATAGTAGTAAAAAGTGACTTTAGCAAAAGGGAAACAAATATAAAAACGGACACATGAACACAAAAGGATAGTTGGTTGGGAACATAGCATCAATAACTTTAGTCCACACTGCAATAAATATTGTTCATAATTATGACCCAGTTATTAAAACATTTTTATGTTCTTTTTTAATTTTAATTTTTTTAAACATTATTTTATTTGGTCATTTCCAAACATTATTCATTGGAAACAATATGTTCTTTTTTAAGAGGACAAAGAAGAAAAAAGTACCATAAAATAGTTTGAATAAAGTAAATTTTGTTGCTTAAAAGGATAGTTTTCAGTTATCTAGAAAATTCACTTAAATTTTCATTGTTGCTGATGTTGGGTAAGATGTATTATTTTTCAAATAGAGAATTATAGATTGTGAAGGGTTATACATTCTACAGGAAAAAGCCATTCATGGTTTTAAGCTCTGATATATAGGGAACATTGGAAAATGCATTAATTTACCATATGCCTTTTAAGATTGTCATATCTGTGGATTATTTTTCTGGCATTCCTCTTAAAGCGCTGGATTATTTTAAAGATAAAAGCATTGTAATATAGTAGGAAGACATGATAGTCTTTCTTTCCTTGATCTGGTCAAACTACAACTTGAGTATTGTGGTCAGTTGGCCCTCTACATTTAAAATGTTTAATTAAAAAGAAGTTTTCTCTCTCTACTGCTCTCTGAAAAAAAAGGGGGGGGGGAGAAAACCTTGTAACTAATAAGCTTAGTCAAGCAAAATAAATTTCCATATTCTAGACACTATATTTTAAGTGGATTCTTTATATGACCATAGGGAACTAATTTAAACTTCCTAAACCTTGAAGCTTTTCATTTGTAAGATATGGATAATAATACGTGGGAGTATGTATTTCATAGGATTAGGGTTCAAATCAAATGTCTCTTTAAGATGTTTTGTAGTATAATGCAACAAATCTTTAGCAGCCTTTTCCTATATTCTGAGAGAACCAACAACTGGAGAATCAGGAAAGACTTAACAAGGGAGTTGTGGTGCCTGAGCCAAGTTTTGAAGGAAGAAAAACTCTGAAGGGGGTAGGAGAAATACAGATGAAAAGGGTGCATATTCCAGTTAAGGCAGTGGGAATGGAATGGCTAATACTTTCCATTTTGCTGTAACAGAACTTTTGAAAGGGAGTAACCTAAAATGAGAATAGAAAGATAGTTGGAAGCCAAATTGTGAAGGACCATAAATGTGAGGTTTCTTACTTCTCTGTCTGATTTAAGATCCTGTGCAATTAGAATTTCTGTACCCTAAAACGATGATTCTCAGCACCTCACTTTCCTCCTCATGTTATATGCTGGGAATTGTGATTTTAGAGTACAGAAATTCTAATTACACAACCTTCATACCTCAAGACATAGTAATCCTGAAAGTGATTGTGCAAAAACTTTGTTCTGAAGGTAAGTTTAAAAACCAGTGATCCTAGGAAACCTCTTGGTAATGTTACCAGATTTCTACTAGACTCGGAATAGTTACTAGCAGTGCTTAACGCAGTGTTGAAGACACAGATGAGTGTGATCATCCCCTTTGGGACAGACAGTTTAGATGTTTGGTTTGCCACAGCCTCTGAATGCATTGTGATTTATACTAATGAAAGCAATGCATGTATATCTTTCTTATTCCTTGTTCTCTACTTCCATTCATTTGCCAATCTTTTTAAATATAATCAGACCTTTAGTTAGCCTGCATTTGTTGATGCTATACTGTGTGTTAGGCACTGTGAATGGCAAAAATAGGTCCATCTTTCAAGGAACCTACTTAATGTGTTGAAAACAAATAGGTATATAGAAGATAGATATAGAGTAGAAGCAATGTTACTCTACCTGGGAAGGCTATAGCAGCTTGAGTAGGTGTTGGGGAAAAGGATCATAAGTAACATTAACTTGACCTATACCTAGTAGAGGCTTTAGTAACTATCTAGACCAGCACGTGTTCATTTCACAGAGAATGCTAGTCCAGAGAATTTAAATGACTCATTTAAAGACACTCATATAAATGGTCCATGATGACCTGCTGAGGTTGTTAGCAAAGACTTTAAACTCTGGATAGTAAATTATTTTTTCCAGCTATTTCAGTTGAGCATCAGGACTAGAACTGATCATTCTAATACTGTTTATTCTGATTCTGAAGCATATGATTTTTCATTCTCAGATATCATGAATGACTTTTGACTCATTAAATTATCAGTTTATCAGAACTTTATTGTAAATATGAAATAATGCAATTTTATAGCATGGTCTAATGAAAATCTGCCTCTTCTATGTTGATCATTATTGATCTTTTTGATGTCATCATTCAGTGCATTCTTACATACTTTGGTATCACTGCTAGAGTATGTGAAGACCTGATGTTTCACAACATCCTCAAGTTCTAGCCAAGTGACTACTCACTATTTTCAAATGTTGCCATGCCCTACTCCCACTTTTGTACATTTCTGAGTCCCTTTTGCCTGGATGGGCATTTATTTCTTATTTTTCTGTCCTATCGAATCTTAAGTTCCTTCAAGACAAGGACAATGGTTGAGAAATTTTTCCATGTCCCAGGTGAAACTAAATTAAAGTTAAAGATAATTTCCATGATTTTTGTCTAAAAAATTCTCAATTTCTTTTTTTGTGGACAATTATGGAGCCATGGGGACCTTTTTTTTTTGTCTTTGTATCCCTAGCACCTAGCAAAGTGTGCCTAACAAATACTTGTTGATTGATTGTGAAAATCTTCATGTTCCAGCCTCCATTAAAAGCCTTTCTGGATCCCTCTAATTAGAAATGATCTGTCCTTCAAGTTTCCTATCCCAATCTTTTGGCTTTATATTAATTTATGTTTTAAAACATGTTCTAGGCATGTGTATATAGTGTCTTTTTTAAAAGTCTTATTTTGTAGCCACTTAGTAAATGTTTGCTGAAATGTTTGGAAGGCATACCCAAGATTATAGAATTCTCAAAAAAGTAGAGACTGTTTAATTCTTTGAATTTTTATCTTTTGCATTTAGCACATAAGCACTTAATAGATGTCGATTGAGTGATTTGTTGATTTTAAGTATAGGACCAGAAGAGTCTTCAGAGGCCGGTTAGTCCAAATACCATATTTTATAGATGAGGTTCCTGAGGTTAGGCAATTGGACCATATCTCCAAGATTTCTTCAGATTCTAACTTAATGAAATCATAAGACACTGTATAGTTTTGTATTGGAAAGCTAATTGCATTTTTCTGGCAAAGAAATGTAGAAATTAAAAAGAACTTTTGAATTAAAGAATAATAGATACCTCTTTATTTTTTTATTTTTTTTAAACCTTTACCTTCTGTCTTGGAGTCAATACTGTGTATTGGCTTCAAGGCAGAAGAGTGGTAAGGGCTAGGCAATGGGGGTCAAGTGATTTGCCCAGGGTCACATAGCTAGGAAATGTCTGAGGCCAGATTTGAACCTAGAACCTCTTGTCTCTAGGCCTGACTCTCAATCCACTGAGCCACCCAGCTGCCCCTGATGCCTCTTTATAAATAAAAATTTATACTTTTTATAAATATATAAATATATATAAATAAATAAATATATTTAACATATAGGTTGAGTGAAAATATATATCATTTCAAAAGATTAAAAACTTAAGGAAAGATGCATTTAAATATTTTTTAAAATTTTAATATGGAAAGGATTTTTAAAAACATAGTAGAAAGTTCATCCCTTCCCAACTATCCAATTTCCAACCATCCAATTTAACTATCATATGAAGTGTTCTTTATTATAATTTAAGAGAAAAGAAACAATTTTATCTAAAGAAGTCTTTTACTACCAATTAATAGCATAAAAGTATGTCCAGTGTATATTTATGAGAGAAATTATTTCTGTGTAGAAGTTACTGTTTGGTTCAGATAAGCTATGGTTTCCTTAAATTAGTCTTCTGTGATTTTAGAGAGAGTGGCAGAAGAAAATGAGTGTATTTTGCTACCCTTTTGTGTATGATATGCTAAGTACTATTGCTACTGCTATCGTGCCAAGTAGTTCATCAGATGCTCTCTCTTGTATATATTCATTGCACTGAGTAAGAGTAGTTGCTCTTTTTCATATCCTATGTAGCATTTTGTAAATGTAGCATTATTGGGTAGTAGGCATAGAAATAAAAACTGCCATTTCTGCCCATATCGACATGAAACTATTAAATTTATGTAGATTATTTTGACCTTATGAATTAGATTTTCATTAAGTAATAAACATTTTAGTATCAGATTTAAAAATTTTTAATTTTATGCATGCCTACATAATACTATTATAGCACAATGTCTTTATTGTATTATAACATTTCTCAACTTATTTTTTTACAAAGATAATTAAGCCAAAGACAAATGAATTTTTATTCTTGATTAACAGACATATGTAGAGTGTGTCGATCAGAAGGAACGCCTGAGAAACCGCTATATCATCCATGTGTATGTACTGGCAGTATTAAATTTATCCATCAAGAATGGTGAGTAGACTTTTTAGAAATTACATTTTAAAACTCATTTTTATTGCTAGTATAATTTACTTTTTTAAAAGTAGAAACCCCTTTATTTTTAATATTATTATCTGTTAGGATTAAAAAAAACTTAATCATAAAATTTTCATAGGGAGAAGGGAATATAGACTAAACATAATTAGTGTCACAATTATATTTTAGTCCTCTAGTAGATAAGATTTTTCTCAAAGTTTATATTAATAAGCAGTTAGTCAGTTGGCAAAACAGTGAGAAAATTTCCACTCACTAAATTCAAAGCATATTTTATATAAATCAGTGAATAAGAAAAGAAAGCATTATATTCTTACCCCAAAAAAACAAAATAAAACCAAAAAACTGTTACCTTCTGGCCTAGAATGGATACTATGTATCAGTTCCAAGGCAGAAGAATGGTAAAAGTTAGACAATTGAGGTTAAGTGATTTGCTCAAGATCACACTGTTAGGAAATATCTGAGGCCAGATTTGAACCTGGGATCTCCTGTCTCCAGACCTCGTTCTCTATCTACTGAGCCTAGCACTGCCCCCAAAGCATTGTATTCTTCTTAGAGGGCTCGGATATCTCTTATATCTACTTTTCCTCAATGTCTGAATTTAGATATCCTGTCAAGGAACACAGACTAAGGCAAAATCATGACAATTATAGTTAAACAAATAGACAACGTTTTGAACATGATAGGATATAGCTTGAGTTTACAGAAAGGAAGAGGCAAGAGAAGGAATCAGATATATTCTTCCTTTCTTCAAGCTTCTTGAAAATGATTCAATAATCAGTATGTACTAGTTCACTTCATATGAAATAACAATTACTTACTAACTATATGCTATACCTAATAATTATAGAGTACCTATTCTATGCTATATTTCTGTGCTAGGCATTGGGGTTTTAAAGACTGACTTAGGGGGAACAATTTAACATAAATGGCATTTCGAATTAGATAAAAATCACAAAATGTGAGGAAGGTTGGTAGAGCCATCATTGGCCATCTAATTTAACCCATAGGTGAAAGGTGTTCCAACTTTGACAGACTTGATAAGATAGCTTCCGCTTGAAGATTTCCTGAGGAGAAGGGAACCCAACAATGATTCTTCCTTCCCAGTATTGCAGTTCTAATGATGATATTATGTGATGTTTGAGGGGAAGCATGAATATCCTATGAAAAATATCTAAATGATTAGCATTATATCCTCAAATAGCTAACTTCCCTAATAAAATATTATGGATATACCATCCATGTATTGATCTAAATACTTCTTGAATTTATATTTTCAGCTTTTACTATCTGTTGGAGGTAAGGAATTCCATGTGTTGACTAACCTGCTGGGTAAAGTAGTTCATGTGCACAAATAAGAAATTTAAAGTTTTTTGAAGACAAAGACAGTGTCCTATTTATCTCTGTACTTTAGCACTGTGCCTTGAAAAATAAATGGTGCAAAAGAAATGTTTATTGAATTATATATATATACACACATACACAGACTTTGAAACGTTAAAGAATACTTCCTAATTCTACTATGGACATACCTTGACTAATACTGGATTGGGTTTGCAGAAAGTTTGTTGACCTAAATGGCAACATAAAAGGAGAATCAAGTGCAGGGAACATTGTTATAAATAGGATCCCTGTTCTTCCTTTGCCTAAATTGGTGACTTTCGCTGGGTTGGGCCAACAATAGTTTTCTGATTGGTTACAAAAGCCGCTCATTACCAGTATTTCCTGGGATTGGAGATTTGGAGGGAACAACTACCATTTACAATAGATTCTCCACAGAATTCCTGGTATACCTGACTTTGGTTATTTGATATAATTTTGAAATAATATTGATTTGGGACATTATATGGTGTGTCTCCTTTCTAATATTTGGTGACTATGCCCAATATTTGTTCTACTGATAAAATCCAAGATTAAAAAAATTGGCTGATTTCTCTTTTAGCCTTTGCAGATTGCAGAGTCCTAATTACTTATTCTTTGTTCATATAACATACTCTCCAGTTTCTTAATTGGCCTGCTTTGTATTTTCTCTAGCTGTGTTGCACTTATTTTTTGAGTATGGCTATTAGAATTGTTTTTCCAGATTTTTCCAAATACAAGCAACACAGGCTTTAACAAAAAACCAAACGCATTATTTGATGATGAATTGTACAAACTATAATTAATGTTATTAGTATTAATAAACACCAGGTAAAGTAGAGAAAACAGAATGATATAATGGAAAGAATATTTACTGAGAATCCCTCATCTGTACATTGGAGGAACTGAAAATAGCTACCTACTCCAGGTCAACTTGAAAATAATCACAAATAAGTAGGAACTTTAGTTAAATAAACAAAAGATAGTTACTAGAGACCAAATGATAATCAAAGAATCTTAGCATTGTAGAGCTGGATGAAACATTAGAGAACATCTAATTTAGTATTATTATCCATCGAAGTTTTTCTAATGTCAGGTTTTTTTTTTTCCTTGAAGTAGTTTTGGTACTTAGAAGTAATTGCATATTACTTGCCTTTACACATTTAGGTGTTTTAAGCCAGCCTATCCTCTACTTGTTCTCTCTACACAATATTCCAGCTTTTGCCTCTGTGGCTCTTAGGCTGAACCCTCTATTTGAAGCATTCTTCAGGGTCAGAGGCCTCTTAGAATTTCCAGATTCCTTTAAAGTTCAGCTCAAGTGCCGTCTTATACATATGAAAGCCTTTCCTAATTCCCAAGTTGTGTGTATTTATTTTGTATTTTCTTATTTGTAAATGTAAGGTATCCCATCTGGTGAACTGTTAGCTCCTTCAAAGGGGAAGAGTTGTTTCATTTGTGTATTTTCCATGACACTTAACAAATACTTGTTGATTAACATATAATCAACTTTATAGATTGTCTTTTTTGTTGTTAAGTCTTTTTTCAGTCAAATATGATTCTCCATGACCCCACATTATGTTTTCTTGGCAATGATCCTGGAGTGTTCTTTCCCACTTCCTTCTCTAGCTCATTTTACAGATGAGGAACTGAGGCAAACAAGTATAAGTGACTTGAACAGGGTTTTACAGCTAGTAAGTGTCTGAGGCCAGATTTGAACTCACAAAGTTGAGTCTTCCTGACTCCAGGAAGTCTTCTTGACTCCCAACTTCCTACACTGTATCCACTGAGCCACCCAACTACCCTAGGTTGTCTTTAAGTTTTTTAAAAATTTGTTCCTAATCAGTTTTTTGGTTTTTGTTTTTTAAATGGCCTTTGCTTACTGACTGTATCACTGAAGGTACTATTAGGTTTTTAAACTGAGAATTCTAGCCCTTGGGGCATTTTCAGTTTGAGGAGGGGGGAGTTTATACTTCCTTCCTGTGACAGTCTTTTCTGCTTTGTGTTCTTCCTGTAGTCCCATGTTTCCCTCTGTGACTACCTTGAGAAGATAATTTTCTTCTACTTCTCATTTTCTTCCCCAAGATTCTACTTACTATTCTTGTATCATATAGTTATACAAAAAAATGTTGTATGGTTTTATAAAATGTCAAAAATAAATGCAGTGTTTTGAAGATGGGGCAAAAAGGTTTTTGTGAAAAAAGTAAAAATTATAGTTTTTATAAACCTAAAATTAAAAAATATATTTTGTGTGAATATACCATTTTGCATTATTATTTATAATTGACAAATATGTATTTGTAATTTCAGCTTAGTTCAGTGGTTGAAACACAGCAGAAAAGAATACTGTGAACTATGCAAACACAGATTTGCTTTCACACCAAGTAAGTTTATAGTATTAACAACTTTTACTGTGCTTATATGTATTGTATCTTTGCAAATTTCAATGTGAAATGTAAAAATATATTAAAATCTTTAGCCTTTCATATTTTATTCCTTTTCAATGTTTGGTAAAAACAAAAGGTATTGTGAGTTGTTTTTTTGTGTTACCCAATATTGTAGTTTTTATAGTAATTGTAATGAAACAAACATTCATTAAGAGGGTATGTATGTGAGAGAGAGAGAGAGAGAGAGAGAGAGAGAGAGAGAGAGAGAGAGAGAGAGATTAAAATTTTTCTGGGATGTAAACTTTGTAAGAGTTAACATTTTTAAGTACTTTGAGTCACTAATGTGTATGTAGTAGAAATAAGTTATTATTGAATTTGTATTTTTTTTTTAGTGTTTAAATATGAATTATTGGGAAACAAACTTCTCTTTCTTTGACAAAGTGTAATTACATTAATATCCTCTGGAAAATCATATGCCTGAGTGAGAAGAAATGGATTTGACTTTTGGCTCTGCCACTTATCAGTAGACTCTAGAACTCAATTTCTTCATCTCCATAATAAATGTTTCAATTATATAATTTCTGGTAGCACTTTTATCTCTGAAATCTAGCGATCAGCTTCACAAAAGTCAATTTTATTATTAATTATCACATGCAACTTAAAAAATTAATAGGTCTTTTGACCAGACAGCAAATTAAAAACCTAAACTATTAAGCTTTGTTTTTTATGAAACTTTTAAAAAATATTTACATCCATAAGTTTTTTTTTTTTAAAGGAGGTTGTTTTCTTTCTAATTTTTTTTTTAAGGATGTTGTTTTCTCTAGCATCCAGTTAACCTCCAACATCTCAAATTTGGAAAACACCTTTGGGACATCTATTTCAGCCTATACTTGGACATTATACCCTCTCCAGGATAAATATCTGTTTGTTCCTTCAAGTGGTCTTCATGTGGTCTGATCTTCAGTTCCTTCACAAACCTAATTGCTATCCTATAGACTATTTTCAGTTTATCATTGACCTTCCTAAAAATGTGCTATTGAAGGTGTTGTCTCACCAGAGCAAAATACAGTAGAATTATTGCTTTCCTAATTTTGGCTACTCTTAATGTAGACTAAGATCTTGTGACCTGTCCCACTCCTGCTTTCTGGCCTGACACAAAAGGTTCAGAACTTTGCAGCTGTGGTTCTTTGGGGTTGCAGCCCTAGCAGGCTTTTGCTCCTAAAAGGCTGTGGCCAAGCTGGCTGTTGGGGATGAGCCCTAGAGCCCATATCTCCATGGCACTGGAATGAGGGAGAGTGGGGACTAGAATAGAGGGGTGGATTTTGATGTAAGCCTGTTGTATCCTTGTCTCTGCTAGTGTGGCTTTGCTGAAATAGTTTGAGAGCAAGTGGAAGGATGCTGAGTGAACTCTTTCTTGTCATTCTTGATTTTTATTATTAACCTTCTTTTGTCTTCTGGGTGTCCTATATTATGAAGACAATTGAAGTTGCTTTGTCTTTGGTGTTGTAAACCTTAAAATTTTTTAGACTTATGAATGTTGGAAATTTCCCCATTGGGAAATTTCATACTTGAAAAATTTCCTACTGATAGTAAGAACTCTATCAGAATGTGAAACTCATTGACATGGGAGGATCTTTCTCCTCCCTACTTTAGACTACTTTAGGACAGAAACCTTTTGCTAAACAATGGAAAGGGCTTTGACCTATGCTTAAGCATAGAACAGGAAGTTCTTTGAGTCATGATTGATTTTAGAATTGATACAATTGAGATACTTGGAATGACAGAACCAGGTCTTGGAACTTACAATCTCCACCCTACTCAGAGTAACAGGATTTAGGAAGGGCTGCAGCAAAGATCAAGATTTAATTATTTGAGAATATGACCTTCAACAGACATGTGCAAAGGAAACAGACCTCTGGGGGGTCCTGGGTTAAGCTAGAGCCACCAATGGCACAGGGGAGACATCGACAGTGATTGGTAGATGTGATAACTGAGGGGAGGGGACTTAGATGGTTTCCTTAAAGATAGGGGGGTCTGAGGACAGGAGGAGGAGGTTTTGCTCTGAGAGGCTTGCTCTGAAGGAGGCTGGAGGTGGAGGCACCTGAGACTGTTTCTCCATTTTGGTCACTTGAGTGATAGGGACTGATCTCTTTTCTTTGCCTCAGCTATCTAAGGGCTTGGGCCTTTGGCCCAGCCTAAGCAGAGGGGGTATTTAAGCCCTATTCCCTTCTTTCTCCTTTCTCTCTCTCTCTCTCTCTCTCTCTCTCTCTCTCTCTCTCTCTCTCTCTCTCTAATACCTTTCTTCCTCCTGTTTGTAATTAAAAACTCCATAAAAGGTTGACTGCTGACTTGAGTTTTCATTTAGGAATTACATAGCTGAATTCCTTGGTGACCTTAAATTTATATATATCAGTCTTTTAAAGTGATATCCATATCACAGTGTATAGTATCGTTTCTGGAGAGATTTGAGAGGTTGTCGGAATTGGAGAAAATGTCTGGTTCATTATCATGTTGCTCATGTAATCCAGAAGTCTCGTCACGTTTGCTTTTATTACATAGACATATAATTCTTCTGGGACATTGCATTTGAATTTGCCAATTATTCTTTTACTATATGTGTTCTAGATTTTATTCTGTTAAGGTTTTTATTTTGCCCCTTCAGCTATTTTTTTTTAGAGAAAACAGTAGGAAAAGAAGAATTTAGTTGTTTTGTCTTATGTCAGCTGTCTGTTACCTTCCCAGTCATCCCAAATGGCAGTCTGATCCTTTTTTTGTTTCTTCTACAGGGTTAAAAAAAAATTCCTTTGAGAGCCAGGCCTAGAGACGGGAGGTCCTAGGTTCAAAAATCTGGCCTCAGATACTTCCCAGCTGTGTGACCCTGGGCAAGTCACTTAACCCCCATTGCTTAACCCTTACCACTCTTCTGCCTTGGAGCCAATACACAGTATTGACTCCAAGACGGAAGTAAGGGTTTAAAAAAAGAAAATTCCTTTTTCACCCCATTTTATGTTTCTTAGAATTTTTTACTATATTCATCTCATTCTAAGCTTTAGCCTACCTTATTTATTATTGTAAGTCTATGCTACATTTTAATCATCTTGTTTCTATCTTTTTTACATATGAATTTAAAGTCTGAGTTGGTTAGTAAGTATATAATATATTCATATTGTTCCCTTTGTATATTTCTCCCCTTTTTTCCTCATGGAATTGTTTCTCTGATTTTTAAAAAATTTCTTTCTTAAGAGGTTCTTATTAATCATTCTTATTCCTGATTTTATTTCATTTGTAGAATTTTAAGCTGTATGATCATGTTTATTAATCTTTTAATTTTATTGATTTTTTTTAACATCGGTATTACAAAGTATAGCTCTTCCCTAATCTATAAGCCATCTTTTGTAACAAATATTAAGGAATAGAAAGGAAAAAAAGCAGTTCAGCAAAGTCATCTAGCACATCAGATGGTCTGATAATATATGAATCATTCCACGTACATAATCCCCCCCCCCCCCCTTGCAAAAAGAGGATAAAAATACATTTCTCAGTTCTCCTGGAATATTCATTTTTTAAAAAAAACCTTACCATGTTAGAATCAATACTGTGTACTAAGGCAGAAGAGTGGTAAGGGCTAGGCATTGGGGGTCAAGTGACTTGCCCAGGGTCACGCAACTGGAAGTGTCTTAGGTCAGATTTGAATCTAGGACCTCCCATCTCTAGGTCTGGCTCTCAATCCATTGAACTACCCAGCTGCCCCACCCCCCTGGAATATTCTTAATCCTTTCCTTTCTCCGAATCTTTTGAAACATGATCTCTCCCAAATCCAGGTTGCATGTCAGATTATTTCTAATTTATTTACAATCATAGATTCTAAGATTAAGTCTTCTTTCTTCCCTTTCCCTAAGATTCTGATCAATTGTTTTTTGACAACTAATTTTTTCCTTCTGATGAGAATCTGATCCAAAATGGGAAATTTCCTTTCTTGATTTCCCTATCTTTTGATGGGAAATGACTTCATTAAGATGGGCCAAGAGATTATTAATTGCTTTATTTTTGTGAGAGAATATTCCAGAGATGTCTTAATAATTGAAGTTTCTCATACTGCTGTTTACATAGCTCCATGCCTTAATCTTGTGATCTATTTTTATTTCTCTCTAGGCAGTCTGTATTATTCTTTCATGACAGTAACAGTTCTTTTGCTGGCAGTCAGAAGCTGAGTAAATAGGGAATGTGATAGTCTCATTATTGTTGTTCCTGGTTAGGCCAAATTTGGGATTTTATGTCCAGGTCTAGCCAGTACATTTTAGGAAATTCATTGACAAACTAATGGATGTGGAGAGGAGGGCATGTAGCAGATGGAAAGGATTCCTAAGCAAACTATATAAATGTTGATCAAAAGAATTTAGTATGCCCAGCCTTGAATGGATTCATTTTTTAGTAGTGAACATATGGTACTAATGTTGACTTTTTTTTACCTTTCAGTATTAATATACTCTCTATGTAGTGCTCTTTTAGCTATTTTTTAATATAAGTAGCTATTATTAAAACAATGTTAATTTTATAAATTCTATTTTTTGTTTTCAGTTTATTCCCCAGATATGCCTTCAAGGCTACCAATCCAAGATATTTTTGCTGGACTGGTTACAAGTATTGGCACAGCAATACGTTACTGGTTTCACTATACACTTGTGGCCTTTGCATGGTTGGGAGTTGTACCTCTTACAGCATGTAAGTATTAATTTTTCAGTGCTGGATTAAATATTACATAATAGATTGTTTCATTGTGTTATTCCATGTCATATCCATTAATGATTATGTAATATTATGATGTTCTCAAGCATAAGGAAATATCACGATAAAAAAGTTGAACAAATGATATTTATTTATATTAGGAATTCATTTTTTCCCCCATTTGAATTAGTTTATTTAGTCAATTTAGAGCATTATTCCTTGGTTACAATAATCACATTTCCCTCCCTCCTCTCCCCTCCCCTCCCCACCTTTCCTGCAGCCAAGGCGCAATTTCATTGGGTATTACTTGTGTCCTTGATGTAACTGCCAAAATGTGGTTGCCAAAACTGTGAATGTTAAAAACTGTAAATGCCAAAACTGTAAAGTATAATTTTAGTGTTTTGACTTAAAATCTAAATAAGTGGTCACCATGGGAAATTCCCAAATATGAAAAATACCCAAGTCAGCTGGGATTTATAGAGATTTTAATTAGAGAGAGAGAGAGATTATTCAATAATCCCCTTCCTTTTAAAGAAATTTTCTCTTATGTCATCTCCCCTAAATTTTCACATCTGGCAATCACAGTAGACTCTTTTTTCCAGGACTGCCCATTCTTAGTTCTTTTCTTTTGTTCTCGCCTTCTCTGGGTAGACCAAAACTTCACACCTCTTTTTGTTAAGCTTGCCTTTTGTCAATTGCTTGACCTTTTAGGTACTAATTTAACCTTTATATGTACTTAGCACCCTTTTGTATTAGATCTAAAAATAGACCACCTAGCTTAAGGTTCTAGCTTTACTATGAGTTAGGGACTTTTCATTGTTCAATCAGGAGTTTTCAACTTTATCTTCCCCTAAGGCACTGAGTAGGGTGGAGTAATTTTAAAAGTTCTCAATACATTCCTGATTTAGTACCTCCATTGTTAAAAATGGGGAATAACTTAATCAAATCTTCTGAAGTAGAGTCTGAGTAGTTTTAAGATTCACATTGAGGGGCAGCTGGGTAGCTTAGTGGATTGAGAACCAGGCCTAGAGACAAGGGAGGTCCTAGGTTCAAATCTGGCCTCAGCCACTTCCTAGCTGTGTGACTCTGGGCAAGTCACTTGACCGCCATTGCCTAGCTCTTACCACTCTTCTGCCTTGGAGCCAATACACAGAAGGTAAGGGTTTTTTTTAAAAAAAAGATTCACATTGATCAGAACCTATTTCCATGTTTTTGATGTTTGCACTAGGATGTTCATTTAGTCTACATCCCCAGTCATATCCCTTTGATCCATTTAATTCAAGCAGTTGTTTTTCTTCGGTGTTTTTATTCCCACAGTTTTCCCTCTGAATGTTGAAAGTGGTTTTTCTCGGAGATAACTGCAAGTTGTTCAGGGTCACTGCATTACCACTAATGGAGAAGTCCATTACCTTCTATTGTAACACAGTGTATCACCACAGTGTATCTATTGTACACCAGTGTATCAGTCTCTGTGTACAATGTTTTGGTTCTGCTCCTTTCGTTCTGTATCACTTCCTGGAAGTTGTTCCAGTCCCCATGGAATTCCTCCACTTTATTATTCCTTTGAGCACAGTAGTATTCCATCACCAACATATACCACAATTTGTTCAGCCATTCCCCAATTGATGGGCATCCCCTCGTTTTCCAGTTTTTGGCCACCACAAAGAGTGCAGCTATGAATATTCTTGTACAAGTCTTTTTCCTTATTATCTCTTTGGGGTACAAACCCAGCAGTGCTATAGCTGGATCAAAGGGCAGACAGTCTTTTAGCACCCTTTGGGCATAGTTCCAAATTGCCCTCCAGAATGGTTGGATCAGTTCACAACTCCACCAGCAATGAATTAATGTCCCTACTTTGCCACATCCCCTCCAACATTTATTACTTTCCTTTGCTGTCATGTTAGCCAATCTGCTAGGTGTGAGGTGATACTTCAGAGTTGTTTTGATTTGCATCTCTCTGATTATAAGAGATTTAGAACACTTTTTCATGTGCTTATTAATGGTTTTGATTTCTTTAACTAAAAATTGCCTATTCATGTCCCTTGCCCATTTATCAATTGGAGAATGGCTTGATTTTTTGTATAATTGGTTTAGCTCTTTATAAATTTGAGTAATTAGACCTTGTCAGAGGTTTTTGTTATGAAAATTGTTTCCTAATTTGTTGATTCCCTTCTAATTTTGGATGCATTAGTTTTGTTTGTACAAAAGCTTTTTAATTTGATGTAATTAAAATGATTGATTTTATATTTTGTGATTTTTTTTTCTAGCTCTTGCTTGGTTTTAAAGTCTTTCCTTTCCCAAAGATCTGACAAGTATACTATTCTGTGTTCACCTAATTTGCATAATTTCCTTCTTTATATTCAAGTCATTCACCCATTCTGAGTTTATCTTGCTGTAGGGTGTGACATGTTGATTCCAACCTAATCTCTCCCATACTGTCTTCCAATTTTCCCAGCAGTTTTTATCAAAAAGTGGGTTTTGGTCCCCAAAACTGGGATCTTTGGAGTTATCATGGACTATCTTGATGAGGTCATTTACCCTAAGTCTATTCCACTGATCCTCCTTTCTGTCTCTTAGCCAGTTACAAATTGTTTTGATGACCACTGCTTTATAGTATAGTTTGAGATCTGGGAAGGAATTAATTTTTGACAGTTTGATCTAGGTACTTTTCCTAAAGATATTATAGGAAAAGAAAAATGAACAAAACATGGAAAATATTATTTAGGCAGGAACCCAAAATCCAAATTCAGACCCTAGGCAAATGATGTTCTTAAGTCCTTCAATCATATTGTAATTTTCTTTAAAATTTACAAATTTTTTAAAGCTGATATCACACTCCTAAAGTTTTAATTTTCTTTTCCATTTCATTTTGAAAACTTGCCTACATGACTAAATCTGGAATTTAAGTGGCCACTGAGGTCCACATGGTAGTGACCTCAAGTAGACAAATTGAATAGGAATGCCTCCTCTTCCCCCTATTTTTCAGAGCTTCTCCCTCCAATAAAACCCAAAACCCAACTAACAACAAAAATATCCACATTTTCTGTCATAGTGAAATGTAGGTGTTTTTTGGAAGACTAGGTTTGTAATTCTGGAGTGTGGATAACAAATATGTGGCAGGAAATTCTAGGGTGCAAGATTAGATTTGGATAAGACATTCTTTGAGAAGTAAGATGGCTTAGCAAGAGAGGGATGAAAACACACAATGAAGATTTATGATGGATAAAATAAGCACACTTTACAGTTTTGTTAAGGGGCCTGTTTGCAATAAGTAAAAACTGAAAGTACCTATTTTATGTTGCTGATGCCTTGTTCAAAATATTAGGAATGACTTGGCAGGTTACAAACTTCAGTTTTCCTTAGTTTATCCTTGTTGCTCCTGTTTAGCCCACTCTTTTTAGTATTTATTCCATTTGTTCTCCTCGTTTTGAGGAGTGGGTAATTTAAGCAATATAGGAATCCTTCATTTTTTGCTTTTGTATTATGTTTGATTTATTTGTATAGATTATGTTATTTGATGGACTTTAAGAAGAATATAATTCCCCACAAATCCTGAGTGCATACTGTATTTGTTCTTTTTTTGGCTGTTGTATAAAACATCTACTGAATTAGATTTTCCTTTACCTGAAAGAGTTGTTATATTTTAGAAACTGATCTCAAGTCTTGTATTGTTATTGGTACGTTTCATTTTGTGATTCTAGGATTTAAAAGTTATGCATGAAATAAGTTCTTATTCTTTTTTACCTTTGCTTCACAACTTATTTCTCTTAAATAAGTTCTGAAGTAGTATTGTCAAACGTATCTCTACTAAAGTTATATGATGAGAGTGATCCTAAGTTCCTCAAGACTACATGTTTGGGAGTACAAGCCCTGGCTCTTCCTACCAAGCTGATCAGACTTTAGATATGGTCTTGTTGACAAACTGTGTATCTCTTGTTTGGAAACCAGCCTGAAAAATTAACCATGATGTGATAAAAAAAAATTCTATCTCTTTAAGTTCTTGTAATTGGTAAAATCGCATTATCTCTCTTAGTGGTTTTTGTATCCCAACATCTATTATAGTGACTTGTCCATGGTAGACTAGCCATTTTATAGGTGTCTGTTGATAATGGTAGAGTGGCAGAAGAGGGTGCATAGGATTCTAAGAATCAAAAATCCTTAGACTGTCTACAAAATTTAATTTAATTTATGGCTTTATATTAATGAGTTATCTTTGTTCAATGACATGTTGTTGGAACAACTAAATCATGTTCATATTGATGTTGCTATAAATAAAACCAGAAAAGAATTTACAACTAAATGTGAGAATGGCTGGCAGTTTCTACTTAGAGATGCAAAAACATTAATTATTTTTTGAAAATAAGATTAGAACCATCACATTTGGACATTAGTTCTTGATGTACTACATAAAATATTAATAATGATGGGCCCCATGGACTTTTGGCCTGTATGGAGGTGGTCCCACACCTGTATCAACAAAATCCTGAAATTCACACCAGACTGAATAATGATTAAGAAATGCAGTGAAGAACTATAGTTAACTCTTTCATCTCATGACATCAGAAACAGCCAGCCAGAAGCCTGTAGTCACTGGTAAAAAGGAAACAGCCTCAAAGCCAGAGTTGTCAGACAAGTAAAGCTTGCATATCAGCAAAAGTCGAGAACTCCCTTGAGAAAGCTATAGTGTAGAAACCTTGAAAGCTCTGCAGTAGCAGTGACCACTGCAGCATGACTGTACTCGAACAATATAGCAGTACCCAGGAGCATTGAGATGCCTTGTCCTCTTTCTTGAGATGCCATAGAGTCTTCTGAAAAACTCTGTAACTTCAAATATCCAGGGAGACTGGATCCCAGGGGGTGGCAGTTAGTGCAAGAACTTAAGATACTTAGGCAAGAGGAAGAAGAGCCTACCATCCTACCGAAAAAGGCAGCAGAGTTCAGTGTCTAACCCTGGCATTAAACCCTAATTCAGGAACAAAGGCTGGAGAGATGAATAAACCAGAGATTATACTGAAAAGTATTACAATTTATTATAGATCATTACCAGAATGAAAGAGGAAAGGAGGCACTCAAAAGAAAACATGAATTTTCTGCAAAGGCAATAATATTAAAAAGGCATAAGATTTAGGGTAACAACCAGGAATTACTATTTTCAAAGGTATTATGAAATAAAGAACACCCCTTTTATGTCTGGAGGTGACTAGCTTTTTTCTTTGAGAGTGCCCTGGAATCCTGCTTGGTTATTTGTGTTGATCAGAATTCTTCAGAGTTTAAATTGTCTCTACTATATTGTTATTATATAAATTATTGTTTCTATTTTTACTTTAGTTCTCTGATTTAAATTAATGTCTAAAACTCCAAGAATTATATTTTATGGAGTTTATTAATACTGAATCTAGGGCCTCCTGTCTCTAGTAGGCCTGGCTCTCAATCCACAGTGCCACCAGCTGTACCCTTCCTCCACCCAGTAATTTTAAATATAAGCATTATAAAGTCCATCTAAAAGTTGCCACTGTTAATAGCACTTTCATTTATTTATTTATTTTGCACAGGCCGTATCTACAAGTGCTTGTTTACTGGCTCCGTGAGCTCACTACTGACACTGCCATTAGATATGCTGTCAACGTAAGTGTAAACCTTTGTAATATAGAAAAGATGCTGAATTCATATATTTTGTTTTAAATGCTCATTTGTTTTCCTTCCTATGTGGAGTGGAATTTTTGTGAGGCTCGTATCCCCAGAAATCACTCTAATAAACAGACGGGAGACTTGATAAGCCAAATACTACTCTGAGAATTACATACACACTTCCCATGCTCATTTCACATTATAATATTTGTTATAAATGGTGTAGTCAGTTTTGTACAAAGAGTTCATGTTGAATTCACTTATAACTTTAAAAACAAAGCAATAAAGGATGCCAACAAAATGGTAATTCCCTTTGAGTTGAAATATGGCACATTCATCTGTTTCATGACATTTAGGGTGTGATCTTTGATTATTTACTTCATTGTCACAGTGTTTCTTAATTCTAATATGTAAAATATTTTATAACTTTTTAAGAATAGAAGAAAGCATTTTGCTATATGGTTAATAGACATTGAAGCATTGGGAATTGTTAACCTTATAAAAAACTTTCATATTGTTTTGCCCATTTCAAATTTACTCGTTCCTTATTACTTAATCTTTTTTACTTCTGCTTCTCCTTATGTTAATGGGGGGAAAAAAAAGAGTATGTGGATCTATTTAGAACAATTCATTGAGAGGTCCTCTAAAAACTCATCCAGTCGTCCCTAGCTATATTGCAGCTCATTTATCGTGGCTTCACTGTATTGTGGGTTTTAATATATATATAATTCTGTATTGTGGAGTTTTCGCTACATCTTGGGATTTTGTGGATGAATACCGGACTGTACACAATGGAAATGCAGTATGCCAGTATTGCTTGCACAAGCTTGCCAATGTGAGATTGTACACAGCACACTATTGGCTGCTGGACTTAAAGGTGACCAACCACAGCGTGTGTTCTGTGTCCTGGGCACTGATTGACTCAGTGTTTGTAAGTGTGGGAAAGGTTATTAAGAGTGTGAAAAAGGTTTATAGGAGAGTGGGATGGGTTTATAAAGCCTTACAATACATATAAGTAGTAAAATAAATATACTATTTCATGGATTTTCACCTATCACTAGGGGTCTCTGGAATTTAACTCCTGCAATAGCTGAGGGGTCACTATATTTCCATGCAATTAACTCAAAAAGGATATGATAAGAAAGGCTTAATATTTAAAACTTATAATAGACTTGAAGCTTTATCCTCCTTAAATCAATATAGGGTTTTCTAGATACCTTGCATTTGGAACCATACTGCTTTACATTGATAAAAAGCTAATCATTGCATTTAGAACTATAAGTATAATCTCTACAATGTGAAAAATCAAGATTTTAGCAACAATCATTTATTTAATTTGTGAACTGAATTTGGACTGGAATAAAAATTTGTTTCTTAAATATACTTGTTTGATATAACAATTAAAAAATTTTGACATACAGACATTTAAAATTTGAGAAGTAGCTCATATTTCATTTGAGCCTTGTGATAATAATCCCTTTTATAGATGAGGAAGCTAATAGATAAGTTTTTGTGACTTGCCTTTAGTCACAAACCAGTAAGTATAGGAAACAAAATGTGAACTTGGGCTTTTCTGATTAAGTTTAGGATTATATCTAATAGACATTACCATCTCTTTTAAAGCTTAATTTCTGTGTCTGTTTCCCATTATATATAGAATGGAGATTTAAGATGAAATGAATTTTAAAATTCATGGAAACTAAAATGTTAAAAGTCCTCTCAAAAAGCAAAACATGGAAGTTTTGTCATGAAGTCCTGAAAGGAATGTAAATAAAGGACTTTTTAGTGTATGTGCTGGCAAAGTGAGCACTAAAGGGTTCTAAAATAAAGCAATAAAGAAGTAGAAGTAGACAAAATATTACAAATGAATAAAATATAACGAAAAGATTTGATTTTGCTCAATTGACTGATTTCCCTGTTCTCTTTTTATTTCTATGAATGTTCAAATCCAGAAAAGCGAAAAGTGTGGTATTAATTTAGGACCAGGAAAATTTGAATTGGACTCATATATGTCTTAAATTATCTTATATATCTTAGGTACACCCTCCCCTCCCCCCATTATGATCCACTTTATGTGCTACCTCTCTAGGAAACAAACCATACCAGTTAAGTTTGAAACTCATGTCTCTTGTTGAGTATATATCTTTAGCTGGATCATAGATAAACCTGTTGAGATATCCAAAGATTCAGAATGGATGAAGACATATAAATGTAACGAATGCCACACATCATTTGACAAACACATCATTCTTTATAATTCTAGTTTTCAGATAGTTAACTGGAAACTTATATGAACTCATTTTAAATTGTTTTTGTTACTGTGGAAATAATTCTGTAACTCTTTTTTTTAATAGGGAAAATTTATTGGCAGATTGTTTGCAGGGTTGTTTTGTGGTGACCTGCACTCTTTGTGCATTCATCAGCCTTGTGTGGTTGCGAGAACAAATAGTCCATGGTGGAGCACCACAGTGGTTGGAACAAAATCATGCTCAACCTCTCAATGCTGCTGGACAACAAAATGAGGTAAAATACTTGTCCCAACTTTAGTTGTTATGGAATTATTCCTGCTTAGTCATGAGTTGAACATCAATTTGTTTCTTTTCTCACAGACACATATACTTGTAAAACAATAGTACATGTTATTGAAACAAGCCATCCACAGATTTAGGAGAATGAATGATATTATGGTGTGGCTTCTTGATGCTGATTTAATTTCTCTTTCTGCTTGTCTGGGATGATGTTTAATATCTAACTTGAAAATACAAAAGCTATATCTTATTTCTGGATCCCTATTTTTTATTTGCTTTGTGACTTTAAGAAAATAATTTAATCCCTTTCCATCATTTTGGTTTCTTCAGCAATACAATGCTTATCCTATCAGAATTATGTTCATTGTGATAGAGAAGTTGGAAATTTATGTGTCAACTTTTGTGTGATTATTGGTAGAAATATTCTTAATATCATTTTTTTTTCCTGAACATTAGTGTAATCAGTAGAAGCAAGATCAGATATTCAAAGCATGAAAATGAGTAGGTGGAATTGATGAATATTTTAAAGATTATAGATATACAAAAGCATGCTGTCTAACCTTATTTGATAATCACACTGGCTGTGTAGCTATCTGTTTTGAGTATTCAAATGAACTATGGGAGAGTTATAGAGAACTGCATTTTTTAGACTGTTAGGCAAAAAACAATGATCTACACTGACATGTCATTGTTACTTTGTGTATGGAAAACTTTTGGTATTCCATCTGTCATTTTTTTCCCATATATCTATATCTATATATCTATATCTATCTATATCTATATCTATAGAGATATAGATATAGATATCTATATCTCTATAGATATAGATATAGATAGATATAGATATCTCTATAGATATAGATATAGATATATAGATATATAGATATCTCTATAGATATAGATATAGATATATAGAGAGAGAGACGGTAGTGATAACACAGGTACTTAAGGATCTATTACCTGGTTCAGAGAATATTTATATTTTAAATCAACCCAGTAAGGTTATTTGAAAGTCTTTACTGAATGGGACAATAAGTGAAGGCATGAGAGAAATAAGAGGAATTTGGAACACAAACCCCAAAATGTAATGCAATATATCCAGATATATAAACTTCTTCACTATTCACTGCACAAAGTGATTTGTATTTATATACTAAGTTGTTTAAAATATGCAAACTTTATAGAGGTTATACTTTAATTCAGAATAACAAAGGGGGGTTAATATGTTTGGTATCATATAAAGTAATTATTTTCTTAGAAATTGATCAAAGCATAGCAAGACTAAGAAAAGTTATCCACAAATCTGGAATATCGTATTATTTTAGGCTCCAGGCATAGGAAATGGTGCTGAAAATGTTGCAATTGATCAGCCTGCTAACCCACCAGCTGAGGATGCAGTAGTAGGGGAAAACCCTGAAATTCAGGAAGAACAAGCTGATGAAGATGAAGAAGACAATGAGGATGAAGAAGATGCTGTGGTTGAAGATGCAGCAGATGCTAATAATGGGGCCCAAGGTAATCGCTTTTGTAAGACAGCTTTTCAGAATAATGATACAGTCCTAATTTAAATTTAATTTTAATCTAAGTTAATGTTTTCTGCTTATTTTTAATATCCATAAGTCTTAAAAGTATGTGTTTCATAGACTATACATATGAAATCTACATAGGTGTATATGTATGGATGTGTGTATAATAGGAAAGAATAAATGACACTTGGACAGAAGTTTATGAAATGTTATTAAAATGTTGATTTTCAGTCCCCTTGAACTAATTTATTAAATTTCCTCTTCCTAGTGTTTCAACTATGTAGATATGATGCAAAAAAATTATAAGTGCTTTCTAAGTACTATGCTCATAATGGAACTAATGAATTGCTTTCAAAATAAGATTAGGTGTTTTATATTTATAGAAGTATCTGCAAAGTACTTAATTCAAAGACAGTTCCTATAAATATTTACAGCCTCAAGTTTCCTCTGGCATTTCTAAATTATAATTATTATTTCAGATGACATGAACTGGAATGCTTTAGAATGGGATCGAGCTGCAGAAGAATTAACATGGGAGAGAGTGAGTAAGAGCCCTTTTCATCAAGTACTAGAAGTTGTAGGTTCTTATCCTCAGAGTAGCCAAAATATTTAACTAAGATTAATTGTACAAGTTAGATTTAGAACGTTATTATCTCTATTTAGATGAGTTGTAATTCAGTAGACACTTTTAGAAAAACTATTTTTTATAGTATAGTATCATAGCTAGGTTTATTGTAGGTAAATATTATGGTATTAAAATTTATTGATAAGCCATCTTCATAAGTGTATATTTCATAAGTGTACCTTCATAAGGTACAATTTGCCCTAATATACAAAAATGTAAAAAAAATATATATATATTGAGGAGCAAATTAGTGACTCTTTCTGTCCCAAATAGTGTATTTTTAGGGCTTTGTTTTAAATGTGTATTAAAAAAACATTTCTAGTGTCAGGAACAGTTTGTGAAATGAGAAATTCAAATATAATAACTAGATTGATAGTTTCAAATATGCCTATATTGATTGTATGATAATGGAATATATAATGCTATAATTAAGCACCAAGATACTAAATTTATTTAGACTTTTATTTCAGGGAAGTAGGGAAAAATATAAATTATCAGTGAAATATACATCAACTGAAATGTTCCAACTAATGTATGAAACCATTGCATTTCATTGGTAGGCAAAAATGCACATAAAAATAAAGGAAGTTCTTTGAACAGAAAATCATATTGACAATTATTATCTAATTATTTTATTTTTTTCCTTAGATGCTTGGACTTGATGGGTCACTAGTTTTCCTAGTAAGTAAATTCACCCTGTTTAAAAATGAAATTGTGATTTATCTATTTATTCAATATTTCTCTTGGTAAATCGAATCTTAATGTTTACAGAGGTCATTTAAAAATAGGTTTTTTATTATATTTTGTTTTTATAGTGCCTAGATTTTCCCTCTTTATCACCCTTCTTCCTTCCTGAAAACCATCACTTATTACAAAGAATTAAAAAAAAAAGATGAGAAGAAAAAATTAAGCAAAACAAGTTAATATATCTAAAAATCTGATGTTATTCAGTGGTTCATACTTGTGAAACTTCTTGTCTCTGTAAAGGATTTGGGAATGGGGTCCTGGTGGTGGTGTTAAACAGGATAATCTTATCATTTAGAATAGAAGATCACTTTACTTTTGATTATGTAGTATCAAGAAAAAGTTTTTTGTGTTTATTGGAAGGACATTCATTTGAAGAAAAAAAAATGAAAATGCAGTATGAGTAAAATTTTAAAATGTAAGATTTTGTTCAGTGCTGCAGAAAATAAAAATATAAGACATAAGATCTTTCCCTGTGAGGTTGTCAATCTAATAAGATAATATAGATCGCAACATAAATGATTAAAATAGGTATAAATAATGGATATAACACAAATATCTTGAATACAGTGATGTTTTACAATTCTGTATTGTAATAGGCAAAAAAAATGGTGAAACCAAAGCAGCTCTGAGTATGCAAAGGGAACATTTTTTATGCTGTTCTTTGTTTATCCAGGTAATAGTCTTTTATTTCTAGAATGCCAGCCATGTATGAGGATATCTGTTAGGCTGTCTATACTTCCCTGTTTCAGGAATCCCTTCCTCTGTTCTATAGCTTTTCAGGACTAAAAGTGCCATTTTTTCCCCTTCTAAGTTTATGAATAACATAGATTTAGTCTCCAGGGACACATAAGGGAGAAGTTTGTTGTTGTTGTTGTTGTGTTCTTCCTGTGTTTTTGAAGACCAGTGATACCACAATATAAAATCAGTGTACCCTGTGTTCCTCTATAGCTGATCAGTCCAGTCTTAGTTTGGTAGTTACTACCACAGATCAGGCACAGGTCGTTTATTAGAAAATAATAGAGTGGGGGCAGTTAGCTGGCTCAGTGGATTGAGAGCCAGGCCTAGAGATGGGGTGGGGTGGGGTCTGAGCAGACACTTCCTAGCTATGTGATCTTGGGCAAGTCACTTAACCCCCATTGAATAGCCCTTACCACTCTTCTGCCTTGGAACAAATACACAGTATTGATTCCAAGATGGAAGGTTAGGGTTTAAAAAAAAATATAACAGGGTAGAGGTGACTCTGGGTTTGTAGTTCACACTCCTTTTGTACTTTTATGATTCTGTTTTGCTTATGAAGCCCAACACCTTCTTTCATGTGGGTATACTATTCTGGGCAGTCCTGTACCACTGTTTCTCATGTCTCACAATCAGTTCTAAAGTGCTTTAGAGAGATACCTTGAGTTTCCATTTGGACATTCAGGGCCAACCCATTGGAATTGTGCTCTCTGAAATAAAGTTTGATTGCCCAGAAGTTCAGCTCTAGAGAGGACCTAGGACCTAAGTATCTAGTACCTTATCTTTCTAGGTAATCTTCATGATCTTTCTGAGACAAGGTGGAAATGATTTTGTTTTCTGTTGTGGTAAAGATAGACTGCCCAGGTTTCACAGGCATACAGCAGTAGTCAGCACAATGGTTCTTTAGACACATTCAGTTTGGTATGAAAGTGATGCTGAAGGTAGAAACACTCAAACTTGACAACCATTTGGCTATGTGGGAAAGAGTGAGGGCTCAACAGTGACACCCAAGTTGCATATTTGAATCACTGGAAGAAGTATGATATCCTTGAAGGTAACAAAGATTGGGAAGATGGGTGCTCTGAGGACTTTTCAAAAGAAGTGTGCTGTTTTTGACTTGAGTTTGAGATGCCTTTGGTGCATCCAGTTTGAACAGTGCAGTAGATTGATGACAAAATTCTGCAGCTCAGGAGGGAGACTAGGGTAGACTAGGTAGAGCTGGGAGTTCCCTGCATGGGGATGATTATTAAGCCCTTGGGAACTGATGAGTTCATAATTTGAAAGAATGTAAAAAGAAGTCCCAAGATAATATTGGAGTACTCTCTTAAAGAGGATGGCATAGATGATGATACTGTAAAGGAGAGTCAAACAGTGGCCAAATGGATAAGAAGAGAACGAAGAACAAGGAATATCATGGAAACCTAGAAACATATGGAGTGGCCAGTGACATTGAGAGATCAAGAAGATGAAGATTGAGGAAAAGCTGTTGGATTTGATAATTAAAAGTTCATTGGTAATTTTGGACAGAGGGGTTTCAATTGAGATCATAAACCAGATTGCAGAGGGGTGAGAAGTAAGTAAGAGGAGAGAGAAAATGGGAGACAAGCCAGACAAGTAGGCAACTTTTGTCAAAAAAAAAAAAAGATGATAATTTGAGAAAATTATAGGATCTAGTGAGTGTTAATAAGGATAGGGGAGACTTGGGCTTGTTTTAGGTGGGAGGAAAGAAAATGATAGATAAGGTGAGAATGAAGATTAGAGATAGAGAAAGGGTGATTGAAGGGGCAGTCTTTTGGAGAAGATAGAAAGGCACATGTTACAAGATGATTATTATGTATTTTTTAATAATGTTTTCATTTGGGCTGGTTTATACAGTTAGGTAGAGCACTGTGAGTATGGAGCTGTAGTTAAATCATAAACCAGTTTGATTCACACAGAGGGAAATTAATGTCGCCATGGTAACACATAAACTTAGCCAGATCTCATAAACTGGTTACTTGATTATAGGTGAAACTAATTTGTTGTTGGGTTGTTTTTTTTTTTTAAACCTTTACTTTCCATCTTGGAATCAATACTTTCTATTGGTTCCAAGGCAGAAGAGTGGTAAGGGCTAGGCAGTGGGGGTAAAGTGACTTTCCCAGGGTCACACAGCTGGGAAGTGTCTCAGGCCAGATTTGAACCTAGGGACCTCCTGCCTCTAGACCTGGCTCTCAATCCACTGAGCCACCCAGATGCCCTCCTAATATATGTTTATTAGTTTGAAAACAAATTTAATTATTAGAAAAACCACCCATTTCACAATATTGGTAAAAAGACAATGGTCTTTTTATATGAATCAGAATAGGTTGCTCAGAATTGCATATAGTTTTCAAAATGCTTTTCTTTATTTGGTATCAATTTAAGGCAACAATTAGATTGTTTTAAGTTATTGCTGCAATTTTGATGATATCAAACATATTAAGGAAATGTTCATGATTTGAATTTTTCTTACAAAGGCTTTCTTCAACTGCAGTATTTTTTTTTAGGTTTGAAAATACTCAGACATTATGTATTTAAGGCTTTAAATTAAATAATTTAAGAATTTAAATTATTTTCTAATTAAAAGTTAACTGACTTGACACTTTGTGTTAAATTTATACTATGAACTGAGCAAAATCTAGTTATATTAATATATATTTTTCTTCTATGAATGTACTTTTATTAGTATGTTTCTTTTTTATAGGAACATGTCTTTTGGGTGGTGTCTCTGAATACATTATTTATTCTTGTCTTTGGTAAGTATTCAATTCAACAAAAGTTGGTGAAGTGCCAGCTCTTGCAAGGCACTGAACTAGATAAATGTTGGGTATACAAATATGGAAAACACTGGTTCATTCTGATGGAAATGACTTCTTTTATCCTAGTGTCATCCATCTCCCCCCTTATCCATCTCCCCCCTTCATTTCTACTCCCTATTGCTGCCTTGAGGGAAATTCTGGCCTGCCATTCCTCACCCTTTAGTTGATGTGTTGTCCTGTAACTGCTAGAGATCATTATGACCTAACCCTCCCATTTGTGGTCCCAGTGCCAGAGTTTTGACCTCTCTTGTTACTTTTAACTTCACTCCTTGTCTTCAGAGTCAGTCTGGTTCTACCTCATTATTCCTGTAGTAGAAATTCCTTTTCTCTGGCTGTTAGAACCTTACTCAGTCTCTGCTTTTCTATTATGAGACTTTGTCCCAGGAGCTGGGGCCAGTGCCTTAAGCTAGATGAGCTTCCATTCTTACTTCCCAATAGGACTTTTGAGAGGGAAAGAATGGAGTAGTTTGGGTAGTATATGGCATCTCTGTTCCTCTTTGATTTTTTAGCAGTGGAATAGCGATTTTCACATGAAATACTGAACACATTTTGATAAAAGTTATTATAAATAGTAATTAAAATTAATTAATATTGTTGGGTGGTTTTGTGAAAGAGTGAAGAGCCTCAGACTTGTCTTCAGAACACATTGATTTGGTCCTAATTCTGTCATAAACTAAGTGTGAACTTAGCTGAGTCATTTGATAAAATACTACCTGAATTAGTTTACAGATTTAATGCTATACTGTTCAAACTACCAGTGGGATATATTAGATAGAGCTAGACAAAATAATACCAAATTTTTATTGTAAATTAAGGATTTCTCTATTAGCTTGGAGTATTTAAATGAATTGTCTGCTTATTATCCTTCCTTTTGAATTAACTTATTTTGCAGTGAGTGCTTTAAAAAAGCTACATTGGTTATTCATTCAAGGATTTTTAAGTGCTGGGTATGGGCTAGGTGCTGCAGATATAAATTCAAAAGTAGGGACATCAGTAAAGCCCAACATTATATATGCAGTGTTCCACTACTCTTATTCCTTCATGTCTGCAAAAATGAAAGTAAAGTACATTCTCATACTTCTCATTTGGAGCCTCTTGTGCTTTTTACCACCACCACAGTAATACTTTTTCCTTACTCCAAATGATGACTTTAAACTTTCTCAATAGCTGCTCTTTTTCTGGATAGAGGAATGAGTCAGCTAAATTATCTTCAAATATGATATATGTAGATAGTACAGTAATATAGACAACATTGGCCATCTGTATATTAGAGAGTTTTTTAAAACAAGAATGAATGCCATTTCTAATTCTAATATCCTAATTCTTGATATCTTATTCCATGCTGTTTATGGTGCAAGGGGTAGATTAGTCTAGAAAAAAAATTAGTTTGACATTTTCATTTTTTTTCCCTTTAGCATTTTGTCCTTACCACATTGGTCATTTTTCTGTTGTTGGCTTGGGATTTGAGGAATATGTAAGTATGATGGATAAAAAATCTTTAAAGATATTCATTTTGATTAATTGCTTTTAAGCACTTGACACTTTAAAGATAAATCTTGAGTAATACATCTTTTCTATAGCATATTGTTATACTTCCCAGATTACTTTATGCTTCGAGAATGATTAGTCAGTGTAATTGATCCTTTATTTTTATATTACAGTAGTGTAATCATTTGTACTCCAATGACAACATTGAAATTCTTGAAAAGAATATCAAGTAGTAAGGGTGATAGTGATCAAGTGATAAATTGCAAAAATGAAGGAAGGAGGGAGATATCCAGAATAGCAATGTAGATGTACTAGTACCCTAAGATACTGTTTCCTCACCAGTATGTTGAGGCATATCTAAGTATATTAATATTTTATTGAAAAACTTTTTGTAATGACTGTGTTTCCTGATCAGTAAAAATAGCCAAGGGTTTTCCCTAATCCACTATCTTTTCTTTTTGTTTCCCCTCTTTTATCTTAGTGAAAACAGTAGCACATTTTCCAAAAGACCTAACTTCCAATTCCCTTCACCAACACTCTTATAACAGTTTCATCAAGAGAAAATATAATGCCAAGCCCCTAGTGTTAAATCACTGCCAATTTAGAAATAAACAAAAATACTATTGAATAAGAAATATAAAAGGATTTTCCTGAGGTATGGATTGTAGGAACCATCCAGGAGGAGGAGATGTCTTTAATGAGCATTTATGATCCTGAATAATGCAATAATTGTATCTGAAATATGGAATAAATAATATCTCTAGTATGTGTTGCTTTTATGAGTAAATGCCACAAAAAGCCATCTTGTATAAGAGTTTGTGATTACTCTGAAAAAATGTAGAGAAATGTTCCCATTTTGAATTCCCAAAGCAAAATAGCTATATAACTTGAGAATTTATTTTACCCTGCTGTTAGGCAAATGAATATACTAAGTGCAACCAAAACAAATTTTCCTATCTTTTTCATTTTAAATGTTCAACCACTTAAAATAAGTAAATTGATTTATGTCTCAAGTTTTGACATTTTTGCACTGATGTAATTTGATAGCCTATTTAGCCTTTAGCAAAAAGCAGGGCAAAAGGGTCCAAAAGTTGTCCAAATTAATAGAATACCTAAATGAAAACCCAGAAGACTTTGTCCCCTGAATGTTTAGGTTCCTGGATCTTGAATTGTTAATACTTTTTTTTTTTAATTTTCAGGTCCAAGCATCCCATTTTGAAGGCCTAATCACAACAATAGTTGGCTATGTGCTTTTAGCAGTCTCATTGATCATTTGTCATGTATCCTTGAACAAAATGATGCAGATACCTCTGATAACTTAAAGATTTATTTTTACGTATCCCCTGCTGGAAAAGTTTTAGTGATTCTTTCTTGGTTTTAGGATAAAATAGAAACTTCTGTTTGAATTTTAGAGCTCTTCCCAGTCTGGCTCTAGCTTTTGTTATCAGTTTTATTGTACGTTACTCTTAATGTATTCTATAGTCCAGTCAGATTGCTCTATTTGCTTATACATGACATTTTATCTCCCATCTCCATGCCTGTTCATAGTCAATGTTCTCCATGTCTTTGGAACACACTTATAGAATCCATGGCTTCCTTGAAATCTCCATCAGAAAACAACTTAAAAGAAGCCTATCCATCTAATGACTAGTTGTCTAGAAATCACTTTGGATAGTATATTAATTTGTTTTGTAGATGTTGATTCACACAAAAGGTAAACTTTTTGAGGGCAGGGACTGTTTTCCTTTAGTGCTTGCATTTCTTGTTGCCTAGTTCAATTTCTGGTGTACAGCAATCTTTGAACTGAATTGAGTCTGATAACTTTAATTGGTCTCTCACTACTACTCAGTAATTCTCATAATTATATATCTTTGTTTAGAAGTTAGGGTTTGGCAATTGAGGTTATTTTCTTATCTTCGTGGCTATGCAGGATAGTGCAAAAAAAGCTTTACACACACTCAAGAAAACTGGATTTGTTTACCATTTCAGACTTTAAAGGACCAAGTGCAAGTTATTTAAATTTCTCAGAGACTTAACTCATTTATAAAGCATACAACTGGCATCAATATATGAAAGTTCAGAAGAAACAGATTTAGGTGTGGCATAAGGAAAAACTTCTTCAGAGCTAGGCTCTTCTAAAAAAAAAAGAAAAGAAAAGGTACCTTGGGAATTGCTGTTCTTTCACTGGAGGTCTTTAAGCAAAGAGTGACTACTTACTGGGAAAGCTGTAGAGATTATTGTTCTCTATATGGTGAATAATTAGAATTTTCTCCCCAGGGACTCTCTTCCAGCATCCCATTTACATAATTTATGCTAACATACTAACCTAGGGAAGAAATAAATTTTGTGTCGCTTTGCCCTCTCACTCTGCTCCCAGGAATGCTGCTTTGGTGGTTGGGTGAGAGCCAGTCAGGAGAAGTTTACTCACGTGGTCATAATTAGGTTTTGTATTTTTTCTTCTTTTTTTTTCCTACTTCAAGTGATTATTAATACATCTTATAAAATATAATACTTGGAGTTATTGGATATTAATTTAAATTTTACAGTGGTTTCTTGTCCTCCCCTCCTCCCCCACACACTTCCTGTTTCTTTTTTTAAACTCTTACGTTTTGTCTTAGTAACAACTCTAAAACAGAAGATTAAGGACCAGGCAAATAGGGTTATGTGGTTTGCCCAGGCTTACAGAGCTAGGAAGTATCTGAGGTCATATTTGAACCCAAGTCCTTCTACCTCCAGGTGTGGTACTCTATTCACTGTGCCACCTAACTGCTCCTCAGGTTCCTTTCAGTTTTAAGATTCTCTCATGCTGTAATATTTTTTTCCATATAGTTATTGATTGTTTTACTCCTATTATTTGACTATTTGAGAGTATGTGTATACAATTGGTTTGAAAATGACTTCTACATATGTAACCAGTGACTTTGTCAGATGCAATTTTATATTCCATTGCATTTAGTTCTTGTCATAAAGCATTTTCTAACTCTTGCAGAAATTACTTATGGCATATAGGGGAGACATTTCTGAATAGCATACAGTCCCCCAGCCTCTTTCATTTTTTATTTTTTTAATGTTAAAATTTTTTTAATTGGCAACATTTATTTTCTTTCCACATTCCCCCACTGAAAACAAAACAAAGTTCTTATAACAAATATGCATAGTTAGGTAAAACAAATTACCACTTCATACATGTTCAAAAATATATGTCTCATTATTCATCTTGAGCCCAGGCATCTTTCTCCCTTAGGAGGTGGGTAGCATACTTCTGTTTTCTTAGATCATGGTTGTCATTGTTTTGATCTAAATTATTAAGTCTTTCAAAATTGCTTGTCTTTATGATATTATTGTATAAATTGTTCTTTGGTTCTGTTCATTTCTGTGTAAGTTCACAGAACTCTTCTCAAATTTATCTGAAATTGTCCCTTCTGTCACTATGACACAGTATTCCATTACATTCATAAATGATAGTTTGTTCAGCCATTCCTCAGTTGATGGCAATCCCTTATAGTTTGCATGTCTTTGTCACCACAATAATTTCTGCTCTACATATTTTTGTGTATTGTCCCTTTTCTTTGATTTTTTTGGGTTATAGATTTGGTAGTGGTATATATAGGTCAAAGGGTACATACTTACAGATATAGTGAATCTTTCTGAAATCATAGGACTAATTCATCAACCAGCTCTACCAGCTGTACCTTAATGTTTAGTTGTCCTTAAGCTTCTTAAACATTTGTCACTCTCCCTTTTGTCAGTTTTGTCAGTCTGACAGGTGTGAAGTAGAAGCTCAGACTTGCTTTAATTTGTCATTTTTAGAAGTTTGGAGCATTTCTTTTTCAAATAGTTCTTCAGAGTTTGTATTTTTTTCCTCTGCTGCTTTTTCTGTTCTTTGACCCAATAACTTCATTTCTTAATCATGAAATATATTTTCTGATATGCCAACATATTCTTCCTTCCTCCACACACAGATTTATGTTGAAATCACTAAAAATCAATATTGACTTGGTTTTTGGACTCTTATCCAGTTTTTTGAAACATCTCTCTCTTCATCTGTAATAGATGTTGCTCTATTATGTCAGAATTATATTTGAGGTAGTCATTTTGCCTATGCTTATCATGAGAAGCTAAAGTGACTCTAGTATCCCAAGAAATTGTTTCTTTTTGCCCATAGATGAATGATGAAAACAGTTCCACCAGCTACTTTCTTTGACTTTCCAAAAAGAACCTCTGAGGTACTTTCTCTTTGGATGTATCTTCATTATGTTTTTGTGTAATTATTGATAAAGGTCACTTCCTTTGTTATTATATCAACTCATTCATTGAGGGGCTATTTTTTTTTTCTGTTGAGTATACTTTATTTTGTTGAAAATATCATTTTCAGGCAAGCATTTGATATTGGTAGTTTGGGCCCTGGAGGGGCTGGAGTTAAGTTTAGAAAAGGGAATATGATTTAGACTGGATCCTTGTTTCCTGGTGTCCCTTTAATTTTGGACTCCAACCTGAGTGCTCCCAATCTGTTGCTCCCAAAGTCTTTTTTCTTTTACTGCTGAAAAGCTATAATTTTCAATAAATGAGATAACTTGCATAGAGTATTCTGCAAAGCTTAAAATGTTAGTTTCTTTTTTCCTTCCCCTTAACTATTAGGGGAAAAAAAGAGGGGCTACTTTTTAATGTACCTTACCATACTAAATGCACAGGACACAGTCAAAAAAAATAGGCCCTGCCCTCTAGGAGATTGCAAATTTAGAACGTTCAGAGTGTCAAAAGTTAAATTAAGTTTATGGATAGTCTGAATGATATTTGACACTGATTAATGAATATTTTATAGCAGTGTAAATATGGAGGGATTTACTTTGTTTTTTAAGCTCCTGTGAATTTCATTGGTAGCTTTTTTATGAGTCACAGCAAGTTGTTGAGGGAGATGTTAAAAAGAACTGGTATTACTTGTTTTTAAGCAAGTAAATTAAACTACTATTGACACAAGATTATGTTCTTTACTTCTTAAAAATTCTCAGTGAATGGAGATCCTAAGACTTTTTTCTTCAAAACTATGGCCTTATTGAATTTTGGTTAGATCCTTTTCCTCCAGCTATCTTTAACTTAACATTAAAATTAGTAATCCATAAATTATTGTACAAGTGTTTTGGTTCTGTATTAAATTATTTCCTTGACTAACCAATATAGGGTTTGGCAGCTCTTGTGAAATTTCAGCGATCCCGTCGCTTATTAGGGGTCTGCTATATTGTTGTTAAGGTAATTTGTAGTTTATGTATTTAAACTATTGAAAATATTTATGTCTGGTATCATAGTACTGATGAAATTTGTTTTTGCTGAAGGTCTCTCTATTAGTGGTAGTAGAAATTGGAGTATTCCCTCTCATTTGTGGCTGGTGGCTGGATATATGTTCTCTGGTAAGTATTGTATTTTTTTTTAAAATATAATTGGTGAAATTAAGATTTAGTTCATTGAAGTCTCTTTCGAAGGGATATTTCAACTAGCAAACTGACACCCCCAGCGAAATGTCTAAGTAACCTTGAAAAATCAGGTTTGAATTGATTCAGTCTTTTTTGGAGAGCAATTTAGTCCATGCCAAAGGGCTATAAAACTGATATATACTAGGTCTGTATACCAAAAAGATTTTTTTTAAAAAAGGGGGAAGGATTTATTTATATAACAATATTTATGGCAGCTCTCTTTGTGGCAAAGAATTGGAAATTCGTCAGTTGGGGAATGACTGAACAAGTTGGTGGTATATTATTCTAACAAATACTATTGTGCTATAAGTGGTGATGAACAGGATTATTTCAGAAAAACTTGACAAGACTTAATATGAACTGATGCAAAGTGAAATGAACAGAACCAGGAGAACATTGTACACAGAAGCATCAATATTGTGTGATGATCTACTATGAATGGCTCACATATCCTCAGTAATGCAAAGATCCAAGACATCAGCAAAGGGCTCATGAGGAAAAATGCTGTATGCTGCTAGACAAAGAACTGTTGAAATCTCAATGCAAATTGAAGCATACCATTTTCTACTCTTATTCTCTTCAAGAAGTTGTTTTTTTTTTTGAAGTGATACATATTTTCATCTGTGACTTGATGGATATTGAAATGTTTATTATGTGACAGACAAATTTATTACCTATATAAATTGCTTACCTTTTTGCAGTGGAGGAAGAGGGAAAGAATTTGGAACTCAAAGTGTGAGAAAATGAATGTTAAAAATTGATTCGAGGGGCAGCTGGGTAGCTCAGTGGATTGAGAGCCAGGCCTAGAGATGGGACGTCCTAGGTTCAAATCTGGCCTCAGACACTTCCCAGCTGTGTGACCCTGGGCAAGTCACTTGACCCCCCATTGCCTAGCCCTTACCATTCTTCTGCCTTGGAACCAATACACAGGATTTATTGATTCCAAAACAGAAGGTAAGGGTTTAAAAATTTTTTTTGATTCAGCGTGTAATTGTGGGGGAAGTAAAAAAAAAAAGAGAAGTCAAGTTTATATTTGTAATCTTTGGGCTATATAAAGATATAATTGTTAGAGGAATTTTTTTATAGTGCCTCATTTTAATATACAGCATTCTGTTTTTTTAATAGCAGATAGAGAATAGTAATAGTCTGTTTTAGCCATTTTAATAGTAATTTTTTCCTGATACCAAGAATTACATAATAATAGACAATAAAGGCAAATTGAGAAGTTAATAAATTAAGATTCCATACTAATGTCAGCTATAATAACTTGTATTAAAGAGTTAAATTAAATACACATTATACTATACTGGTTCTAGTGTCTTTAGACATAAAAGGTTTCTACAGAGATAACTATGTCTAGTAAAGGAACTGAGGCACAGAAACATGAATTGGCCGAGGTCATAAAGCTAATATACTTGGTACAATTGAATTTCAAATCCATATTCTCTTAACTCCAAATATATTGGTCTTACTACTATATCACATTTATTTGTGTTTATAGGTTGGAAAGTCATCAAATTTTCAAATACTTTTAATTATTTCTGTAGACATTATTCTTCTATTACTTAACAGACAGTTTTATAATTGCTAAATAAAATTTCATGGTCAAAGTAAATTAATTGCCCGGGAGATAGCCTTTGGGTGGTGAATATTTCTAAACTTAGCTCTGTGAATCCTTGGGTAATATTCTGTACATATTCTCAGTTTTTATAGCTCAATAGAATATGCTAATGCTTACGTAGTTTTCAAGCAGCCAAGCCATCTTTGCAATGAGACATTAGAGTAGGATGTTAATAAACAAAGTAGTCATAGTAATGATTATTATGTCACTTGAAGCAGTTAGTGGTCCAGTGGATAGAACACTAGTCATGGAGTTAGGAAGATCTGAGTTCAAAATTGATCTCAAACACTTTTAACCTCTATTTGCCTTAGTTTCCTCCATTATAAAATGGAGGTAACAATAGCACCTGCCTCCTAGGGTTAATGTGAGGACCAAATTAAATAATTTTTATAAAAGTGCTTAGCACAGTCTCTGGCACATAATAGATGCTATATAATTGTTTCCTTCCCTTTTCTGTAATAATTGGAGATATTTTGAGGTAGTGGTATATCTATAATCAGAAAATAGGATTTTTAAGTTGTTGCTTTAATATTTTCAGTGGTAGAACTATATTAAAACATTCTTTAATTTGCTAATGGGTTTTCCTGTGCTGTCCCTAGGAGGCAGCATATGTACTGCTATGCTTATGTGAATGTTTTATCAACACATAATTTTTAATTTTCCTTTGGAAAAACACATTTTCTTAATAATTAAAGCTACACAATTGTTTTTGTGTGTGTCCAGACCAGTTTTCCAGTCTGATTCAAAATACAGATGTGATACTATGAGTCATCAGAAAAGTCAAATTTCTAGTCTAAAATTTGTTAAAATATATATAAAGCATCTTATTTTTACCCATATAATCTTTCTTATAAGCAAGATGGATAAATTCAATAAATTTAAGTGTTAGAAAATTTGTTTCCCCTTTTTCATGTATGTATACTTTCTTCTTTGGCTCAGGAAATGTTTGATGCCACTTTGAAAGACCGAGAATTGAGCTTTCAGTCAGCTCCAGGCACCACAATGTTTCTGCACTGGCTAGTGGGAATGGTCTATGTATTCTACTTTGCTTCTTTCATTCTTTTACTAAGAGAGGTAAGTTCTAGCAAAAACAATTATTAGATTACAAAATGTTGAAAAAGTATTATTGCCATAATTCCTTGTTATATTTCCTCAAAGGATTATGAATGTTTTTGTGTGTATCTTCATAATGAGCACTTCTTTTTCTACTTAAAAAATGATGATATGATGTGAATTTGGCTTAACTTGATAATTAGAAGAGACCTAAGAGTTCATCTAAAAGTTCAGTTTGACTATTGGTAATATTAATGTAAGATTCCTATTTGTCGACCAACAAGCTAGAGCAACTGAATCATGACAATCTTAACCATAAAAGAAACTACAAGAAAAAAGGAAGTTTTAGTTAAAATGAAAGAATGACTCACAGGCACTCCTTTTAGAGGTAAGGAAAAAAGGTAGTAGAGTAGGCCTTATCAAATTTTGATTTTCATGTATTGCAGTACCTTTGGTGTGCAAATGAGTGAAAAAAAACACCATGAAAGTAATTGCTGCTAATGCAATAATATCAGTGGCTGAGGATGATGTGGTAGAGAAATTTTCTGAAGAACCACAGAAGACCCTTAACAACTTGCAGTTGTTAATGCTTTCTGTTGAGCCACTAAAAAAATACCATAAAGTAACACCATAAATTTCTGTTTTCAAGATAATATGATTATGATGCACAAAGATTAGAACATTATATAAGCTTAACTTCTCTGTATCATACTGCTAAGACTAAAGAGGAATCTCTCAACTGTTAATCTTCAAGTAGTATCAAGTGCCACTGTGATTTTTCTCCTGATTAATTTGTCTTTTTATATAGAGAAATTACGGTTGTATAGAGCGTGATTTTAAGAGAAATTTAGTCTTTGGAAATCTTTTGCCTTCCTGGAAGGACTATTAATTTTCTAGCATTTCTGTTTTAAATAGACTTTCCTCAGCTGAAAATATGTTTCATAATTCCATATATTTGTGCACAAATAGTGGCAAAATCCTACTTTTGTAAACTTGGATTTTTATTTCCATAACAACTCAAAGACCAGATCTTGGTAGTGGAAAGTTAGAAAAATTTTAAATAGTGCAAATGTTGCTTTAATTTTATTTCTGTCTTAGTAATTAATAACTCGTTAAGACAAAAGGGCAAGGGCTAAGCAAATAGGGTTAAGTGACTTAACTGGGATCACACCTCTGGAAAGTGTCCATGGCAATTTTGAATCAGGTCCTCCAGCCTCCAGGTGTGATTGCTGTATCCACTGTGCTACGTAGCTGCTCCTTGAATAAACTTAAAAAAAAAATGTTCTTATTTCTCCCAATTCAATTTATATGGTTATAGGAAGGCCATTCATTAAAACCTGTTTAAAAGTCATGTTGAAGTTTAAAAGAAATATGCATTGGAACTCCATCTACTTTTTCCAACCATGGAAATCTCATGGAAGATTAGATTTTGCCAAATTTCCTGGATATTGCCAGAAGATATACTTACTACAGGCTTATTGATTATTAGTCTATGTTGATCCATTAAATAGGAATTCGGGAGTTTTCTGTGTAGTACTCAGTTATGCATTCATTTTTTCTCCTTTGTATAGAAGCAATTTTGTCAATATTATCATTATCACATTTCTCAACTAAAAAGATATCCTGGAGACAAGGTTCTGGGTTCAAATATGACCTCAGACACTTCCCAGCTGTGTGACCCTGGATAAATTACTTATCCCCACTTGCCTAGCTCTTAGTGTTCTTCTGCCTTTGAACCAATACTCAATATTGATTCTAAGGCAGAAGGTAAAAGCTTTTAAAAGAATCAATAAAAGAACAAAAAGAGTTCTTAATTTTTGGGTGAGGAGAAAAAGAAGCAAAAGGTTGTGATTGTGCTGCTTTTTTGTATATGAATCAACAGTACACTACTTGCCACATAGTAAGAACTGAATAAATCTTTTTTTTTATTTTACTCACTATCAAAGTGATTGTAAGAGCTTTTAAAAAAATTACTTTTTTTTGTCTCATGTATATACAACTATGTCCAAATTAGTTTCTGCTAGTATTTCCATATATTCTTATTCATGTTTTTTATGTTATGAATATGTAAAATATTATAATTGATTTGAGTTCAATTTAATCAAATGTAGTACTAATTCAAATAATGTGACCACTTTGGGGAATTTTATTCACATTAATTGGGAAGTCGCTATATGTAGAAAACTTGATTAGTACATTTTTACAGGTTTGGATTTATTCTTTTATAGGTGCTAAGGCCTGGTGTCTTGTGGTTTCTGAGGAATTTGAATGATCCAGATTTTAATCCAGTACAGGAAATGATTCACTTGCCCATTTACAGACATCTCCGAAGATTTATTTTGTCAGTGGTAATGAAATATTTTTATTTAGTCTTGAAATAAAGCATGTTTCTCTTTATATAACTTGACTAATTTTTATTATACTCTTTCTGTATATTTTCAATTACATTGCAAGGGACCTAAAACAGTGGAACTTTTTGTAAAACAGTGGAACTTTTTACTCACCTGTTAAAAAATAAAATTATTATATTTACTACAATTGCAAAGTTAATGATAACATTTGAAATTTACAGTGTTTTAAAGTATACAAAGTATTATATTTACATTATCTTGTTTGATCTTCCTTATAACCTTATAAGTTAGGTACTACAGGTATTTTTTGCCTGTGCCAGTAATTTCTTTATTGGAGCAAACTCCTTGACTATTCCCCACCTTAGCCAATTTATTGAATACTTGAATTCATTGATACTTGAATCCAGATATTCCTGACTTCAATTCTGGCTTTACATCCATCCTCCACACCCCTCTCTTGTCAGGAAGACCTGAGTTCAAATCCAGCCTCAAACACTTACTGGCCATGTGATCCTGACCAATTTCACTTAACCCTATTTGCCTTGGACTTCTTATCTGCAAAATGATCTGAAGGAGAAGGAAATGATAAATTATTCCAGTATCTTTACCAAGAAAACCCCAAAAGGGATTATGAAAAAGTAGGCACTAATGAGGCAACTGAACATTGTTATCATTCACATTTTGTAGATAATAAAATGGAGGTTCACTTGTTAAAGTTATTCATGTGGTGTTGGAGATGAAATTGTCATCTTTATTATTACTTTTTCAGGATCCAGATTTCTTCCATTGGTGCCTTTTGGTAACTTGTCTATCACTTGAGAGTTTTTTGTTTTTGTTTTTAAACTTTTGCCTCTGGTTTTAGAATCAACACTGTGCATTAGTTTTTAAGGCAAAAGAGGGGTAAGGACTAGGCCATGGCAGTTAAGTGACTTGCACAGGGTCACACAGCTTAAAAGTGAGGCCTGATTTGAACCCAGGACATGACTGACTATCCACTGATACCACCTAATTGTCCCCTCACTAAAGAGTCTTGAAAAGCTTTCTCAAGCTACTGAGAAGTGTTTTGTCCTTAGTTATACAGTTATTATATGTTAGAGGCAGAGCTGGAATCCAGCTCTTCCTGACTAAGACCACAAGTATATTTACTGTCCTGAGCTGCTTCTCCAAGATCAAGTTGATAAAGAATTAGCTGTCCTCCATATGCTCCTAATCAAAGAAAAGGACATTATTATACTCTTAATAACTGACATATATTTGTAAAACTAATCATAGAATTTTTTTAAACTTTAACCTCAAATAAGCCAATTACCATTGTTATAATTTAATATCATTTTCCTTGTTAACAGATTGTCTTTGGTTCCATCGTCCTTCTTATGCTGTGGCTCCCTATACGTATTATTAAGAATCTATTGCCCAATTTTCTTCCATATAATGTCATGCTATATAGGTAAGTATTCTGTATTTCAAATTTCCTTCTTTAATGATTATTTTGTATTCCAAGTCAGTGCATTATTACTTTATTTTTTCTTACGGGATTTGGGGGAAGAGAGGTTAGCTAAGTTTTAGAAAATATTAGAACTGGTAAGCATACCCTATTCATGCATTTCTTAAGAAAGTGACTTTTTTGGGTAAGTGCAATTTGTTTAATATTAAATTGTTAAGCATATTAAAAATGGCATGCTATTTCCTAATAATATTGGTGGTATTCTAGAACTACTTAAAAAGTTAAATATTTCTGAAGAAAATATGTCCTTGCGTTATATTTCTATAATCCCAATAAAAAAAACAGGTTTTACTCTCATGACCATAATTTTTTTATAAATAATGAGCTAGATTGTTTCATTGTTTTGTTGTATAGGGAGAATTAAAAAACCCCAAATCTTTTCATTATCTTTTGTTTCATTATTATTATTATTTTTTTAAACCCTTACCTTCCATCTTGGAGTCAATACTATGTATTGGCTCCAAGGCAGAAGAGTGGTAAGGGCTAGGCAATGGGGGTCAAGTGACTTGCCCAGAGTCACACAGCTGGGAAGTGTCTGAGGCCAGATTTGAATCTAGGAGCTCCCGTCTCTAGGCCTGACTCTCAATCCACTGAGCTACCCAGCTGCCCCCTTTTGTTTCATTATTACCACCTCCATTTCCAATTATATCCTCCTTTCTGCTCCGGAGTCTTGTAAAAACAAATAAAAAAGAGAACAAAAAGCCAGACTATGGAACACATCACCTGAGTCTGACAGTATTTATATATTCCATACCTCATAGTTATCCAGTGATGCCAGAGAGGTATGTTATCTCAGTTCTTCAAAGATGAGCTTAGCAAATATGATTACATAGTGTTCAGTTTGGGGTTTTTCATTCTTTCTATTTACATTGTTAATACTGTGACAATAAAAAAAAGACCATAATGTCATTATTTTCCTGCTTTTTGCCTCATTCTCTTTTCATTTCATCTGTCTATGCTTCTTTGGATTCTTTATATCTTCCTTTTTTTTTTTTTTTAATTTTAATATTATTTTATTTGGTCGTTTTCATACATTATTCACTGGAAACAAAGATCGTTTTCTTTTCCTCCCCTCCCCCCCCCCCCCCCCCCGCCTTTCCCTCTCCCATAGCCGACGCATGATTCCACTGGTTATCACATGTGTTCTTGACTCGAACCCATTTCCCTGTTGTTGGAGTTTGCATTATAGTGTTCATTTAGAGTCTCTCCTCAGTCTTATCTCCTCCAACCCTGTGGTCGAGCAGTTGCTTTTCAGCGGTGTTTTTACTCCCACAGTTTATCCTCTGCTTGTGGGTAGTATTTTTTTTTAGATCCCTGCAGATTGTTCAGGGAAATTGCATTGATACTTATGGAGAAGTCCATCACCTTCGATTGTACCACAATGTATCAGTCTCTGTGTATAATGTTTTCCTGGTTCTGCTCCTTTCGCTCTGCATCACTTCCTGGAGGTTGTTCCAGTTCACATGGAATTCCTCCACTTTATTATTCCTTTTAGCACAATAATATTCCATCGCCAACATATACCACAATTTGTTTAGCCATTCCCCAATTGAGGGGCATCCCCTCATTTTCCAATTTTTGGCCACCACAAAGAGCGCAGCTATGAATATTTTTGTACAAGTCTTTTTGTCCATTATCTCTTTGGGGTACAAGCCCAGCAGTGCTATGGCTGGATCAAAGGGCAGACAGTCTTTTATCGCCCTTTGGGCATAGTTCCAAATTGCCCTCCAGAATGGTTGGATCAATTCACAACTCCACCAGCAATGAATTAATGTCCCCGCTTTGCCACATCCCCTCCAGCATTCATTACTTTGCATAGCTGTCATGTTAGCCAATCTGCTAGGTGTGAGATGATACCTCAGAGTTGTTTTGATTTGCATCTCTCTGATTATAAGAGATGTAGAGCACTTTTTCATGTGCTTATTAATAGTTTTGATTTCTTTGGCTGAGAATTGCCTGTTCATGTCCCTTGCCCATTTGTCAATTGGAGAATGGCTTGATTTTTTGTACAATTGATTTAGTTCTTTATAAATTTTAGTAATTAAACCCTTGTCAGAGGTTTTTATGAAGATTGTTTCCCAATTTGTTGCTACCCTTCTGATTTTGGTTACATTGGTTTTGTTTGTACAAAAACTTTTTAATTTGATGTAATCCAGATTATTTATTTTGCATTTTGTAATTCTTTCTAATTCTTGCTTGGTTTTGAAGTATTTCCCTTCCCAAAGGTCTGACATGTATACTATTCTGTGTTCGCCTAATTTTCTTATAGTTTCCTTCTTTATGTTCAAGTCATTCATCCATTTTGAATTTATCTTGGTGTAGGGTGTGAGGTGTTGATCTAAGCCTAATCTTTCCCACACTGTCCTCCAATTTTCCCAACAGTTTTTATGAAATAGTGGATTTTTGTCCCAAAAGCTGGGATCTTTGGGTTTGTCATATACTGTCTTGCTGAGGTTGCTTGCCCCCAGTCTATTCCACTGATCCTCCTTTCTGTCTCTTAGCCAGTACCAAATTGTTTTGATGACCGCTGCTTTATAATATAGTCTGAGATCTGGGACTGCAAGACCCCCTTCCTTTGTATTTTTTTTCATTAATTCCCTGGGTATCCTTGATCTTTTGTTTTTCCAAATGAACTTTGTTATGTTTTTTTCTAAATCAGTAAAAAAAATTTTTGGGAGTTCCATGGGTATGGCACTAAATAGATAGATGAGTTTGGGTAGGATGGTCATTTTTATTATATTGGCTCGTCCTACCCATGAGCAGTTAATGTTCTTCCAATTGTTCAAGTCTAGTTTTAGTTGTGTGGAAAGTGTTTTGTAGTTGTGTTCATATAGATCCTGTGTTTGTCTCGGGAGATAGATTCCTAAGTATTTTATTTTGTCTTGGGTAATTTTGAATGGGATTTCTCTTTCTAGTTCTTGCTGCTGAGCTGTGTTGGAATTATATAGAAATGCTGATGACTTATGTGGGTTTATTTTGTATCCTGCAACTTTGCTAAAGTTGTTGATTATTTCAATTAGCTTTTTGGTTGAATCTCTAGGATTCTTTAAGTAGACCATCATGTCATCTGCAAAGAGTGATAATTTGGTCTCCTCCTTGCCTATTTTGATGCCTTCAATTTCTTTTTCTTCTCTAATTGCTACTGCTAGTGTTTCTAATACAATGTCAAATAATAGAGGTGATAATGGGCATCCTTGTTTCACTCCTGATCTTAATGGGAATGGATTTAGTTTATCCCCATTGCAGATGATATTAGCTGATGGTTTTAGATATATACTGTTTATTATTTTTAGGAATGACCCTTCTATTCCTATGCTTTCTAGTGTTTTTAGTAGGAATGGGTGTTGTATTTTATCAAAGGCTTTTTCTGCATCTATTGAGATAATCATGTGATTCTTGTTGGTTTGCTTGTTGATGTGGTCAATTATGTGGATAGTTTTCCTAATGTTGAACCAGCCCTGCATCCCTGGTATGAATCCTACTTGATCATGGTGGATGACCCTTCTAATCACTTGCTGGAGTCTTTTTGCTAGTATCCTATTTAAGATTTTTGCATCTATATTCATTAGGGAGATTGGCCTATAGTTTTCTTTCTCTGTTTTTGGCCTGCCTGGCTTTGGAATTAGTACCATGCTTGTGTCATAAAAGGAGTTTGGTAGGACTCCCTCTTTGCTTATTATGTCGAATAGTTTGTATAATATTGGGGTTAACTGTTCTCTGAATGTTTGATAGAATTCACTGGTGAATCCATCAGGCCCTGGGGATTTTTTCTTAGGCAGTTCTTTGATGGCTTGATGGATTTCAATTTCTGATATGGGATTATTTAAGAAAACTATTTCTTCTTCTGTTAGTCTAGGCAATTTATATTTTTGTAAATATTCATCCATATCACCTAGATTGGTAAATTTGTTGCCATATAGTTGGGCAAAGTAGTTTTTAATGATTGCCTTAATTTCCTCTTCATTTGAGGTGAGATCCCCCTTTTCATCCTTGATGCTATTAATTTGCCTTTCTTCTTTCCTTTTTTTAATTAAATTAACCAGTACTTTGTCTATTTTGTCTGTTTTTTCAAAGTACCAGCTTCTAGTCTTGTTTATTAGCTCAATAGTTCTGTCACTTTCTATTTTATTAATTTCTCCCTTAATTTTTAGGATCTCTAGTATGGTTTTCTTCTGGGGGTTTTTAATTTGTTCATTCTCAAGTTTTTTGATTTGCATTTCCAATTCCTTGGTCTCTGTCCTCCCTAATTTGTTAATATATGCACTCAGGGATATGAATTTTCCTCTAAGTACTGCCTTGGCTGCATCCCATAAGGTTTGAAAGGATGTTTCGCCGTTGTCATTTTCTTCAACGAAATTGTTAATTGTTTCTATGATTTCTTCTCTAACTATCCGATTTTGGAGTATCATGTTATTTAATTTCCAATTAATTTTTGATTTGGGTCTCCATGTACCCTTGCCGATCAATATTTTAATTGCCTTGTGATCTGAAAAGGCTGCAGTTAATATTTCTGCTTTTCTGCATTTAAGTGCCATGTTTCTATGACCTAGTGTATGATCTATTTTTGTGAATGTGCCATGTGGTGCTGAAAAGAAGGTGTATTCTTTTTTGTCCCTATTTATTTTTCTCCATATGTCTATTAATTCTAATTTTTCTAAGATTTCATTCACCTCTTTTACCTCTTTCTTATTTATTTTTTGATTTGATTTATCTAAATTTGATAGTGGTTGGTTCAAGTCTCCCACTAATATGGTTTTACTGTCTAATTCCTCCTTCAATTCTCCTAGTTTCTCTATTAAAAATTTGGATGCTATACCATTTGGTGCATACATGTTGATTAGTGATATTTCCTCATTGTCTATACTTCCTTTTAGCAGAATATATTTACCTTCCCTGTCCCTTTTGATCAGGTCTATTTGTACTTTGGCTTTGTCAGATATCATGATTGCAACTCCTGCCTTCTTTCTATCGGTTGAGGCCCAAAAGGTCTTACTCCAACCTTTAATTCTAACCTTGTGAGTGTCAACCCGTCTCATATGTGTTTCTTGAAGACAACATATGGTAGGGTTTTGGGTTCTAATCCAATCTGCTATTTGTCTGCGTTTTATGGGTGAGTTCATCCCATTCACGTTCAAAGTTATGATTGTTATTTGTGGATTCGCTGGCATTTTGATGTCTTCCCCTAGTTCTGACCTTTCTTCTTTAGCTTTCTCCTTTTGAACCAGTGATTTACTTTAGGTCAGTCCCCCTAGTCCCCTCCCTTGAGATGCTTCCCTTTCTAGCCCCTCCCTTTTTATGCTCCCTTCCCCTCCCCCCTCTCCTTCCCTCCCTTTTTGTGCTCCCTCCCCCCTCCCCCTCCTTAATTTTCCTTTCTTTCTTGCCCTAATGGATAAGATAGAATTCAGGATCCCACTGGATCTAGATGTTCTTCCCTCTCAGATTTGATTTCACTGAGAGTAAGGTTTAAGTACTTCCACTTCACGCTCTCTTCCTCTCCTTCTCATATGAGAGTTCTTCCCCTCCCCTTCCCATGTGTATCTTTATATGGGAAAGTTTATTCTATTGATTCCCCCCCTATTTCTTGAAGTTAATCTTAGTATTATCACGGTTCCCCCCTCCCTTTTCCTTTTTTTGCCCCAACTTTCCCCAAATCTTCTTGATTCCCCAATCTTTCCCTATGCATGTTTCTTCTAACTACTCTTATGATGATACAATTTATGAGAGTTACACAAAACATTTTCCCCACATATTAATATATATAATTAGATGTAAATGTAGTCCTTATAGAAGAGAGTTTGACTTAAAGAGAAAGATAGGATTTATCTCCTTTTCCCTTTCTTTCATATTTACCTTTTCATGTTTCTCTTGCTTTCTGTGCTTGGATATCGAACTTTCCACAGAGCTCTGGTCTTTTCTTAGCAAATGCTTGGAAATCTTCTATTTTGTTGAATGCCCATACTTTCCCCTGGAAGTATATAGTCAGTTTTGCTGGGTAGTTGATTCTTGGTTGGAGACCCAGCTCTCTTGCCTTTCTAAATATCGTGTTCCATGCTTTGCGGTCTCTTAGTGTGTTAGCCGCTAAGTCATGTGTGATCCTTATGGGAGCCCCCTTATATCTGAAGCTCTTCTTCTTGGCTTCTTGTAGGATTTTCTCCTTTACTTGGAAGCTCTTGAATTTGGCAATTACATTCCTAGGCGTTGTCTTTTGGGGATTTAGTATAGAAGGTGTTCTATGAATCCTTTCTATTTCTATTTTGCCCCCTTGCTCCAGAACGTGGGGGCAATTTTCTTTTATAATCTCCTCTAGAATAAAATCCAATTTGTTGTTTACCTCTGGTTTTTCTGGGAGACCGATGATAAGGAGATTTTCTCGTCTTCCTCTGTTCTCCAGGTCCGTGACCTTCTCAGTGAGATATTTTATGTTTTCTTCCAATTCATTAATTGTTTGGGTTTGCTTTATTGATTCTTGCTGTTTTATCATCTCACTTTCTTCTAGGTGCTTGATTCTGGTCATTAGGGACTGGATTTGCTTTTCAGCCTTGTCTGCCCTTGTATTGGATGCTTCGAGTTCTTTTTCCAATTGAGCAGTCTTATCTGTCAGACAGCTGATCTCTTTCTCCCATTTTTCTTTCCAGAAGGTTTCCATCTTTTGGATAAGTTCCAGTTTGAGATCTTCCAGAGCTTGTTGATAGTTTCCATTTTGGGAGGCGTGTTCTGAATTTTTTTGGATTTCCTCTTCATTCTCCTCTTTCCCTTGGGTACTTCCACCATAAAAGTTTTCAATAGTCACTTTTTTCCCTTTCTTCCTGGAGGCTTGATTTTGGGCCATGTGAGCCATCCCTTTGGTGGTTTTATTTCCCTTTCCTTTTTGGTCTGGGGTCTGGGTTATAAGAGTGGTTTTTCTGTGAATTTAGGTTGCTTCAGACTAGTTCTTCCCAGCCTCCGAGCCCAGGTATTCAGCTCCGCCCAGATAATCCGTGCGCCTTGTTCAGCGCAGCCCGCCCGAAGTCCGCTGGCTTCTCCAGTGAAAGCGCCCTGAGACGTTTTTTCCTGGCAGTCCCCAGATCCCAAGGACCCTGGAGTGCCCCCCCAGACAGAGACGCTCCCCACTCACTCGCTGTCCCGGTGAGCGCTCAGGTAGCTCACTCTGGTTTAGTGGGGGAGGTGGGGTGGGGGAAGGGCGGCTCAGTTCACTTTTCTGTGCAAGCTTTTCCTTCTTATTTTAGTGTGGAAATGTTCAAGCCCCACGCACCTTTGCCTCTGTGGGGTACTGGGGAGTCCTTCTGTTCCTCCAAAGGTGATTTTATGCTCCTTTGATGTAGTCTATTTCGTTCGGTGCTGGGGAGAGGAAACGTGCCGCGTCTAGATTGCAGCCATGATTACCCGGCTATATCTTCCTTTTTTAAACAGAATTATATTGGATTATATTCACATACCACTCTTTTTAGTCATTCCTCAGTTGATAAATGGAGCACTTTTTGGTATACTGTACTAACATTTTGTTATATTAGTTTACTTATCCTATAGACTGAACCATTCAATTTATGTAAAAATCTGACCCATTTCTACTTTTCATTAATTTCATAGGAAGAATTAATATCAGAAACATTTTAAATTTGAAAACTCTAAACCACAGAAATATTAAATAGCAAACTTCTTAAGTTAAGAATAGAAAGCAAGTCTTTAGAATTATTATTATTATTTTTTTGTTGTTATTGCTGTTTTGATGGGGAAGGATAGGTAGTGACATACCAATTTTAGTCATTGGGAGGCATAATTGTAGCCTTTGTCATTGTGAGTAAAATATGATGATTATAGGAAGATTTCATTAATTTAGACTCCATTTAGTCTGAATTAATAGGAATTTGGTCATGTTCTTGCTTTTCAACTCTTCATTCACTCACAGTATTTGGGTAGGATTTAAGTGGTCCCTTAGATTCCTTCCAACTCAGAAATTTTGTGATCTTATGATCTTGTTCCTGCTCTTATTGGGTGTCAGGAACATAATCATGTAGGTTTTGGAGACAAGGGTGTAATTTGAAACATAATTTTAAAGAATGGGCAGTTAGATTTTTTTAGTTATTAATATAAATGCAATTTATTTCCTCATATATTTGGAATTTTCATGAACTTAGGAAAGTATTTTTCCTTTCAAAAAATTAATACAAATTTATTAAGGTGTAATTCTAACTACAAATTTAGAAGACTATATACAACAAAAAAACCACATATTTCTAACAGTTATATGTTATTACAAAGGATCCTTTGAAATAAAAACCAGGAGCTTAGCAAAGTTCTATGTCATATCTCAGTAGAGATCACCTTAAAAATAGGTAATGTTACAATGTTTTCATTTTATTTTATGGTCCTTTTTATTGTTATAGTGATGCCCCAGTGAGTGAACTGTCTCTTGAGCTGCTCCTGCTACAGGTGGTATTGCCAGCTTTACTTGAACAAGGACACACTAGGCAGTGGCTGAAAGGTCTTGTCAGAGCATGGACTGTTACTGCTGGATATTTGTTGTGAGTATAAACAACTGACACTTTAATTATATCACTTGTACCTTGTTTTTTTTTTTAACCTTGTTTCTCTTAGTGGTCCTTACCTAAACAGGTAAAAGTAATTTTGAAAACAGTTACTAACATATGAATATACATAGAACTGCCAATTTATTTATTTTTATTGTATTAATTAAAATTTCTTCTTGTGCTTCAGTTTTACTTTTAGTTAAAAGTTAAATCTTGGCATATGACCTGTGGGAGTTAATATTAATTTTAAATGAGCTATTCTTAGTAGTGCTTTTCAGTTTTGTAAGAATTTCTTAAATCTTAACACAATGTATATATTATTGTTTAATTGAACATTGTATATAGCTTGTGATGAAAGCTAAATTTTTGTGGTAAAGATTGTTTTCAAAAAAATATTGCCTCTCAAGTCTATTTCCTATTATAAGTTGAAATGAAAGACATTGTCAAAATCTCAATTTTCATTGATAAGTTTGATTTAGTAGAAAGAGCACTGGATTAGGAATCAAAAACTTGTGTTCAAATCCCTCCTTCATCATTTATTACCTGTATGTTCTTAAGCTGGGCAAATAATTTAGTCTTTTGGCATCACTTTGTTCATCTTTATGGGAATTGGACTGGATGATTGTAAGATGTTTTCCATCTAGAAATACTGTGATCTTATGACTTGGCACCAAACAGAAAACACTAATAGTAATATGTAGCATGGTTAATATCTGTGGATATAGAAGAAAAATGTTTTCAATAATAACATTTTATCCTCATGCAAATACTTTTGGATTACTGATTGCATTTGCGTTATCAAGGGAACTTCACAATACATCTTGGCATAGGATACTTGATTTTTGAAAGGTTTAGAATAGATTAAGGGAATCAGTATCTACTAAACTCCTACTTTTCAACCTACCCCCTTAAGAAGGAAAAAGCAACACAATTTTACATTGTAATAAAGAAGAAAAAGGATTAAATTTACAACCAGAAAGTATGGGCTCAAATCATACCCCTGCTACTTATCATACATTGACCCTGGATTCATTAAAAGGCTATGCCAACGAAACTCAGTTTGGAGATGACTCATGCCTAGAATTTCTGATCAATTATGTCAGTCATTCAAATATAAGCCTAGCTCTCTAAAGGAAGGTTAGAAGACTGGTTGCTAGATGATTTTTCTCCCCACTCATGGTGTAGAGAGAGAGCTTGGTGATGATAAAGAATATCTGTACTGATGAAATTTTTACTTAGTGACATAAGTACAGTGTGCTGGATCAATCTGTAGAGGAAATATCTACCATGTTGTCTTTTGCATTAGAAGCATGAAAGGAGCACTAGACTGTGCCAGTTGACCTCTGGTACAATTTTGGTTCTTCCGCTTGTCAGCTGGATGAACTTGAATACTTTGCTTTCACAGCCTTTAAGTTGCTCATGTGTAACGACAGGATCAGATTAGATCATCCTGAGTGCGATTCTTTGATTCTAGCTTCTTTCCCCTATACTTGATTTATATTTTGAGCTGAAGAGACTTTTCATTGGTCCTTTTGATACAGGGACCTTCATTCTTACTTGCTTGGAGATCAAGAAGAGAATGAGAACAGTGTGAACCAACAAGCTAACAACAACCAGCATGCTCGTAATAACAATGCCATCCCAGTAGTTGGGGAAGGTCTTCATGCAGCCCACCAAGCCATACTTCAACAAGGAGGACCTGTGGGCTTTCAGCCTTACCGTAGGCCTTTAAAATTTCCACTCAGGGTGGGTACAGTAAATCCTTTTTCAAAATCTTGGATTCTTTAGGTTTATACATGATTTCTATTGTGAAATGCTGTTCTTGTAGTTACCAGGCCTCATATAACAGTAGGTCTTTCATTGTTGTTTGTGTTATTTATCATGCTTGTAAAGGATGAATGAAGTACATCAAATTTTCAGAGGTGTTTCAATATTATATGGATTGTTGTAGAACTTTAATGCATAATGAAAATGTATAAATTTCAGATTGCTCCAAAGTAGTTAGATTTTTTTTTTTAAACCCTTACCTTCCGTCTTGGAGTCAATACTGTGTATTGATTGGCTCCAAGGCAGAAGAGTGGTAAGGGCTAGGCAATGGGGGTCAAGTGACTTGCCCAGGGTCACACAACTGGGAAGTATCTGAGGCCAGATTTGAACCTAGGACCTCCCGTCTCTAGGCCTGGCTCTCAATCCACTGAGCTACCCAGCTGCCCCCTAGTAGTTAGATTTTTAAAATGAATCCATAGGCATTTATTACACTATATGTTAAACATTTGCAGTTAAAAAATGTCATAGTTTTGTAAGTATAGAAATTATCAAACATTTTTATCAAAGCATTTTTCAAAACTAAACTGGGTTTCTGTAAGAAATCCTGATTTGCTATTAAATAGAACATTACTTACTATAGATTATTGCCATTAAATTTGTTTTATAAATTCATGTAAATTTAGATCATATTGTATTTATTTAAAAGCAAAATCTGGGGCAGCTGGGTAGCTCAGTGAATTGAGAGCCAGGCATTGAGATGAGAGTTCCTGGGTTTAAGTCTAGCTTCAGACACTTCCCAGCTATGTGATCCTGGGCAAGTCACTTAACCCCCGTTGCCTAGCCCTTACCGCTCTTTTCCCTTGGAACCAATACACAGTATTGATTCTAAGATGGAAATCGAGGGTTTAAAAAAAATAAAAGCAAAATCTCATACTTTTGGCTCATACTATTTTGAGTAACTTTTAAAAATAGAATATGTGCTCATATGCAGTTATGTATTTACCATATATATCAGCACATAAAATGTATTTAATTTCTTATTTCAAAAAGCAAGCTCAATCATAATATGTATATACTAATTTAATTTATTTTTGGAGAAATGGCCCCCCTTTTTTTAAAGCCAGGGATAAAGAGCTCCTTTTGTGTTGTGGACCCTATTACCAGTCTCGTGTAGCCTGTGGATCCATGAAGCCTTTCTCATAATTATAATTTCAGATAATTGAAGGAGAACCTAAATTTTGATTAGAATTCTGTTAATGAAAATTAATGATGTAATTTTTTTTCCTGAAAAGCTTTTCATGGACCCTAATTAAGAGCCCCTGCTACAAGTATTTTATGAAATCATTTGGGTGATGGCATTTCAGGGATACATGTAAAATTAATATTTTTACTTTTTCATAAGGAAAGCTTGTTATGATTTCTGGTTTCAACTTAAGTAAATGAGATGTGGAAAAAATTGGCTGCTGTTTTGAAAGTTTTTTTAATGCTCTTTATATAAATACACTTGCCTTTTACTTGTCAGTACACCTTATTAGTTGAGAATAGGAGCCAATAGAAGTTTTCTTTGGTCTGTTTCTAGTTGGATAAAATACATTTTCCCCCTTTTATATGTGATGGAGTTAACTTGAATATAAAACTTAAAATTATAAGTAAACTTCTATTATAAAGGAAATTATTATAAAGAAATTAAACACTCACAAAATGTTTATGCTTTGTGCTTCATATCACAGATATTTCTGTTGATAGTCTTCATGTGTATCACCTTATTGATTGCTAGTCTCATCTGCCTTACTTTACCAGGTATGTTTTTTATTCTTATCATTAGCTTAATTTATCCTTGATACCATTATTTTAAAAGGAATGTGTTCAAGTTTGTGTTCATCAATTTATAATTTTTAAATGACGTTTACTGATTCACATATATAAGTGAGGTCCCTTTGAAAGGAAAAACATGAATTCTAGGCTATGCTAAAATGTTATATTAGGCATATTTGTAGAGAAATATGTATCTTACATTTCAGTTAATTGATGCTTTTATTCTGAATGTATATGGGCTATTTTCCATTTAATGTTTCCCACTTGGGTTATTTCACCTATATTTATATTAGAGAGATTTAGAAGACTTTGTCAAGGAAAGAGTATTGTCCATTGTGAAAAAAAGCAAAGTATTAGTTCATATCATCTGTATTTTTTATGGACAGTATATTTTTAAACTATTCCTAATCAAATATGAAATACTTTATAAAAATAAGCCATTTTTTAAAAAAGAAATCTAATTGATTCAGATTTTGTTAACACCATTATATTGTGATATTTATGATTCATTACCTATCATTAGTAGTGATCATTATGATCTAGGAACAGTTTACATTCATTAGTGAGCGGCTGATTATTTACAAATAATAAAATGTTCTATTTCAGCTACTTAGAGTTTAAATTTTGTAATCTCAGTTGTATCCTATCTGGAAGTTGAAAAGCTATAGATAGGAATAGTTGGGAACAGATCTTCCTCTCATCCCCTTAGGGCAACAATAACTAGGTGGGAATAAGATAGACCCTATATTATTAGAGATAACCCATTTTATAGACAAAGAAATTGAGTCTTAACAATATTGAGTAACTTGCCTGCTGATTGGGAGTCCCTTGACTTCAAGTCCTTTGCTCTAAAAAGAATAACAGCAACAAAAATTAACTAGCATTGATATAGTTTTTCTTATATGCTGCCAGATATTGCGCTAAATTATTATTGCATTTGATCTTTACAACAATCCCAGGAGATAGGTGCTTTTAATATATCTATTTTACAGATAGGGAAGCTAATGCAGATGGAAGTTAAGTGATTTACCCCAGGGGTTACACAGCTAGCAAGTGGTTGGGGCTGAATTTGAATTCAAGTCTTCCTGACTACAGGCCTGGTACTCTATCTTTTATATTACCCAGCTGTCCATAAATCTGTTCTTTGTCTTCACTGCGACCACTTTTCCAAGATTTCATTCACTTGTCTTACCTCTTACTTATTTTTTGGTTTGATTTACTGAGTTCTGATAGAGGAAGGAAGGTTCACGTCTCCCACTAGTATAGTTTTTCTATCTATTTCATCCTTAAGCTCCCCTAATTTTTCTTTTAGTAATTTGGATGTTATGCCATTTGGTGCATACATGTTGAGTATGGATATTTCTTCATTGTCTATACTGCCTTTTTATCAGGATGTAATTACCTTCCCTATCTCTTTTAACTAGATCTAGTTTTACTTTGGCTTCCTCAGATATCATGATTGCGGCTCCTGCCTTCTTTTCATCAGTCGAAGCCCAATAGATTTGGCTCCATCCTCTTACTTTTACCCCATGCATATCTACCTTCCTCATGTGTGTTTCTTATAGAAAGCATTTGGTAGGGTTTTGGATTCTAATCCATTCTGCTATTTGCTTGCGTTTTATGGGTGAGTTCATTCCATTCACATTCAGATTTATGATTACCAGCTGTGTATTTCCCAGCATTTGATTTCTACTCCTGGTCCTGCCTTTTCTTCTTTCACAATTTCCTTGTACACCAATGTTTTGTTTTTAATCAGTCCCCCTAATTCCCACCCTTATTTTACTTCCCTTTCTACTCCCCCTTCTTATTCCCCCTTTATTTTCTTTACAGTCTTTTTAAACTCCCTTGTACTGCTTCCCTCCCCACCAGTCCATTTGTTATCCTTCAACTTCTCTATAGGGTACAAATCAATTCTCTGCCCCAATGACTCTTCCCTCTTTGAGTCAATTTCAATGCACATAAGAGTTGAGTATTGTAAGGATAATTTTAGGGTTGTGACCTAATCTAAATTAATTTTGGTCGTCAGGGAATATCCCAAATAAAATACGCAAGTCAGCTGGAAATTTATGGGGATTTAAATTAATATAGAGGAAAGGAATTAAGGAGAAGGGAGAGGGAAAGGGTGTAGGATTTCTCCTACCTGGCCTGTGCCAGGGGAAGTTCAAAGTCCTCTGCCACAAGGTCTCTGAAGAAGACTGGCTTTCTAAGAGGATAGTGTTTGGAAGGTAAAGAAGAAAGAATCAGCCTAAACTCCAAGAGAGCTCAGTAAAGATGCCTCACCTGAACTAGGCTACTCAGCTTCCTCCAGTATGGTATCAAGTTTCGAAAACTCACCGTGAAACCTGGACAATAGAAGCCGCTATGCCAAGATGCTGCAATGCTCAGCATGCTGTCGCCATCCACCTCTCCACTGCCAAAGAGGCCAGAGAGAGGAAGTGATGTGAAATATATAGATGGTTTTTACATCACTTTCCTGTGTCTCACATGTACCAATGGTAGCTTAAGCTTGACTTAGGACAGCCCAGGGATCTGTCAGCTATTTCTGATTTGTCATTTGCTAGCACATGTCTATCATAGGCCATCCTCCTAGATACTTAATCCTTAAGTATGATTGTAGACATACCTGATTTTGTTAGACTAAGTAGGGTGGAGTAATCTAAAGTTCACATTTAGGCTTTTCTTTCTGCCTTCACCCTTGGAGTTTTGTAAGTAAGTCTCTCAGTGCAGTCTGTGGGGATGGGGTGTTAGAGCTTTTGCTTCCCTACTCTCTGGAGGCTGGGTTGCTGGATGTGCCCTGAGGCCAAGGGAAGGGGGTGTGGATATTGAGTGCCTCCCCTGCTGCTACTATGCCTCCTGCTCTGCTCTCTGCGTTTCTCCTCTATCTGCTTTCCCATTGCCTGTGTTGGATGCTCTGAGCCTGACACAGCTTTGCCCACAAGGTAATCCCTCCAGACCAGTGCCTTTGTCTGCCCAGAGGTTCCAGCTGCCTTCGGGGGCTTAGCGCTCTAGGTGGGGGAAGGGTCCTGGGACCTTCCTTCTTCCTTCCCCTTTAAACAGGAGTGTTCTCGAATTCTGGCTTTTGGGGGTGTACCTTTTAAGTTGAGTCCAGCAAGAGGGTTCCTAGGCTCTGTCTTGTTGTTTGGTTTGATTTTTAGCCCCCTAGGAGCATTTGCTTTGTAATCAGTAAAGAAGGGTTTTCAGAGGTCTGAACGTTTGCTTCCTCTACACCGCCATCTTGACTCCGCCACTGTGACCACTTTTGCTTGTTCACCTCATCTACACTCTTACTCTAGCATCACTTTATGTTCCTTTCATAGTATTGAATCTATGATTAACCACTTCATCTGTACAGTGTTCTTTTTCTTGACTCTCTTGTTCCCATGTCCTATCACTAGTAATAACTTGCCTAATCCTATCCCTGGGTTACCACTATCAGCTTCTCTTTTTGATTTATATGCTGCTGAATATTGGTCAAGGATATCACAGAACTTTGCTCATTGGGTCCATTACAAGTTTTTTATTCTATCTTTTTAAATATATATGTATGCATTACATAAACTTGTAATAGATCCACAAGCATGAGGGGGGCATGTATGTGTACACATGAAAATATACATACAGATGTAAGATGCGTATGTATTTTAAATTCTGAAATTTAAACCCCCCCAATAGAATTTCTACACCCAACAGAAAATAAAAATAATTTATTACCTAATGCTTTAATTCTATTAGTAATGAGTTTCTATATCCTTAACCAGGTAGTCCTACTGCAATAGACTTAGTCTGACACTAAGACCTTTTTGTTGTTCTTCAGTCACATCCAATTCTTTGATCTGTGGACTAACTGTCCATAAGGTTTTCTTGGCAAAGATACTGGAATGGTTTGCTATTTACTTCTCATACAAGGTTACACAACTATTAAGTGTTTAAGGTTAAATTTGAACTCTGGTCTTTCTGACTCCAACTCCAAGCTTCTATCCACTGTGCCATCTAGCTCCCCCACCATCTTAGACTTTTCCATCATGGGAGGTCATGTCAGAATTTATACTCTATTGGGATAGTTTTCAAAAAACTATTGTCACTTTCATCACAGTTATTGGGATAAGATTCTGCTGTGACTTGAGGTGATTACTTTATAGAAATATGTATACACATATCACATATATTCTTTGTTAATGTAAAATTAGTTTTACTTCTTGATAAATTAGCCAGTTCCAAGAAGCTAAGTCTCCAATTTTTTATATTGTTCTTTTTTAGAATCTTCAAAATATTACATTTATCACATGCATAGCTCCAGATTTAGCCTGTGATTAACATAATTATTTCAGTGAATGGAGGAAAATCAGCCTTCAGTAGAACTTTCCCCTAAAACACAAAAAAATGCATTGGCATTCATGTCAAAGATTTTTGAGAACTTCTTAAATGTTTTCTTTATATAGAATATTTTGGGACAATTTTAATCAAACAGTCATAAGCTCATTCGGCTTGTCTGTACCTTAGTTTCTTTAAAAGTAAAATGAGGGGACTGACTTTGATAAATTTTGAGTTCCTTTCCACTAACATTTTGTCGTTTTTTAGAGAAAGTTTTAAAATGAAAGACATTTTTACAAGAGTCATGGCAAGTCATTATAATGAAAACAGCTAATAAAAAATGTACCCTATTATTAACAACTGTAAAAATAACAATTCTCTTTACTTAGCCATATGTCTCATTTATCAGCCTTTCTTTTTTCAGTATTTGCTGGCCGGTGGTTAATGTCATTTTGGACGGGGACTGCCAAAATCCATGAGCTATACACAGCTGCCTGTGGTCTTTATGTCTGCTGGTTAACCATAAGGGCAGTAACAGTTCTAGTTGCATGGATGCCACAGGGACGCAGAGTGATCTTTCAGAAGGTTAAAGAGTGGTCCCTTATGGTAAGTTTTCAGAGAAAGGTTAATTTTGCTAGGTGGGTATATTTCTTTAATTATTTTTCCCTTTTCCCTCCCCTTCCATTTTTAGGTTTATTCAGCTGAAGTCATAAGAAGATTCTATTGAAGAATAATGTCTTGATTCCTCTATGAAAGATATAACTAATATGTATCAACCTTTGACATTTAAGAGAATAAATAATATAATTTTCACATTGTATGAGATTAAATGACATTCTTAGCAGTGCCATAACTTAAAAGCATTATTTATTTTTTATGGATTACTTTTAAGATAGAATGTTGAACCTGCTAATAAAAATAACATTCTAATAGGGGAGTTAGTATTTTGCCATTCTTTTCAAAGGGCAGTTTTAAAATAATTAATTGGAGTTTTAAGACTTTTTTTAAAAATTGCATTTAAAACTAAGAATTCTGGGGGTTTTGGCCTTAAGAATTTTATTTAAAAAGATACTTTTTAAAATCAATAATAATGCTAATTCAAGAAAGGTCTAGAGAAACTAGAATTATAGTGGTGATTTATAGTTAGAACTAGGTCTAATTTTTAAGAGCTTTGTTCATGTAAATATGAAAAAAAAATTCTAAGCTCATGTGTATGTATATATATATACAAATATTATAGTTAGTTTTGGTTATTAATATAGTTTCTAACTCACTTTAGGTTATATTTTATAATTTATTTATAAATGTATATATAATAATGAGTTATGATTGATAAATGAATAAATATTAAAATTTATAGAATTCTTATGCTTATTCCTTTACTTATCTAAAATTGCAATATTTCATGTTGAGTTTATAGTCTTATAATTGAGTTAAATTATAAGTATATTTCATTTTTTAATATAAAAATGTTTAAGTGAAAAATACATTCCCATCTGTCTTATAATCAATACTGTGTACATTCCAAGGCAGAGGAGTGTTAAGGGATAGGCAGTAGGCATTAAGTGACTTGCCCAGGGATACACAGCTAGGAAGTGTCTGAGGCTAGATTTGAACCAAGGACCTTCTGTCTCTAGGCTTGGCTGTCAATCCACTGAGCAATCTAGCTGCCATGGGCGATTTTTGACTAAAAGACTCATTGCCATTGCCTATTAGAGATCTTGAGAAATAAATTGTATTTCTCTCTCCAGGGAATGGGAGAGAGTGGCAAGTTTTTAATTGCCAAATTTTGAGAACTATTTATAAATGTACTGAACAGTCATATATTATCATAGTTGTTATTTATCGCTTTTCTAATATATTTGTGTTTGGAACAAAAGGAAATATTGACATGCACAGAATCAAGTATGACATTCTCCTTGCCAGCTTTGTTAATATGTATAATAAATTAGATTTCCAGTTCTTTTTTCTTTTTTTGCTATGATACCATATGCAAATATGGCTTGCCATTACTAAATTGGGAAGAGGCCTCTTTCCCCAAAATTTTATGTTGACATAGTGACGCCATCTTGATTCCATATGTATCCCAAATGGTGACTTAGCTATTGTGAGTTATTATATTGGTTGTACTTTTCCTCATAATCTCGCTTGTTTAAAAATTGAGGGCAGTCTCTCATGTATATAGTGGGAAGGAGAGGACATCTTCATTGCTTTTTTCTTTGAAAGGAATAATGAAGATAAAAATGAATGCAATTTATTGATTAGAAAAATATGTCAGGAAAAATTTTACAACAAATAAAATCTTTGAATATGGTAATAACGGATAAAATTTTTGAATATGTACTGTTTTTCTTTCAAAGTTACCTTATTTAGGTCTGTATCTTATTTTGGGAAGAAGCTGAGCTGTATTCAGACATGAAATATATATATACACACATATATATATATGTATATATATATATATATTTTTTTTACTATAAGTTATTCTTCTTAAAAAAGATGATGTTAAAGGTTCTGGTAAATATCCAAAGTATGTCACCTCTTATGTCATTTTGTTTGTAATTAGATAATGAAGACTTTGATAGTAGCAGTACTACTTGCTGGTGTTGTTCCGCTTCTACTTGGACTTTTATTTGAACTGGTAATTGTTGCACCACTGAGGGTTCCACTGGATCAGACACCTCTTTTTTATCCATGGCAGGTCAGTTCTTGTCTCGTTCAGTTGGCATTTTCCTACTAATTTGGAAACATGCAGGTCCTCATAAAGATTTATTTAATCACTTTTGAAGAATCTACCAGATCTTCTTATGATTTTAGGAAGCAGTCATAAAAATAGTTGTCATTTTACTTATAATAATGGGTGTTATGATGTATTTTAACTTTGGATTTTGCCTCTTAAGCCAAAGACAGATGTAATTAATGTTTGTTTCATAAATATATATATTTAAACTTAATGTTTTATAAATGCTTAAAGAGATATGAACTCATTTTTAGTGAACCAAAAGAAGGTGGTTATTTTTTGCTCAAAGTTTATGTACCTTAAATGCAGCATTTACCTCTCATAACCATAATGTCTTGGTTTAATTATAAGATACTGAAAAAAACCTGTTTCACCATCTCTCTCTATGTAGCTGCTAAACACAAGTTTCACCAAGTTGTTTAATTAACTACTGAGGATGCTCCAATTGTTCTCTTTTGCTTCTAAGATCAACTACAAATCCCTTCATTTGATTATTTAAAATTTTTCTTAACCAAACTCCAACCTCCTTATTCCCTTTTTTCACACTCTGGCAAATGGGACCTTCAATGCAATAGCACTCCATCTAGCCTTTTCATATCCCTGCAGTGTTCTCCCACCTCATGCCCATCTTGTAGAATGTTTAGATTCTTCAAAGGCACCTTTCTTCATGAAGTCTATCATGGTTCCCCTTGATGCTAGTACCTTCTCAGAAAACCATCCTAATATTTAGTTTATACAAGTATGCATATTATTTCCACAGTGCATTATTCATTTGATAGTAGCATTGATAGTAGGGACTGTTTTGTCTTAGTATTGCCCAGATAGCTATTCTATCAGTGCTTTTGATTAAGTATAAGTTCTTTGGAGATTGTAAAAGAATTTTTGTTTTTCCATGCCTGGTTTGACACCATTCCTAAGATTTTGAGGTTCAAAATAGCTAAAACTTCCAGTGTTGCCAAAAAGCATGAGTCAAAATCCCTAAAAGGACTTATCTCAGGGTCTCTTTCTATACTGCCAGATTACATAAAGTTATTGATTGCTTTGAAGAGTATAATAGTAACAGTATTAACTAGAGATAATCATAATATAGTAGTTAGATACCAGTCCTTGGACTCAGAAAGATATAGGTTCCAGTATCATTTGTGACACATACTGGTTATGGGTCCTTTCACCTTTCATTGCCACCAGCTATCTCTCAAAGACTAAACTGATTTCTTTAGACTGATCGTGACTCTCTTGTCCCTGGGTCAATAGATATTTAAGGACTTTAAAGTAGAATATTCTGAGGACTGTGATCTTTGCTCATCTCTTAAGTAATGACCAATTAGGAACTCAACAAATTTACTTTGGAGCTAGGAGCCAGTCCCACAACATATAAACCAGATTAGTTTGTCCATTAAAAAAAAACAATTCTTATCTTTTGTCTTAGAATCAGTATGGTATATTGGTTCCAAGGCAGAGGAGTGGTAAGGTCTTCCCATCTCTAGGCCTGGCTCTCAATCAACTGAACCACCCAACTGCCCCCTAGTTCATCCATTTTCAAGGAACAATCAGTGCCATAGGATATTGGTTCCTTTCCAAAGGTGAAGGCTCAAATAAGAGTTGAGCATGTGTATGCCCAGAGAGTACTTTCTGGGCCATTTGTGTTGGAAGAGAAAGTCCTGTTAGTAATGCAGTTTGATTCTTCCTTCCCTCCCTCCTTCCAACCTTTCTTCCCTCACCTTGAGTAGCTCCCATTAATATACTTAGAGAATGTTACTAATGCTCACATGCTGTCAGAATTGGTGGTAATTGAGAAGTTTGATGGAAGGCCCAAGTACTTCCATATTGAATGTTCATATTGAGGAGTTTTTCCAGTTCTGTAGATTGCTTCTTTTTAAGTTGCAAAAAAGTACAATAAGGTACATTTGTGTAAACCAAGTGGAAGAATAAAGTATACATCTGAAATTTCAGGTAAGATTGTATAAAAATTATGAGATCCTCAGGAGAATGAACTGTTAGAGTCCTCTTTCACATCAGTGTCTTTGGCTTTATTTTGGGGTTTTGGTTATGTATGATTTTTGCTCTTACAACAGTGACAACCAATATGGAAGTGTATTTTGTATGCCAATAGAAAATGAAGAAATAAATTGCTTTCAGAGTCTTAAGGACATTCTTTTGAGTAGATAAAACAGGGCCAAAACATCATCCTCTGAAAGATAGATCTGAGTTTTTAAAACAGACTAAAGTAATTCAGAGACAGGTCTGATGAAGAAGGCAAAAGATCAAACTGTCTATTACTCTTTGGAATGTTTAAAAAAAAAGAATTGTGGCTGATTAATGAAAGTAATAATTTTCTTGTGACTACTAAAAAAATTATGAAATCTCATAATGAAATTAATAGATGAAGTATGCTACAGTCACTTAAATCCTCTGATTTAAGTTTTCTTTAAGAAGGCATGTATTGATTATTGAAAGATATTTTGGTATTTATTCCCATAATGGCATTGGGATTTAGCTTTTGGTAAAAGGAAATTTTATTTTTTAGTACTGGTTTATTGATATCTTACCATAGACTAGGGCTAAGAATTTTTCATCAATATCCTTTTTTTTCTTGACCTGTACTTTTTTATTGTCTCAATTACATGTAATAACAATTTTCCACATACATTTCCTGAAGTTAAAAGATCCAAATTGGTGAGCAATTTGATCTGGGTCATGCATGTATTATCAGGTAAAATATTTCCATATTGTTCATTTTGGTAAGATGTGAAACCAAAACCCCAAAATAAGACACAAACACTTTAGTTTTAAAGTGAAAAATAGTATGCTTTGATCTCCATCCCAACTCCCAATAATTTTGTCTCCCATTAGAATTGTTGCCAGTCATTGTATTGCTGAGAGTAGCTAAGTCTATCACAGCTGATCATTCTACAATATTGCTGTTATTGTGTACAATGTTCTTCTGGTTCTGCTTATTTTACTCTGCATTTGTTCCTCCAGATCTTTCTAGTTTTTTCTGAAATCATCCTGTTTGTCATTTCTTAGAGCAGAATAGTATTCTATCACCAACATATACCACAATTTGTTCAGCCATTCTCAATTGAAGGACATCCTCTCAATTTCTAGTTCTTTGCCACCACAAAAAGAGCAGCTATAAATATTTTTGTTTAAGGAGGTCCCCCCTCCCCTTTTTAAAAAATCTCTTCTGATACAAGCCTGGTAATGGCATTACTGGTTCAAGGAGTATGCACAGTTTTATAGCCCTTTGGGAATGTTTTCAGATTGTCCTCCAAAATGGTTGGATCCATTCACAACTCTGCCAGCAATGCACTGATGTCCCAATTTTGCTCCCCTCCAATATCACCTTCTTTTACTATCATAATGGCCAATTTGATAAGTGTGGGCTGGTACCTCAGAATTTCTTTTATTTGTATTTGTCTAATCAAGAGTGATTTTGAACATTTTTTTTCATGTCATTGATAATTTTGATTTCTTCATCTAAAATTGCTCATTCATATCCTTTGATCATTCATCAATTGGAGAAGGGATTGTAATATTATAAATTTGACTTAGTTCTCTAAATATTTGAGAAACGAGACCTTTATCGGAGTAATATGTTATAAAAATTGCTTTCCTCACTTTGTTGTTTGCTTTTTAATCCTGATTATATTGATTTTGTTTGTACAAAAACTTTTTAATGTAGTCAAAATTATTCATTTTATATCATAATGTTTTCTATCTTTTGTTTGGTCATAAATTCTTCCCTTCTCCATAAATCTGATGGGTAAACTATTCTATATTTCTCTAATTTACTTATGGTACCATCGTTTAGGTTTAAATCATATAGACATTTTTACTTTATCTTGGTATAGAGTATGAGATATTGGTCTGTACCTAGTTTCTGCCATACAGTTCTCCAATTTTCCCAGTAGTTTTTGTCATATAGTGAGTTCTTATCCCAAAAGCTGGGGTCTTTGAGTTTTTATCAAGCACACTAGATTGCTCAGGTCATTTACCCTTGTATTTTGTGTTTCTAATTTATTCCATTGATTGGCCTTTAAAAGAAAATGTGGAAGCTCTTACATATTGATCAAAGAAATTTTTTAGCTTATATATTAATAACAAATTCATCTCATTACTTAAATTGAATAGTTAAATATCTCTGTACACTAGGACTGGGCCCTTGGAGTTCTTCATGCCAAAATAATTGCAGCCATAACATTGATGGGACCTCAGTGGTGGTTAAAAACAGTGATTGAACAGGTAAGAAAAATTTTCCGTTTTAACAACATTGAGACTTCATTGCATGTCACAATATTTCCCTTAATTGACTATTATTTATTTGTCATTGTTCTTAACTGTCAGGAAAGAAGCCAAAAGAAGATTGTGTGCTCCAAAATATATTTTACCACTTCATGATCTAATACTCTTGTGCTTTGTAGGCTTTCATTCAGAACCACTTAATATATACATATATACATACATACATACATACATACATACATACATACATACATACATACTTAAAAAATATACAAAAGGTCATGTAAACATTTTGGAACTTTTGATTACGAGCAGAAATTCCTAACTCTTAACTCCTGAGAACATCTCTGTCTTAGGCAATAATCTATTAATTGATTTTCATAATGATGGTCTGGAGTCATCAAAACAATTTAAAATATATCCTACTTTGTTTAAGAAGACTAGGAAGTATATAGTCATTTTAAGAAAGATTTTCATCCAAAATTATATGCTACAAGAGAAATCTTTTGGTACTCTAAGGACTAAACTTATCTGTTTATTTTTTGTCAAAGGCTTTTTCTGCAGCTATTGAGATAATCATGTGATTTCTGTTGGTTTGGTTGTTGATATGGTCAATTATATGGATAGTTTTCCAATATTAAACCATCATTACATTCCTAGTATAAATCCCACCTGATCATAGTGAATAATCTTTGTGATAACTTGCTAGAGTTCTTTTGCTAGTATTTTATTTAAGATTTTTGCATCTATGTTCATTAAGGGTATTGGTGTGTAGTTTTCTTTCTCTGTTTTTAGTCTGCCTGGCTTTGGAATTAATACCATATTTGTCAGGAATTTGGAAAACTATTTGCTTTTTTTGTCAAATAGTTTGAAGTTGTTCTTTAAATGTTTGATAGAATTCACTTGTGAATCTGTTTGGACCTGGGGATTTTTTCTTAGGGAGTTCCTCGATGTTCAATTGTTCAATTTCTTTTTCTGAGATGGGATTGTTTAAGAATTCTATTTCCTCTTTTGTTAATTGAGGCAATTTATATTTTTGTAGATATTCACCCAATTGCACCTAGATTGTCATATTTATTTACATATAATTGGGCACAATAGTTCTTAATAATTACCTTAATTTCTTCTTCATTAGAGATGATGTTGCCCTTTTCATCTTTGATACTGTTAATTTGATTTTCTTTTTTTTATTAGATTAACCAGTACTTTATCTATTTTATTTGTTTTTTCAAAGTATCAGCACCTAGTCTTATTTATTAGTTCAGTAGTTTTTTGACTTTCAATTTTATTAACTTCTCCTTTGATTTTCAGGATTTCCAATTTAGTTTTTAGCTGGGGATTTTTCAGTTTGTTCTCTTTCTAGTTTTTTAAGTTGCATGCCCAGTTCATTGACTTCTTCCCTCTCTGATTTGTTGTTATATGCACTCAGAGATCTACAGTTTCACCTGAGTATTGCTTTGGCTGCATCCCATAGATTTTGATAAATTGTTTACTCATTGTCATTCTGTTCAATGAAATCAGTAATTGTTTTTTTTTTAATTTGTTCTTTGACCCACCAGTTTTGAAGAATTAGAGTATTTAGTTTCCAATTAATTTTGAATCTAAGGGCTAAATTTATTAACCTGGAAAATTCACTGGCATAGACTATTTCATTCCTTGACTATAGGTAAATATTAATATTCTTTAGAAATACACATATACTTCCACTTTCAGGAAACTAATTATGTTTCAATAACTAGATCTATAAAATAAATTGGTTAGAAGATCACTTAGGAGATCATTTACATCCTCATAGACTCTACTTGTTTTATATGATGTATAGATTCATACTTCTTTCTTAAGTAATGACCCCTGTCTTATTGAAATATATGGGATTTATAACCACTTCCAAAAAGGTAAAGTAGTATGGTTTGTGGTTATTTGTTTAGAAGTAACGATTAAATAGATTTAGTCTTCTAAGTTTTCTAATTAGTAGATGGCAGGTCAGGCTATAACTGCATTCTCTACCAGATGGCAAAGAAGAATTTTAAAAAATTGGAATTTAGTCAGAGTTTTTCTATTCTCTTCTGTCTTATCATATATGTTTTTGTTCAGTATCTAAAATACTGTATTTCATTCCACCCATTCATGTTTTCTTCTCAAAATTATTCATGCTCCAAAATTATCCCTTTTTATCAACTAGCTCATCTTCTTAGGTGGGAATATGTTGATTGGACAGAAAGTAATGACATTATAATGTGTATGGTTTACTCTAGTCTAGGTATACTTATATTTCCAAATAGGAACATATTAATCCAAAAGAGTCTCTCATTTGCTCAGTATTTGTAGGAGTGGTTTTCCTTTCATCATGAGCATATTCCCTTGTTGCTTGTTTAGTAGGAGATGCAGAATACAGAACTTATGAACCTACTCTTCCTTACAAAACAAATCCTCCAAGGTATAGAATGTGTCTAGTCAACATTGTTCAATAGGTGTATGCATTCATAGTGTCAGAAGTTAAGAGCTAGGCACTTTTATAGATAAAGAAAAATATCCACATCTAACATGTTAAATGTTTTGCCTAAGATGAGACAGGATTTGAACAAAAGACTTCTAATTCCAAGACCACTGCTATGTTTACTAAATTTACTACCTCTCAAGAGAGAATGCATACTCCCAAAGCAAGATGTCTCTTAGCCACCGAATAATTTATTAAGTTTTGTGTTCTCGCACTTACCTAGTTTTCAAAGGAAGAAACAAATTTTAGTGATTTTGGTCTGGTGAATTAAATGGGTAGAACTTTGGATCTTTTGATATCTTTTCTACTTTTGAGGTTTTTTTCTTGTTTACCTACTTATGACTTTTTTTTCATTACTTTAGGTTTATGCAAATGGCATCCGAAACATTGATCTCCATTATATCATTCGAAAACTAGCAGCGCCAGTGATATCTGTACTGTTACTTTCTCTTTGTGTACCTTACATTATAGCATCTGGTATTGTACCTTTACTAGGTGAGTAAAATATTATTCTGTTTTTGACTGGTCTTACTTCAGTGCTTCAAGAAAAATTGGGCTTAATAATATAATATTAGTATTAAGCTATTCTCTAGTTATCTTATGTCATTTTCCAACTTTTCTCCTAGGAGGAAATAGGAAAAATTAAAATGTTTATTTTTATCTGTGGTATTCTATTTCTTTAATGTCGTTGTAATAATATAATAATTTAAAACTATATATTGGATATGATTCATTAATGGAAAAATATGATAAATATGCCTAGTAAATTGAAGCTTTATTTTGCCAGTGCAATTAAGAAAGAGGATCCTTAAGTATGCTCTACTTATAATTCTTAGGCTGGTTTTATCTTCTTATTTTTACTTGTTATATATTTAAGTGTAATAACATAATACAGCACAAATTCAAAGGAAAAAAAGCTTAAGACTTTTTTACCCCATTTAACAAGAAAGTACTTTCAAAAAGAAATGATTAATTATTTTCTATTCAAGGAATTCATGAGTCAGTCAGACATCAAGATTAGAGGATCTTAGCAAGAGAAATTATTCCAAAATGAAATATGTAACAAAATATAGAACATAAATAGTTTTATCATTTTCTCATTTTAGATAATTGACTTTGTGCAGCTTAATTATTTTGTATGAATATTCTATATACCTGCATTCAGAGAAAATGGAAGAAATGTATTTACAAGGTCTAATATAAATGAGTAGTAGAATGATTTATATTATACTGTTCTCATTCACTCTAGGAATAAAAAATAAATAAATTTCTTCAAATTATAGACAAATAATGTTTTATGCTCAATTAAAAAAAACAAATTCATCTTAACCACTAGAGGACTTAGATTTATAAAATATGTAAAATGAATTTTGCTTTGGTCACATAAACTATTTGATAGTACAGCTTGTAGTAAATTCTTAATAAATGCTTCATGACTTAGTATAATGCAAAAGAATTGAACTAGGAATTGAGGAAACCTAGATTCTACTCCTGGCTGATATCAATTGACTATGTGATCTTAAGTAAAACATATAACTTCTTTATATAGGTCTCAGTGTGTTTATCTCTAAAGTGAAGGGTGTGTAGACTAGTTAAAACTTGAGGTTTATTCCAGTTCTTCCTATCTTGGCTTCCAGGATGAAATGTTTTTTGATATCTTTCTAGACTCCGTAGAATTTTATAATTGGAGAAGACCTCAGAGATACATACTCATTGCTTCATTTTCTAGTTGATGAAAATCAATCTAATATAGACTTAATTATCTACTGAATGAGCCCTACAGCTAGTTATTGAAGGACTAGAATTAGAACCTTGGTCTCTTGAATTCTTTTCATTTTCTACTACATATCTAATACATACTACTGCCTCACCATTGGGAAAATTAGATTTTACTTTCAATTTTGATTATATAGAAGCACTCACCTCTTTTGTCACATATGCTGAGGGTTTGCTTTTTATTTTACAGGTGTTACTGCTGAAATGCAAAATTTGGTACAGCGCCGAATTTATCCTTTTTTACTAATGGTGGTAGTTTTGATGGGTATCCTGTCCTTCCAAGTTCGACAGTTCAAGCGCCTTTATGAACATATTAAAAATGACAAGTGAGTCTAGAGGTTTAGTTTTGGATAATATTTTTTAACTTTTTCATAGTTTTTATTTTAAAGTCAAGATTAACTGGAAGTAAAGAATACAAATAGGCTTTTTTTGGTTCATCTGGAACCATTGGGTTAGGGACTCTGAAGTCTTTAATTTTCATATTTTCATATTAGCATTCTTCATAGTTGTGGCAAAAAAAAGTCCATTTACACATTTGTGTTTTAAATTAATGATCTTTAACTTTCTAAACCACTTTTCATACCAATTATATTGTTTCACAGTATCTCAAATGGTTCTGTACGTCAGACATAAAAACCACAAAGCAAATATGATATAGAACATCTGTACCTGAATCAACTAGCAGCACTCTTTGTACCTTTCACAATAGTGGTTGGGTAGATTATTGCAAAACAACATGAACTTTCTCCTGATGTAAGAACATGGTAAAGAAATTCTTGTAGAAAGAATGATAAAATTGAATCCTATTGAGATAAATGATGCTTTCTTCCTTTTTTTTTCTAACAGCTAGTTAAATTTTCCTCTAGTTTTAAAAGAATGGTTTCTAGTAATGAAATTATATGTGTGTCTAACAATCAAAGGCTACAAAGCTAATTGAATTTTCTTCCTGGTAAAATTTCAAAATCAAGGTTACTCCACAGACTACAATAAATTCTTTCTTTACCCATTAATGTTAGGAAGGGTCATTTTTAGTGATTAAAGTAAATTCTAGATGACTACAAATGAATATAATGCCTGCCTTAGGTCACAGTATTGCTGTAATGCCTTCTTTAGGTGACACTATTTCCTTCATCTTAAAGACACAAACAACAACTCGATCAAAATTATGATCTGGAAAGTTATATTGTTGAAAGACTTTAGGTGGTAGAAGGATCATTAAAGGCAAATAGTTATGTCATATTAGTAGGAGAAATATAATCTAGCTAGCATTTATTACTTACCTATACTTTGCAGAAAAGACTTTGTTTATATCCTCAAGAAACTAATAGTCTCATTGGGGAGATAACAACATATACAATCATACCACACTTGACAAAGATTCATATATAACAAAGTACTTTGGGAGGCTTGAAGATCAAAGTACGTTGTCTTTGAAGTTATTAGAGGACAGATTGAAAAATTTAAACAAGCAAACTACAACTTGAACAAAGGCTGCAAAAATAAAATATTCATTTAAGGGCAGTTGGCTAGACAGGAGGGCTTTGAAATGGTAATGAGAATAGATTGACTTTACTGGGCAGCTACTGAAAATTGGCACAAGAAATTATCCAGTAGTTGGGACACATGGTAGGTGTTCAATAAATGATTGCTGAATTATCCCCATTTTACAGAGATAAATTTGTAAGATGGGAAATGATTCATTGGTGGTCACACATCTTAGCAAGTATGTGTGGATAGATTTTGGTTAAATCTGTTAAGATCTCCAAATCTTATTTTCCTCATATATAAAAATGAGATTATTTCCTTTCTTATACAATGCTTTGAGGAAGCCACTACATGAACCTTGAAGCATCATATAAATCTGATTTATTACAGCATTTTAGATTTTATGTTTATCACTTAGATCTTCTCATCCTCTTGCTCCTACATCCCTTACTTGTGTTATCTTTTTCCTTTTATTTTGATCCTGTTCTCTATATCTCCTTCTAGCCCCAGAACCTCCTAACTTCCTGGTGGTTACTGCTGAAAATCAGATCATTTGATTTGATGTTCATTTGTTGCTGTATTTTCCAAACAGCAAAATGTTATTATCCTATATATAATATAATATGCTTTAAGCCTAGATAACCTATTTCATTATATATGTTGTTATGTAAAGATGCATGAATTTTCCCTAGATACTAACTCTGCTCTTTTAAAATCTAGATATCTTGTGGGACAACGACTAGTGAACTATGAACGAAAGTCAGGTAAACAAGGCACGTCAACACCATCTCCACAGTCTTCACAAGAATAAAATAGTTGTCTTAAATACCTTGACCTTCCTTTTGCCTTTATGTGTCCTTTTTTGTGGACTCTTCTATCTCTGGATAATATTTTTCCCGGTGATCCTCACAGCAATGTTTTTACTTTCACTTTTTTTAAAAAATTCATATCCTTAGCATTTAGATAGCAGTTAATGACCTGCTCCTCTATCTGCATCTTTTTCATTTTTCATTGCTGTCTGAGATCTGTATATGTGTAAATAGAAGTATCCTGACACCCTAAAACCTTGGATTAAACAGAATGTGCATTGTACATCTTTAAACAAAATGTATATTAATTTATTAAATCTAGTTGTCACTTTACTTTGGACCTGCTGTTCTCTTGACAAGAAAAGTGCCACAAAGCAATGGCGCAAAGAGGCAAGACTTTCAGTGAAATCTGGAACTCATTTATGGTGTCCCTTATAGTTCTTATTAAATTGATGCATTCTGACTTTCTTGGGTGGAGAGGCCTTACCAAGAACCTTGAAAAGAAACAACTACAAATCATCAGTGAAGTGTCTGTGGTAAGAAATATGAACTGTGCTTCACTGTCAACCTTTTTGAAAGTTATTTTGTATAGCACCAAAGCTGTTGTACGTTTTTCTAATGCCTGTTTTTTTTTTCATGAGTCTGTTTGTAATATTGTACAGTGTCTTACTGTAGGTAAGGAGTTTATTTTACATTTTGATAATTTTAATAACCCTTGAGATCAGCATTAAAAGTCAGGTTTTTGTGCTTGTTAAGGGCATGTCTACACTTACCAAAAAAAAAAAAAACAAACAAAAAAACCCCAAAACACCAAACCAAGACTTTTTTTGTTGTTTCCTTTACTCATTTGCATTTGTTGGTAGCATTGGCCAAAAAGTCATACAATATCATAAATCTTATGACATCCTAAACAATGCTGTACTGAAATTTTACTGAAGTTAGTACATTTTTGTGCTGTTTTTGCTAATTGTAGATGTGGCTTATTTCCTTAGGGTAAAATATGTTGGAGAAGATTCTTTGGAAAAATCTAACCCTGTGAGCTAGTAAATGACTGGGTGGGAATTAGGAAATATATTTCTCCTACTTTTTCTTTCTTTCTTTTAAATTCTTACCTTCTGTCTTAGAATTGATACTAAGTATTGGTTTCAAGACAGAAGAGCAGTAAGGGCTAGGTGATTGGAGTTAATTGACTTGCCCAGGGGATCCCACAGCTAAGAAGTGCCTGAGGCCACATTTAAACCCAAGACCTCCCAACTCCAAGCCTGGCTCTCTATTCATGAGCCCCCTAACTGCCCCTCTTTCTCATACTTTTCATGCAGCCATCTCCCCAAATTTCAGAAGCTTTATATGTGAGTGGATGCATTGAATCCTGTTAACCAACTAAATTTTATCTGAAGGGCAAGCCATCTAGGCTGTTTTTTTCCAACAGAAATAGACTCTGTTATACAAGAGCCTTGCTATGAAATCTCACTTTAAAAATTAGTTTTCCTTCTAACCAAAGCTGCAAATTAGAAGCTCTGCAGGGAGAACTGATGGGCAAATGGGCTGAATGTTTTAAGTGGTTTATATATATTATATGAAATGTTCAACAAGACTGCCTTTTTAAAAGAAAGGCAGTATTAACTTTTTTTGGTGAGTCATAAATGGTCATAGGAGAACGTTATTTGTAAAATTATAGAAAAAATCCGTATAGTATTAAAATACATAAAATGAAATCCCCAGGTTATTTTATATATACAAAAAGTACAGCCAAACAGACCACCAAATCAAGTGCAACATTTTCTGGTAGTTTCATTTTTTGGAGTCATCCGTTCCCCAACCCCCCTAGTAGTGAGTGATTATTTTCATTTAAATTTTTATTAAAAAACAACAATATCGATGGAAGAAGCTTTACATGGGGTATAGTATTACAGCATTTTGCACTTTGTAGTACCTCTCTATGTGTATGCAGATTTCTTGTACTGCATTAAGGAATGTTCAAGCTAAAGCTCTGCTCAGTCCTTTTGTCTAATAAAATTTTGGATTTTCTTTGTTCTAAATACTTGATAAAAATCTGTCATGTTAAATTTGTATAAAAATTGTTCTTTAGGAGGGGAAAAAAGACCTCTTGAGTTTGACAAGTGAAATTTGACTATTATATTTACCCCCGCTCTTTTAATGCTTAATTTAAGTGTTAACAGGAATTTCGATTCCATTATACAAAAGCTTAATAACTTAATGTGCATTTGTTTAGCAACAGAAGGTTGGGCAGTTTTCCAAGACATCAATAATTGATATTCTCCAGAATTATATACTGCTTCATATATTTCTTGGTAATTTTCTGATAAAACATTACATGCAAAAAGGCCAAAATAATTTTCCCTTTCATTCACTCATGTGTATATTAATATCATTAAATGTAAATTTGGATTATTTTTATCATAAATTATTTTTAGTTTGAATGTCAGTATTCCTTTAATATTCTGTAATTTCTAAAGGATATTTTTTACAAAGACAGAATTTGCTGAAAATAGTTTGTTAGCATCAAAATTTCTCCTTAAGTCTTGTAAATATTTAAAAATCTATATTGTTGCAATCCTTCATGTAGCTTTCCCCCCTAATAGTGCAATCTCATACATTTTACATAGACTGATAACCCAGTCTTTGAGGAATATTAAAATTTGTTAAGTAAGGCTCTTTTGTCTTATTTATTTTATTGTTATTTTTTACAAATTTAAATAAATGAGAATTTAGGGTTGGCTTAGCATGACCAACTTACGAACTTCATCAGAAGCCAATGTTTATGTCAAGTGCATAGTTGTTCATTGTCAGTAACTTATGATTTTCATTTTAAAATCATGAAGCACTGTTTTTAAAAAAAATAAATCAGTCTGATTACTTTTAAAAAGTGCTAATGTGAAGTTTGCTGATTATAGCAAAGATCCAAAAACCTCATTATGTTTTCTTTAGATGATTTTTCCTATTTACATATATTGAAAAGCAATGGGGATTAAATGAAAACAAATGTCATTGGACACCTTCAGATGTAAACATAAACAATTTTTTATTTTAAAGTTTAATCTATCTCTTAACTATTACTGTGTGAATTATTGTCTTTTGTCCCCCTCTTTCCCCCATTTCCTTATTAAAATAACAAAGGCTAATTTTCCTTCAAATGCTTTGATTTTTCTAGTATATACTTTTCTCACACCTGGAAAGGCAGCCATTTAAAATTTTGTTTTTGGGTTGCCATAAAGATTTTTAAAAATCTTTCTATATTAAGAAAATGTTTGTATAAAACACTGGTGTGAATATAGTTGGTGAATAATATAACATGTAAAAAATAAATTTAGTTTTCTCATTTTAAGAATGATGCATTTTAAATTAATTTACTAAGGTCAGTTTTATGTTATTCAACTTTGTTTAAAAGATTTTTCATAATGAAAAGCAAAAAGTATCTTTTTATGTTACTGCTTCCATTTATTACAAATATTGTACAAAATCCAGAAAGTATTCTCAAAAAGCATGACTGATATATATTCTATCAGACTTTTGGTTAAATTATTTTATTATTCTGATTTGTTGTTTTAATTGAATATTTTCATTTATAATAGCTGCCACTACATACTTTTTTTAAGTGTCCATTCTTCATATCTCACTCCCTAATATTCTGGATTTTTATTATCATGTGTTAATTAGACAGTGTACCTTTTATTCCTGTGTACTTTTTATATATGCCTTTCACTTTTTATTTGTCATGGATATAAGCTATGTCCATTCACAGAACCACCATCAATAAAAATGTGAAGAGTGGAATGTCAAGGAGGAACTTTGATTTAAAAAAAGGGACATCTAGTATTGGAGAAGTTCAGATTTTTATTTACTGTTTTTCATAGGGGCAAATGTCAGCAGCTATTAAAGTTAATCTCAAGCAAACATATTTTAGTAATTGTCCATTGTCATGAGGTAGTTTGTTTAAAGAGAGCATAATTTTGAAATCAAGAAGACCTGGATTTTGAATCCCAGCTTTGCCTTTTGCTGACTGGGTGACCATGGACAGATTACTTTGTCTTTCCAAATCCCAATTTCCTCAGCTTTAAAATAGGAATAATAATGCTTCCCCTGCCAACCTCATAGGTTTGTGTGAGGATCTAAGGATCTAATGTTTATAGAGCACTGTACAAATACCAGCTGTTACTCAACATGTTTATTCTATGGACTGTGTGTATAATATGCTAAATGTGGAAGTCACATAACTATCACATACATGTACATGTTCTCTCAGGAGCTTTTAACATTTATAAAAGGGAGAGAAAGGACTTGTTCTCGGTGCAACATTTTAGGAAGAACATTGATAAGTTGGAAAATGTACCAAACACAGCAAGTAGGGTATTGAAGGGTCCCCAGTTTGTGCTGTAGGAGGATTAAATGGAGACCTGGAGGGAAATGCCTGTCATTGTGTATTTGAAAGGCTGTTCTGTGATAAGATGGGTGAAATCTTATCATTTGGCCCAGGGATCAGAGCTTGAAGCAATGATAAGAAATTTAAAAAAAGAAACATCCCAACAATTTAAGTAACACAAAAATGGAATAGGCTATATTAGGGGCAGTAGCGGTTTTCCTGACAGTGGAGGACTATAAGCAAAGGCAGGATGATCACTTGCCAAGTATGTTTTAGAACACAGGTATCAAATGCTACTGTCAACTTTTTGGAGTGCACCTAACCAGTGCAATGTAATTGAGAAATGTTTAACAAAATAAATAAAAGTATGATAAAACATGATGCTAATTTGTGGTTTTCTAAGTCAGATATGTAGGTGGCCTTCATATTTGTTTGAGTTTATTACCATTGTTGTAGAGGATGACTTTTTTCAGGTATAGGTTTGTGATTTTTGGCACATAGATAAATAGGAATTAGAATAAGAAGTTCTAGTAAAATGAAATAGTCTAGGTCAATCTGTACCTGTAGGAAAATTGCCTCCCAGACATCCTGAATAAAGACTTTTTGATGTCTTTGCTTAAAATCCTATCATGAATAGAAATCCAGACTTATTCCTAAGGTAGCCCATCCCACATTTGGATAGTCCTAATTGTGAAGTATTTCTTTATGTCAAGTTGAAGTTCACTGTCTTTTTGGATAATGAAAGGAACACTGAAATTAGGCCTATGAGACCAGTTTCCTTATCTGTAAAATTAAGAGGTTGACCTACAATACCTGGAAAGGCCCCTTTCCAGTTCTAGGTCTATTCAACCTAGGCTTTTACTCATTTACTGTTCCAAGTTCTTGCCCTTGGGCTTGACGGCAAATCTAATCAATTTGGCACAGGAGAGCCCTTCAAATACTTGATAGCCTTTGACTTTTTTTCCCTTCCAAGCTAAGCATTCATGGTTAGTTGAACTTATATCTATATGGCATATCCTCCACTTCCCTCACTATCTTTATTGCTCCTCTCTGTGCATTCCCACTTGTCAACATCCTTCCTGAATTGCGGCACTTGGAGTTAGACATAATACTTTAGTTGCAGAGTCGTCATCAATTACTCAGTTCTATAAATTTTGCCTCAGTGCTGCCCAAGATGATGTTTGTTTCAATATCCCATTGTTGATTTATATTGAGTTTGTAGTATAACAAAATCCCTTAAGTCTTTCACATTAACTCATTTGTAGCCATACCTCCATCATATATGAGGGAAGGTGATTTTTTTTTAATTGAGTTCGAACTTATTAAATTACACTCAGCTCTTGAACATACCATAGCAACTCAAATTGAATCTTTATTCTTTAATCAAACATATTACCTAACTGACATAGCCTGACATTTGAAAATTTAGCCTGACATTTGGAAATTTGGGATCAATCTGTTCAACTAATTCCAGATCCACCTATTATCATCTACTCCAAATATTTCCATTTCTTATCAAAGGATCTCTTAGAAAAAGTTATCTACATGCATTACTTTCATTTCTACCTAATTTCTCAAACCTTTGCAGTCTATCATCAGTAGCAAACAGATTGCTTTCTCCAAGGTTACTGATGTCTTATTTGTCAGAATTCCTAGCCATTTCTCAGTCCTTATCTTCCTTAGACTCACTCCCTCCTCATTGCTCTATTTTCTTCGATTTTTCAGGACATTACCATTTTTTGCTTCTGCTTTACTGGTCATACCTCTGTGAATCATCACAGTTCTCTTAGCCCCTTTGTATGGATGTGTCCCAGGATCCTCTCCTAGCTTCTCTACTCTGTTATTTGTCTTAACAGCTCCTGTGTATTCAAATATTGCTGACATGCAAATGACTCCTAGATCTCTCATCTCTTCTGAACAGTCCCATGACACCAATTAATTACCTATTGGACTTCTCCAACTATGTGTTCCTTAAATGTCTCACATTCAACATGTCCAAAACAAGTTATTTTTCCCCTCACCCCATCTCTCTTACTTTCATTTCTTGCAATGGCACCACCATTCTTCCTGCTACCCAAGTTGGAGTCGTACTTGATTCTTCTCTCATACTCATTTTTCACATCAATTCAGTTGCCAAGTCTTACCAACTTTACATCTTTCACATCTGTTTCTACCATCCATTACACAACTGCCACCTTAATTAAGCTCTGATCTCTCACCTGTACTACCTCTTAATTGGTCTCATAGCTTTTTTCCCTTTTTAGTTCATCTTCCACACAATTGCCAAATTAACATTTTGACAGCATTGGTTTGATAATGTCAGTGTCTTTGATGATGATAGGTTTCAGGTGTGTATCACCTTCCCCTGTTATAGAATATAGGCAGTTTATCTTTGTTTAGTCCTTTTCTGATTCTCCATGTTTGCCTTTTTAATTTTTCTCTTGATTCTTGAATTAGTATGTCAGAGTTTCTCTGAAGTTCCATTCTTTTTTATCAAGAATGCTTGGATTGAGGGCAGCTGGGTGGCTCAGTGGATTGAAAGCCAGGCCCAGAGATGGAAGCTCCTGGGTTCAAATAAATGTAGCCATGCTGTGTAATCCTGGGCAAGTTGCTTAACTCCCATTGCCTAGCCCTAACCACTCTTCTGTCTTGGAACCAATCAGCATTCATTCTATGACAGAAGGTAAGGGTTTTAAAAAAAATTCTTGGAAAGTCTTTTATTTCCTTAAAGATCTCACCCCCCCTTTAGATTTATACTTTTTTTTGTGACTAAATTATTGTTCTTAATTCTTCATTCTTTATCTTCTGAACTATTATTTCAGGTGCTTTGCACCTTTATAGTTGTTGGTGCTAAATCTGTGGTTTTAACTGTGGTTCTTTGGAACTTAAAAATTCTGTTTCTGATTGTAGTGTTTATGATTTGACTTGGAATCTTTGGACTCTGGCCATAATTTTCTTGAGAGTTTTCATTTTTGTTTTGTAAGTGGAATTCTTTTTTATTCATTCTTCCAATCTACTTTTTGACTTCGGAGTTGACATTAGGTCTAAACTCTGCACACTTGTGAAGATGATGTCAGAGCTGGCCCTAATGCTTTTTTGAGGTAGTGTTTTGTTATTCCAGGCTGTCTGTGACAGTTTAAACTGGAAACTTGCAACTTATCGGAAGGAATACACAGCTTAATAACAACATTAGAAATAATAACTATAGAAATGATGATAATAATCATAGAAACCAGAATTTTAGAAATTTTAGAAATTATAACAATGATTATGGAAATAACTATAATGACTATAGAAATAAGAATTATAGAAACCAAAATTTCAGTAGTAGGAATTGGGAAAATAATGACAATGCTCCAAATGAAGAAAATGATAATACCCAACAACAATATATAAGAAATGGTGCTCGTCCAAAAAATACTCGAGGTGCTAATGCCCCTCAGGGGGATGCCCTTCAGGGAGGGTGCCCAAGGAATATCCCAAACACAATGAAGGTGTCTGGGTGGGTGGGGGTGGCTGGGGCACATGAATCAGAGGATACAACCTTCGATTTTTCTGAACCCTGATGTCCTACTGCCTGTTTTCCCTATCCGCTGCCCTCCCCATACTAATGAACCCCATGTTACCTTAAAGGTGGGTAACACCTATTATGATTGTCACTTAGACACTGGAGCTACCAGGTCTGAAAGAATGTACCTGATTTAAATTGTTATTCCATTGACTCACAAAGTGTAGTGGGAGTATCAAGAATACCCCAAAGAGTTAAAAAACTTCCCCCTAGAATGGTGTCTGTAGGACCCCTAGACGTACAACATTCCTTTCTTTTGATGCCCGACTCCCCTTTAAATTTGCTGGGGAGAGACCTTCTATGCAAACTCAGAGCCACAATAACTTGTTCACCTGATGGTTCTTTATCATTAGAAATACCAGAGGAATCTTTAAATTTACTCCCTGTACTTCTCTCGGAAAACCAGGAGGCAAAAGAGCCTTCCACTTTTGAAATACCTAAGGATATACCGGAGTCTCTTTGGGCCACATCATCTTCCGATGTAGGCTTACTTAAATCTGCTGTTCCTGTGCAGATAAAAACTAAATCTAGCCCACCTCCTTCCATTCCTCAGTATCCCCTCTCAAAAGAGGCAATTGAGGGTATTACACTAGTTATTAACTCATTAATTAAACAAGGAATAATAATACCTTGCAAATCTGAATACAACATGCCCATCCTGTCAGTTTAAAAATCGAAAAGAGGGCCTGTTGGCAAGCACCTCTATAGATTCATACAGGATCTGAGGACGGTGAATACGTTATAAAAAGACACCCCGTAGTTTCCAACATAAATACTATTATTTCCTCTATTCCTAGCACAGCTATATACTTTACAGTAGTAGACTTGTGCTCAGCTTTCTTTTCCATACCTATACATGAGAACTCCAGGCATATATTTGCTTTTACCTGGAAGGTCTCAGAATATACATGGAGTTATTTGCCACAGGGTTATGTGGAAAGCCCGTTTATTTGTGCAAATTTTGAGCCAAGGCACAGATAATATAACATTTAAAAATAGTAAATTAATCAAATATGTAGATGATCTACTCTTGGCTTCAACAGATGCAAAAACATGTCAAGAAGATAGTAAACACCTTCTTTTGGAATTGCATAAAAGAGGACATAAAATCTTGAAGGATAAAGTTCAGTGGTGTCTCCCTAAAGTAGAATATTTGGGATTCATCCTGACTGCTGGTGCTTGTTATATTTCTCCAAAACGAATTGAGAATATTCAGAGTGCTCCTACTACTAAGAAACAGTTGAGAGCAACTTTAGATGCAACTGGGTTTTGCAGAAAATAGATTCCTTGCTATGGGGAAATTACTAAACCCCTTATAGCAATAACACAGGATTCGGTTCCTGAACTCCTCAAATTAGAGCCTGAACACTTGTCAGCTCTATCAGAGCTAAGAAAGGCTATTCTGTCTGCCCCTGCTCTAAGCATCCCAGATTACAAGCCATTTACTTTGTATGTACATGAACGAAGAGGAATAGCTTCAGGTGTTTTAACTCAGAGTTTGGGACCTTCTCAGTGCCCAATTGCTTATTATTCTGCCCAACTGGACCCAGTAGCATCAGGAACACTTACTAGTGACAAAAACTTTTGATCTAGTATTGGGATGCCCATTAACAATTATGTGCCCACATGAGGTAGAAGCATTGTTGCTAAAGCATAGAACACAGGCATTCTCGGATCAGAGAATTACGAGGTATGAAATAACCTTGTTAAATAGTGAAAACATTACCTTGAAACGCTGTACAACCCTTAACCCTGCCACCTTGCTTCCACGTTTACCAACTTCAGGAGAACCATTACACACTTGTGAGACCCTAGTGTCCATAGCAGAAAGGCCTCGAGATAATCTCTTGGACATTCCCTTATGCATATGCTACACTGGAGCTGCCGTAGTCTCAGAATTTGCCACTGAGTGGTCAGCTTCACTACCCTCTAACATTAGTGCTCAAGGGGCAGGACTCATCGCTCTGAAGCACGCTTGTATAATTGCCAAAGATAAAAAGGCAACAATTTATATGGATTCTAGATATGCTTTTGGCATTTGTCACTCAGTCGGAATGCTATGGCTCCAGAGAGGATTTTTAACCTCAGCCGGAAAATCTATAGATAATGTAGAAATTATTAATGAAATTCTTTCTGCACTCCAGCTTCGTGAAGCCCTAGCTGTAGTTCATTGCTCTGCCCATACAGGTGGCACTGACCCTGACTCTAGAGGAAATAATTGAGTAGATGTCGCTGCAAAGCTAGCAGCCATAGAAGGACCTGAATTGATTTTAACATCAACAACCACTGATGATTTAAAATTGTCACTTTCCTATAATGAAAAGGAAGTGGAAAAATGGAAACAAAAATTGAAAGCAAAACAGATTAATGGAGTATGGGTGTCATCTGAAGGAAAACCCCTGCTCCCTAGAAGTTTCTATCACCAAATTTGCCAATCTATACATAAAAGTGGTCACTTTGGTACCAAGGGCATCGTGGACTCTGTCAAGAGAGTATGGATAGCTCCTGGTATAACAACTATAGCCTCTAAAGTGTGTTCAGCCTGCTCTACGTGTCAAGCACATAACCAACATGCATTTCGTGGAAAAGCCTTTGGTGGACGTCCTCTGGCTTACACACCTTTTGAACATCTATAGATAGATTTCATAACAATGCCAAAGGCTGGACGTTATAAATTTTGTCTAGTCATTGTAGATCAACTAACCAGATGGCTGGAAGCATTTCCTGCAACCTGAGCCATGGCAGATTTTGTTGCTAAGATACTTTTAAAGGAAATTATTCCTTGCTTTGGACTGCCAGCACGTATTGATTCAGATAGAGGAAGTCATTTTACTGATTTTGTCCTAAATCAGATATATTCTTGCTTGGGGATAACTCCCAAATTCCATGTTCCATATCATCCCCAGAGCTCAGGCCAAGTGGAGAAGATGAACAAAGAACTTAAAACTGTGATTGGAAAAATTATGCACTGAGACCCATTTAAAATTGCCTGAAATTCTTCCTCTGGCCTTATTTTATCATAGAAGCGGGCCTAGAGGAGACCTACACATCTCACTATTTGAGATGCTTTTTGGATATCTGCCTATACAGGCTAAACCTTTTCCCCCTGCATATACCTCACTATTAGGGGGGAGATACTACTATTGCTTCCTATATACAGGAGTTACAACACAAACTACGTGAACGTCATGAATCCGGAGCTGCAGTACAAGCCGGACCACTAGACTTTTCTCTTCATGACCTGAACCCAGGAGATAAAGTGTATATTAAGAATTTCAAGCATACTGGAACAACTCAGCCTTCATGGGAAGGACCATTCCAAATATTAACTACTCCAACACCTATAAAGGTTGGAGAAAAGGACTCTTGGATTCATTGCTCACATGTGAAGAAAGCATCTTCTGCTGAGACTGATTGACTGTACCCTATCACATGCTTTGGAGATAATCCATAGACAAATGGATGCTGTTTTTCAAGAACACATTGAATTCCTGATTTTTTCCTTATTTTTATTATTGCTTTTCTTTATTTTTGATTAGAATGTTTTATTTTTTCTTTTTTCTCATTTCTTTCACTAAAGGTACATATAATTAATAATTTTTTTCTGCAGTAATACAAGTTTAATATATGTGTGTGTGTGTATATATATATACATATATATGTATATATATATATATATATATATATATATATATATATATATATACTTGCTATAATATCAATGCATATCCAAAAGCTTTAAACTATGGGAACCTACCATTTACTGATAAAATATTATGGTACTGTGATTAATGTTTGTGTCTGATTCCAGAATATGGGATAAAAACAAGGAGCAAAGAACCTGAAAAGTGCCAAAAAGAGCACACAGGTCAAAATGAAACCAATCCATGTGGGATTGATGAACTTCTACGCCAATATGGAAGGAGTTGAAATTAATGTGGTCTCGAGGTTGCTTAACATATGTTTAGTCATAGGACTTCCTTGTATCTACACTCTTTGCGAAGTACTCAGACAAGTACAAAATTTGACTTTCATGCTGGCTCCCTATATCCATGAGAAGGTCAAAAATCAGATGAGGGAATGACACTTCCCTATCAAAATAGAGTTCTAGTTCCTTTTTCTTCTTATAGTATGGCAACCTCCTGTAGTCTTGGCTGCAAATGGGTAAGTGAAATATTACTACATTCTGTCCTACAGACTTGTGGGATAGAAGCTACTTTAAATTGGACCTATACAAGGGCCTATTTTGAATTTTTTTTCCCTTATGTTTTTTTGTGTTTTTCTCTTCCTTTAATAATTGACTCATACACCACCATAACTCAGCATTGACTCCTGAGCTAAACTGGATGTTTTTTTAACACCTGCTTCAGGGGGGGATTGTATTTTAATTTAAAATCCAAGATCTTTTATCTTTTGTTTGAGATTGTATTTTTATAAAAATCTAAGATTTTGATTTTGTTTGAGAGAAAGATCTTCAAGGAAGAAGCTTATTAACTCCTAAATCCAGAGAATGAACTGTTACAGAAAGATGCCAGAAAACCCACACTACATCAAGAAGATCAAGAATAAACTTTGGATATGGTTGATTGAACTGAAGTTTGATTGAACATTTATTGTAAATGTACACTTTTAGGCCAAAGGGACTGCCCCTAATTTGGGTTTCTTTCAATGTGCCTTGCAAAACATTGATTTTGCTTTCTTTTCTATTTCCCTCCTCACTACTCTAATTTCCTCTTAGAAAATTGAATATTGTATGAATCTGTAGTTAGAAGTGAGTTTAGGACTACAAGATGATTATGTTAAATGATCAATGCGGAGACTGGTCTCCCAATGATCTTGGGGGGATTGTGAATCTTAAAATTTCTCAGACTCTACCTTGGAACATTATCTTAAGATTATGGTTAAAGTTATTCCCCATTTAAACAATGGAGGTACTTGGTCAGGAGTGTATTGAGAACTTAACCTTACTCCACCCATATTTAGGCATACCTTAAGGGGAAGATAAAGTTGTAAAACTCCTTACTGAACAATGAAAAAGTCCCCAATCCATACTTAAGGCCAAGCCCTTAAGCTAGGTCTATTTTTAGATCTAATACAAAAGGGTGCTAAGTACCTATGAAGGTTAAATTAATCACTAAAAGGGCAAGCTTACCAAAGAGATGTGAAATACTCAGAAGTTTTAGTGTACCCAGAGAAGGTGATAACAAGATGTGAATTAAGAAGGTGACAACAAGATGTGAATTAAGAAGGTGATAACAAGATGTGAATTAAGAATGGTCAGTCCTTTGGAAAATGTCTACTGTGATTAGTAGACTTGAAAACTTAGGGGAGGTGACATAGGAGAAAATTCTTTTTAAAAGGAGCTGTTTGAACCAGTTCAGGGGAGTTCGGATCAGTTGAGCTCAGGAGCTTAAATTGGAGGGTCTCTCTGAACATTAGCATTTTGCTTGGGACAGTCTTGTGGTGAGTGATTAAAGACTGACTTAGTTTTCTCTCTTAAAGCCTTCCTATTATCCACTTATTCTGTCTCTCTCCCTTTCTTTAAATTCCTTCATTTGTATTAATTAAAATCTCCATAAAACCCAGCTGACTTGGGTATTTTATATTTGGGAATTTTTCCCATGGTGACCACTTATTTTTTATTTAACTCAAGACACTAAAAATTATCTTTTACAGTTTTGGCAATTCAAAGTCTTGAAACCCACATTTTTGCAGTCATAGTTTATGGCAACCACTCTTTTGTTTGTAACAAGAGATGGGCAGGATATGTTATAATAGTGAGGTATTTTACTTATTAGAGATGAGAGATTGTGTTAGGCTATTGAAATAGCCCAGCAGAGATGAGGGAGGCCTAAATAACAGATGTGACAGACTTCAGGGGTACAATTGATCGCACATGGCACTTTCCTTGGACGTGTGTGTCAAAAAAATGAAAATGGCCCAGATCACAGAAAATTGCAGGGCTATTAACAAGGGAAGGGAACACAATGGAGAAAGGATGACAGTAAATGTTTAGACAAGTTGAGTTGTAGGTGCTAGAGGCATGGGTAACTGGAAATGAGTTTGAAACTTGGGTATGAGGTCAGGTTTAGAAAGATTTGGATGAATGAACTGTTACTTAGATGTGTGGGCCAAGGATGGCGCCTTAGAAAAAGTAAGTTAACTAAATTTTAGCTCTAGCCTAGCTTTTGTTTTTGCTGTTGCTGTTGCTTTGGTGTGGTATTATGCTTTGATAAGTTGTTTTCCCTCAGGGCAAAAAGTTGGTTTATATCATCAGCTGCTGTATATTTCAAGTGAGATGCCCCAAAGAGATCTCAAACTCAGCATGTCTAAAAAGAAGCTTACCTTCCTCCAATACCCCTCTTTTTTTTCTTTTCTTTTTTTTAAACCCTTTCCTTCTGTCTTGGAGCCAATACATAGTATCCTATATACATAGTATTGGCTCCAAGACAGAATAGTGGTAAGGGCTAGGCAATGGGGGTCAAGTGACTTGCCCAGGGTCACACATCTGGGAAGTGTCTGAGGCCAGATTTGAACCTAGGACCTTCCATCTCTAGGCCTGGCTCTCAATCCACTGAGCTGCCCAGCTTCCCCCCAAAACCCCTCTCATCCAAAATTCCCCATTTCTGAAGACACCACCATTCTTCTAATGTTTCAGGTTGATAACTTTAATTATAAAATTCAGACTTGGGTCCTTAGATTTTATTAAAGTTTATTAGAATTACTTGGATAGGTAAAAGATGAGACAGAGACAGAGACAGAGAGAGCTATTAAGGGATATTAAGGGCTAGGCTAGCATCCAACAGTGGCAGGTCCTGTGGCACCCCAGCATCAGCTTCCTTTGCAGGACACCAGAGATAGAGGTGGAGAGCACTTTCTTGGTCGAACCTTTTGTCCTCTTTTTCATGTCTGGTTCAAATTCTGATCAAGTTCAGAGTCACTTAGCCTATATAGGTGATGTAGGTGTATGCAGGGGACATGATTCCAGGAAGAAGAAAGGATAATTTCCCTCCATATACTCCCCTCTGATTCTTTGGAAGACTAGCATGTTAAATCTCTTCACCCAGGTTTTTTTAAAATACAGAGCCTATACATTTAAAGATTCTCTTACTAGAAGGGTATAAAAGATTGCACCTTACATAGAGGGAATTACAACAGTTTAAGGGATAAAAGGGAAAGGAAGAAAAAAATGACCGATGGATGCATTGACAAAAAGCCTACCAGGGGTTACTCCTCTTTGGCATAAAAGTTTACATTCAGAATAAATGATAGGTTCAACCCCCTTCAGTTCATTATATTCCAAAGTTCATTCTGGATCTTTTAATGTAGGGTGTGATTCCTATATAGGCATTCTTATGGCATCTTCTCCAGAAGATCCACTTCCTTGATTTGGGTGTTGGTAATCTTTTCCTAAAATTGCTTTAAAAGATCTTAAACCTTGGATTTTAGGATAATTATATAACCTTGACATTATCCTTTACTCTTCATTCTCATTCACCCCATCCAGTAAATTGCTAAATCTTGCCATTTCTACCTCTGGATTATAAAGTGGTGGTTTTTTCCTAACTCGGGGTCAACAAAATTGTTTTTAGGAAAAAAATCCAACTTGATAGCTTTCATTATAATCAAGTTGTTTTTTTTTTTGTAATCTTTTATGCATTTTAAAACATTTTGAGGGGACATATGTTTTACCAGATTTCCATAGCAGACAAAGTTAAGACCTCCTGCTTTAACAACATCCATTTAACATCCTACCCCTTCTTTTTACATATTAGTTCAAATCCTGCTGTCTCTTGCTTAGACTATTTTAACGGATTATTTTCCCAGATTCACTTCTCTTCTCCACTCAAATCTATTCTCCACACAGCTTCCAAAATGATTTTTCAGTGACTCTAATCATGCCACTCCTCCACTCCGTAAACTGTGATGTTCTGCTATGACTTCTGGAATGAAACGACCTGTTTTGCTTCCTAAGCCCTTCATAAACTAGTCTGTAACCTCTTTCCAAATTTGTTATATCTTACAACCATTTTTGCACACATAGTAGCCTCCCATCTTAATGTCTTTGCCCTGACAGTTGCACATGCTTGGAAAACACTCTCCTCCCCATCCTCCCCCTTCATGCCTCCCTTCAAGTACTTTGTACTTAAAGCCTTTCTTGAGCCCATCAACTACTAGTGCCCTACCTTATCTTGTAAAGCATTTTGTATTTTTTCTGTATATATTTATTATTCTTATATACTTAAATGCAGGCAGGTTGTTTCTCCTAATGGGATGTTGGCTACTTGATAGTGCTTACTGCACTATTTTCTGTTTGTGTCACCATCTTCCCTCACATAGCAGTCAATAAATAATTTGTGAATTAGACAATTTTATGGAGAAAAACCACAAACTTTCCAGTCTCACATCAATATTTTAAATGTAAAATGTCCCTATTTTAAACATAATTAAGCAGTGGTTTATATTATTGAGTGTCAGGGATGTTCCATTCATTTTGGACCAGGCAAAGGATGTACAGAATCAATTCATCTAGCTTTAAGCAGATGACTTCTCTTCCTTTTAAATGACCGGTTATAGAAAGTTATTTTAAAATATCCACAGGGGGCTGCTGGGTAGCTCGGTAGCTCGGTAGCTCAGTGGATTGAGAACCAGGTCCAGAGATGGGAGGTCCTGGGTTCAAATGTGGCCTCGGACACTTCCTAGCTGTGTGACCCTGGGCAAGTCATTTAACCCCCAATGTTTAGCTCTTACCTTGAAACCACTACATAATATTGATTGGAAGGAAAGGGTTTAAGAAAAATAAAATATCCTTAGTTTGCCGGCAGTTATTTAATTCAAGTGACATTTATTAGGAATTTTGTCTTACATTGTGCCTTGTGGCTGGGAATATGCAAAGTTAAAAAAAATTGCAATCCTTGTTCTCGTGGAAAAGTTATTCTGTGGGTTCCAGTAATCAAGTCTCATTAGTCCACAAATTGTTTCCATAACAATGGGTTCCCACGATAAAAGTGGTAGTAAAATAAACTAAAAAAACATTCCTTTTAACTTTCCATACATAGATTGTTCTTATTGGGCTCACTCGATAACTTGTTCTCTCCAAATCATCTGAACTGGACCATTGTCCGGTCATTGTCCGGGAACTCCCAATGAAGGACTCCCCGCTACTGGTGCTCACCAGCATCTGCTCTGGGACATACAGGCTTAAGAGTTATTGGGGGGGAGGGGGGGAGAGGAGCAGTTAACTGACTTGTTCAGGGTCACATAGCCAGTAGGTGTGTCAGAAGCAGTGTGTGCCTTCACTTCTAGTGACGAGGTATCTCCTCTGTTTAGCTGCCTGTCTAAAAGTCACCACCTTCTCCACGTCACCATCCCAAAGACCGAAGCGCGTAAAATGCAAGAGACACGGAACCTCTAAGATCTTTGGCACTGCCTCGTTACTAATCAGAGTTCCGGTCATCTATGCAGAGTGACAAGCCCACCCACCGCCCCACTTTCCCTTTTAAAGATAGGTGCAGGGATCATCTTCATTATCGCAGCTGAACCTCCACCGGAAACTCCTGCTCTCCGTGGTGACCCGAAACAAGCAAAAAGCTCTTTGCAGTTCCCTACTACATTCACCTCCCCAACCCAGTCCATGCACTTTGTGCGCTTGGGGGTTGGGCTTAGCGGAGGGGTGCGGCGGGAAGAAGGGGGCGGGATCGCGCGTACGTCCCCGTTGCCTAGATACGGCGCGAAACAATTGTGACCCCTCCCCGTGACCTGTGGCTGGGTTTGTAGCGTGATCTCGAGGAGCCGCCGTTGGCCCACATTTCCAGTGAATCAGGAGGAGCGGGTAAGAGCTGCCCCAACAGCCCCGGTCCCCCTTCAGGAGCCACCCATGCTCTCAGCTCCAGCTGCCTTTACGGCTACCCCGAAGCTGCGCCCCGTCCTCTGGAAAGTCCGAGCGCCGCAGTTTGACAGGTCTCTCTGCTCTGGCTTCCGGATCCTCCCCATTCCTAGGGAGGAGGAGGAGAAAGAGGAGGAGGGTTGGTTTCCTGGTGACCACTAAGCTTCCAGTCCAGGGAAGAAGTATCTGCATGGTACCGCCTTGCCGGAGTGCTTTTCTCTAAGGGGAGAGAGATTGGGGGCTGTTGTTGTTCAATTCATGTCCGACTTTTCATATCCCCATTTGGAGTTGTCAAAGATACCAGAGTGGCTAAGCCATTGCCTTCTCCAGCTCTTTTTACAGATGAGGAAGCTGGGTTAGGAGGGTTAAATGACTTGCCCATGGTTACATTTGAACTCAGAAAAATGCGTCTAGCTGACTCCAAGTTTTGCGGGGGATGTTGGGAAGTTCACAATCCTGCTTTATGATCCTTCCCCTCCTCAAATGACTGGGAGTCTTTAATACTTGCAGTCAGTCCCTAAACACACACACATACGCAACACACACCCGCGTGAAAGTCTCGCCTCCTCTCCCTTCTCTCCCCTCCCGTCCCCTCCCCGTCCCTCCCTCCTGCCCCGGGCCTCAGGATAATTAAAGCACCGAGGTAAATTATTCTCCTCCTAGAGCATTTAAAGCAGTGGGCCTCTTAATTATCTCAGAAGGACATTTTATTTTATTATTTTTCTTTTCAAAGCTTGGGTTGCTAAACTCCCGAAGAATCATGCCTCTTCCAGATACTATGTTCTGCTCTCAGCAGATTCATATTCCCCCGGAACTTCCAGATATCTTGAAACAGTTCACCAAAGCTGCTATTAGAACTCAGCCAACCGATGTATTGCAGTGGTCTGCAGGGTAAGCAGCGTCCGTGGCATTTAGAAACATCTGAAGTTGCGACTCCACTGCCTGGATTGAGTTTTTGTTTCTTTACTTTTTTTTTTTGTATGAAATCTTTAATATTTTGACAACTCACAAATCCCGTTAAGAAATGAGTACTCTGCTGTTGGAATCTTCCTTTTTCTTAAATTATTCGTAGTCAACAAGAGTTTTTATTCTGCCCAATGAATAACTTTCTTTGACAAGGGACCATTTCCCACTTTGTTCCTAATTTCCTATGAAGACAACTTTGGAAAGACCAGAGATGTCTACTGCTGGCTCTAACTCTTTCGGGAGAGAATCCTTACTGATTGGCTGCTCCATGACATGTGATAGGGTATGATTAAAACTGATCTCGAAGAGAGAATTTTACAAATCCCCTGAATTAGAGAAGTTGTGACAATGTTCCCGAGTTTTTTTGTTTGGGTTTTTTTTTTCAGGGTGATGTGAGATTTTTGTTAATCTCATAATTGTACTGTCATATGTCAAGATTACCGCTGTACATGGAAACGTAGTGTGGAGAACAGTTTTGAAGGAAGGGGATGGGGGGATCCTTTAACTTAGGGATCTCTGAATAGATAGATTTCAGAGGGGATGCATGACAGGATGAATTTTAAAAAATCATTCTTATAAATATTTCAATATGTAATTGGTTTCTTTTCTAATCATATATATATTTCATTTTCGGCATTTAGAAACATTATTCTACCAAGGGATTTCATAGGCTTCACCAGACTGTCCAAGGGATCATGATACAAAAGTTATGAACACCTGGTTTAGAGCCATTAATTTTTTTTCCCCTCTCCACCTCCTAAAGCTTCTGGAGGAAAGTGATCCCATTCCCTAATACTTTCGCTCTTCATCGCTTTGTTATAGATCCTTTCCCCTTATGCCTTATGTTGTCATAATTTCCTCCTCCAGTTCCCTTCAGTAGGTCAGGATGATGGGATTCAAAAGTTCAATGCCTCATTCTTTTTGTGATTCTTGGTGGGATTCTGCCCCAGTGATTTTGGGGATGGGGTGCTCCTCAACCTATAATTTCAGCAATTTAGGAAAACTTGGTGTGGTAACAGTATATATAAGTACTTATTTGTAATTTTTAGTCTTAGAGATGCTCAGAAGTACTTAGAAGTTTAGGCAAGTTTCTGGTCAGTCAAATAGCTAGTCACTTGTGTCAAAAACTAACCTGAAGAATGGCCCTGTTATCCAAATATTTTATTATTTATACTTATATAGTCATTTCCCTGTGGGTGACGATAAGAACAAACAAACGAAAACACTTTTATAGAATGGCTCTATCCTGGTAGGGTTTCTGTGATAGTCATAATAGACAATAGGGTTTTAAACTTTTTTATTCATGTTGTTCCTGAGATTGTTTTCTTGTTTATTTTTCCCATTTCAAAGAGTGAAAATAGATAATGCTAAATCACTAGATCAAAATCAGTGTTCCCTGACCAGGAAGCTCATTTTCCCCCATATCTAAGAATTACTGTCTGATCATTGATTTATATCGAATACTGGACTAGATGTTACTAAACTATGTCTTTTTTATTCATTGATAAATGGGACCTAAAGAATCTCCAAATGGAACTATGTATATATGTGGTTTAAACCTTACTTTATTTTTGATGAGTACTTTATGCTGTAATTGGTATAGGCAATTAAAACAATTTTACAATACTTAATGAGTTGGAGGGTTAGTGTTATGAAAGTTCACCCAAGCTGCATGTATCAGAGGCAGGACAAGTTTTCCCATCTTCAAGGCAAGGCCTTTTATTCATTTATACAAGTTGGCTCTCAAATCTTCTAAAGGTTTTCTTAAAGTATTAATTCTAAGGGTTATTATCTAGTTTAGTCCCCTTATCCAAAAACTTACATTGTTTTAGTTCTAATGACTGTATTCAGCTACACTTAGAGATAGCTGAACCTCCTTTCAAACTTAACTTTCATTTAAAATGTTAAATTAAGAAATGTATAATCCTTAACACTGACTTCTTTTAGGCACAGTTTTAGTTTTGGGGTAAACTTAAAAGACTTAAATATTACTCTGTGGCTGTTTCTTGACAGAAGTTTCTAATATCATGTTCTTCTACAACAGCATTTCAGATGAGGGAGAATCAAAATAATTTCATACTTCTCCATTAGCTAAGCTTGCCTATTCTATTTTAAAAGTCCTTATAAAAAAGCTAGTGTTATTTTCGGTTTCAATTTGTCATTAAAAATTATACAAATTCTGGTTTTGTCCTTTGTTCTTCCACTAAAAATTAAGTTATATAAATATAAAATAATATAAGCATATTATATTATAAATAATATGTAAAATTCCTGTCCATGTTGGAAAAAAGTTATGTTTTAAAGCTCAATATGATGTAAGATTGCATCACCTTGGAGTCTATTCTTTTAGGTAATGCCATTGTGAGACACTGGTGGACTAAAGGACATATATATCTCACAATACTCTTAAACCTTTGATTGATGAAGTCATAAAGGATGACTTTTGATGTCTTTACTGATATACCAGAGAGGAGGATATCTGAGCATAAATTGCTAGTATTTGTAGGTATTATTGGTGACTGATTTCACAAATTACGTTTGGTAAAATCTATGAAAGAACAAAAAGCCCTAAATAAAAACATTCTATCACAAAAATAGGCACACATCTTTAAATCATCTTTGTAACAGAATTTTTCAGGCCCTATTCATTTACCAATATTAGTCTTTTTCTTCCCTTCTGTTGGAGTCAGAAGGCCTAAGGTCATGACTCATCTCTGCTGTTTACCTGGATAACCTTAGTTAATTCATTTAACTTATTTAACTCCTCTGGAATTTATCATACTGTAAAAGAGGGACTGTTAATTACTATATTGATGAACTCACAGGATTGTTATCAGAACCAAATGAACTCATGTATGTAAAGTGCTTTGAAAACCTCAAAGCACTACATAAAATGCAAATATTTTTATTCCTCTTGTTAGGAAAGCTGTTTAGGAAAAAAAGTAGGATCCTAGAAGATCATGATTACCTAACGTTACCTAAATTCCATGAGGTTTTCTTGGGTTACACCACAAGATAAGATTATTTTAGAATGGGTACTCTTTTCAAGATACTTGAGTCTAATGGGAAGAGCACTAAAATGAGTTAGGTTCAAGAAATCAGCTGCCACTACTACATGTAAAGCAGAAATACTGTCCTGCCTATTCAAGTCAACTTGAGAACTGGACTAGGAATGAGTCTTGGATCCTTGCTAAGGCAAAGTGGGGTCTGTGAAATTCCAGGCTGTGGTTGGGGGCTTGCCACATTGAAGGTTTTGCTGGGTGAAGATAGTTCTTCCAGCATATTTGAGACTCCTTTCCAGCTACCACTCTTCCTTTCACCAGAGGGGGGAAAAACCCATCTTTCTTTTAAAAAAAAGGGGGGGTTCCAAAGGATAGCCAAAAAAGCCATCTCTTACCTGCACAAACTTAATAGTAATGGTAGCTAGTGTTATAATCGCCTTTACTTTACCACTCATCATGCTATCCAGAGCCTGGCTACCAATTTTCCCAGTTGTCCGAGTTCATTCTTTGAGTCCACTGAGAAGTTTCCAACTTGAGTTCCTATTTTTTTATAAAGGTAAAAATGGAAGGTGTTGAAGGGAAATGATGGAGAGTTACAATTAAAAGAATGAGGAAGGGCAGGTAGATTAGATGTCTTCCTCAACACAGCAGACCCACCCAGCTCATTAGCCCCCTGGCCTTGTGGTAATTAGTACATCAACAGGAAACCTGCTTTGAGGCTACAATGAAATGAAAATGATAAGAATGGGAAATTTGTTATTAACATATTAGTATTTTTTTTACTTCAGGAAAAGGGGAAAAAATAGAAATTAAAAAAACAACAGTGTGATTGCTTGAAAACTGTAATAAAATCCCTGCAAAAACTTCTCTCTCTCATATCTCTATCACAAAACCCAAAATATAACTTATTTTTATTTATTTATTTTTTTAAATCCTTACCTTCTGTCTTGGAATTAATACTTTAGATCAGAAATGCCAACCAAATGGCCTGTCAGCTACATGAGGCCCACAATACTTCTGAGTATAGCCTGAACCCAGATTAAAATGTAATTAGGAAATATTTACTAAAACCAATAAAATGCATTGGAACAGATACTACATTTTATAACTAAAATTTAATATATGGTATATAAGGTTCCTTAGGTATCATTTAGGTAGCCTGCTTCTATTTGAGTTGAACACTTATTTGAATTTAGCTTTAAATTGATGCTAGAATCTGAATGAAAAGTTTTAGCTACTTTTTTTGACTATCATTGCATTTTAATCAGTAATTTACATTACCAAAGTAAGCACTCACAACATTGTTTTAAGAAACTACTCCATTTATGGTATATGAACATTCTACTTTCCTTTACTTCTAGGTATTTTTCAGCTTTGTCCAGAGGAGATCCCCTTCCTGTAAAGGAGAGAGTTGAAATGCCAGTGGCTACCCAGAGGACAGATACAGGATTGACAAGAGGACTCCTTAAAATTTTACATAAACAGGTACAAAATAACCTGTTCTATTCCAACCAACAACTAATTAACAGCCCCTCCCACATACCTTTTTTAAAAAAATCTACATAAGTATAGCATCTCTGCATTGTAGCTCAAACACCATTTCTATGGTTTACCCACCCAAGTATACTATAAGTTGTTGATGCCAACAGGAAACACTAATGAGTTCTATTTTTACATTCAACAAATTTTAAAAGTTTATTTGAAGAGGAGGCACATGTAATAATAAATAATTACTTCATGTGTCTCAAGCTTTTATGATTGACTTTTAGGTTTCCTTAAGTGAGATTACTCATTATCACCTAAATCTTTTATTATCATGAATTAGTTCATGTATTAAATACTTAATCTTGTTCTATTTCAGTGTTTTTTCCCCTGAATAAAGTTAGACATCTTTTAAATTATTTAATCCTTTAAACTCTAGAACCATGTTTCCAGTCTTGACTAAAAAAAGAACAACAACCATAGATATTTAAAAAGAAATTATTTAGGAGTTAGTCTCTAGAGCAGAAATTTTCAAATCTTTATTTTTGTCTTACAATGTGTTTTTCTTCCAGGAAGGAAAAATTGTTTTAATGCTTCATTGATAATAGTAAAGACAGGGTTGTATGTAACCCTTGTGGCTCAGCACCTTTCCAAGCTCTCCGGGCTTATACAAATTAAACCCAATTTTCAGGGAGGGGGAGATTTAAAAAATCACATTTATTTTATAAATGTTGTTTTCCATCAGAAAAACTTAGCATCTCCTTTGGGGGGGCCACATTTTTTGCAACTTTGGCATATGTCACTCAATTTGTTTTCAGAGAATAGGTAGTTACTTCATAGGTATAGAGATTATCAAATAAACAGTGAACAATTTTTCTTCCCTAATGCATTTCAATTTATGAAGAATCTTTTTGTGGAAATGTTATCAAAGAGTGAAACACAGCTTCTGTAATTATGATTAACTGACCTTTGCATCTGAAATTTTAGGACGTGAGAATCTGAATTTCAGAAGTAATTCCTTCTTACATCTATTAAAATATTTTTCTTTTGAGAAATAGAGGTTGAATTGTGGGAATAAGAATGCTTTTTGTAACCCTGGGAAAATTACTTCATCCCTAATGGTTTCAATTCCCTCCCCATAGCAAAGGCAGTTGAATTGAATCATCTGCAGTGTCCCAGTTTTAAATCTTATCTTAATGACATACATACTTATGAATTTATTTTAATTTTTTGACACGGGAAATAGAACTCAATTTTCCCAGAGTACTTGAAACATACAATGCCAATAATGATTCTTATATTTAAAAATTCTTTCTATCCAATTCTATACTAGCTTACCTTTTCATTTATATTTCTTAAAGCTTGCTTACAAAAAAATAGTGGACTTAAGAGAACTTCAGCAGAAGTGGAAAACTTTGTGCTTGCCAATGGAAAAACTAAAATTCATTCTCAAAATGGATCCTGTTGAAGACAAAGTAGAGTGGATGAAATTTTTAGCACTTGGCTGTAGTGCTCTTGGTGGGGTAGGTAATCTACAAAAAACATCTTAATAACTTTGTATAAGGTAGCCAAAAGGGAGGGAGAAGAGAAAAAGGAATGAGCATTTCTATAACACCCATTATATGTCAGACACTGTGCTCAATGTTTTACAATGATTATCTCGGTTGATGCCCACAGCAACTCTGAAGGGGGACCCAGTGCTTTATTTCCATTTCTACAATTGAGGAAACTAAAGCAAACAGAGGCTAGGTCACCTGCTCAGGGTAAAACGCCACATAAAGGTCTGATTTGAACTCTGGTCTTCTTGACTCTAAGACACTGTACTACCTAGCTGCCTCTACACATTTCTAAAACATCAAAAACATCTCTAAAAATTAATTTATGGCTTTGAATAACTGAAGCCATATAAGCATTTTGACCACTTTGGTAATTATGTTCTTGATGTATAATTTTCAGTTTCTAGTTTATTTCCATCACTTTATAGCCCTACTCTGATGTGTCTTCTTGTAGAATGGCTGAGACTTGGTTTATTCAAAGACCATGACAGGTCCTTCAAATGTAAGTCCAGTGACATATATCTTAAAGTTATTTGTCTCTGACTTCAAGGGCCAGCGTAGCTAAATTTGGAGAGTTTCTGGATGGATTGGCCCTAGGGTGATACACTTTATTTTGGCTATGGCAACCCTTGGCTCTATCAGGATTGTACTCTCCAGTGAGGAAGGGAAGTATCTGTACTAATAAAATCGCAGGTCATTTTTAAGTATTGAAGAGTGTATGGGATCAGCTAGGTGACTAAATGAATAGAAAGCGAGGTTTGGAGAAGGAGATCCTGGGTTCAAATCTTACCTCAGATACTTCCTTGCTGTGTGATCCTGGGCAAGTCACTTAATCATCCCAAGTGTCTAGCCCTCACCACTCTTCTGTAAAAGTTAAAATTAAATCTTAATAAAAATATATTTTATGAAAGTTTATTAAAGATAATTAGAAATCAAGGAATAATGAGGATGCAAAATACAAACCATGTGACCATGGCTGGTTAGCTATTTTTAGCCATCCTCACTCACCACCATCACTGCTGATTCTACATCAGAGCGAGGGAGCCTCCAAAGCCCACACCCTTTATCCGCTGTCTACAGGAAGTACATAATGACAGGAAGTCAGTGGGCTCTTGGGATATGTAGTTCTTTTTTTAGGGTAACAGATTTTCAATCATACATTCCCCCCGAGACCCGCAGAAGACTAGTCTCTCCAGTGGGTCTTGTAAACATACCAACTTTGAAATTGCAATAATTTGAGGATAAGAGCAAAAGAGAACAAAACCAACAATTGCTAGGCACATTGACAAAACGCCAGTTAGGGGTCAGTCCCCTTTTGGCATAAGAGTATACATTCAAATTAAATGTTCAATCAACCTTCAGATCAATCAACCACACCCAAAATTCATTCTGGATCTTCTTGATATAGCTTGTGGTCTGTGGAGGCATCTTCATGGTGCCTTCTAAGAAGAGTTCATTTTCTGGATTTGGAGAGGTAGCATGTTTCTTAACCTAAAATTACTCTCAAAAAGAATTTAAAATTTGCAATTTAAAGTAATAATCATACACTTCTACCTTTGAACCAATAGATTCTAATATGGAAGGTTGTTTTTTTTTAAAGTATATGGTACAATCCTTTTAAATTCAGTGACATTAGTGAAATGTATTTTATAAAAATCAGAATACTGAATACAAAAAAAAGTAAAAAAAAAACACGATTACTGTTATACAGAAAGATTTAGTTTCCAGTGGTATGTGTACTAGTAATTAGGGGTAAAGTTCTTGCACATAATTTCCTAATCTTACCTTGCACATCTTGCCTAATCTATTTTTCATAATTTTGTAGAGGAAGCATAAAATAATACTTGAGCATCTTAATCAAATAAGCTACAATAAGTAATTTTAAAATGTCTTGCAATTGTTGCCTGTCATTTCATTTTATTATTATGCAAAACACACTTCCATATTGGTAATTATTGTAAGGGCACACTCATGGAACCAAAACTCCAAAATAAAACCAAAGATGCACTGATATGAAAGACAACTCCAACACTTTTTTCTCAATGTAGATAGGATCCCCCATCCTATATCTTTCAGGATTGTCTCAGCATTGCTGAGAGTAGCCAAGTTTTCACAGATAATCATCATCCAATATCGCTGTTATTGTGTACAAGGTTCTCCCAGTTCTGCAGGTTTTTCCAGTGTTTTCTGAAATCATCTTGCTTATCATTTCTTTTAGTACACTAGTATTCTATTACCAACATTTACCACATTTTGTTTAGCCATTCCCAAATGGACGGACATCACCTCAATTTCCAATTCTTTGTCACCACAAAAAGAGCTGCTCTAAATATTTTTGTACATGTAGGTCCTTTCCTCTTTCTTATTGTCTCTTAGGGATACAGACCCAGTAATGGTATTACTGGATCAAAGGATATGCACAGTTTTATAGTCCTTTGGACATAGTTCCAAACTGTCTTCCAGAATGGTTGGATCAGTTCACAACTCTACCAACAATGCATTAATGTCCCAATTTTGCCACATCCCCTCCAGCATTTACCATGTTCCTTTACTGCCATATTGATTAATCTAATAGGTATGAAGTGGTACCTCAGTGTTGTTTTAATTTGCATGTCTCTAATCAAGAGTGATTTAGAACATTTTTTTTTCATATGAATATTGATGGCTTTCATTTTTTCATCTGAAAATTGCTTATTCATATCCTTTGACCATTTGTCAATTGGAATGGCTTGCATTCTTATAAATTTGACTTAGTTCTCCATATATTTGAGAAATAAGACTTTTTTAGGAGAAATTTGTTATAAAAACTTCTTCCCAGTTGTTTGCCTTCTAATCTTGGTTACATTAGTTTTGTTCGTACAAAAGCTATATAATATAATCAAATTACTCATTTTATACTATATATCATTTTAAAGCATTTATTATATATATATTTTATATATGTATATATATACATATATACATATTATATATATATAAAAAGAAACAAAAGACATTCTCTGCCCTCAAATAGCTCACACTCTAATGAAGACCACAAACAAATACAGGATAAATAGAAAGTAAATTTGAGAGGGTAGGCCCTGGAATTTTTTAAAAAAAACTTTACCTTCCATCTTAGAATCAGAAGAGTGGTAAGGGCTAGACAATGGGGGTTAAGTGATTTGCCCAGGATCACACAGCTAAGAATGGTCTGAGGTCAGATTTGAACCCAGGACCTCCCATCTCTGGGCCTGGCTCTCAATCCACTGAGTCACCCAGCTGCCTCAGGCCCTGAAATTTAGAGAGAGATGGGAAGACTGGATTTTAGTTGAGACTCAAAAAAAGCCAGGAGACCAAAATGAAGAGGAAGGATGGAAAAGATGCCCAGAGCCGTGAGAAGGAATGTCTTAGTACGACAACCAGGAGGCTGGCATTGCTGAATAGAAGAGTATGGGGCAGGGAGAAAGTGTGAGGAGGCGAGAGGGGCAAGAGGCTTAAGTTATGAATGACTTTGAACACAGGCCAGAGTTCTTTACATTGGATTCGGGAAGTGGTGAAATGGCATTTGCTGGGGGGGCTGTGACCAGGCATGCATTTTTAGTAAAGGATTTTGGTGGCTACATGGACGGTAGATGAGAGTGGGGAGAGGCCCAAGGCAGTCCAGAGTCCAGGAGGGAGGATGATAAAGGGCCTGTACCACTACCAGTCACAGGAGAGAAGGAAGCACGAAGCTGCCAGGCCTTGGCAACAGATTGGGTAAAGGGAGTGAAGGAATCTGGGATGACTCCTGCTCAGGAACCTGAGGGACTCAGAGGAGAGAATTGCCTTACACAACAATGGGGGCAGGAGGGGATAGGTAGCATTTAGGGGAAAGCTGTTGAATTCCATTGTGGACAAGCTGAATTTAAAATGTCTTCTGAAATCCAATTTGAGATGTCTGAAAGGCAGCTGGAGATGTGAGACAGAATGAAGGTGAAGGTCAGCAGAAAGACTGGGGGAGGAATCATCAGCATTGAGATGATAATTAAATGCATGGGATATAGATCTAAATTACCAAGTGAGAGAAGAGGGCCCTGGTTAAATGGTCATCCTTCTAACTGGTACCCAGGCAACTTGTGTTTCGTGGATGTTCCCAAAAGAAGTTGGTGGGGAGGCCAGAAAGGAAGCTTTAGAAGCACTTGGCAAACTGGAATTGTAAGTGGCATGAGATGGAGAGAGATATTTGAGGTGATAGTGGGGCTAGTAAAAGATGACGCTTCATTAGGGTAGTATTACGAAGAAGATTATCTGTTCATGCATAGATGAGGTAGCTATGAAACTCGGTAGAAAAGCCAAAGGGGGTGCAGTTGTTGACATTGGCATTTGGTTGTTTCTGGCAAGTGGTTTATAATGTCAACTTGGACATGTGATAGAAAGTTCTGGTAAGTCTTCCTACATCCTTGTATTCTGTAAGTTTAGTTAACCCTTCTATCTACAAAAAAGAGAAGATCAAATTGTGCCGATGAAGCATCTCACTAAATATTATATGAAAGGACATAGACAAAGTGAATTCATTTCTTACAGGTAACTCTACACAAGTTATTTTAATAATCTGTAATTTTTAGTTATGGAATTTCAATTTTATCTTTAGTAATTAAAAAGTAAAACATTTTATACTTTAAATGCATGTCTCCCTTATTTTGAAAATCAAAAAGATACAAACAATGCTTTATGAATTTATTTTGGAAAAATATTCACCTACTTAAAATGTTAAAACACTAGATGGCAACATTTTGTCATGGATAGAGCTACACTATATTAACTGATGATTAATAATATATTTTTAATGCGTGATTCACGTGCAGTGAGTTAATAGAGAAGAGAGAAATGCTCAAATGTGTTCAGATTAGATTATGCTATTGAGGCATCTCACCAGATATCTGGAAGGAGAAACTTTTTAATGTTTTTGCAAACTTTACAGCAAAAGTTGACAAAATATCAGTAAATTATTGGTTTTTGAATACTGGGATTATATACATGTGGTAAGTTAAAGTTTTATATATGTCCAATACCTTTGCCTATCCCCAAATTATTTGTTTTTGTTATAATTAGATGAAATTTAGTAGAGATAAATACAAACATTGAGGTACCAAAAGAAAAGATGAAACAGCTGGTTTAGGCAGAAGTTTGAAAAAAATGGGAGTTTTTTCTAATGGACCTCAAACTACATCAGAATCCATAGTGTACTGTGGAAGAAAAAAAAAAAGCTAATCTGTTCTTGGACTGCATTGAGGAATGAGACCTCTCTTACAGGAATTAAGTGGCAACATTCTTTCTGTGCTCTGTTCTAGTTAGATCACATCTGTGTTCTGTTTTGGATAACACAGTTTAGGAAGGACAATGATAGGTTGAAGATAATTCAAAAAGACCCAGTTCTGGGTCACTGAAGGATTAACAGATGAACTTATACCCAAGCAACCTGTGTGTCTTGGATGCACAGAAAAGGATTGTTAAGGAGGCCAGAAAGGACAGTTTAGAAGCCCTTTGCAAACTGGAGTAGGAAGTGGTACCAGATGATTTGAGCTGGATATATACACGAGGTAGCATGAGACTCCAAAAGGGAACCGTGAGTATGAGGAATCAGGAGAAAAGCCAAAGGGAGGCATATTTACTGGTTTTCAAATATTTCTAAAGGCTGTCATATGGAAGATGAAGGATTAGATTTGTTTTCTTGGATCTGTCATGGGGCAGAGCTAGTTGCCAGAGGGTAAAGGTTCTGGAGAGGTAGATTCAGGCTGAGGTGAGGGAAAATATGCCGTCACTTAGAGCTATTCACAATGGAATGGGCTGGACTTCCTGGTTTAGGACATCAAGGCTCTCATTTGGGCTGTGCTGTGATAGGAATTCTTTTATTCTAGTTTAGACCAGTTGACCCCGGAAGTGTCCCTTCCAATTCTGTGATACGTTGCTAGCAATTATGTTTAAATAGTTTCTCTATGTATTTACAAATGTATATGGTTCCTCTCTGCCCATGAGTCTGAGTATATGCCATATACCTTGGAGCCATGTAAATCCAACTTGTTTGATGATAAGGCTTTTAAATGGTGTTTATACTCCTTCAGTTCACTAGTAAGGACACTAGTTATGCCACCACCTGGCTGAGGAAGTACGTCTATTTTTGGATGCCTTAACTCAGAAATGGTTGTTCTACATTTTAAAAATACAATTAAACTTTAAATATGTAAAAGCTGCTCTTAGCTTGCTGGCAGTAAACGGGCCGTGTGGTAGGCTGTAACCCCAACTAGAAAATGGTGACTCCAGCCTTATTTATATGGCGGCTAGAAGAGAGACACACGACACGCAGTGCACCGTGAGACTTTAGAGGCTGGTAACAATACTTCTCTCTCTCACTTGAGGGTAGCTAAATACTAACAGGCATGATCACCACAAACGTTATATTAAGAATATATATCCCTGCCCATCCTGCCCCATATTTCCTTCGAGGGTTTTCATGACAAGCGAGCAGAGCCACAGAGGGGGACTAAGCATGGACCAAGATCCAGCACCCCACATGTGGATGAGGCATGAGATTCTCCTCACATACGCCAAGCCTCCTGGTGGAAATAGGCTCCAGTTGCGGCAGGCGGCCCCTTAGAGAAGCCCGCTACTCTCCTGAGGGCGGAGCTAGAGGTACGATTGGAATCCATTACGCGCGTACTCCTGTTGGGGAGAGGGCAGGAAACAGCGTCTTTGAGGAGCACTCATTCTTCGTGGAAATGAGGTCGAGATGGCAAGAAATAGAGCGGGTTTTGTGTGTGGTGGGTATTTTAACTTTTCACGTAAGAAATTCATGCAATTGAGCTTGAGCTCCGGCTTCAGGCAGCTTCTAACCCGCTTCCCCCTCCATTTTATGGTCGTCCGTCTTGTAGAAGCCCACCTGCTCCAGAAGTCTTCTCTGCTAGGTTAGTTCATCTGCTGTTCATTTCAATAGAGTCGAGTTTTCTCAGAGGCCTCCCGGGTCATGGAGGAAGCACCAGTGCTCCGGTTTATAGTTCCATGAATCCTTGCAGCGTAAAAGGCACAGATACGTAGTATCCCTTTCTCTCTGACGGGTTACAGAAACAGCTTCTAGGAAAGGGGGTTTTCAGTGAGCTCCGTAATTTTTTTTTGCTGTTTTCATTATTGCTACTTTGAAATGATGACACGACATATGTGGTATAGTTACTTTTGACTGTGTGTATGAGCTCAATGTTCAAGTCTCTGCCTTAGATTTCCTGGCTCATAGCAAATTGGCTCCTTTGAGTATCATTCTGTTTCTTCAGACACTTTCAAATGGATTTGTCACGCCAACAGCTGACCTTGACTTCAATATATGGGATTTTCAACCTTGTAGAGCCTGTGTGGAAAATCATTATTTTTAATAGCTTCTCACCTGAAATACCTTATTGTTGGCACAAATTATTAGATACTATTTGACACGTGCTGGAACTATATCATGAGAGGAGATCTGAGTAATAGGCAGATTTAAATATGGAATAGAAACCACCAGCCCAAACAAATTGTAGTATCTGATGGTGATGGAATACTATTGCGACAAACCGGATGATTTCTTTAAGAACTGGGAAGACCTCCATGAACTGTTTGTGGAGTGAAATGAGCAGAACCAGGAGAACGGTGTACACAGAAAGTGAAACATTGTGGAACTATCAAGTGGGATAGACTTTGCTACTAACAGCCATACAGTGACCCAGGACAATTCTGAGGGACTTAACACTATCAACATCCAGAGAAAGAACTGTGGGAGAAGAAACACAGAAGAAAACAACATGATTAATCACTTGTTTATTTGGGTTTGTGATTTGGGGTTTTGGTTTTTAAGGATTACTCTATAACAAAAATGAATAATATGGATATAGGCATGGAGTGATAATACATGTATAACCCAGTGAAATTTCTTGTCAACTCTGGGAAGGCAGGAGGGAAGAGGGGAAGGAGACAACATGAATCATGTAACCATGGGAAAAAATTTTTTTTAATTAAATGTAAAATTAAAAGAGAAGAAAAGAAACTACCTGTCCCTATACCTTCGTTCCTCATCTCCTGCACCCATCCATCTTCACCCAGGTCATTTTCTAGAATCTATTGTACCCCATGCCAACTGAGTACTTGGCCATAAACTGACTTGGAGATCAGGAATGAAACCTAATGAAAACTCTTGCCAAATCTTTTACTAGTTTATCTAGACACTAGATGGCAGTAGAATAGGCTCAGGAAAGTCAGACCTTTGTAAACCCTACAGGGGCAGGAGATCCACAAATCCAAATTCTACCACATGGGATTGTTGGCCTTTCCTGCTCTAATCTATCCTGAATCTTTCTTTCCTGCCCACATGTGAATCCCTGAAAGAAACCATGATCCCTTTTTGTACACGACCTCATACTTTGGTGCCATTTTCTCTAATATATCTTCTTTTCTGAGCTGAAGTATTCCATGGATTGCCAGCATCAAGAACAAGATTCTTTGTTTAATAATCATTCTCAGAAGTAAGAACAGTCAACTTCGACTTCTCTCTTTGTTCTCTCTTCTTTCCCCCCTTTGCACCTTCCCCCACCCCACCAGCAATATGACAGAAAAGCAAGTCAGTGAACCCACCTGCCTACACCATTGCTGGCTTGATGACAAGGTCTGTGCTGTCTGGGGAGCTGGGAAGAGCTTCCTCATCAGCCTGGCTGTAGGAGAATAACTATTACTGTGGTGTACAGTATTTGATCTACATCTTAGTACATTTTCTGAGTTGCATAAAGGTATTTTGTGTATTTCTTTGTTATAGAGGCCAAGTAAAATGGATGGGTAGGGGCAAATTCACATTATGTCAAAATTGCTTTCTGTATAATAGGTCTGTGGAACAATCCACTTCTGTAAAGTGAGCATTCTCTGCATTTGTGAAATGCCTAGCACAGTACCTGCCATTTATTTATTTAGCTAGCATTTATTTAGAATCTATAATGGTAGTTGTGGTGGGACTTATTATGCAAAATACCAATGAAGAGAGACAATTTTGATTTGCCAGAGTGGGTCAGGAAAGGCATTTTGGAAAAGGCTTTTGGAGTCAGATCTTGAAAAGATTGATAGAATTGCAACAGGCAGAAAGAGGACCGGTGGGTATTTGAGGCATAGGGAAGAAGGTGGAAGATAGCAGAGGCAGAAAAATAGAAAGATTAAAGAGAAGCAGTTTTAATCTTTTAAGTGTTCTAGAAGGTCTGACCAAAAACTCCATTGTGTTTTTTTTAAGGTAAGATCAATTTTACTAATATCGACTGCATTCTTTTATTTTATTCATTAATTTTAAAAAGTTTACAGCTTATAAGAGAAAAGCCCCCCATTCCTTGTTTTGCACTCATATCAACCATACTTGGGTTGGAGTTGAAGTTTTATTTTGGTTCATTGAAAGTTCTTTCAGAAAGCCTCCCCTTTTTTTTTGTGGGAGATAGGGAGTAGAAAGTGGGGAACCTTCCTGTTACAATTGTGAAGTTATGTAAAAGATCCAATTATGAACTTATGTAAAGGATTTGTTTACACACTTTCACTACTTAGTCAAGCATTTACAAAAAACACATGCCCAAAGGCCAGTGTCAAGTTTTTTTCTTGATGGGAAATTATACTATGACACAATTATTGGCCAAACAATTACTTTATGTCCCTTTTTGTTGTGTTAGGATTACTAGACTATTTGTCACAGTATCAATTATAGCTCTCATGTGGATGACAGAAAGTAAAAAAAAAAGTGTTTTTTTTTGCTTGTATCACATAAATGCAAAAAAAGATAGAATTATATAAATATGAGTAATACAAAACTGACTCCTATTTTTAGTGAATGTCACAAAAATAAAGCTTGGAAAAGGGAGAAAGGCTTCAAAAAAAGGTAAATCTCCAAAGCTGGAATTTGTGATACTAATAGATAAACACTTAAGTGGGGATATTTAATTGCACAAAATATCAGAAAAATAAAAAATATTAAGTTATGAACATAGTTAATGCTATTCTTCAACTACAAATAATCAATGAGAAAGATTTTTAAGTTTATTTTAGGACACATGAGAAATATCAAAGTCAGCTGACTGTTTACAGAATTAAAGACCACCATTTTAAACAGTTAAAGCTTCTCATCAATTAGAGTTTGCAATTTTAGTGTTGCAGAAGTTGCCTTGCAAATGTGGGTTATGTTACAGGTGATAACTCATTACTTTTTCTCTTCATTTTTATGATTCGTCCCTCACTATTTTCAATAGTCCAGAAAGGGATGTTTTTAGATCAATTATGTCCTGCTTTGACTTTTCTTTTCCCTTTTTTTCTAGTTCCATGATAAGGAATTTCAGTAAAATGCTTTTTCCCCTTTGTTGTAATAATTTAGTATGATATGATTCTGAATAATAAATTTAACTTTTTCCCCCTCCTCTTTGGTGATGTAATTTCCAGACATTACACAGTGCAATGAAGCAAGCTTGTGAAATTCTTACAGAAGATCCTGAAGGCGGACCTGCTCGCATCCCATTCGAAACTTTTTCTTTCATCTTCACTTATCTCTCAGGATTAGACCCCGATAGAACTGAGAAGGAAACTATCCTTTTCCTTAAAAATCTTGAGGAAACAGTGTAAGTATAAAGTGAATTTGGTTCTCTTTTATGCTAATGAATGTGGGAATCTATTAAATTTCAACTGCATAATCTTAAGTAATTTACTTTGTTACCCACTAATAATGAGACTGATAAAAAAGTTAAAGAAGCAATTTTGTAATTTTCTCTTGCACATAGAACAATTAAACAAAAATATTTGAAGATATCATCTCCTTGATCTGTAGTAAACTGCCAGTTTACTACACTGCCAGTATTCTGTTCAATTTGATTTACTCATAGGAGGAAGAAATTTTAACTCCCCAGTAAATAAAAATTCTCAATAAATTTACATTGATTCTTTTTTAAAAACCCTTATCATCTGTCTTAGAATCTATACTGTTTGTCAGTTCCAAGGCTAGGTGGTAAAGGCTAGGCAAATGGGGTTAAAGGAACTTGCCCAGAGTTCACACAGCTAGAAAGTATGTTTCTTTCTCATACAACTGAGACCAGATTTGAATCCAGCCAGGACCCTCCTGTGTCTAGGCCTGTCTTTAGATCCACTGAGCTACCTAGCTGCTGCTCTACATTGGTTCTTACAATGCAGTCCTTTGAATCAATTAAACTATATGTTAAAAATATAGACACAGCTAGATTTTTTGATAATAAAACAGAAACGGGACAAATCAATAAGATTTCTGGGATGTCAAATTAGGGCATGTGAACTTTGATAGATAGCCAAAAAGTATGGCATATTCCACATTCTAAGTGCTAGGGGGTGGGGGGAATGCTAATATGAAGTAATTTGTATGATGGACAATTATAATTCTTGCTCCAATGAGCTGATTTTGCTTCAGTTATATGGTGTAATTATATGCTTTTTGAGTATAGGATGCCTTGAAAACCAACCTTTTTAAATTGGAATTCAATAGGCCGAAAGAGTACGGGAAGTTATTGTAGGGTTAGAGAACAATGTGGAAAAAATGAAAAAAGATGTGCAGAGTGTATAGAAAAAAGTCAATAGTTCAGTTAGGTGTATGAAAATCATTGAAGTTAAACTAATCCCCTCAAGTTAAATAGTTTCACAGATCAGATTCCGTGATAATACCTTGTCTTTTATTGCCTGGTAAGCTGCAGAAATAACAACCTCTCAGTCTCAAAAAGTTATATATCAGGGAGCAGCTATGATGACTCAGTGGATTGAGAGTCAGGCCCAGAGATGGGAAGTCATAGATTCAAATCTGGCCTCAGACACTTCCCGGCTGTGTGACCCTGGGTGAGTCACTTAACCCCTATTGCCTAGCCCTTACCACTCTTCTGCCTTGGAACCAATACACAGTATTGATTCCAAGATGGAAGGTAAGGGTTTAAAAAAAAGTTATATATTACCTATTGCTAGTATCCTATATTTAAAGAGGAAGGAGGGACCCAGGTATATCACATGATAGAAACATTATAATTTAATTTTGAAACAGTAATTTTTATTGTGACTCTACTTTCTTGGAATTGTAGATAAAAAAATGCACTGCATCATCTGCATAGCTTAGTCCTTTAAGTTATTAAATTCCTTCTTTAACTTAGTTTGAATAAGCACGGTTTTCAGTTGCCCAGGGTTTATTGGCAGTGGCTGTTATCATTTACGTTTAGATATAAAATTAAATTCTTGATGTAATTTTTAATTTTTTAAGTATTTTTAACATTCTTTTTTAAAATTGAATTCCAAATTCTCTCTTTCCTTCCCACCCATTTCCCACCCACTGAAAAGGCAAGCAAAATGATATTAATTATATATGGGAGATCATGGAAAACATTTCCATATTGGCTGTTTAACAAAACAAACAAAAAAAGATGAGAAAATTCTGCTTTAGTTTGCACTCAGAGATCATCCATTCTGGAGGAGAACAGTTGTTCAAATCATAGTCCTTTGGAATTGTCTTGGATCATTGTATTGATCAGAGTAGCCAAGTCTTTCGCAATTGATTCTCATTACTGTATTCAATGATCTCCTGGTTCTGCTCACTTCATTTTGCATCAGCTCATATAGGCCTTGTCTTATATTTTCTGAAACCACCCTCTCATAATTTCTCAGAGCATAAGAGTATACAACTTGTTCAGCCATCCCCAGTTGATGAGCATCCTTTTAATTTCCAATTCTTTGTCACCACCAAAAGAGCTGCAATAAATATTTTTGCACAAATAGATCTTTCCCCCCTTTTTTTGTTCTCTTTGAGATATAGACTTAGTAGTGGTATTGCTGGGTCAGAGAATATGTCCAGTTTTATAGTCCTTTGGGCACTTTTCAGAATGGTTCTTCAGAATGATTAGTTGGTGTAATTTTTATATAAAATTAATTCCTGATTTTCTGCACCAATGGAATTGAGTAGCAGAGGCCATTTCAAATGATGGTTTAAATTATTTTTATTTAGCTTTGGAATATATTTAGTTGCTTTCATTTAAATAATAGGTTTGTCTGGTTCTACAAATACACAATATTTTAGAGAAAATGATGAAATCTAATTTGAAAGACTAGACTGGGAGAGCTAGGACACTGTCCATCTTTTGCCCGCTTAGTTGTTCCTGGATTTGTGGTCTTTTCCCTGCTCTCAAGGATTTCAATTCAGTTAAATTTAACAAGCATTCATAATCTGTGTGCAGAAAAAATACTGTGCTTAAACCTTTGTAAGATAAGAAATGGTCCTTACCCTCATGGAGCTCACAGTCTAGTTGGAGATAGGAAATGTATTTAAATAATAGTAGGATAAAACTACAAAATAAGTGAATCAGAGGCCAAGATAGACAGCTATGAAGTAGAGAAAGAATAATGGTAACACTGATAAGGTGGGTAGGAATAAATCGGGGTAGGAATAGATCAGAGAAGCCTCCTGGCAAGGTTGGCCTTTGAGTTGGTATTTCAAAGATAACTAAAATTCAGTAAGCTAAAAAGGTGAGGGAAGATATTAAAAGCTGAGACACCAGTGTGGAAAAGTAAAGGAAGGTAGAAGTGTAGTTATAGTATGTATAGGAAGTAGTATAGTTCGAGTTTGTGTGCAGTTTAGAATTACCCACAGGTAAAAAAAGCATAAAATTTACTAGAAAGGATTAGGTGATGTGCCACATTGATGGAGGGTTTTTAATTCCAGGCAAAGTAGTTTGAATTTTACCAAATTAAAAATAGGGACCCATTGAGGAAGGATCAGTTATATTTTTGGGCAAAGGAGATATTTCTGGCTACAACTGAGGGAAAACCTGTTAGGGGGCTATTAAAGTAGTGTAGGCATGTAATGATAAGGGTGGCAATGGAAACAAAGGAGAAGAGGGGGGTGTATGCAAGAGATAATGAAAAAGTGCAGGATTGACAAAGCTGCATAACTGGTTAAATAGGTGAGGTGAATGAAAGGAGAAGAATCAAAGAGAACATCAGAAATTTTGATCCTGGCAGACTTGGGATGATTTTGGTCCATACCTGTAGTATTGGGGGTACAACCAACACTTTACTGAAGGACCAGCAAGGCAGGCAGATCAGTGATTTCTCTGCAGCTCTGAAGTCTTAGAGAGTTTCCTTAGTACATGGAGGGGTCACATAGCCATGTGTCAGAGATAGAAACTGAGCCCAGGTCTTCCTCACTCCCAAGGCCAATCCAACCTAAATGACACCCATGTTGCTGCACTGTGTCTTAGATAATGAAGTAGACTTTGGAGGGGAAAGATGAATTTGGAAATTGGACTTTTAGCTCTAAATCTGTGATTCCGTGGTCTTAGGAGAGGTTGATAGGACAAATTAAATGACTAGAGTTAGAAACATTAAAATACGTGTCCCTGGTCACACAACTAATATCAAAATAAGATATAAGGGAGCAAATAAGAGTAGAGTATATGATTGTAATTAGCCGTGAAGTTTCAGCTGAGACTATTTACCATCAATTAAACCAACATTGAGAATTAGTAGATTATATTATATATATATATAGATATTATAGATATTTATATAATAATAAATTATGTTAGGGATAAGGGGCTTGAAAGGTAAATTCTGAAAATAGCAGATTATAGAGTTGAAGATGGTTATCTAGGGCAAGTGTGAAGCTAAATTGTGGGAGGTGGTGGACAGAGAGAACATGCAGGAAATGAAAAAGGGACCAGAAGTCAGGATGAAGTTGAAAAGCAGGGTTAGTAGTAGGGATGATCAGTAAAGCTTCTCTCAGTTATTTTCAGTCATGTCCCACTCTTTGTGACTCTATTTGGGGTTTTCTTGCCAAAGATACTGGAGAGGTTTTCCAGAGGAAACTGAGGCAAACAGGGTTAAGTGACTTGCCCAGGCACACAGCTGGTTAAAAGTGTCTGAAGCCAGATTTGAACTCAGGAAAATGAGTCTTCCTGACTCCAGGCCTGGCAATCCCACCACTGCACCACCTAGCTCTACCCAAAGTAAGGCTGCTCAGACTAAAGCAAAACTGAAGCAGATCTGTGCATTTTTCTTTTCAGAGCTTACTGGGCTTTTGTTGTTTGTGTTTTTTTTGTCAGCATTTCCCCCGGGGCTAGGCAAATAATTGTTTTCATTTATAAATTCCTTTCCTCCTATTCTGAGGCTATAGGCTTCAAATAGAAAATAATAACAGAGATAGATAATAATTAACAATTCTAATTCTAGAAAAGAATTTTAAAAAACATATATATTACATAATCATGTTAAAAGGAATTTGAAATAAAATTTATCATACATAAGCCACATAATTTTAAATATGTGTATGTAAATCATACCTATATGCATATATATTTATATACCTACATATATATTAACATAGGGCATCAAGGTGGTGCTAGGCCCTGCAGTCAGGAAGACTCTCATATTCCTGAGTTCAAATCTGTCCTCAAATATTTGCTAACTATGTGACCTTGAGCAAGCCACTTAATCCCATTTGCTCTTTGATACAAACAGCAGTATAATTTTACATAGTCATGTTACTTTCATGGATTTGTAAAGTCTAAATTTTGAAAAGAAAAAAATATTTTGACTTCAAAAGAAATATCTGGTTTTTCTGCTGTGGAAATATGAACACAATATGTCATTGAAAAGAAAAGGGTTACTGAGTAAATAAATGATCAACAATTATAAATATTTAGATAAAATTTTATATTTATATGTTATATGACAATAAAAAATATTTTTAAATTTCCCTGCTATAATAAAATATTAATGAATTGTATCTTTACTTATTTTTATTAGAGCCGATAGGAAAGAAGGCATGATAGGAGTTTCAGATTTCTTCATAGAAGACAAGAAGAAATTGCAATATCTTGCAATTTAAGAAGCAGACATATGGGACTAGTTCAGAGAAGAAAACTCTTTTAGTCAAATAGTGCTTATAAAAGCTTAGCACAAATACAGCTTTGCCTTAACCAGCAATACCGTGTACAGTGTGATTTCTTTTTTTCTTTTTAAGGAAACACTCTCTTAAATCTCTCTGTGTCTTAAGCAACTAGGAATCAAGATGCAAGGAATGGTTCTCTTCTAGGAGCTCCTTACACGGATGTAATCATAAGCCCAGCTTAAAAAATGGTTCAATTAAAAAAAAATGCGACTATAAGAAAGGTCTATTAAAACACCTTCAAAATCCTTGCTTTCCATTTGGAATTAATGCTTCCTTCTACCTTGTTAACACCTAGGGATAAAGGAGGCCGATCTATTAATTAAGGCTTTTTAAAAATCCATCATCCTCTCTACTCACTTTCTGACCCCATTCTCCTTGATGGGTTGCAAGCCTGACTCAATCTGCTAAGTAGTTCACTGGCCTGGGAACCATGCCATCAGTACCCTTTCGGGGATATGGACTGGACTGGCCCTGAGTTCATTATGCTTTTCTTCAAGTTATTTGTACTATCATGCTTTCCTGACTTTCCCCTCTGATCACTACAAAATATATCCACTGCAGATTGATTGTAGATCCTTGTCTTTCAAACCACTTAGGAGTGATTAAAAGTTAACACCTCGACAGCCCCATTAACATCTCTTAACTTGATAGCTGTGATACTCTCATCTTTTCTCCTCACTCTCACCTCTTACTTTGAATTAATACAGCAACCACATTTGCTGCTTCTTGAATTCTTTTATTTCATTTCCTCCTCTGCCTAATTTACCTCATCTCTGGATCTTCCATGGGTCCTTCCCCTTCTGCTTTTCCTTCTTTTCCTCCATTTTAATCCTCTCCATAACAGTTTTAAAATGGAAACCCTGCCACGATTTTAATATATTGACTGTCAGATAAAATAAACCTGCCACTTTGGGCCTCTAACCTCACAGTCCCAGGTATTCTCAAGAACGTGAAAATGGTGCTGGAGAAAAGAGACATGGACAAAAGCATCTGGCCTAGATCAAATATATAAAGGAGAGGTGGTCTGCGCTTTTAGGAATACAATTGTGAGGATATCGATCCATTCTCAAGGCTTCAAAGGAGGAGAAGATAGAAGAAATCTCTGATGGAACAGCAGTAATGACTGCTTTCTATTTATATGGTTTCTACTTGCACTACATGCATTCAGGGCCTCCCTAATGGCAGTGTTAGAAGGGCCCAGGCCGACTACAATGACCACATCTTTACTGTCATACAGTTGGCTTAAAGACATAGAGATATACCCCCATTTTGCTTTTTTGCTGACTAAAAGCACATTGTCAGTGGAGAAAAGTCTCCTTAAAGGCTCTAATCCAACAAAATGTTTCCAGTGAATATGCTCAAATCATCGAAGATTCCTCCAGAGATTTAACCACAGATAACCTTTAATAGTGAGATCTACGCTCCCCAAAGGAGTTTACCCTGGTCCTAATGCCCTGTGCTGAAGGAGGTCCAGCACAGCTTATAAAGGCCAAAAAGGGATACTTTATAGATGGCATTCTTCACTCATGACATTGGGATGGTTACCTTAAGGTTTGGGTTATTGCAATATTTCCTAAATAAGATGCATAAGCATTAGAGAGAGTCTCGTTTTACTATCCACACAGGAAAAATCTAGGAGAAGATATAGAACTTAGTGGACCATATGTCTATGAGCACACATACACATGTATGTAATTGTGTGTACATATAGATACAACTACGCATGGGAGGACAGACAGGTGGCACCATGGATAGAGCACTAGGTACCAGGTCAGTATCTTCTTGAGCTCAAATCAGCTTCAGGCCCTCACTTGTATGACCCTGAATGAGTCACTTCACACTGTTTGCCTCAATGTCCTCACGTGGAAAATGATCTGGAAAAAGACATGGCAAACCACTCCAGCACCTTTGCCAAGAAAACATCAAATAGAGTCGGGCATGGCTGAAATGGCTGAAAAACAACGCATATACTCATAGATGCTGCAAATGGATGGTTGCCTGGGTTTAGTATTGAAAAGGAAGACAAGAACAAGCTGGGTTGCCTTTAGGAAATGGCAGTTTTTGTAAGCAACCCAAGATTCTCTGCTCTGAACAAAAGTCCATCTTTTTAATATCAATATTTTCCTGGTAATGTTTTATAGCTCCAAGTCATAAAATACTAGAGTATATGAAGAAGTGAAGTTGAAGGTTCCACAAATGGTAATGATGAGTAAGCAGTCCGTAGCAGAGTAGAAATAAAGAAACCTTCAACTAGTGTAATGGATTCCATCAAAGAAATGTCAAAAGGCAATCTGGTCACATAGCAAATCCATATGCTTTACTAGTATCTTTGAGATGTTGAGAATCCAAGGAAAACCAATGGCACGTTGTGCGGTGAGCGTGTGGCAGGTTCTGAATATGGATGAGGACACAGAATTAATTGCATTATTATTATTATTATTATTAGAATTGAAGTTAGGAATATTTGAGTAAAAAAGTGAGATCCTTATTGTTCCTGAAAGCTGATTTCAAATACTCAATTTAGGGAATATAACTTAACTCTGAACTCTTCAGTGATAAAATGACTTATGTGATAAAAATGACTTAAGCTCCTTCGGCAAAGGATACTTGTCATTTATCTTTAAGAGCTAAATGGAATGCTGGGGGGAAAAGGTAGTTCAAGCTGGCAGTTTAGATTCAAGAAACATCTGACTTGGAGGTTATCCCTAAGGATTCAGAAGATGTGTGAACTTAATCTTTGATCTATGATCTGTAAGATGTTTGGGGATAAGACAGGTAAATCGAGGAGAAAGTTAGTGTTAAAAATGCTAACTTCTAATGTGAAGAAATATAATTTTATGAGGCTCTAGTAAAGATGTTTTTCTGTCATGGCTGTAGAGATAAGTTGGAGAAGACACAGAAAAGAGATGGAGAAATCTTTTTTTGATGAAGCTATTTTCATTGTTATCTTGTGAAGGGGATTTTTGAGAAGACAATTTACTTGGTATCTTGAGAGAAACTGAATTCTGTGAGACTTTTCACAAGCAATCTCAACTACCATTTTAGTGAAGGTTTCAGCAGAAATATTGTAAATAAGTATATCTTTATTGTTGATTTCATTTGCTAATTATATATTCTATAATCTTGATAGTTATTTAATAAAAGGAGATTAAGGGATTAAATATATATACACATAGAGATTTGAATTATTTTGAGAAAGAAAATTTCTCTTAACTAGTTAAATAATTGTGGTGGTGGTGATCTAATTATAATTATTGTATAATCTGATTTATAATAATAATAATATATAATAATAAAAATTAAAATCTGATTATAATAATTTATAACAAATAAAATATAATTATAATTCATGAGAAAAAGGTCACAATTTAATTGGGAAATGTTCAACCATACCGTTTCAGTTATCTTAGAGTTTGGGCTAATAAAATCAATATGGGAATGAGGTTGGTTGGCCTATAACAATTGAATTCTAGCCTCAGGCAATTGGCTATGAGACTCTGGACAAATCATTTCACCATATTTGCCTCAGTTTCCTCATCTGAAAAAAAAAAGAGCTGGAGAAGGAAATGGCAAACCACCCAGTATCCTTGCTCAGAAAACCCAAAACAACGAATACACTTCTATAAGCTAATTCTGTCAAAATGGACCTTCTGTTGAAAGGTGTAATGAACACATTTCATACTCCATACAGTACAACCACAGGTTTAGGCCCTCAGCTTTTGCCTCATGTTATTGTTTTTTTATAAATTGATTTCAATGTTCTTTGGATTGAAACTTTCAGCAACACTAACAAAAGCCAATGTTTCAAAAAAGTGTTTTCAGTCTAGATGCTCAAAAGATTTTGTAACAAATTGAGCAAAACACTTTTTCTTATCATTTAGATTAAGTTTATCCACAGAGATTCACAATGTTGTTTCTACTTATCAGAATACTTTCATAAAAGTATTGGTCTAGTATGAATGATCTTGAACTTAGCATCCTGATAAGTGAGGGCAAATGATCAATTAAGTAATTATATGTCCTCAATTTTGGGGCAACAACAGATTGATGATTGCACTGTTGACACATCGGCTGATAATGTTAGCTTCAGAGGGGAAAAGATACACAGGGACTAAGAATCTTTTTCAGTAAAGTCAGGAAACTACAATGAAACATCTTAAATACATGTCCAAAATCGAAGTTCATCAATTTCCCCCTATTACCACCCATCCTTCTAATTTTCCCATTTCTACTAATGGTTCCACCATCCTCAAGGTCACAGAAGCTCAAAAACTCAAACATTCTTGGCCCTTTCCCTCCTCCCTCTCACCCTCTTCCTTTCCCTCTCCTCTTCCTCCTGCTTCCTTCTACTCCAAGTTACTACAAAGTTCTGTTGAATCTTCAAATTATATCTTTTCCACCCCAACTACCTCCAGTCATCATGACATCTAAGCGAATATTCCTCCCACCTGTCTAGCCCAAGGTTTTTGCCAAGCTGGATCTATGCCTAGTACACATTGCCCTGTGCCCTCATCATGCCCAGTCTGAACTTGGGAGCATTGGCTCCAAGCCTTCTACTCATGCTCCCCATCTTTCCTGTCTCTTGTCAAGTCAAGATGAAGCACCCATCTGGGGACCACAAAGAAAATCAAGAAGCAGCCCTTCTTCTCAAGGAACTCATAGTCTTTTGAGGGAGACAACATGCCAACACAGAAGATGGAAAGCATACATTGGAGAGCCTTGAAGATGGAAGGCACTAAACTTAAGGAAGACTGGAAAAGGCTCCTTGTAGCAAGCAGAACTTTAGCTGAGACATGAAGTCAGCAAGTGGAGATAGTGCACAGAGTGCCAGGCACGGGGGAAGAGCCCAGGAAGAAGCTTGAGAGTCAAATGTGAAGGACAGGAAGGAGGCTGGAATCCAGGGAATGCAGAATATGTAGAGGGGAGTAACCTGTAAGATCAGAAGGGGTAGGGGCTAGAGAAAGGACTTTAAAAGCTAAACAGAGGGTCTATATTTATTTTGATTGGTTGGTTTTAATCTATATAACTTAAAAAAACCCTTTGTCTTATGCCAACTATAAGTTCTAAGGCAGAAGAGCTCTAAGGGCTAGGTAGTTGGGGGTTAAATGATTTGCCCTTGGTCACCCAGCTAGAAATGTCTGAGGCCAATCTTGAACCCAGGACCGTCAGTCTCCAGGTCTGGCTCTCTATCCTCACTTAGCTGCCTCTGATTTGATATTTTTTGATCCTGGAGGTAAAAGAGAACCCTGGTTAGACCCCTGGGGCTCTTACCCTTCACTTTTTCTATGTTGACTAATAACTGGGTTATTTGGCTCTCTGTTTGCCCACACCTAGTCTGATTCACTTCCTGGCCTACCCTGGCCCATCACTATCCAAACCCTTTGATGTTACTAAAGTCAGTAATTAATGATCTCCAAACTCCAGATTTAGTCTCAGGTTAATCATTGCCAGTTGGGGATGTTATAATTACTGACTGAGATATAGCTGAATGAATTGAAAGAAGAAGCCTGAAGTAAGATAGAGTTATCTGGAAAGAGAAAAGAAAAGTTGAGGAAAAGAATGGATATGTGATCAAACACGAACATAAAGGCCCCGCACCTTCCGACCTCAGACTATATTATTTAGCAGCAGCCATCAGAACCTTATGATATTGGCCATAAACTCGAGGTAGATAAGAGGAACAGACTAGACAAGCAGAACCAAACACAAGAACTCAATAGCCGCATATTCAAGAAATGGAAAACAAAGTATTTAGGAAAAATTCTAATAAAACTGTGGGAAAACTGGAAAACAGAATGGCAGAGATTAGATTAACGCCTAAAAGTGGCTGCATGTATTCTAATTTACACTGTTCAAAGTTATGTAACATATCATCATTGGTTCCAGTCCAGAGAAAACATGTAGTGCAAATTCAAATGATGGTACCACTTCAGGGGATTTATTATTCACATTAATTGGGACATAGTCTTATGTGCTTTTTTTTTTTTAACCCCTTACCTTCTGCCTTGGAGTCAATACTATGTATTGGTTCCAAGGCAGAAGAGTGGTAAGGGCTAGGCAATGGGGGTCAAGTGACTTGCCCAGGATCACACAGCTGGGAAGTGTCTGAGGTCAGCTTTGAACCCAGGACCTCCCATCTATAGGTCTGGCTCTCAATCCACTGAGCCACCCAGCTGCCCCCTTCATGTGCTTAAAAAAAAATCCTCATCTTCTGTCTTAGAATCAATACTAAATATTGGTTATAAGGCAGAAGAACGGTAAGTGTTGGGCAAATGGGGTTAAGTGATTTGCCCATGGTTGCCCAGTAAGGTCATGTTTAAACCTAGGACTCCCCATCTCCAAGCCTGACTCCCACTGAGCCACCCAGCTGCCCTATCATATATGCTTTTAATTAGTTTTGGATTGAAGTAGGATGGGAAACTACTGATAAGGTGCTCAAAAAGAACGTATGCTCCAACTCTCCTGAAGAATAACCCCATTCAGGTATCAGTTTTCAGTATCTAGTATTTACTCTCACATTTTGTTGCAAGGAATCAGTGCTATTTTTCCAAAATTCTAAGAAAAGTCTGAATAACAAACTACATAAAATGTATGCCTTGTTCAGAGTAAATTCAAGATACTTGGATTTACAAATGCAACTAATTAGTTTTCAGTCATTTTTTCGCCTTGCCCAACTGTAACCCACTTGGGGTTTTCTTGGCAAAGATCCTGGAGTGGTTGGACATTTCTTTCTCTGGCCCATTTTACAGATGAGGAAACTATGGTAGAGTTAAATGACTTGCCCAGATTTGAACTAAGGAAAATGAGTCTTCTTCACTCGAAGCCCAGCACTCTTCCCAATGCCACACCTAGCTAATTAGGTGATGATTCTTCACTTTATGAAAAGATTCAGCATGAGCTTCTTGGGAGAATTCTTTGAGTGCTTTTCAAATAAACTTCAGTTTATAAAACCCCCAAGTGAGCCCACCCCTTCAGGAGTGCATCTAATCACGTGAAGCACACATATATTTGAACTTTGGAACAGAGTAGGTCTGGGGGCTCTGTCGGCTTTATGATTTGACATACTGGGCAGCTTCCTCCAGGATGTGATCTGTAGTTCCCAGCTGGCCTGAAATGTTCTCATCAGAGATTCGTTCCTCTGGGTTTGAAAGTCTTTTCAGACTTTTAAGAATTTTCCACTGCAATGCAAATACCTCTGGGAGGGGGACATTTGTTGACTGCTGGCTGAAAGGAATGTGAGGAAAGCAGGACAGACAGAATAAAGCACTGGGAGTACTGGAAGGGCCAAAGGTTAAAGGTTTGAAGAGGAAATCTTGCCAGCTTCCCCATCCACGCAAAACCTACTCTCAGATCTAATCTAGCAGGCCTCTGGTAAAAGGAATGGTAATAGGAGTTCATGGGGGCCATTTCTCAGTTCTGAGGTGAAAGGAGAGTCCCCTTTCTGGCCCTAGAAGTTAAATGGGAGTAAACAAAACTGGAGAGCTATCTTTTTTTCTCTACCTGAAAAATATTTTGTTGACTGGCCAAAGCTCTGAAATGTTTCCTGCCTTTTTCCTGTCAAACTGATTCAAGAGTGCTGTTAAAAAAAAAAAGTCCTGTTGTTCAACCACAGCATTTATTTTCCTTCTGAAAAAGAAGCACAGTTCTAAACCACCGAATTGGCATGGGTGAAATTGCTTGCCACATGCCCTCTGTACTCCAAAGGTCAGTGTCTTCCCTATTGGCACGAGGTCTACTCTGTATAGGTCTCTCCTCAACTTAGGGCCATCTGCAGTGTTTCAGCTGGGAAGGCAGGACGTTGGTGGGCTAATGACATGATTGAACCCCCACCTTGCAGCTTATACACTTGTGTATCATGGACAATTACTTAGCCTCTATGCCTCAGGTTGGTCCTCTGTAAAATGAAGGAATTGGACTAATTGGCTGCTAGGTTCTAGTTCTAAAAATATGATCCCATTATAATGGGAATTGTATGATCAAGAATCTCTCACCTCCTCAATCCACATATATCCAAATTCCTCTGGGGAGTGTAAGAGTTAAATTAATGTCCAAAATATTATTTTTATAAAGTTTATTATCTGACAAAATAGAACCACACGATTGTTAATCTGCCTGCTAAAAAGAAAAGGAAGGAAAGAGAGCTAGACAAGGAACTCCACCCAGTTTATCTCCTGACCTCATTAGCACTTAACCACAGGACTTGTACTTTTTCTGGGGATTGTAGTTTTTAGGGTAACAGATTCCATTTTCATAGGAGGTATAACTGTCCAAAAACTCTAGTTTTGTTTCATAAACCCATCTCCCTTTTTGAGTACAAGGCCAGGGATAGGCTAGAACGAGCTTATACTGAGTGAAGCTGATTGTTAAATTTTCAATGTGAGCATTGATACCTTAGAAATTGGAAAATGTTATTAATCATGGATTGACATGTTTTGTTGATTGATTAAAGTGATGGAAAATATTATTGAAATACAAATTGAACTTTAAAAAATTGAGCACACACACATATGTATATGTATTTTAAAATATAAATTCCTCCCCCAAGAGCCAGTTGTTAAACATTTTCGAGTACACCCTTGGAACTGGGGGGCTAGAATTATGATTTCATTATAAAGAGACCCCTCAGTTGAGGAAACCTACTCTCCCAACGTAAGATGTACCTTCTCTGCAATTTAGTCTTCGAGAATTCCTTAGAAAAAAGGAAGAGGTCCTTCTGGGTGGATGAAATGGTATGAGCATGGCAACACTATTTAGAAATGGGCATGTTGTTTTGGAGATACAGTATGATGACTATGTATGTATTTGTATGTGTGTGTGCTTGTATGTACACACATATAGCAAGCATGCATACCCTAGGTAGCATGGACACACACACTAGGTTTTTTCTTTGAAAACAGATTTATCAGTCATGTGTATCAATATTGTTTGGGATAAAAATGGAAGCAGAAGGAAAAAATAAACTCCATAGTTGAGAATACAATACTCAAAATGTTGGAAACCCTTGAACAATCAGGACAAATTGGGTTAGGAATGTGCTAACAATTAGAAGAAGACTCCAGAAAGTCAGATAAAAAGGGTGCTTAATTTGGGGTCTTGAATCTAGAGCCCTCTCTACCCTCACTGGGTCTTCAAAAGGGAAAGTGTGCCCAGCCACTACAGGGGCAGGAGAATTAAAAGAAATATAGTACATAAGAACACCCTGCCTCTGGGTGGGTGCCCCAGGAAGTGGCTGTCTCAGGTTTAGGGTAATTTGTAGGTTTCCAGCCCCTAAAACTGTATCTCAGAAGCCTTTCTAGGTATATTTTCTTTTCATGATCAGCCAGGAGACATAGTAAGTTCAAAGCAAAGGTATTCATTGAAATGTCAGAGCATGGAAAATGGCCACAAAACATGATGCTCAAACATACTTTCCCACAACTATCAACAAAGTTGGTGGGAAAAGTAGACACATGGGGAGCACCCATGAAGGGGAGTACAAAAAGACTAGGGCCCCCTCTTGGAGGGCTGACTCATGAACTAGAAACCGCTGGGCCACTGGAGTCTTCCAGTAATGTGACTGTCCTGCTCCTACTGAGCTCTTGCTTCCTGGTCTCTTAAAGCCACAAGTCCAGTGCTGCTTAGAGGACCACTGCCTGCTAAAGGATGCTCTCTGTTGGACAGGGTTTTGCAGGTTGCTGCTTGGATGGATACATCCTCTCCTGGGATTCTGCTGTCTAATGCCTCATGGCTGGACACCTTCTCTCCTGCTACTCAGCCATAATTTTTGGCTATCTCTTCCTTAAGAGAAGAGCTTCCAATACTATGTTCTTTTAGCTTAAACCCTATATAGGCTTCTCCTTGCTTCAGCTCTCTTTGAAAAGGCAGAAACACTTGCCTTAGACCAGCAAAAAAAACTTTCCCATTGGAAAAACCTTCTTGTCTTTCAACTATGTAATAAGCGAACTTCTTTCTCAGGTCCAGATTCTGAGCTCTTTAGAACAACACGCAGAGGCACTCCTAGCTAAGGTGCCATTCATTATTCTCTGCCTCAAGTCTGCCTTTTTTCTGGACTTTCCTTCCTAGTTGCTGGCTTGGAGTCTCTCTCCAGTTTGCATATTTACCAATTTTGATCTCCAGATACTGGCAGGTTACACAATAGATGGCCATTTTTGGCTGATAACTTTTTAGCTTAAAGGGAGACAGCATGGTAGGGTAAACAGGAGAGGGGAGAGAAAGAAGTTGGGGGGTGGGGGAGACAGAGACAGAGAGACAGAATGACATATTGAGAGAGAATGAGAGAGAGAGATAAAGAAACAGACAGAGAGAAAGGGGGGAGAGAGTATAATGGACTTGAGTTCAATTGTGCTCTCAGGCACTTAAAATGGCTCTTAGAGGTTTGCAAAGCACTTTTACATTTATCTCAGATGATTCACACAGTAAAGAGGAAATTCTTTGGCTGTGGAGAGGTTCAAAAAGGCTTGTAAATCTCAACCATCTTTCCAGTTCTCAATATCTTTGGGGGGTCTTGGTTACTTCTTCACTCAGGACCTAGTGAGAGATGGTGCTCTGAAGGGGGGCACGGAGCCCATCCAGCCTTGTTAAAGGGCCCTGGTCCTTGGATTCTGCATTTGTTTAGTTTCACCCTTTAGGGGAAGGGAATGGAGCCTCTGATCCTGTGCCTGGGCAAATCTGCAATCTGTGGTTGTAGCCAGGATAGCATCAATGTCTCCTGGAGCAAGGAACAGTCTTCAGGAGTGACCTCTGAGACCTCAGCCCAACAGTAGCCAAGACAAAAACTCAACCAGCAACAGTGTCACCTAGAGTTGTGAACTTGGTGGGACCAATGTTATGTAAGAACGGAGCTAACAGTGCTTGCCGGGAAGTGTGGAGCGCAAATGTTTGTATGTTCTTCTAGCTACATCTTCCAAGGAAAGGTTACTTTGTAAAAGCTCACTGAAAAAAATCTACAAGTTAATGTTGCATAGTTAAATGGAACCAGAGTGCTAGTTGCTACCACCTAGCAATAGGACAACACAGCTGATGGAAGCTTGAGCCAAAGGCAATAGGGAAATCATCCCCCAAATCCTTAGGGTACTCTAGAGCCCTGAGAAGGTGTATGTAGAGGGCTTGGCTTTGGGACAGACTGCTGAAGCATACTGATTACATTGGCTAATTCTGTGGAAATTTTTTTCTTTCTTCAAAAAAAAAATCTTAATTATAAGAGCTGGCTCTCTGGGATGGAGAAAATTGGGTGGGATGAACATAATGTTGGTAATTTTAAAACAATACTTAAAAAAAAAGGAAATGGAGAGGGCCCTTTTGATGACCTTTTTAGGGTGGGTAGCAACAAAAGGGAAAGATTGAGAAGAGGATTGGGTAGCACTTCCTTCTAGGTTCATTTCCTCACTCACATTTTCCAGCTGAGTTTTGGGGGGCTGGGGTGACTGCTAACTACAACAAAGATTTCAGGGGGAAACCCTCAGGGGCTAGATTTCTAGTACTGTTGTTCCTGAGCCCCAACTGGTGATCTCTCTGTTTTAACAAGCAGCTTTTATAAAAGATATTTAATAAGAAGATATGGGAAGAATAACTGGTACAAAATATTTTCACCTGGATCATACTCTTCTTTAAACCATAATCACAATATAGAAAGGAGTCTCTCCTGACTCCTGGTCCTGTAAGTCCTTTTTTTCCCCCCTTGTGAAATCCTCTTGAAATCTGCTTTTATCCCTTAAAAAGACTTGCTCCTCTGGTGACACTCTGCTCACCACCTTGTGCTCAGTTTCTGAAGAAAGGGAAAAAAGCCAGCTGTCACTCAACAACCTCTCTGGATGTTGCCATGGTCATCAGGCCTGGCCACATCCACCTCAAAGTTGCTAATTGGACACCTAATCAGGGAACCACACAAAAGAGGCAGAAGTTATCATGCTTTCATCATTCCATTGACCAGGTGGAAGACAAGATAGGATATGAGAGGCAATTCAATGTAGTTTTGCCTCCTGGCACCACAAATGGAAGAGAAGAAAGCAATGAATGAACCCCTTAATAGATACTCTTCCATCCTGGCTCAGCAACATCTAAGTGAGTGATGGCAAATCTATGGCAGGGTGCCAAAGATGGCAAGCAGAGCACTCTCTGTGGGCTCCCTACTCCATAGGAGTTCATTACTCAGGCAGAGCTGCTCCCCTTCCCATCTCCACTGTTACTGATATTTTGTCACATCACTTGCCCCTCTGCCCAGCAGCCAATGGGAGAGCACAGGGTGGGAGGCTAGCAAGTGGCAGAGCTAGAGGGGAACAGATCTCTTGGGCTACTCCCCTCCTTCTCTCTATACTTGCTGAGGACATTCCTCACTTCCCTGTTCCTCTGCCCAACAGCCCACTAGGATCACTTTCTCCCTCCCCTTTGTGGGGTAAGGAGGGGGCAGAGTACACCCGGCACTTGGAACCAGGCACTCAGTCTCTAAAAGGTTTGCCATCACTGATCTAAGTCATTGGTTCTTCATGCTCTGTAGCCAGTTACAAAAGTTTTTTTTCCATTAGTACAACCCCCTGAGACATATGTCCCCTTAAACTGAAACCAGGCAGGGTTTAAGGAATTGCCTTGGGTAGTCTAGTCCATCTCTGTTATGCTGGACAGGAATAATTGTGCTCTCTTTGAGACTGCTGTTGGCATAGGTGTACTCTAACATCCTTACTTCTGTCTCTCAACCCCACTCTTTTCTTCTGACTAAGAAAAGACAAATGGGAATTCTGAAGATGAAAACTTAACCAGATGCCAAGACACACAAAAGGAAGAGTCAAGGTGATTGCTCAGAATGACCACCAAAACACTTCTTTTTCTGAGGTGAATTCTTAAAAAGAACAAAAACCATGCCAGACAATATTGAATGGTAAGCATATATTTACCATTATATACATGTGTATATACATATATATGATTGAATCAAGTACCCAAATGTAGTATGTCTATGATATAGCATATCATTATAAACAATGGAAGACATTCTAGTGAGTAAGAATAATCTGAAACGAATCGTCCAAAGACGAAGAAGATACTGATAGTGTAGTTCAGTTAGGGTGAGTCCTAAAATCAAAATGAATCTCAAATGCCATCTAAATGACTTTGAAGCCTGACTCAGCTTTGGAATTCATCCAGGGCAGAGTGATTCAGGCCATTGTTTGCAAGGTGTCAAATCTCACCTCAACTTTCAATAAGTAGCTGGCCCCAGGATGCTTTATCCCCCCAGGACTGGAGCCTAACCCTCACAGGCATCTTGTCATCTGCTCTGTTGCAACTTGCTTACTATGACCTGTCCCCAACCCATTCCCTCAACACATACCCATTTTCCATCTCTTCCATAGGGAATAATAATCAATATTACCATTCAAGGTATCTTGAATTTGAACAGAATACACTATCTTGATTCATTTTAGGGAATGAATCACATCACCATTCTTTTTCTCATATTCTCCTCTTACTTGAAGAGGACTAGCTATAAAACTCTAGAGATGATTAGGATAATTTCTTGTGGACAAGAAAAAAGATTCTTGGGAACATCATAGTGTTATGGAAGTGTATGGTATTTGGGGTCCAAGGACCTGAGTTCAAGTGCTGACTTTGCCACTTGATCAACTGTGTGACCTCAGGCAAGTCATTAACATTTCTGGGATTAAGTTTCCTCATTTGCTAAATGAAGGGTTGGACCAGATGATGTTTGATTTCTAGATATAAGATCCTAAGAAAGGGACATTGAGATGTCATGGTGGATAGAGTACCAGGCCTGCATTCAGGAGTACCTGGGTCCAAATATGACCTCAGATACTTCTTAGCTGTGTTACCCTGAGCAAGTCATTTAGCCCCGATTGCTTAACTCTTTCTGCTCTTTTGCCTTAGATTGGTACTAAGCCAGTGATAAGTATTTCTTTTAGTATCCTAGGAAATAGAATTTAAGTGAAAGCACAGCTGATGAGAATCATTAATCTGAAGTGCTTCCAGAATTTGGTCCTAGTTGTCCTTAGGTATGGCTTTGAAAGGAACCAGTGTCCTAGAGGTTTACAGTTAAAACAAAACATTTTCTTAGGAGAAAAGTGAAGATTCCTGGTGAGTAAACAAATAAACTAATGGGGAAAATAATAAAGCCTGCCTTTAAAGAAATGAGATTGAGTGGGCTGGTACATCTCCCTGATTTCATGGTTCACTGTGCACTCATCTTAGCAGGCAAGGCTGATTTTGTAGCTTGATTTCCATCAGACCATAGGCACAGATCCAATGATTGCCCCATGATTCCTCATTTGAGATTCTTATTAAAATATTAGATTGCTTTGTCCTTAACATGTCTGCATTGGTTAACTTCTTTTGCCACTAGAGAAAGAAAAGGGGGATATTTTTTTAATCCGGTATTTGTTTTCCATACTTATGTAATGAATAGACCCACTTCTATGAGAACCCAGGGTGCTCTACAGAGTAAGGATATATTTAAACAGATAATATCTGGGACATCATGTTCTACCACACTGAGGAAGGCTTTGTTTTTCACCAATGAAGCATAAAGAAGGCAATGACTAGGCGCTCAGACCTCCAGTCTTCTCTTTCTAAGAGGGGTATTGAACTAGAATTATTTCTACTATATATCAGATAGTTTTAATCTTGGGACATGATGCTCTGTTAAGGGTTCCTGATAAGAATCATTTCTCTTGGACATTCCAAAGCATAGAAAATGGTCAATTTCCTCTTGGCCAGCTTAGCTCTCTTCCCACCATACTTCTTACACACAGAAAATGATGACTGGCAAGTAAACAGCAATATAGAAATCAGGGGAACTACGCAGATTAATATAGAGGCTGTAATGCACTGAGTAAATGGGCTATCTGACTAAGCAATGAAATAAAAACTTAGCTGGGCCAAGGAGAGAAAGATATCATCCAAGTCTGTCCTTACATTTATGAAGGACTTGTGATGAAAAATGCTAGCCGTCTCCAGAGAAAGAACTGATGGATTTTGAATGGAGACCAAAGCTTACTTTTAAAAATTTCTTTTAACTGTTTTTTTGGGGGGGAGGTTGATTTCTTTCACAACATATCTAATGTGAAGATACTTTTTGCATGACTACACAAGTATAACCTATATAAATTTGCTTGCCTTCTCAAAGATGGGTAGGGGAGAGAGGGAGAGAGATGATTTGGAACTCAAAGATAAAAAGAAAGAATGTTAAGGAAAATTTACCCGAAGCATAATAAATTCTTTTCTCATCCCTGAAAAAAAGTCTGTTTGTAGTAGACTCTGGGGATGCAGGTGCTGTGAATCAAGAGATATGTTGGGAGGAGGCCAGCTTTCTTCATTGAGCTGTGGCTTGGGGGAGTTCTTCCAATGACCATTCAAAGTTCTCTTCTCCCTGTCTTTGTCTCTGTCTCTTTGCCTCTGTCTGTCTGTCTGTCTGTCTGTCTGTCTGTCTGTCTGTCTGTCTGTCTCTCTCACACACACACTCCCAGCATTATAAGACCGTCTTTTAGTAGTAGTAGTAGTCTCTTGGTAACCGAGGATGACTGGCAAGAGCAGGAAAGGCAGTATGAATTTTTAAAAATGACATTCTTAACTAAGAATATTAAATGAATGAATAAATGATTTATTTAGCATCTAGAGTGCAGAAAACATTGTAGGTACAAATAGACAATTAAAACAGCCCTGCTCTCCAGGAGCTCACATTCTAATGCAAGCCAGATGGAAGGGTCTTACAGTCTTTAGGGTGCAACAGCAGAGCAGGTAGTAGGACGCATGTCATTTCTATTGATAAATAATAGTTCACATTTAAATAGCATGGTGCTAAGTACTTTATAATTATTATCTCATTTGATTCATCTATTAACATTGGGAGGTAAGTAATATTATTATCCCCATTTTACAGATAAGAAAACTGAGAGAGAAAGAAATTAAGTGACCTGCTCACATTCACATAATTACTAAGTGTCTGAATCCTTGCTTGAACTCAGGTCTTCCTGACTCCAGACTTGGCACTCTATCCACAGCATTGTCTAGCTGGTCCTATTGTATCAGTTTCTTTTTAAAATTTAAACCCTTATCTTCTGTCTTAGAATTGACACTAGGATAGGTTCCAAAATAGAAGACTGGTAAGGATTAGACAATTGGTACTTAAGTGGTTTATCCAGGGTCACACTGCGAGAAAGTATCTAAGGCCACATTTGAACCCAGGACTTTCTGTTTCCAGGTCTGGCTCTCTACTGTGCCTCTTGTCATATCCATTTCTAATGTTGAACTATTTAACAGTGCTAAGGTCGTTGGTGACACAAACATTCTTTTCTGAGTTTTCCAGCGATATGGCTATAGCACATAGGCAGCTCGATGGCACCATGGATAGTGTTGGGCCTGGAGTCATGAAGACTCATCTTCCAGAGTTCAAATGTGGCTTCAGACACTCTCTGCATGACCCTGGGCAAATCACTCCACCCTGCTTGCCTCAGTTTCCTTATCTGCAAAATGAAACGGAGAAGGAAATGACAAACCTCTCTAGCATTTTTGACAAGAAAACCTGAATGGAGTGGAGGAATTCATGGGGACTGGAACAACCTCCAGGAATTGATGCAGAGTGAGATGAGCAGAACCAGAACAATGTACACAGAGACCGATACATTGTAGTACAATCGAAGGTAATGGACTTTCCTATTAATGGTAATGCAGTGATCCTGAACAACCTGGAGGGATCTATGAGAAAACAGTATCCACATTCAGAGGAAAAACTGTGGGAGTAAAAACACGGAAGAAAAACAACTGCTTCAATACATGGTTCAAGGGGATATGATTGGGGATGTAGACTCTAAATGAACGTCCTTGTGCAAACAACAACATGGAAATAGGTTCTGATCAAGGACACTTGTAATACCCAATGAAATTGTATGGGGGAGGTGGGTGGAGGGGAGGGAGGGAAATAAAGTGAGTATTGTAATAAAAAAATTAAATTAAATTAAAAATAAAAATAAAAATAAAAAAAAAGAAAACCTTAATGGGGGCATGAAGAGTAAGACATGACTAAAATGAGCGAAGAACAAATTGCACTTGGAGGAACAGTTGCCATGTTACTTCTCTACAGCAACTACCTCTCAGGATGCTAGCTGTGGACATAGCATTGCTGTGCTAAAGGCTCCTGGGTTCATTATCCTGCACTGTGTTCATCAAGGTTGGGAGGAAGATGGTGGTTGAAGAGATTGTAGTGGTGATCTCCATCCTGGAGCAGAAAATCCCATTCCAGTGGGACTCCAATGATAGATAATCTGATTTATATAAATATATATATATACATATATATACACATGCATATGTAGAATGTAATGCATAATATAATGTATATAAAAATATATGTGTTTAACTTTATCTGGAAAAAGACCCAGATTTTTTTGTAGAAGAATGCACGTCAGAGGGCCTGTCACTTGAGTCACACTAGGAAGTGGTACAATTTTCTGTGTTCTCTGTTACTCACAGATGAAATCCCACATAAGCAACTCGTGTTATGCTTCAGTTGTTCCCTAATACATCAATCAGCTTGGAACAAAATCACATTTTTCAAACAAGCATTACAGTAGAGCTGAATGGATGTTATTTTATTTTTAACCCCCTTTTTTTTTTACCGTTATGACTTTATATTGGGTAGAAACAGCTCCTTTTTGAGTAAGAGGACACAGTGAACATGTTCTCAGAGGCTCGAGGATCTTCATGTGACCAACAAATTCAAAGATACAGGAGCTCTAGCCACCTGGGAGAGACTGAAAAAGGAAGGATTCCTTCTCTAATCTCTGACTATCCAAAAAAGCAGGTTCCTAGATTTGTCCTCACCAGAAGGAGGCCCCAAACTGGAGACCTCAAGATCTTTGACCATATCATGGTGTAATGAGAAATAGTGGGAAAACCAGTGGACAGGGAATTGGGGAATCTGAGCCTCAGTTTCCTCATCTACACTTTTCTCCTCCCCTTTCCTCTGAGGTTACCTTCCACTTAAGCTATCTCTTATATGTACAGTTGTTTGTCTGTTGTCTCCTCCATCAGAATATGTGTCCTTAATAGAAAATGAGAATATTTTTACCCATATTGTTAATTTTTAAATAAACAATTCAAAAACTGCATGTTTTCATCTCTTCTTTGTCCTAAATCCCTCAGAATTATCTTGGAATATTGGATTGCTGAGAGTAGCCAAGTCTATCCCAGTTGAGATGAGCCCATTTTTAGCTTATTTTTTATAATCAGTCCTTAGCACTGGCCCTAGTACATACATCACGCACAAGTGTCTTTGTGCAAACGCACAAAGACAATCATCATTCTTGGGTTACCGAGAGACTACTACTAACTAACTAGTACATAACTAATAAGCACTCAGTAAAATCACCGTTGATTCAGTTATTTAATGAGAAAACAGGATAGTTCCTTAAAAGTTGATATTCACTCAGAGAATTTTTCAGAGATTTCATGATGTCAAAATTATTTCATAATACTATTAAGTTGTTATTTGTTTATTTAAACGCTTCTCCCTTTTCCAACAGCTGTATATATCTATGGTCAAGTTTTTCTTCATATTCTTCAACCAAAACAACATATCACAAGAGATTGACTGCAAAAGTTGTTATGAGAATCTATCTCACCTATTAAACTAGACATTAAAATATGTAAAACAATGACCTTCACATTAATTTTTTAAAAATATAGTTATTTTTCACAAAACATTATTCAAGTTGACACGAAGTAGGTTCAATATTTTAAATGAATTAATAAACATTTAAAAAATTGATCAGCTTTAATTTCCCATGTGGTAAATATTGATAGATATACCCCACATAAGCTAAAGTTGTTCAATAATTTTTAAGAAGGCAAAGAGAGGGCCCTGAGACCAGAAAGGTTGAGAACAGCAGCTCTAAGGCTCCTTGTAGCTCAGATTGTGTGAGTCTGGGCATCTGTAAGTTATTGGCCACTTTTATGCCAGCAGAGGGCAGTGATACGGAAGCAATGCTGCTTGGCATCTAGCTCTCAGGAGAGAACCCAGCTCGGCTAAGGATTCTACAAAAGTTTTCTTGTTTGTGAGTGAGTAGGACCTTAGAGGATGCTCTGGGACTCTGGATCATCATTTGCATAACACCTAGCAGTTATTGGATTTTAAGGAAAAGGAAACTTCCTTTTTGGGGGTACACTGAGGCTGGTGCACTTGGATGTTGAGTGAGTGAGTGAGTGTTTTTGTGGGGAGTGAGGGTGGCAAGACAGGGAAGGATTGATGTCTATTTTTAGAGCTGTAGAAGGATTTTCCCCAAATTTCTAAGTTGGATTACAAGTCAAAGGAAATGTAATACTCCTTAAAAAAGCATTATGATCAACTGAAATAATAAGCCTTAACAGTGAGAACTTTAGGGGGCTAAGAAGGGGAAATAGTTTGGAAGAAAGCAAGGCTTTCTATAGGGAAGAACATAAAAGTGTGAAAGAAACAGTGCTTTTAAAGTCAAAGGACCTAGGTTTGAATTCTAGCTATGCCATTTTCTTAATGACAAAGGGGAAATCATGTAATCCCTTTGGCCCTCAGTTGTCACTTTTGTCTAGGCAGGTAGGTGGTGTGGTAGATAGAGTACTGTGTCCATAATCCAGGAGACTCATCTCCCTGATATAAAATATGGTCTCGGACATATGGTCCTGGGTAAGTCATTTAACCCTATCTGCCTCAGTTTCCCCATCTTTAAAATGAGCTAGAGAAGGAAATGATGGACCATTCCAATATCTTTGCCAAGAAAAACCCAGATGTGGTCATGAAGAGTCAGATACAGTTGAAAATGACTGAACAGCTGCAAATGTGACATGTGTAAAAGTAAAAGATTGAACTGGATGGTTTAGAGTTTTAAATCTAGGGTCTACCTCAAATCACAGGATCATAGACTTAGAGTTGGAAGGCTCTTTAGAGGTCACCTAGTCCAACTCTCTCAGAATGAGGATAAAGACCTGGAAATATTGATTTGCCCAAGATCAAATAGTGTAAAGGTGAAAATTAATGGTTGGACAATAATTTTATGAAATTATGTGGTCACTAACATTTATATCTTGAGTCAGAAATTTATTTACAAGTATTTATAAACAGAGAGGAAATAAGAAAGAAGAGAAATGTGAGGGGGATAGAAAAGTTATCTGTCCTATCTCAACCAGGAAGGTTGGTGGTAAGTAACCACAAAGCCTCCTCTAAGATGGAAGCTAGTCTCTTAGGAAACTAGGAAAGGAGTCAGCCTTTCACTCACCCAACTAAGTAGTCCAGGAGTCAGAGTCTAAATTGAAGCTGAACTCCAAGCCCACAATCCAAGCAGTAGCCCCCAGCAAAGCTCCCTTGAAGATTCTTTCCAGGTAGAAGACTATCTCCATCAGAGGATCTCTTCAGACTATCTTCTCAAAGACCATCTGTTCTGAGGGAGTGTGGGGCTTGCTTTTATGGTGACTTTTTGTCCCCTCCCTTCTTCAAAGGGGCCAATCACAGTTTCCAAATTGTCTAGCATTGCCTGAGGGCAGTGTCTGTGGGATCGACTTCTCGCCTTCTGAAGGTCAATTTTGTATCAAAAAGGTTCAGTTTCCTGATTGAACAGTTTCTGAGGGTGTGAACTCTTGTGTGAACTCTTAAAAGAATTCATAAGTTTCTGACTGATGGGGTTAAAAAAAAGGGTAGAGCTCTCCAAGTATCTTGTTGGCTTCTCACCTAGTACTAAGTAGGGTGTTCAATTTTTTGTTGATTCAATTTAAAAGGTGGATAAAAGAGAGTTAATCCTGTCTTCAGTTTAGTGAGGTACTTAAGTACCTTCTCTACCTGAGGAGGTTTTAGTTTCCTAACTCCTGAAGCAGAAGATACCAAATCTGGTGTTCCTTTCTGGAGAAACCCTTCATTACTTGAGATTCAACAGGGTTTCCTGCAAACTGAAAGTTTTCCCAACTGCTCTGAAGATCAGTGACTGGCTAGTCTATGCAAACTGTCTGTGGTGGGAAGGACAGAAGCCAATTTAGGCCTAACCTTATTAGGGTTGAACCCTGTCATAAAGGGTTCACCCTGAATCTTCTAAGAAGGCCTGTTTATCCTACTAAAGTAATCTGGGAGGATTAAATGGTATCAGGTTAGCTAGTCAGCCTGGGGATGTAGACAGACAGGTCAGGCCTAGGGAACTTGGAAGAAAAAGAAGGCATCTCAGTGAGATTTTAGGAAGGCAGGTGGTTAGCTAGAACCCTTAGAGTCAGAGAATCCTAACTCCTTCATCCTCCCCTTCTTTCTACCTCGGTTTTCAAAATAAATCCCTGTTCTGTTTTTAAAAAATCTGTCTGGGAGTCTGAGCATCACACTGGTCACTGTGACGCAAGGTCTCAGACCTCCTTCACTGAGAGGTACTGAGGAACCAACTCAGCCTTGGTACCTTGACATTATCAACACCATCCCATTGAGGATCTACATATTTCAGCATTTACCCCAAAGAAGTAAAGAAGTTCTCTCTCTCTCTCTCTCTCTCTCTCTCTCTCTCTCTCTCTCTCTCTCTCTCTCTCTCTCTCTCTTCTCTCTCTCTCTCTATATATATATATATATACATATATATACACACATACACACATATATACATTCACTTATTTAATATTTATAATAAGCTGCACTTTTTGTAGTAACAAAGAGTCAGAAGGAAAATGAATATGCATCCATTGCATAGTATAAGAATGTAATAAGATAGTGTTGTACCCACCATAAGAAAGGATGAATATGTAGAATTCATAGAAACTTGAGAACACCTAAGTACCAATCTTGGCTCAAGTAAATCAAATTCTCAATGGATTCTGCCTCTCTGATTAGAGGGCTGGAAGACACATTAAAAGCCTCCTACCAGAGTTTCCCTTTATAGAGGGCTCAAAATCCTAACCATCTCTTCACTCCACCTTCATCATCAGGCCTCCATGCCAGGTAGCTACTAACTGCCCCCACACTGTTCAATTTCCTTTTGTGTTTTGTCTTCCCCCATAGGTTGTAAGCTCCTTAAGGGCAGGGACTGTTTGTTTATTTTTCTATTTGTAGCCTTAGGGCTCAGCACAGTGCCTGGCAATAATAAGCACTTAATACATTTTTAGTATATCATCACAGGAAGAATAATTTCTATGATGGCCAAAATAACATAAGCTATGAAAAACTTTAGTCCTCATACATTTTCCAATGTATTTTCCAAAGGTGATTTGTTCTGTTTTAACCATATTTATTTATTAAAAGGAAGGGAGGGGTGAAGTATTATTGGAAATTGACAGGGATATTAAAAAAAAGAAAAAAAGCATCAGTAAAAAACTAAAAGAAAGCAAAACAAACAAAAACAACAAAAAATCCTCAAAGTTAGAATAAACAGCATCACCAAGAGCTTTTGATGATGTTAAAATAGTATAAATGGGTTATCAGACAAACTCCACAGCAGGATTTGTTTATTAAATATTAACAATGTTATTGGCAAAAAAAAAAGCCAGTTGAAGAATTCAAATACTATTGTCCTTTTTCTTCTGTCCCTTTCCAGAAGCTGGGTTTCAGTGTTGGTGGGAAGGAGAATGGTGACTTGGTAGGGAACATTTCTACCTTCCTTAGAAGTGTTGGCTTCTTTGGTCATATGAGGAGAGGGTTTCAGGTATGAAAGCTGTATAAGAATGGGTAGAAACTTCTTAGTCATGGAACCCAAGATCAAAACCCACCAGAAATCAAGTGATATCCCTAGAAAATAGAAAGAGAGACTTCTCTTGGGTCAGGGGATTTCATTCACAAGTCAGCAGATAGTTTTGAGACAGCTTTTAAGCTAAATTGAAGTCCATCTGTAGTCACAGGTCAGCTACAGGATGAGCATGAAAGGGCAGGGATTACAGAGTTCAGTTGTCCCTGGTACAGTATTCCCCCCAGATTCAGGCTGACTAAATGGCCATTTGAGTGATCTATGGCAATTTGATGAGGGGCAGCTGCTGATGCAGGAAGCTTCTGATCTCATAGATTTTAGAATCTGAGTGAAATTCCAAAACCACATTTTTGGGGAGAAGACAGTGGATAATGTGTCAGGATCCCATAATATTAGACTCTCAGGGTCTTTTCATTTATGACACAGGGCTACCCAAGAAAAGAGGATAGGGCTCACTAGAACAGCATCAAGGATGCTGCCATCACTGAACTGGAGAAAGCTTTTGGTACTCCTTGTGCCCAAGACAGCTTGGTAGTATGGCCCAGAATATGAGATTTCTGCAAAAATACAGACGACACAAGGGAACATAAACACAGGCATACAGAACACCAGATCCATGGAGACACAGGGCACTGTTGAAAAGTGTCCTTTGTGTGGTTCTTTATCTTCCAAGCACAACCAACCCAGCCAAAGCTGAGTAACACCAACAATGAAGTCCTCTTCCTCCTAGCTTTATCTTATGGTTCCAAGCAGACCCAGTTGGAGAATAAACTGGTACCTCCCTTCCTTAGGGCAATCAACAGCAGCAGTTTCAAATTCTGGGTTCCTGCAATGTTGGGAATGGAGAGTTGACAATGTTTTGCTGGGACAGGTTAATCAAAATCTCAAAGTGAACTAACCTTTCCATATGCATGTATAGCCATCGCAAATATAGTTGTACATATAGAGCTGGTTTGTCTCAGCCTTATAGGGAAATCTGATACAATATAATTGTTTGCTTCCAGATCTGAACCTCAAAACAGATATTAAAATATTAGCATTTTTTCCCCAACATTCTTCTCTCCCTTCCAGTTTGGGGAGGGTACGGATCCACTTGGCTGCTCTATCAAAGCAGCCTCATCAGCATGGAGCAGCAAACCAAGGAAAAGAAAGACTGTAATGATTAGCTGATTGGTTTAATGCTGTTCTTTCCATGTTTGGTTGAAGACTATCTATTGGCTTTGATTTGTTCACTTCTCAGGATCTTTTAGTCACAGCTTCCTTATGAATGAGGAAGCCCCCTGTGCCCTCAGCCTTTCAGTGGGGTCTTATCCAATCCAATCCAAATAAACTTTTATTAAGCACTTATTAAGCAAAGCAGAGCCTTTGTTTAAGTGGGGAGGAAATACACTAAAAAAATGGGTAAGTAGATATATGACAATTGGAGGAGAAAGGACTGATAGTTGAAGAGATCAGAAATGTCTTCCTTGCAGTCCATCCTTGAAGGAAACCAAGGTTTCTAAGATGTGCAAGAAAGGATGCATTCCAGGCTTAGGGGACAGACTATATAAACATACTATAGAGGAGAGAATTAAAGTACCAAGTGTGGGAAACAGTAATTAGTTCAGTTTGAGGGAATGTAAACTATGTGACAGGAAGCAATGTTCAACAAGCCCAGAAAGATAGAATGGGATCAGACTGTAAAGGATTTTAAACGCTAAGCTGAGAAGGTTGTAAATTCTGGAGACAAAAAGGGAGCTACAGAAGCTTCTTGAGCAAAATATAATGCCATGATCACACTTAGGCATTAGAAAAATTATTTTTTCAGCTATGAGGCCATCATAATACTTTAGATGAGAGGTGAATAAGAGTGAATACGACACTGAATAAAAGTGGAGTCCAGGTAAGTGGTGAGAAGGGGACACCTCTCAGAGTTGTAGTGGGAGTAGAATTGATATGGTAGGCAGGTAGGTGGTGTAGTGGATAGAGTGTACATACTAGCTGTGTGACCTTGGGCAAGTCATTTGCCCCATAACCCCATCTGTCTCAGCTTCCTCATCTGTAAAATGAGCTGGAGAAGGAAATGGCACACTACTCTAATATCTTTGCCAAGAAAACCCCCCAAATGATTCAACAACAATAAAGAATCAAAAGCATATGACAATTTATTGACTATGGCACAAGAATGAAACAGAAGAGTTGAAGATACTCTGAATCTGCAGACTTAGGTGACTGAAAGGATACTTGTGCCCTTAACAAATAAAATATGAAAAGTAGGAATAAGAATAGATTTTGGTGGGAAGATAGAGCTCTACTTTGAACATACTGAATTTATGTGTCTTGGGGATATCTGGTAGAGATATTTATTTATTTATTTATTTATTTATTTTACATGTGTTTTCATCCTTTTATTTTTTTGAAAAAAATATTTAATTAGTCAATTTAGAACATTATTCCTTGGTTAAAAGAATCATATTCTTTTCCTCCCCTCCCCCATCCCTTCCTGCAGCCGACGTGCAATTGCACTGGGTTTTACATGCGTCCTTGATCAGAATCTATTTCCAGGTTGTTGATGTTTGCACCAGGATGATCATTTAGAGTCTACATCCCCAATCATATCCCCTTTGACCCATGTGAGCAAGTATTTGTTTTTCTTTTGCATTTCTACTTCCACAGTTTTTCTTTTGCATTTCTACTTCCACAGTTTTTCCTTTGCATGTGGATGTTTTTTCTCATAAATCCCTCTGAGTAGTTCAGGATCACTGAATTGCCACTAATGGAGAAGTCCATTACATTTGATTGTACCACAGTGTATCAGTCTCTGTTTATAAAGTTCTCCTGGTCCTGCTCCTCTCACTCTGCATCACTTCCTGGAGGTTGTTCTAGTTCACATGGAATTCCTCCAGTTCATTATTACTTTGGACATAATAGCATTCCATCACGAACATATACCACAATTTATTCAGCTATTCTCCAATTGGAGGGCATCCCCTCATTTTCCAGTTTTTTGTGGTGGAGATATTTATTTATTTATTTTTTAAATATATTTTATTTGATCATTTCCAAGCATTATTCGTTAAAGATCATTTTCTTTTCCTCCCCCCCACCCCCCATAGCCGACGCGTAAGTCCACTGGGCATTAGATGTTTTCTTGATTTGAACCCATTGCTTTGTTGATAGTATTTGCATTAGAGTGTTCATTTAGAGTCTGTCCTCTGTCATGTCCCCTCAACCTCTGTATTCAGGCAGTTGCTTTTCCTCGGTGTTTCCACTCCCATAGTTTATCCTTTGCTTATGAATGGTGTTTTTTTCTCCTGGATCCCTGCAAGTTGTTCAGGGACATTACACTGCCACTAATGGAGAAGTCCATTACGTTCGATTATACCACAGTGTATTAGTCTCTGTGTACAATGTTCTCCTGGTTCTGCTCCTCTCGCTCTGCATCACTTCCTGGAGGTTGTTCCAGTCTCCATGGAACTTCTCCACTTTATTATTCCTTTTAGCACAATAGTACTCCATCACCAACATATACCACAGTTTGTTCAGCCATTCCCCAATTGATGGGCATCCCCTCGTTTTCCAGTTTTTGGCCACCACAAAGAGCGCAGCTATGAATATTTTTGTACAAGTCTTTTTGTCCATTATCTCTTTGGGGTACAGATCCAGCAGTGCTATGGCTGGGTCAAAGGGTAGATATTCTTTTGTCGCCCTTTGGGCATAGTGGTGGAGATATTTAGAAAACAGTTGGGACTAGAATGTGGGACTAGAACTCAGAAGAGATCTAAGGGATGATTATATATATATATATATATATATATATACATATATATATATATATATATATATACACAACACACACACACATCCACACACACACACACATATATATATATATATTTGAAAGTCATCTTAGAGGTAATAACTAAATCCTGGGGAACTAATGAGATTCCTGAGAGAGAAGAGAAGAAGAAAAGGGGATCTACTTTAGAATTCACACATAGGAGGAGGTAACGATTGAGAATTAATGATAAGGCAGGTAAGCAATGAAGTTGATAGAGCACTGGTCCTGCCTGGAATCTTGAGATCTGAGTTCAAATCCTCATATCCTTTTACTAGCTGTGTGACTCTTGGACAAGTCACTTGACTGCTATGTACTTTAGTTTCTCTTCTTAAAATATGGATAATAATAGCATCAAGCTCCTCTCCATGCCATCCCCAGGATGTTGTGAGAATAAAATGAGATAACATGTGTAAAATACTTTGTAAACCATAAAACTTTGTAAAGATTACTTAATATTAGCATTGTCATCAAGAGGAGAAGAACCCAATGGGCAGGCAGTGTCATGAAAAATACACAGAAAATGGTGTATCCACAATCCTGTATGGGAAAGGGCATCCCTACTGATGGTTCTCCCTTTCCTGTCACCATGGGATCTGGATGACCTGAAGGTCTTCAGGGGAGGAAAAAAGGGATGCGCAACAAACTATATCCAACTTTCATCGCTTCTATAATATTCTAAAATGGCATGGTTGCTTTCCCCAAAGGTTTCCATCATTTCTACCCCCAAAATCAATTTCTCCTCATTGGTAAGGAGCTGATATAGAAGAGAAATTTCCTTTGTTGGTTTCTCAAGTTTTGGGAAGACAAAATCAGCATTAAAGTGAGACAAAAAGTTATTAGCTGCTCTCCTGTCAGCCAGAGAGATAGCTCTACCATGTCTGGATAACTGAGGTCTTTCATCACTATTATATATCATGTATCTTTGCCAGGCTTATTATCTGTTTCCTGAATGCCTCTTCCTGTCCAGGTGAACTGTTGTACATTCTGATTACCACATCACTACTATTCTGATTGATCTTGGAAAAAGAGGGAGAAGTCTCTGCTTCACCCATGCTTCTCTCCCTGCTGCAGTCCAGTTTGATGTTCCAAAGGAGAGAAAGTATCTGGGACTGATTTACAACTGAATTTTTATATACTCTGGTAAAGAGCAGCCATTCTGGAGAGTTTGGCTCCTGACCTTCAGTCAACCAATCACCAGGAGTCAGCTTCAGTCTTTGAAACCCAATCAGTCAAGCACTTGTAAGAGAGTTGGATCATGTGTATTTGTGTTCAGATGTCTGAAACCATGGGATTTTTTTTTTTTACTGACCAATTTCTTGGATTTTGTGTCATGTAAATTTCTAGTCCTTTCTAATGACATTTTTCCAAATTTGTATATATTCTCTATACTATCTGGTTTGGTAGATATATATAGGCCATCTTCTCCTTCCTCTTCCATTTTCAGTTTAAAACTTTATTAAATTTGCAAGACTCCATGCAAATATATCTTTTTTATTTCCTGTTTTTTTATACTCACTACATAAAAAATTAACCTTTATTTTCTTTGAACCAAATTCTTACCTTGCCTGAGGCAGTAAGCAATCTGATATAGGTTTTACATGCACAATAGTGTAAAAAATGTTTCTATATCTGTCCTTTGGTGAAAGAGAAATCGAGCAAATAAAAGAAAAGTGAAGAAAGAAAATGAAATACAGTATGTTTTGGTCTCCATCGGTTCTTTCTCTGAAATTAGATTGCATTTTTCATCATGAGTCCTTGAGGATCTTCTTGGTTCACTGTATTGCTAGGAATAGCTAAATCATTCACAAATTTCCATTAGATTTTTAAACAAAGGCTTAGAGTGAAAGAATGACAAGAAAGCCTTGAATTCAGGATTTCCAATGAGAACAATATTCCATATAAACTTTACTTTTTTCTTAAGGATCAGAGTAGGAGTTAACTCAGGTTCCCTGAATTTTTACAGTAGTTTCTAATTACCACTTAGTCAAGTTAGCTTGGCAGAACTAAAATTACTATTACTGTGTATAATATTCTCCTGGTTCTGCTCACTTCTCTTTGCATCAGTTCATGTAGGTCTTTTCAGGTCTTTCTTAAGTCATCCTTCATGTCATTTCTTACAGCACAATCATATACTACAACTTGTTCAGCCATTCCCCAATTGATAGACATTCCCTCATTTTTCCAATTCTTTGCTACCACAAAAAGAGTAGCTATAAGTATTTTTGCACAAACAGATCCTTTTCCCTCTTAAAAAATCTCTTTGGTTTACAGATCTAGTAGTGGTATTTCTGGGTCAAAGAGTATCATTCTAATAAATTTTTAGAGATTTTGTTAGGTGCTTTACCCTGGCCAGGATCCCATTTGCTTTAAGCCTCTGGTACTCTTTAATTGTATAGGTCATGGCCCTTCGCCCCTCCTCTTCCTGTGTGGTCCTTGATCATACTCACCCAAGAATCCTCTGCAAATGTCTTAACTAATGACCTGGAGGACTTAAAACGTTAAAAGAATCAAAATAATAATAGGTTTTTCTTTTCGTCCCTGACAGTGAAGAAGGGAAAAGAGTGGAAGGAAATTGTCAATATTTTGGATTACATGATGATATTTTTAAAACTAATTTTCATTAGTTTAAAATATAATAGTTCTGTAATTAATTTCTGTACCCTAGAACTCCAATTCCCAGCATCCCATGTTCCTTCTCACATTATGTGCTGATGTAGGGAGGATATAATTTTGGTGTAGCCTCACCTCTCTCTCTCTTTCAGTGATAGCATGCTGTGGAGGTGAGGTAAGGCAAGAGGCAGGAGAACTTGCTCACATGGTTTTAATTTTATTAGATAGTTTTTTTACTTTTATTTCAAGTGATTATTAATAAACTCTATAAAATATAATTCTTGAAGTGTTGGACATTGATTTAAATATTACATAGTAAAAAACTCCAAAGAACAAAAAACCTCTAATAGTGTTTTTAGAAGCTTAAGAAAGATGAACGATATGCTTTGTATAAGACTTTTCCACAGGATCACAGATCTAGAGCTGGAAAAAGATCATGGAGGTCACCTAGACCAACCCCTTCATTTTATAGATGAGGGAACAGAATCATATGAGTAGTGAATGGCAGAGTCAGGATTCAACCTGGTCCTGTGACTAAAATTCATTTGTCTTTCCATCTCTTTTTGCACTGTGCTTACTTCCATCTTCCCTTAAAGAAAGATACTATACTCTCTTATTATTACCATCATTTCCATTGCTATTATCACTGCTTTTATTGAAGTAGCTATTACTTAATAGTGTTTAAGATGGAGTAGGACTATTCCTCCTTGCAAGTGTGAAGATAGGATTTACTCTCCCCTTGCCTACTTTTAAATTTAATCATCCAAAAGCAGAAGACACCTCTACTTAACCATAGGTAGGGGAGCTTCACAAACTACTTGCTAAAGTGGTTTATACCTCCAGAAGTGACTGACTGCCCCCTAGGCAGTGCTAAGCAAATTAAAAGACTGCAAATGAAGACTCCCATAAAGTGGAGGAAGGGACAGGAAGTGACATGGAAAAAAGAATTATAAAAGCCCTGAACTTTTTGTCCAAGCACAGTTTCTCCTTTGGACTTCACCTTGGAGGAGCTCTGGCTTGGGACTTTGGCTTGGACTGGGATTCTGACTCTTGGACTGCTTCTGGTAAGACTGCTCTTGGATCTTCTTCCTTTGGATTATGGATTAGGTGAGTGAAAAAAGATGACCCTCCTTTCCTGGCTTCTGGAGATATTAGTACCCAGAGAGGCTGTGTGGGTGAAACAAATGCTTAATTCACCACTGGGCCCTTTGGCTGGGGTTTCTGGATCCAGAGTTTCTGGAGCCAGGAACTGGAGAAAATATTTAGTGTATTAGGTTAGATATTTTTTTCTATCCTCTTTTACATTTCTCTATTTTCACTCTTTCCCTACTTTTGTAAATTAAGCTGCTAAAAAGTCATTTTGACTTGAGCTGTATTAATTTTTTTAAAAATTGTGATCACATTCTCTTATATTAAGTCCAACCATAAATTTAATCCCTACATAAGCAAAGCTTTAAATAAGTCATGGAATATATGTCTGCAATGAGTGCTATTAAACCAATGGAGTATAATTTAAGGGATGATCATTGTTATTCCCATAACACATACAGAGAAACTGAGATCTAGAGAGACCAAGGACTTGAACAAGGGCTTAGAGTGAAACAGCAACTGGAACGCCTTGAATTCAGGATCCCAGAAGCAAATGATATTCCATATAAACTCTGCATTTTTAAAAGGATCCTAGTAGGAGTTAACCCAGGTTTTCTGAATTTTCAGAGTAGCTTCTAATTACCACTTGGTCAAGTTAGCTTGGCAGAACTAAAAATGCCCGGAGTATCTTCAAGAATAAACTCCCACACTGTTCTTTTAAAAAATCTGAAATAGAACATTATCAGAGTAGGTGTCGACTTCTCCTATGTGCCTCCATAGTAACTCAGAGAGAAGTGAGTGGAAAGTTAACAAAGGCTTGAAGAGCCCAGTCTTTTGTCAAGAAGTGTCTCTCTGGGAAAGACCTGCTGACTATTCAGAGATACAGTCGTCTGGCTTTCTTTTTCTCTTGAATATTTCATGGCAGCAGCGATGAGGAGAGGATTGCTCCCTGTGGTCTTCTCTTGTTGAATACATTGTGTGATTCTGCAGCAAAATAAACTGAGAAATGTCACCAATTTTTAAGGGAACTAGAGAAACAAGCCCATGTCTGAACACAGAAGGTGCTAAATATAGGGCTGTGGGCATTGTCTGGGCTTTTGAAGGAGCAAACAAATGAATAAAGAACCAGAGAGGCTTATGTAACTTTCTGTACCTTTGAGGTACAGTAATACCCAATGTTCATTCATTCAGTCAATCAGCAAACATGATTGCATGCTTATTGTTTAATAGGCATTCAGAATTACCAAGTGTATTGTCATAGTCCAGATTAACTGATTCGGGAAGATCCCACAAGGGCTGGTGATTAACCTGGCTCCAATCATAGGTTTCTTTGAAAGGTCTTTGGGACTCCGGGTCAGTCACAGGATCCTCTTGGTATTTATCTTGTCCTAAGGTCCCAGTTTGGTCCCTAAATCTAACCAGTCTCTAAAGGAGCAGAGATGGTTCAATGAATGTCCCATTGAATTATTGCTCATGGCAGTGCTCTATATACTTGTTTTATTTTTTTTTCTGGACCAAATTAAAACTGCAAAACCAATAAAAATCAATTGATGGGTCTTTTATGAAATCCAGTGCCATCTGATCTATCCTTTCTGAGGAGGACTGCCTCTTCCTCCTCCTTTCTGCTTCTAGAAAGCCCCTGGGATTTGAACCCAAGGAGTCTCACTACACTCCATGATAGACATTTTCCTAGATAGCTATTTCCAAGGAAGATTGTGACAGAAAAGATGCCTGCTGTGATGGAATACTTTTGTGCTATAAGGAATGATAAACAGGTTGATTTCAGAAAGAGCTGGAAAGACCTTCATGGACTCATGCAGAGTGAAATAAGCAGAACCAAGAAAACACTGTACACAGTAACAGCAATATTGTAGAATGATGAAATGTGATAGACTTTGCTACTAAGAGCAACAAAGATCCAGGACAATTCTAAGGGATTTATGACAAAGAATGCTATCCACCTCCAGAGAAAAAACTGTGGGAGTTGGAATGCAGATGAAAGCAGACCACTTATCACTTGTTTATTTGGGTTTATATTCTGGGGTTTCAGTTTTATATGATGATTCATTTACAAAAATCAATAATATGGAAATATGTTTTGCATGAAAATACATATATAATATAGATTGAATTGCCTACCAGCACCAGAACAGGGAAGGAAAAAGAATGGGGAGATAAGTTCAATCATATAACTTAGGAAAACATATGGAAATTTATTTTTACATGTAATTGGAAGTTTAAAAATAAAAAAATAAAGCTGCCTGCTGAAAGAATAGGATAGAGTAGGAGTAAAGAGCTCTAGTGTTAGACCTGGACTTCTAAAACATGGACTTGGGATAATTTGGATGGAGTCTTAGAACAAGCACCCTATCAAAAGCAGAATCAAAGAGGCAGCTAGGAGGTACAGTGAATAAAGAACCAGTCCTGGAATCAGGAGGACCTGGACTCAAATCTGACCTCAGACACTTCCTAGCTATGTGATCCTGGGCAAGTCACTTAACCTCAATTGCCTACCCCTTATTGCTCTTCTGCTTTGGAATTGATACTTAATATTGATTCTAAGACAGAAGGCAAGCATTTTTATTTTTTAAAAAGAAAAATAGAGCCAAGGCTTTCTTTGAAGCTGTTCACAAATTCAACCCTTCTAGAGTATTGAGTTTTGTCCAGGATATCAGGAATAGCTCAGACTGAGGACCTGAAATCTTTCAATGCTCCCAAAACAGATTGATCCACATCAAATTACCTTCCTGGGCTGAGTTCTGCAAGCTTCTGGGTCTGAGGAACACACCTGGGGCTAACTTCTGGTTGGAATTCCAGTAGACTGCTCTGGACTGAGCCAATATCAGACAGTTAGAAAGCTCTGCAGGTTCAGAATGACAAAATGTCAGGATCTCCTTTGGTTAGCATACCAGACCTGGTTATTTCCCTGCAGATTTCAGATGGCACTGGGGTCATCTGTCATTAGAACAGTAATATCTTTACTACTTGGACAGTACCAAGTTCTGCCACAAAACACCAGATACTCAAGGAAGGAACATAAAAAAAAACAGAAATGACTGACATTTACCTAGTGCTTTATGGTTTGCAAAGCACGTTATAGATATTATATAGAAAATATATAATTGTAAATTTTTATCATTATATTTTATTTATATATTTATATAAATATTGTTAATATTTATTACATATTATATTAATATGTTAAATAAATTTTAAAAGTGCTTTGCAAACCTTAAAGCGCTAGACAAATATATATATGTAAAAAATCTCACTTGATGTTCACAACCATCCATTGTCCTTTAGTCCTCAGATCCTCTATAGTGTGGAAGAGAGAAATTGGGAAAGCCTGCAATAAGGCAGGAATAGCTGGGACTGATGACCTGTCATTCAAACGAGCATTCTGTTTGGAATGTGACGGGGAGAAGCAGTTGGAGGAAGGGGAGGAGACCAACTGAAGTCTGTTATGTCTTTGACTTTGAAGACAGAAAAGTCTGTTGTGTCTCTTGTCTTTAGCCTTGAAGACTGAAGCCTGAAGGTGGTCTCTTGGCTTGGAAGACAGAAGAAAGAAGGAAAAAGTCCAGATATCTCTCTCTGATTTGCCCTGTTGTGATAGTGACTGAACTTCCAGATCTATCAGCCATTTTCCAAATTGAACTATATTCCACCATCCTTCAACCTAAGACTCATTATAGTTTTAGGGAAATCCCATACCCTCTCTCCTTCCAATTTGATCTTTCCTTTCTTCCCCAATAAACCCCTTACTTAATTTAGAGAAGAGAAAAAGTATTTATTTAAGACATCATAAAACTCATCCTGAGTTGATTTAAAAGACCAACAGAAGAAGGAGGTTGAAGGGAGGGAAGACAGGAAGATGGGAAGATGGGAGGAAGGGAGGAAGAAGGGGGGAAAGGAGGAAGGAAGAAGATTAACAGCCTGATCTGTAGTTATCAATTACCATTCAAATAATTCCCTCATTACAATAGTACCTGGCATATAAAAGGTCCTTAGTGAATGTGTGTTGAATTAGAGTACTATAGAACAATTGCCTTGGGACCCTAAAAGAGGTAACTGAAATACAGTGTGCACAGGTTATAGGCTAAGGACTCAAGCAATTTCTGTCATCTTGCCAAAAGCAGATCTTTGGTGGTCACCCAGGGAGTGAGTCCAGCCCAGCTGTAGGGCCTTCCTTGACCCTGGTCCCTTGTTTTAGGATCTAAATTCCAGACCCACCTGCAGAAATAAAAATTTAATGAATGGGAAACCAAGCACATACCCATCCCAATCCTCCCAATCAATACATCCCAATAGGATTGGGATGAAAGTCCTTGGTGCTCCAAGTTATAAATCCACTAGAGTCACTGTGGGTATAACAATGAGTTATGCTGACTCTTCATTTTTTAATTTATTAACTCAGTCTGCCTGGTGGGAATACAGGAATAAAATACACAAAAAAATTTACAAACAAGAAAATGAATATTTTAACCTTTTAAGAGAAATCCTTCTTTAAAGGTAATGAGAGCTCCTGGAAGCCTGTGATTCTTCCTACAGACTCTTAGAAAAAAAGTTAGCTTCCATTTTAAAATCAATATTGGGTATTGGTTCCAAGGCAGAAGAGGATTTAGTGACTTGCTTAGAAAGTATCTGAGGTCACATTTGAACCCAGGACCTGCAGCCTCTAGTCCTGGCTCTCCATCCACTGTGTTACCTCACCGTCCCATTGCAAATTGTCAACTTGGAATCTAGAAACTGTTAGGAAGGAAAGGACAGAGAGAGGATGGTTTTGCAGAAGTTGATGTGGCTGCATGCTAGGAATGTGGTGACCAGAGATTCTGGAACCTGGAGAGGGGTTTTGAAGCCCATCAACTGAAGGGACTTTTGCTTCCTGGTCCTGGAGCAGAGTGGAGAGGAGGTAGCTGATCTCTGTTGTTCCTGCTGTGATAAAATCTACAGTGAGGTTGAAGGGAATTGGTTAGACCTGCTGGGAAGTACCTTTGCTCACTAATAAGATTACATTGAAGAAGATCCTTATAACAACAAGCCTGAACTGATCAAGAGACAGTTGTTGGTGTGAGGGCTGAGGCCAGGCTCAGGGCTGGGCCCAGCTGGGTTGAACTCTGTCATCCAGAGTTCATTCCTCAAAATTCCTCAATATTCTTGTACAAAAATATTCATAGCTGCGCTCTTTGTAGTGGCCAAAATTGGAAAATGAGGGGATGCCCTTCCATTGGGGAATGGCTGAACAAATTGTGGTATATGTTGATGATGGAATACTATTGTGCTCAAAGGAATAATAAAGTGGAGGAATTCCATGGAGACTGGAACAACCTCCAGGAAGTGATGCAGAGCGAGAGGAGCAGAACCAGGAAAACACTGTACACAGAGACAAACACACTGTGGTACAATCGAATGTAATTGACTTCTCTACTGGCAGCAATGCAATGATCCAGGACAATCCAGAGGAACTTAGGAGAAAGAGCACTATCTACGTCCAGAGGAAACACTGTGGGAGTAGAAACACAGAAGAAAAACAACTGCTTGAATACATGGGTAGAGGGGATATGGTTGGGGATGTAGACTCTAAATGAACATCCTAATGCAAATACCAACAATATGGAAATAGGTTAAGGACACATGTAATATCCAATGAAATTGCATGTTGGCTACAGGAGGGGTTGGGGTGAGGGAAGGGAAAGAACATGAATCTTGTGACCGTGAAAAAAATATTTTACATCGACTAAATAAAATTTTAAAAAAAGTAAAAAAAAAAAGAGTTCATTCCTCAGCCATCTAAAGATTGTTACATCTTGGAAACCCAACAAAGGAGGACTAATTAGAGTTAGGTATAGACAGTAAGGCTTGGGGATCTTAGCTAGAGTCAGAAAGGGTTTAGGGAGCTTCAAGAAAAATGAAGAATTTCCCATGCAGAGTAATGTAGAAGGGGGGGGAGGGGCTAGTGAGACTTCTTAGAGCTAGGGAAACCTTGTTCCTTAATCCTCCTTCCTAATCCTTTATTATTATTATCAATAAATATTTTTACCTGTTTACCAACACTGCTGGGAGGCCTGATCTTGCACTCGTCCCTTACTTTACTGAGGGACACTGAGGGTTCACATCTACCTCAGTATACTGACTATTTCAAAACCCCAGTCTTGAGATCTTGAGAACCCCAAGTTTGTAGCAGTGTGAGGTCTTAGACCTCACATTTGACCTTGTCACATGAGAATTTCTCTGGAAGGGAAAGCCTCTTAGTCTCAGATTAACAATAGACTTTAAAGAGGGCAGCTGGGTAGCTCAGTGGATTGAGAGCCAGGTCTAGAGACAGGAGGTCCTGGGTTCAAATGTGACCGCAGACACTTCCCATCTTTGTGACCCTGGGCAAGTCACTTAACCTCCATTGCCTAGTCCTTACCACTCTTCTGCCTTGGAACCAATACCCAGTATTGACTGATTCCAAGACCTAAGGTAAGGGATTAAAAAAAAAACAACAGAAAAACAAAAGATCTTAAAGAAGTTTAGGTGTAGGTAACTAATTCAATCAGGTGTTATGTACCCTTTTTTGTCCCTGTAGTTTCTCCCTTTGTGTCAAAGTCCTTTCTGAAATAACTAATTTACTATACTTATATATATTATCTAACTTAACTGGGATAACTGTTAGGTTTAGGTGTGATATTTAGGGCCAGTAATATGGTTTGGGGAAGAGTAGTCAAGCTCAGGGCAGGCAGAGCAGACCCTGAGCTGATAAACACAGAGAAATATATATATATATATATATATATATGTGTGTGTGTGTGTGTGTGTGTGTGTGTGTGTGTGTGTATATATATATATATATGTGTGTGTGTGTGTATATATATATATATATATATATATATATACTGGACAGTTTAGATTTAACACACAAGGGAAAGGTGGAAAGGGGATTTGGGATTATCTAATCTAATTTTAATCTATCTATCCCCATCAGAACTAATAATCCCTGCAAAGGGATTTCTTCTTAGAGAATTCCCTACTCTACTTCTCCCTAACCCAAATCTACAATCCCTAAACTTAACTAACCCCCAACTCTATCCTCCTTTGTTAAAATAAAGGAAAGGGTCTGTGTCAAGCTTTGCTAAGGCCAGGGAAGGTCTTACATCCAAAAGAATCCAGACTTGATCTCAGTCTTGTAGCTGGATCAGGTTCATCAGGGTTAGCCTCAATGACAAACAGCAAAACAGGAAACCAGGAAAAGGATAGACTCCAAGAAAACTGCAGCTGACACCTCCAGAGATTTTCCAGAGACCCTCAACTGTCTTTTCTCCCAGTCGAAACCCCTTCCAAAGTTCTAGAATCTTCCTGCTGATTGCATGCCACTTCCCTGCAAAATGTCAATAATTCCTTACAGCATTTCCAAAGTAGCTGGGCCCTTGGCTGGATCTTCCCTTGTGTGTCCATTGTAAAGCACCAGCTTCTTCCTGATAATCCTGTCTAGGACTCCTCCTGTGTTTGCAGCCATTATAAAGCCAATCAAGTATACTCTCTCATCCTCAGTTCCCCTAAAAGGTATATGTTCCCAAATTCTTTTATTCTTTGGAGCTGTCAGTATTTTATTTTGGCCCTGGGTTGGCACAGTGGCCAGAGCAGCCAGTGTCTTCGGGCTCTGAGTGGGTTGTAGCAGGGGGGTCTGTGTGGAAGCCTTGAGGAAAGTACTGAACTCCTCTCCTTAATTAAAGAGTGGTTTTTCTGACTATTTATTGGTTATGTGTTTTTTTGCAGCTTAACAAGACATATTTAAGACAATCAGCCCACAGTCCCCTGGGCTAAGGGTGTCCTGCATCCTTAATGCCAATAGGAAGATGAACTCAATCAAGTAGGACGGACTCTGCTAGCCACATTGCTTCAAACAGCTCTCTGAACTGGTGGTGGTCACACATTGCCAATGCCCACCTCTAAACCTCCTTCTCTGAGGAAAGAAGTCTATTCAGCTGGCCAGATTCAATAGCCCCAGGGTTTATCCTGGCCAGATCATGGCTGTAGTCTTGTGCTCATTTGGAGCATGGCAGCTCAGGAAGAGCAATGTTAACCTCACGTTGGTGAAGCTGTGGCAGAGGTGTGGAGCCAGCACTTGGGGAGCTGCTCTGTTCCCCCTCTTCCCAGTGGCCAAGATCACTTTCTGCATGCCCCACCCCTCTGTCCAGGGCCTCAAAGCAATCACTTTCTCCCTCAACTCTCTCTAATAATCTGGGGGCTCACAGAGAGTTTGAATTTGCCCTCTGGGCACTCAAACCCCTTAAAGGTTTGCCAACGCTGAGAGTGACTGGTGGAAAGCAGCCAGGACAGCCAAGGGCCTCAAGAGCTTGCCATGTAACAGTCCTAGAAAGCTTTCAAAGCATAGGGACCAAGCACAAGAAATCAAAGCCCTTTGGGGATGGAGTGAGGTGTACCCCTCAACCCTCTTGTCCTGTCTGGTGCTTTCAGTGAGCTGATGGAGGCTTCCAGAAGACAAGCATACAAGACAAGACTTAGTCAGTTACCAAAAAAATGGTTTTCTTATCTACTTAAGCAGTAGTTTGCAGGATATTAAATATGAAAGAAGAATAGGAATACAACTACTTGTCCCACTATCATTTCTGACATCCACTGAAAAATATGGGAAGGACAATATTAATAATGATGATGATGATGATGATAATAATAATAAATCCTAATACTTTTATTCAGTTACCAAAAAACAGTTTTCCTATCTACCTAAACAGTAGTTTGCAGAACATTAAGTATGAAAGAAGAATAGAAATATAGTCATTTGTTCCTCTATCCTTTCTAGCTGAACTCCACTAAAAATTTGGGAAGAATGATATTAATAATAATAATAATGATTATAATAAAAAAAACCTCAATACTTTTTTCAGTTATAAAAAAACAATTTTCCTATTGTTATGGGGAAATTAGTAAATGGGGAAGGTTTATACAAAGGGGAAAAACACACTTAAATAAGTGAGTTTGTTAACAAAGATAGGGATGATAGGGAAGGAAATTGCCCCAAGATATTTAACCCACTATAGTTAATTTCCTATGCTTAACTTGTCTAACTAACTCAACTAAAGCTTTTCTAAGAATAAGTTCAACAGGAAACCCAGAATCTCTCACACAGAGGCCTTGGTGGGTCAGATAACAGGAATCCAGTTGTTAGTTCTCAGATGTTCCAGGAAAGAGAGACAAGCTCTTCTAAAATCATTCTGTCCACCAGTGTATGGGGAACTTCCTCTTGGCCTCTGCTTGATGGTATTATAAGGCAGACAGCTTGATAGATGGATTTGTCCAGGGAGAGTCTCAGATCCACACCTCCAGGCTTGAACTCCAGCACCAGACTTACAGTTGGAAACCTCCTTCTTCAACAGCTTAGAACTCTGACCCAGCCAGCTTTTGGAGAATTCTGAGGCATGAGGGCTGTCAATAAATTCTTTGCAGCTTCTGTGCACTTTGTAACTTCTCTCTCTACACTACCTAAGCAGTAGTTTGTAGAACATTAAATATGAAAGAAGAATAGAAATACAGCCACTTGTCCTTCTATCATTTCTATCTAAACTCCACTAAAAAAATATGGGGAAAACAATATTAATAATAATTATAATAAATGTGAATACTTTTATTCAGTTACAAAAGAGCAATTTTCCTACTGTAAGGGCCAGAATGTAAGGGGTAAAATTATGATTGGACTGAATTTATCAGAATGTGGTCGTCAAGAATTTAATTAACTCCAAATGATTGTTTAGCAATTTATTTAAAAAATATAGAAAGAATGAAAGAAAGAAAATCAGAAAGAGGATAGGGAAAGACGATATCTTAACCTAACACACTAAGTATTTTGCTCTGGCCCCTGGCTCAACCCAGGCAGGGCTAATCAGTTCTCAGCTGGACAAGGACCTGGGGATGAATAAAGCAAAGGCTTCAGTCAGGAAGCCTCTCTCAAGAAGGGAGGCCTCTCCTGAGGTTAATCCCTTCAGAAAATACAGGAAAGGAGTCAGCCTTTTCCACTCACCCACTTGGTAGTTCAAAGGGAGAGATTTAAGAACAATCTCATCAAGCCCAAGGTCTCAGGTCCAGTAAACAGGTTCTTCATCAACCTCCAACTCAAATTGGGAACTCTGAAGAACGAAGAACTCCCCACAGGAAGTTGTAACTCCTTTTTAAAGATGCTTCTTTTGTGTCACTTCCTGTGCCTTCCTCCACTTTTAGGTGTACCAATTATAGCTAAAGCTTCACTTAGGACTGCCCACGGGGCAGTCAGTGGGTTCTGATCTGTCACCCACTATTGCACACATGGTTCATCTACACTTTTGGTGATTAAATCTAAAAATGGGCAGGGAAGAGTTAATCCCATCTTCACACTACCTACTTAAGCAGTAGTTTATAGAACATTAAATATGAAAGAGGAATAGGAATACAGCCATTTGTCCCTCTATCATTTCTATCTGAACTCCACTGAAAAATATGGAAAAATATTTATAATCATAATGATAATAATAAATTCCAATACTTTCATTCAGTTACAAAAAAAGGCTGTTAGTTTCTCTCTTGTGCATCATTCTATAGAGCAATTTGTACTGGAAAGCAGTAAAAAAAAGAACAAGATGGATAACAAATTTTTGTAATAGTAAAATGGATGATAAATTTGAAAAATATTTCATAGTGTAATAGTTAGTTCTCTGGTCTTGGAGATAGGAAAATCTAAGCCCCAATTCTGCTTCTTCCACTTACTTGTTTTGTGACTGGGAAAGTCACTTAACCTCTGTGAGATTCAGTTCCCTCATCTGTAAAATGAGGGCAGTTGGACTCCATGCCCTCCAAGGTCCCTTCCAACTCCAAAGTTAGGATCCTTTGATCCTAACAAAAAGTTGTACAATAACAAAAGACAAGGCCCTGCACTCCAAGCCAGCTCTATAATGATGACTAATAGGTTGAGAGCTGGGAGAGACCACTGAAACACCCGGTTCCACTTCCTCATTTTACAGATTAGGAATTGGAGGCCCAGAGAGGTTGCACCTCGCCCAAGGTGACACAGATACTAAATGTCAGAGATGGGATTTGAACTCAGGTCTTGTGACTCAATGCTCAGTAATCTTGATGCCACTTATCTTGCCAAAAAAGAAGAGAATGAATAGATATTTTTAGAGAGTATAGTAAACAAGTTACAAACTCACAAAAATACATTTGTAACAAACATAGGCCACTAAAATCTGACCATGTTTATGCTCCCACTGGATGTGTCAAGTGGTTTACTTCTGGAGGGGGCCTTTGAAATAGCTGAGAGGAAAGAATGGAATGCAAAGACCCTCCTTGAGGAGCATCCGCAGAAACGCAGCCAATCAAGTCAACAAATGGGTGTTAAACAAAGAGTGGAGTCATAGAGCTTCTCTTAGGGACACGGAGGTTTTGTGGCATTAAAGGCAGGGTTCCTGCCTCCAGAAATTACAGCTAGGTTACCCCAAAGGAGCCCAGATGTAGTGATTAATGCTCACTATACAAGGAAATGACAGAATCTGTGTTACAATACACCAGAGCAGGCTGTCAACGTCTACTGCCTACTTACCGCTTAGAAGGACGTCGCTGGGTGTATACAATTACAAACCAGAAACTTACTGTTCTTGGTAAGCTACCAGACAAAAAATCCCCGAACTACAAATGAGCGTCTCTCTCCTTTCCAATTCATCCTCCTTATGGCTGCCCAAATGATCTAACTCAGCACAAATCTGGCCGGGAGCGAATCCTCCATTCAAGAAACTCCAATCTCTCCCTCTTGACCTCAGATTAAACCGCAGCCTCTTCTGTTTGGCTTTTAAAGTTCATCCGATTCTGCCTCCAAACAAACTTTCTGGGCTTTTTATATTTTCCATTTTTTTGGAGTTTCACTATACATTACAGTCAAATTCGGTGCAGTTGTTTTTCAGTCTTGGTGACCCATTTGGGATTTTCTTGGCAAAGATCCTGGAGTGGTTGGCCATTTCCTTTTCCAGCTCATTTTGCAGATGAGGAAACGGAGGCAAAAAGGGTTTAAAGGGATTTGTCCAGGGTCTTGGAGCTAGTAAGTGTCTTGTCTGGATTTGGATTTGAACCCAGGAAGAAGAGTCAGAAATCTTTACACTGCAACAGTCAAATTCTCCAATCCAGGAATCACTAACCTTTCCACAAGATTTGGTCTTCCTAGAAAAAATGCCAGAGCAAAGAACCTCTTTCCACCTTAGTGGAAAGCCAGATCCAGAGAGAGACAGTTAAAAAACAGTCAAACCCCAATATCCTTTTTCAGAATCTTCCCCCCTCCCCCACCCCTTAGGGTTTGTATCCCAATTCTCCTCCTTTCCTTTTTTTTTTTTAAATTTTTTTTTAAACCCTTACCTTCCGTCTTGGAGTCAATACTGTGTATTGGCTCCAAGGCAGAAGAGTGGTAAGGACTAGGTAATGGGGGTCAAGTGACTTGCCCAGGGTCACCCAGCTGGGAAGTGTCTGAGGCTCTCCTCCTTTCCTTTTAAAGATAATCCATACAGTTTTCTTTGTCCTTTATTTACATTCTTACAATACCTTTTTTTTTTTGTGCAGGTTATTTTTCCTCCATTGAATGGAAGCTTCTTGAAGTCAGGGACTGGCTCTGCACCTGGCATAGAATGAATTCTTCATAAATACTCGTTGAATGTAAAATGAGAGGTTTGGACTAGGTGATCTCTAAGGTTCCCTTCAGCTCTAAAATTAGGATTCTTCTCCAACCATCCCACAAATTTATTTTATTGATAGAAAATCCTGATCCTGGAGCTCTTATCCATCCTGCCTATTGATTAAAACAGAGTCACTATAGCTTGGCATTCAAGGCCTTCTTTCATCCGGCTCCTCTTTACCTTCACAGCCTTACCCAATATTGTTCCCTTTTATAGACATGTCACAGTGGCCAAACTACATTTCTTGTTCTGCCCTGAATATAGGATCCATTTTCCTGTATCCAGGTCTTTTTTTTGCACATGCTGTTCTCTAGACTGAGAATGCCCTTCACCTCCAAACTCTACCTTTGCTAATCCTACACATCTTTAAGGCTCAGGATGTCACCTTCTCCATGAAGTCATCCATGATCTACCTCTCAAGCCATTCATTAATCATCTCTAAACTGAGCTCATAGCACTTCATTTCTCCTCCTCTTGTGTATTGATTATGGACTGATTTGTCTTATTATTTTATTTATTTTTTCAAAACCTTTATCTTCCATCTTAGAATCAATACTGGGTATTGGGTCCAAGGCAGAAAAGCAGTAAGAGCTAGGCAATGGTGGCTAAGTGACTTACTCAGGGTCACACAGCTAGGGAGTGTCTGCATCTAGATTTGAACCCAGGACCTCCCATCTCTAGGTCTAGCTCTCAATCCACTGAACCACTCAGCTGCCTTCTGTCTTATTATTTTCAATTGACTTGCATGCGTGTATTAAGCATTTACCATGTACCTGGCACTGTGCCAGATGGTACAAAGTACAAAGAATGAAACGTCTACTCAAAGGAGATTACATTCTAATGGGAGAGAGTACAAAAATAATATGCCCAGCATGCACATAAAGTAAGTAAATTCACACGTACATATAAGTTTTTCCTTTTCTATATGATTGTAAAATCCTTTAAAGCAGATGTGAGGCTCACCCTAAAGGGGAGGAAAGGCCCTAGAAGCCCCTCACTAGGTATACAGCTCCTGCAGGGCCCAAGTGTAGAAGCATCACAGACCAACATCCCTGTGGTCTTAACTGTTCTAGGACCCTCGCGTAGCCCCAGGCACATGAAGCCCCACTAGAGAAACACACACACAACGACATAGATGGGCCATCAGGTGGACCACCAGGAGGATGCTCACAGAAAGGAAAAAACCAGTGCAATGAGAATTCTATATGAATCCCCCCTCTTTCTCTGTCTCTTTCTGTCTCTCTGTCTCTGTCTCTGTGTCTGTTGTCTCTCTCTCTCTCTGTCTGTCCCTCCCTCTGACTGTTTCTCCCTCTCTCTCTCTTCCCCCCTTCTCTCTCTCTTCTTCTTTCTTCCACTCTCTCTCTCCCTGAGTCTCTCTATCTTTGTCTCTGTTTCTCTGCCTCTGTCTTCCCCCCCTCCTCTCTCTTCTCTTTCTCTCTCTCTCTCTCTCTCTCTCACACACATTAACACAAATGTTGGACACTGTGATTCACCCATTGAGTCTTTGCTGCTGGAGAGGCTAATGGATGGATTGACTGGGAATTCTGAGGTGCTGTAAGGGTTAGGTCGTATGTCTATAAGGTCTGGCACCAATATGGTAAAAGCCCAGGGAGCAGAGGTTTACCAACCTGACTAAGAAGATGTGAACTGGTTTAGGTCAGACAAAAAGAAGGAAAGAATGCTAATTGGTAATACAGAGGACAGTTTGGTTGCCTATTGGACAGAATGTCAGCCTTGGATTTAGGAAAATCAATCTTCTTGGGCAAATCACTTAACCCTCTTTGCCTCAGTTTCTTCATCTGTAAAATGAGCTGGAGAAGGAAATAGCAAACCATTCCAGTATTTTTGCTAAGAAAACCCCAAATGGGTTCACAGAGAATCAGATATGACTAAAACAGCTGAACAAAAACAACATTGGGACAAGCCTCCATGAAAGGGGTAAACCCAATCTCAAACCAAATTGATTATTCAATAACTCTTGATTTACCCATTTTATCCAGAACATATTACTCTCATTTTATTCAGTTGATTTAGAGATATTTATAGAAGTAACCTTGTATAGAGTACCAGTTTAATGTTAAATAGCAAGTGTTTCAAAAAAGTTTCAAGTAAAAAAAATGAAAGGCAAAGTATATTGCTTTATTTGGTCTGTCTGAGATAATCTGCAATGAACAAAAAAGATGACAAGAATTAAAGAGGAACTGCAGTTGCCTTGCAAAGAGAAAGCATATTTGGTGACCACATGACAGCATATGACTCAGCAAAGATCTGCTCCCAAATTCTAGTTTATTTGAGAAGGTATAGTGCAGTGGGGAATGTTGAACCTATTGCGACAGAAAGACCCTAGTTCAAATCCTGTGTCTGATGCTTAAATACCAATGGGACCTCTTAACAAGCCCCAGTTTACTTATTTATAAAATGCTTATAAAAAGGGAGAAATAGTATATACCTGAGAGTTCATATTATAAAGATCAAATGAGATAATACAATTAAGGTCCTTTGTTAAACTTTGAAGTGTTTTTTGGTCACTTATTCAGATAAATGTCATTTGACAATTATAGCTTATTTTTTCCTCTGAATAGCAAGTTATATAGATTTTAAAAATTTCCTAATGGAAAATGAAGTTCGAATCTGGCCTCAGACACTAGCTGTGTGTTCTTGGGCAAGTTACTTAACATCTGTTTGCCTTAACCCAATGGAGAAGGAAATGGTAAGCCAGTTCAGTATCTTTGCCAAAAAAACTCCAAATGGGGTTGGATACAACTAAAATAATGGAAAAACAACACTTGCAAAGGGGAACCTAGAAGTGACATACAAACCATCTCAAAGAGCAAAGGGGCATAATTTATAAATTGCATTATATATTAATGAAAAAATCGCATCCTGGTAATATGTGCTGAAACTGAGGAAGTCATCTAGGCTTTATTGCCAGGGCCTTTTGGTCCAATGATAACGTAAATCTCAAACAACTTCCAGACATCCGGACCAGCAGATTATCCCTGAAAGGTGTTGATGATTTTGAGATGATGTGTACATGTTAACTTTAAAGTTTTACTGATAACTTTGAAATCATTTGGATATGTTAATGAACTAACCCCAAGGAAGCATAGATAAGAGTCTATTTGCTTAAGAAATCTCTAAAAAATAAGACCTCAAACTCCAGTCCCCTCCACCCCCCTACTCTGCCAGCATCTTTTCCATCTCTGTGGGCGCCATGCTGCCTAGAGCTCCCAGCTCTACTCCATGGGTACACAAATAACACTTTCTGCCTCTCTCTCCATTCTCTTCCTCACCACTGCCTGCCTGCCTTTGTCACCCCTTCTCCTATCCCCATACATCTGCCTCTGTACCCTTTTTCCCCACGTGTCTCTGTATTGTTTGTGCCCTTTGCCTCTACACCCTTTGTATCGTATTAAAGTGTGATTGTAGCCCCATTTTCTGCTTCTGTCATGGTCTTTCCTGGTGAGCATGCTTATTCCCATTTTACAATTTCATAAATTAATGATCAATTCAAGATTGTAAAAAAAAGTCATTGAAATATTTTCTTAAAATGCACAAAAGAGTACAGAAGGGAGTCTATAAGGAATCATAGACAAGTAGTATAGCTTCAGAAGTATAGGGGCAACAAGGTGGATCAGTGGATAGACAGCCAGGCCTGGAGTGGGGAGGATCTGGATTCAAATTTCACCTGGGATACTTCCTATCTGGGTTAGTTGCTTAACTCTAATTGTCTACCCCTTATAGTTTTTCTGCCTTGGAATCAATCCTTAGTATCTGTTCAAAAATAGAAAGTGAAGATTTATTTCCATATCCTTTATTTATTTATTTTTTAGTTCCATGTTATTCATTTTTATAAGTGAATAATCTTATAAAACCAAAACCCCAAATCATATACCCAAATAAACAAGTGATTAATCAAATATTTCCATCTGCATTTATATTCTAACAGTTCTTTCTCTAGATGTGAATAGCATTATTTCTCATAAGTCCCTCAGAATTGTCTTGGATCATTGTATTGCTGTTCGTAGCAAAGTCTATAAAATTTTATTGTCCCACAATATTTTAGTTACTGGTATAATGTTCTCCTTGTTCGGCTTATTTCACTCTGCATCAGTCCAAGAAGGTCTTTCCAGCACTTTCTGAAATCATCCTGTTCATCATTCCTTATAGTACCATAACATTCCAATACCATCATATACCTCAGTTCGTTCAGCCATTCCCAAATTGAAGGACATCCAGAAGGTGAAGATTTTAAAAAAATTTAAAATAAAAAATATATGCATGTAATGAGATGCATTTTTGGATATGCCACTATGGGGATTTGTTTTGCTTTACCATTCTTATTTTTCTTCTAGGGCTTTTTTTTTCTTTTTCAGAAGGGAGGGAAAGGTGAGAAAGAAAGAAACCAAATGCGTATTAGTTCAAAAATATTAATTTTTTAAAAAGAAAACTTTATATTATAGAGATTCATAGGTTTATGTTAAAAAAGAATATGGGCACAAGCTTTCCTTCCACCCAAACAAGTAGGTCTGAATTGCTGAGTTTCAGGCCAGTTTTTGAAGTCAGAAAGAAAGTCTGAGAAAGCAAGATAGAGTAACCAACTTACTTTCATAGACCACAAAGAAGGGCAGCTGACTCCCAGTCAGGAAGTCATCAGAGGGCGTTCCAGGGCTCTGATACTAGTGCCCTAGAACCAGCGACCAGGCTTACATTGGATGGGGTGGTGCCCTTTAGTTTCCTCCAAACAAGAGACACATGCACTAATTTTTATCACATTGGGAAACAGCCTGATTAGTGAGTCTCTTAAAGCAAGAAAAATGAAAAGGGAGTTAAATTAGACCACTAGTACTTTCACCACCCATTTCCCTGAGCAACTATCTCCCTTCAATGTATCCCAGGGAGTGTTGGTCTTGGCTCTTCTTAGACTTCTCTGGACTAATCCTGACCATCCCCTACGCCTAGCTATAACAGTGTACACCAAATCACTCAGGACAGGAAGTTAGATGAGTGGTGACAACACCAATAGGAGGTACACTGACTAGGTTTCTCAAAAGGGCACTGATAATGGGGTGCAAGCAATAGGGGCTCAGTGAGTTCCATTAATTGCATCATTGCCTCCCAACACAGGGCCTGGTCTCAGCTGCCATTTTTTCCTCAGTTTCTTTTCTGACTCAAACAGTAAGATTCCTATCCTTCATTCACTGTCCTTTTTTGATACATCCTTCTTTCTAGGTCAACAGAAGTTTCTGACCTTGACATAGCCTTCTGGGAGTTGTAATTCTCAAAGAGAACTCAGGAGTGACACGTCTTTGTACACCAATAAGCCCCTTACTCAAAATAGCTTCCCATTTGCCATTTCTATGTCGATGTGAAATAGGGTTGACTCTAGGGGACCTACCCTCCTCCTATTCTGCCACCATGTTCACTTTGTTCCTTGTGGTGAATACATTCCTTTCTTCTACTCATGGCTCATCCTAAAAGGTGGTGCCCAGAACCGAACATAGCACTGACCAGGGCAAGGTGCACCTCTTCACTAGTTAGATGGTACAGTGGATAGAGTGAAGGACTTGGAAACAGGATAACCTGAGTTCAAACCAGCCTCAGACATTTCCTAGCTATGTGACCCTGGGCAAATTTCCATTTCTTCTTCTATAAAATGGGATGAATAAGAGCACTTATGTCCCAGGGTTATTTTGAGGCTCAAATGAGATATTAATGATATAGTACTTAGTACTGGCTCAAAGTAAGTGCTATACACATTCTTGTTTCCTTCTTTTTTCACCTGCTTAGTTTTTACCCATTCTCCTCCATTAACACCTTACCTGATTTCTGAGATGAGAGAGAACTTTTCCCTTTGCACCCCACATAAGTCAAAAAATTTACCTAGTAGGCACACCAGCTTCCAGCTTAATGAAGGCATTGTTTTTTACAGCCACAAGTAGAAAGCTTTCCATGTGGAAGGAATTCTATGGAGAAACTTCTTATCCAATTATGCCGAGATGAACAATTTTATACTCTGAAGGGGAAAAAAATAAAACAAAGGTCTTAAATAAGACAAATGGAGCTATTCAGAGTTGAGAGATTAATGGAGGAATACAAAGTCGACAAGATAATGGAGGCATACAAGATGGAATCCCTGGAGTTCAACAGCTATTTAGATTTATAGATGTAAGGCAGGATTTGTTAGAATGTTCTGAGAAACAAGTAGACTACTGATTAGGGCAGGTAGTATAAGCACTACCATTGTTCTGAAGAAAATATACTTTCCCATGGAAAAGAAATTGCTCCTCCATAGTTTACCCATAAGCCTTTTCCAGCAATGTCAAGCCTTGGGATCTATCAGGGCCAGAATTCTGATTCCACACAGAGGGAACACTTTGTTTTGTGTATCTTAGTTATCTGTGTTAGTGACTTAGTCCCCTTCTAGGCTACAAGCTCCAGGTCGGCAGAGGTTTATCTTACATAAATTTAGAGTCTTCCACAAAGCCCCACAAGGTGCTCATCTGTCAGTCAGCCATTTATTCAGCACCCACTATGTGCCAGTCTAAGAGCTGCATAATCCACCAAGGGCTGTATCATACACAGAAAGACTTCCCCTGCCCTCAAGGAGCTTACAGTCTAATGCAAGAGACAGCTACAGACAACTACATACAAATGAACTCCCTAAGGGCAAATTGGACACAATCAACTGAGAGAAAGCACTAGAATTAAAGGGGATTGGGAAAAATATTTGTTGGATGAATATGTGAAAAAAAATGTTGCAAAGGCAAGGAATACCCATAGGAATGAGTCTTCCTAGCACTGAACCCTTAAAATAAACAGACTCCCCCAAACCAAAAACAATAATGGAGACACAATGTGAACTAGAAAGACTTCTTCTTCCATCCCAGGAAGGCAGTGCTCAGAGTGTTTCTCATCCTTTGAAACTCTGATGCCAAGTCCTTGACTCAGCAGTGAGACAGCGCATCCTTCCTGATGTAGGAGGGTCCTATTTTGAATCCTTTTAGGGGACAGAAGTGTCTCATTGATTGTGAAGTGGGAGTATTGGCCCCATGTTCTCTTTGGGAACTCAGTCTGAGCTCAACAACTTGCAGGGTGTCTGGTTTGAAAGGAGGCTGGGAATTCAACAGAAAAGTGTATGATGAAGGCTCTGGTCTAAGTGACAGAGCCAGAAAGAGGACTGGGGAAGAAACAGGAGCCAAGATGTGGCACATCCTGACTGTAGGTAGTCATACCAGGAAGCGACTATATTTTTTATTATATTCCCCTGGTGTCCCTACTGATACTCTGCAGAGCAGGGATTATAACAACAACAACAACAACAACAATAAACATTTATAGAGCATCTTAAAATTTGCAAAGCATTTTACAAATATAACTCATTTTATCCTCATAACAATCCTGTGTGGTAGAAGCTATCCCCATTTTACATAGGAGAAAACTGAGGCTGAAGTTAAATACTTACCCAGGGCCAAGCAGCTAGATTCTGAAGCAGGATTTGAGCAACTTGACTCCAAGTCTAGGACTATATCCCCTGTGACAGTTAGCATCCTGCAAGCCTAGCACACGCTCAGTGCCGATGCTCTGTTGTCCTTATATGCCGCCATATGTGACCAGGCTACTCTCACTTTGGTGTGGGAGGTAGCAGGCTAAGTCCCAAGTGACTAACCTGGAGAGGAGACCAGTGCTCCTACCAGGGATGTGTGGGGAGGAGGCAGCTTAGGGAAATGGGTGGTGAGAGTGCTTCTTGCTATGTTGAATGCTTTATAATTGACTTTGTATTCTACTCTCAATAAATGTTCTTTGCTTTACTGGACTGTGATTTATTCTGGCTCGATGAGGTAGAATCCATGGAAAATACGGTTCATGAGCTATGGATTATAATAGAAGATTTTCTTTTGAGAATCATAGGCTTAGAGGCAGCAAAAGGGGGCACATTTGGTGTCTCTGGTGCTAACTATATAACATTTTTTAAACCCTTACTTTTTGTTTTAGAGTCAATATTGTGTATTGGTTCCAAGGCAGAAGAGTGGAAAGAGCCAGGCAATGCGGGTTGAGTGAGCAGAGGGTCACACAGCTGGGAAGTATCTGAGGTCACATTTGAACCCAGGATCTCCCATCTCTAGATCTGGCTCTCAATCCACCCAGACACCTCACTGCTCCTCATATAACCTTTTAAGGTTTTAAGAAGTGAACACCTTCCTTGAGATCTTTGGTTAACTACCATAATTCTATTTCTTTTTTTTTTAATTTTATTTAATTAGATGATTTAGAATTTCAGTCATAATTTTAGAAGAAAGATGATGATCCATGTCATCCATCTCTAAACAGAAGACATGAATTCAAGATGAGGGTAGAGGCATCAATTTGATCATGGACAATGTGAGAATGTGTTTTGCTTGAGTAGGCACATTTGTTCCAAAGATTTTCTATTTCTTTAAATCAGGAGAGTGACAAGAGAGAAAACAAATGCTCAGGAATTGGAAAATAACGAAGTAGAGATATTGTTTTGCCTTAGGCCTTTAGAAAGAGAAATGTAAAAGTCCTGTCTGCCTACTGTGGTAAAGAGTATCAGAACTCAACTAGCAGGCTGCTACATGCTGTTAAGTAAAAGACAAGCACTCAGAAAATCCATTGGTCACAGGAGGACTACAAAGAAAGTCAATGGAAGAGTTTAATTTGCATGTTCTCCTAGCAATCATAAAATTTACTTGACACACTATGTTCATAAGCACACAATCTAAAATTGGCCTTGGGAGTCTTTGCTGGACCTTAATGACATTGCAAAGAGTTAATACTATTTTCTCCTTGTGGAAATAGCCCCAAGAATAGAAGCATCTGTGGGCCCCAGAAAACATTTGAAAATTGCATCCCCTGTGATTTACTACTCACTGGAGGTGTCAAGTCTTCCCTGTGATAATAATTTATATTTTTATAGTGCTTTAAGATTTAGAAGGACCTTTCCTCTTAGCAACTCCATGAGTTCAAACATTACTATCATTGCTAATTTAGAGACAACAAAGCTGAAGCCTTAAAGAGGTTAAGTGATTTGCTGTCACACACAGAGCTAGTAAGCATCAAAGCCAGAATTTATACCAAGGAGTTCTAACCACAAGACCTTTGCTTTCCCACTTTACTGGAATGCCTATCATGTGACTTAAAAAACAAACAAACAACCTCTTTGCCATATTGTAGGAAATTTTTCTAGTGCTAAAAGTATGTGTTTTATAAAGCAGTGTTTAAATATATCCCTTGTTGTGCCCCTTCTCTAGAGGGTGACATGATGTTTTGGAAAGGGCACTTATTCTGGAGTTCCTCTGGATCTAGCTGTGAATTCCAGTTCTTCTGCTGATAACTGTGATTTGGGACAAGTTGTGCAACCTTTCTGAAACTCAGTTTCCTTTTCTGTAAAATGAAGTACAGTAGAACCTCACTTAAATGACCAATATTTTCCAAGACCCTTTGCGTAAGTCGAAAATCTCTCTTGAATAAGTATCTCTTATATGCACACACATAGGCACATTATGACTTCTCTTGGGCTTATCAGAGCTACCATCATCACTACACATGTACTTTGGGGTCATTATTAATAACTAAATAGCTTTAATGAAACAAAGAAAAGCACTGCTCTGATGTGGACATGACTTATTACAACAGACAAAGATTGATGTGGGAGCTGTTTGGCACAAAATAGTGTAATGAGTCACACTAACGCTTTTCAGAGTGAGAATGAGCATGATTGAGCTGTGAGACTTTATGGCTTGGGGAAATGGCATAGACTTAGCACATAATTAAAATGTTTATTCTATGTATTTTTCTGCCTTTATTTTTTCAATTGCCAATCACATATGCCTGAATTCACATGTGTTGAGTTCATGTAAGATGAATTTCTGGAGTTTGTGTAATAAATTTGTAATGAACTCAGCTGGAATGGCTGCATGGGGTGTAGGAGTGAAGGCTATGTGGATGATGGGAGTATTTCTAAGGCTGAGGCTTGGCCAGGTACAATGGGCAAAATGATAAGGGAATTTTTCAAGAGAAGAGGACTGTGTAGAGTTGAATTGGTTCACCCAAGGGTCAAGATGGGGGAAAAGAGAAGAGAGTGGCTAGTACAGGGAGAGAATGGAAAGGTCAAGGCACTGGAAGTCACAGTGTGGGCAAAGAGTAGATTTAAGTAAGGGAAGGCAAAGGGAGAGGTGGAAAGCCAATAGATTTTGGTTAGATAAGGGAACTTTAGAATTCTTTAACTTGGAAGATTTGAGGCTATGGCAAGCAAGGTCAAGAGTATGACAATCTTTGTGTGTGGCTTAGGTAAGGTGGAGGAGTAGGTCAAGGAAAGTGAATTTGAGGAACTGAGTGGTTACAGTGTTAGAGGGAGAATTGTGTATGTTGAAGTCTTCTTGTATAGGGACAGGAATTGGGGGGGGGGAGAAAAATTGTGAGTCATTTACCAAACTCATTGAGGAAGGAAGAAGAGTGAAGGAAGGACAGTGACCTGTTGATCTATAAACAGTAGCTATCAGGATTTTGATTGGGTGGTAGAAATGAATAGTGTGAGTCTCAGAGGAGGAGAGGTTACTAAGTGATGGAGGTAGAGAGAGAACAAAAAAGTGGCACTGGAGAAAAAGGAATATTTCAACTCTTCTGTTGGAATTAGTTAGCTGAGAGGAATTTATGGAGGTGCTATAAAGGGGCATTAGTGAGGCTGTGTTATTTGGGAAGATCCAGGCTTCTTTAATAGTTAGAAGGTGGAAGGAGTGGGAAAAGAAAATATTTAGGATGGGAGGAAGTTTGTTGCCTATGAAACAGGCATTCTAGAGGGCACAGTGGGATGAGGAGATGCTGTTTGATTGTAATTTTTGGGTAGGAAGGTTGTGGTAGGGGAATAAAGAATCTAGTGGGGGAGGATGAGGAATGAGGTTTGCATGATGATTGATAGGAGTTCAGAATCATTGGAATGTTTAGGTTTTGACCAGATGTGAGACTATTCATCATAAAGTGGGAGGAATCATTTTTCTTCCCAATGGAGATTAGAGATCAAGTTAGAGGGAAGTACAGCAAGTGATGGAAGGCACAAAGTTGGATGATCAGAGGAGAGGCCCCTTTTCACTATTCTTCTTTCTAAAGGCTGGATATTAGGCAGGAAATGGTATAACAAGAGACAGTTGCCAAATCTGCATAGCAGAAGGAGGAAGTTTCATTTCCAACTGACTTTTCCTTCTTCCCTTAAGGACAGGTCTAGTAGGAAATGAAAAGCTGAGGTCAAAAGGAAGGTCTCTTGTGTTTGCATCAGGGGTTTGGCTTATCATGGTTGGGAGGCACAGTTGGCAGTAAGAGGTGGGAGTTGTCTTGTTCTGGCACAGGGGAAAGTTGGCCTGGCCTGATCTCTTGTTACCTTACCTTAAGAACATGAGTAGCAGGGTATGGAGACCTGGTCACAAGAAAGTCTGGCTCCTCTTCCATTGTATCAGTTCACACAAATATTCCCATGTTTTCTGAATTCTTGACATTGATCATTTCTTTTGTACCACAATATTTCATTACATTTTTTGCTATAGTTTTTTTCAACCATTCCACAATTCATGGGACCGATCTGAGCACTCAGTTTGTGTCTATTTCTTGGCTACCCCAAAGAGTGCTGTTATGTATATTTTGTTACTTGTTTGTTCATTTTGTCCTCCATAGTGTCCTTGCTTAGGAGTGAGATTGCTTGGTATAGCAGTATGGACAGGTTAGTAATTAATCTTGTAAAATTCCAAATGGATATTCAAGATGGTTAGAACAATTCACAGCTCCAAATGGTGGATTTGTATGTCTATCTTTCTTCCAGCATCTACTGTTCTCATTATTTTGGTCACCTTTGTATTGTTAGGGTAGGAGTTGAAACCTCAGAGATAATTGAATATCCATTTCTCTTATTTTTGTGATTGGACATATGAGTGCTTAATAAATTATTTAACCATCAGAGCATATTTTTCAAATGTTTATTTATAATTTTTAATTCTTTAAAGAATTGTTCAAGTCCTTTGACCAAATAAGTAATGGAAAATGGTTCTTGGTCTTACACATTTGTATTAATTCCTTTTGTATCTTAGTCAGACTTTAATTGGTGATGTAAATATATTTATTCATTCTATAGTTTTTCCTTTTAGTCTAACTTCATTTATTTGAAATGTATGAAAGATTTAAAATTTTATGTAGTCAAAAATCATCTGTTTTGTCTTTTATGATCTCCCTTAACCCTTGCTTGGTTAAGAATTCTCCCTTAGCTATAGTAATGGAACCTGGTCTTATTCTCTTCTATTTTTTAATTCTTATTATTTTTTGTGATATGACCTTTTACATAGAGGTCATATCCATTTTGAACTTATTGTGGCACAAGATCTTTGCATAGTTCCTTGTAGCAACTACCCACACCCATAAATAAGCATAACACCATTCCTCCTTAGTAACTCCCAATGATATTCAAAATGAAAGCCTAGAAAATATGCTGGAGATGCTAAGAGAATTGTTGTCTTTGGAATATCCCCAGAAAAATTCCTTCCAGGAGCAAGAGTTCAAAGCTTTAATGGCATCTAAGTATAATCATTGCTGGCTGCTTGTATGAGTTGTCACTCTTAGTTTCTGCCATTGGTTGGGGTGCTGCCCCTACATTACCTAAAGACAAGGATGATGCCATCCAGGAAGAAGAGGTGCATATAACAGGTATCTTTGTGGGTGCTAATTTACTCAGGCTTTCTCACACTCTGAATTGAAAATATAATTTAAAATTTCTGGCTTGGGGGAGGGAATCCAGCCCCAAGATATAAGGAGAGGAAAAAAATGTAGACTATCTCCTTGGTCAAAAGACACTGACCAAAAGTGTTATAATTCAAGTATAAACCTTTTTTCCTCTCCTTATGCCAGGAGTCATTCTTTCCTCATCTTTAGTCATAATTTCTTTTGGAGACACACCCACCTCTAGGTATCTCGGTCGTGGGAATACAACTCATTGGTGCTCCTCAGACCTAGTTCTCATCATACTAGTTTGTTTATTTTTTCCCTCTGAAAATCTTCCAGGAATAGTTAATAGTTCCCACTGCTGTCCTTATCAGGAAGACAATCACTGCCTATCTTCTCCACATTCACCACTCACAGGGGAACCGTCCAACCTAACATTCAGGCTGTTCAACAAAGTGCTTAAAACAGAACTTTCTCCAGATCCTGGTGAAGAAAGTGGAGTATCTGTGGTATTCTGGTCTTCCTTTGGTGGTACACAAGCAACTCTAATAAGCATACTTGGAAATGTGGGTCCTGGATACTTCCTAGCTGTGTGATCCTGGGCAAGTGGTTCAACCTCCATTGCCTCGCCTTTTCCACTGTTAAAGAGATTTTCTTAATCCCTCCCTCTGTCTCTTTAAGAGTACACAGTATTGATTCTAAGACAGAAGGTAAAGGTTTTTTAAAAAAGAATGTCATTTACCTAATGTCATGCAAATCTATCCATAATAGAGTTTTAAAATAAAAGAATTGAGAGAATGGAGAAAACTCTATATAAAGAATAGGTTAGAGCATTATTGGAGAAAGTAATTATAATGTTGAAAGAAAAATAGCTGTTGAGAATCCAGAACTTCACAGAAGACAAAATCTCAGAAAAAGTCAGTCATAAAACCAAGGGTCATTATCTACACAAATGCACAGAGTTTAAGCAATAAAGTTGAACAAGAGAACCTAACATAAGCAAGCGAATTTGACTTCAAAGATATCATTGATAAAAGATGAAACAAAATTAAAGTTAGATGGAAGGATTGCTCATGGTTTATCCCCAAAGAGGCAAATAAAGGAATTGGTGGAGCTGGTTTTATCTTGTATATACAGATAGCAAGAAACACCATTTCACAGGATATTTGCCCATATCCTGTTGTAGCACTAACAATAAGTATTTGCAACAAGACAACCATGAAAATTATTTTAGCCTTTGTACCAGTATCTGTAGCAAAGGATTCAGACAAAGAACTTCTATGAAGAACTCTCTCAGATCCTCCACATTAAATCAACATATATTTTAATATTTAGTGCCATTAATGCCAACATAAGCACAAATTGGAGTGGCAAAAAAGTTGGAAAATAAAGTTTCTAGATTAAGGAATGAGAAGATAAGGATTTGTAAACTGATGTACAAATTCCTAACTATCAAAAACGTTTTATTCCAACAAAATAATCAAAGGTGCTAGATGTGACAAGCACTGAATAACACCACTAATAATGACAAAGATAGAAAACAGATAATTTCTGATGAGGATGTTATTCTCAAATCAGTTGTCTATCTACTGACTTGTTAGGAGAAGGATCAAAATTAATACAAATAAGAAAGAATAAGTATGACGATAAGATTTGGTATACAGTTTAAATGACTTTATCCTGGTTTATTTAAACAGGAAGAACTACCAATGAGGAAAATCCTTTTCACAGTGCACCTGTTATGAAATTTAGAGCCTTGGAGAGCTGCCAGGATACTTGAGAGGTTAAGTGATTATTTAATAAGAGTCCTATAGCCAGGAAAAGTCAGAGGTCTGAGTCCTTCTGACTCCAAGGCTAGCTCTCTACCAGCTACTTCATGTATCCTCTTAAATTTTCTATAAAAAAAAGATGAAGATAGAAGTAGTGATCAGGGGCATAAATTATACTTTGGAACTCTGCCAAAAGCAGTGCAATTAATAGCTTATTGACTTAATAACCATTTCTTTATTCACAAGGTAGAGGAACCAACAAGGAAGAATTTTGGTCTAGATCTGATTCTCATAAATAGGAAGAAATTGGATTCTGGGATGGAAATTATGAGTATCTTTGGAGAAAGAAGCCACTCCCTCATAGAGTTTAAGATAAAGGAGTGGAGAGCTAGGCATAAGTTGATTTGTACCCTAGTTTTGAGTCAAATAGATTTCAAAGGGTTCAGAGAAAGGAAAGATGAAATCCAAAGAACTAAAATTCTATAGGAAAACATGGCCCAAGAGGAATGGGAAATTCTCAAGAATTATATTCTGAAGACACAAAGAAAAACAATTCTCATAAGAAGAAAATAGAGCTGTCTGAAGAGACTCATGTGGTTGCACAGATAATTCACCTAAAAGTTGGATTTTATAAAAAATGTATGCTAAAGATACCAACAAAGGCAGGGGACCAAGGAGTACAGAATACCATGTTCCTGAAAAAACAGGATGTGGAATCCAAAAGCTCAAAATGAGCTAGTCCTTGTGAGGAGAACAAGGACAATGGATTAGTTTTTATTTTTTAAGCTATATTGGGAAATTGTAGAAAGTGGAAGAAATGGTAGCAATGCTGCTCAGGTGGAGAGGACAATGAGATATGAGAATAGCAAGAAGGCAGAACTATTCCATTCTTATTGACTTCCCTGGATTCCCTGTTAAGGTGAATTGCCTTTAAACTAGAGAGTGCAATATGGGAAATTGATACCCTAGAGAAGTGCTAGTAAGAGAGAGTCCATTTGTTCCTAATAAATTTATTTCATTAGTCCCAGATGATAATTTCCTCAGATACTGATAGGACCGACAGTTGTTGTTGCTGAGAACTGTCAGTGACATTTGAAAGATTGTGCATGATAGGAGAGGTACTTCAGTCCTGGAAAAGGGCAAAAACTATCTTATTCTTCAAAACAGGAAACAGAATGGATTCTTCAAAACCATAGGCCAGTGAACTTGACTTTGACTCCTGACAAAATTCTATATTGTGTTATTAAACAGATGATTAGTGAACATTTAGAAAAGAAAGTTTCTATCATAGTCAATGTGACCTTTTCAAGCTTAGGTTCAACTAAACTAAACTTGGTTGGGTTTGGTTTTTTTGTTTTTTTTGACAGGATGACTAAACTGTTAAGTGAGGGAAATGCTGTAGCTAGAGTTAACCTAGAATTCAGCAAAACATTTGACAGGTACTTCATATAATTCTCCTGGGAAATATGGAGATAAGGGCTAACAGATACTACAATTAGTCAGCCAATCATTAATGAATCAGAATTTTTAAAGTGCCTACTATGTGTCAGGAACTGTCCTAGGTCCTGGGAAGCAAGAAAAATGAAGCAGCCTCTGCCCTTTAGGCAATTAATACTATAATGGAAGGCAACATAAAAGAATGTAAATATTTTTGTACACATCTTTTTCCTTATTATCTCTTTGGGGTACAAACCCAGTAGTGGTGGTAGTAGTCTCTCGGTAATCGAGGATGATGGTTGTCTTTGTGCGTTTTCATCTATGATATATGAGTGTGCACAAAGACACCTGTGCATGAAGGAGATTTAAGTGGAAAAGTCGATGCACAGAGACAGTCCCACTCTCTCGGCGTTGGAAGCCTGGGTCCAGTGGTACGAAAAGTCGTTACTCCTGGAGACTTCCTCAGCTGCATTGGGTGGCCGTGTTGTCTTTTGTGCTCCAACACGCCCTAAGCACTCCACAGTGCTTTGCTGCATCGCCATCTCAGCTGTTGAACCTTCTTATTGGTTTCTTCCGCCTGTTCCGCCGAAGCAGTCTTCACATGCTGAGTGAGCAAAGCCCTGGTTCACCAGGGGTCGAGGACCCGATGGCTACCCTCACAAGGTTTAGCTGGCCTGTCGAAGCCGTTGCCCAGGGTGTGGCCGCTGCCGCATGCTAGCAGCTACTGGGAGCCACAAGTGAGAGCTGGGTGTCAGGTGGGGGTCAGATGCTGGAGAGCTGCCCTAGAAGGGCACAACAAGCCCTCCATACCTGAGGTACTACCCCTCCCTGAGCACCCCATATGGTTGGATCAAAGGGCAGACAGTCTTCTAGCGCCCTTTGGGCATAGTTCCAAATTGCCATCCAGAATGTTTGAATCATTCACAACTCTACCAGCAACGCATTAATGTCCCAATTTTTGCCACATCCCCTCCAACATTCATTACTTTTCTTTGCTGTCATGTTAGCCCTTCTTCTAGAGATGAGGTGATACCTCAGAGTTGTTTTGATTTTCATTTCTCTGATTATAAGAGATTTAGAACACTTTTTTTCATGTGCTTATTAATAGTTTTGATTACTTTATCTGAAAATTGCCTATTCATATCCCTTGCCCATTTATCAATTGGGGAATGGCTTGATTTTTTTGTACAATTGATTTAGCTCTTTATATATTTGAGTAATTAGACCTTTGTCAAAGGTTTTTGTTATGAAGATTTTCCCCCCAATTTGTTGCTTCCCTTCTAATTTTGGTTTCAGTGAAGATTGGATTTAGTTCTCTCCTGATTGTAACACTGAAGGTACTTAGCTCTTCCTTTATTGAGAAGATTAAATTGTAATCCACAATCTTTTTTTATATTTTAATCTCCAAAAGGTAGTAACTCAGTATACGAAGTAGATCTACCCATTTTAACTACAAAAAGGTGTTAACTAACTACAAAAGGTATAACTAACCACAAAAAGGTGTAAACAACCATTTCATGCATTGAGTGGGAGGTCTGTAACCCAATTATGAATGAGTGGGCAGTCCTGGAGAGGAGCATCTGAAGTCACTGGTAGACGTGAAATTTAGGGGAGGTGAAACAAGAGAAAAAGATCTTTAAATAGAGGACCACAATTGAGAAAAAGAAAACTCTGACTTGGAGTTGGACTGGAGGATCAGTCTCTCAAGCTTGGAGTAAACAGTCAGTCACCCAGATTTGGAGTGAAGGATCAGTCACACTGGAGGGAAGACAGACACTTGAGGGGAGACTGGAAGACAGACACTCAGACTTGACTGTGGAACTGGACCCCTGGAGGAGCTTGTGAAGGAGACCTCAAACTGCTTTTCTTTTAGGTGGTCACCTTTGGTGAATGAAAGGTTGACTTAGTGACCCCGCCTTTCTGAAGATGTGAACCCCCAAGTCTCTTTTCCCTGATTAAGGCCTTAGAATTTCTACCTGGCTCAGAGAAAGCCAGAGTTTTCTCCCTTTCTCTTTCTCTCTTTCTCTCTCTCATTTCCTTAATATCTTCCCTCTATTAAATAAAAGTACCATAATTCCATTTTACTTTAGTAATTCATTTGGGATTTAGTAATTAAATCCCTGGTGACCACCAATTTAAATATTCAGAGTCTCAACCAAAATAAAATTTAACAGTTTCACTGGTATTGTTTGTATAAAACCTTTTTAATTTAATGTGATCAAAATTATTTATTTTACATTTTGTAATTTCTTTTAACTCTAAAACTCTTGGTTTTAAAATCTTTCCTTTTCCAAAGATCTGACAGGCATACTATTCTGTGTTCACCTAATTTTCCTATAGTTTCCTCCTTTATATTCAAGTCATTCACCCATTCTGAGTTTTTCTTGGTGTAGGGTGTGACATGTTGATCTAAACCTAATCTCTCCCATACCGTCTTCCAATTTTCCCAGCAGTTTTTGTTAAATAGTGGATTTTTGTCCCCAAACGCTGGGATCCTTGGGTTTATCATAGACTGTCTTGCTGAGGTCACTTACCCCAAGTCTATTCCACTGATCCTCCCTCCTGTCTCTTAGCCAGTACCATATTGCTTTGATGACCCACTGCTTTATAGTAGAGTTTAAGATCTGGTACTGCTAGACCACCTTCCTTCACATTTTTTTTTTTTGCATTATTTCCCTTTATATTCTTGATCTTTTGTTCTTCCAAATGAACTTTGTTATGGTTTTTTCTAATTCAGTAAAAAGTTTTTTGATAGTTCAATGGGTATGACACTAAATAAGTAAATAAGTTTGGGTAAAATGGTCATTTTTATTATGTTAGCTCATCCTACCCATGAGCAGTTAATGTTTTTCCAATGGTTTAGATCTATTTTTAATTGTGTGGAATGTGTTTTGTAGTTGTGTTCATATAGTTCCTGTGTTTGTTTCGGGAGATAGATTCCTAAGCATTTTATTTTGTCTAAGGTGATTTTAAATGGAATTTTTCTTTCTAATTCTTGCTGCTGAGCTGTGTTGGAGATATGTAGAAATGCTGATGACTTATGTGGGCTTATTTTGTATCCTGCAACTTTGCTAAAGTTGTTGATTATTTTGACTAGCTTTTTGGTTGATTCTCTAGGATTCTTTAAGTAGATCATCATATCATCTGCAAAGAGTGATAGCTTGGTCTCCTCATTGCCAATTTTAATGCCTTCAATTTATTTTTCTTCTCTGATTGCTACTGCTAGTGTTTCTAGTACAATGTTAAATAATAGTGGTGATAATGGGTATCCTTGTTTCACTCCTGATCTTATTGGGAAGGCTTCTAGTTTATTCCCATTGCAGATAATGTTTGCTGATGGTTTTAGATAAATACTGTTTATTATTATTAGGAAGGGCCCTTCTATTCCTATGCTTTCTAGTGTTTCCAATAGGAATGAGTGTTGTATTTTGTCAAAGGTTTTTTCTGCATCTATTGAGATAATCATATGATTTTTGTTGGTTTGCTTGTTAATATGTTCAATTATGTGGGTGGGTTATAATAAGGAAAAAGACTTGTACAAGAATATTCATAACCATGTTGTTTGTGGTGGCAAAAAATTGGAAAATGAGGGGATGCCCTTCAATTGGGGAATGGCTGAACAATTGTGGTATATGTTGGTGATGGAATACTATTGTGTTCAGAATAATTGGAGGAATTCCATGTGATTTGGAACAACCTCCAGGAATTGATGCAGAGTGAGAGGAGCAGAACCAGGAGAACATTATACAGACTGATACACTGTGGTACAACCAAATGTAATGGACCTCTTCATTAGTAGCAATGCAGTGATCCAGAACAATTCTGAGGGATTCATGAGAAAGATCACTATCCACATTCGGAGGAAAAACTGTGGGAGTAGAAACACAGAAGAAAAAGAACTGTTTGATCACATGCGTCAATGGGGACACGATTGGGGATGTAGACTCTAAATGACCACCCTAGTACGAACATCAATAACATGGAAATAGGCTTGATCAATGACACATGTAAAACCCAGTGGAATTGTGCATTAACTACAGGAGGGGAGTTGGAGAAGGGGAGGGAAAGAACATGAATCTTGTAACCATCGAAAAATATTCTAAATTAATTAATTAAATAAAAATTTCCAAAATGGAAAAAAAAGAACATAAAAGTACATCTGAGGGCAGCTAGGTGGCTCAAGGCATAGAGCATCCAGGTCTGGAGTTAGGTTCAGATGCTTCTGATCCTGGGCAAGTCACTTAACCCTGATTGCCTATCCTTACAGCTTTTCTATCTTGCAAGCGATACTGAGTATTTATTCTACACAGAAGTTAAGGGTTTAAAAATATATCTATATCTGTAATGCCTGACACACTGAGCCCTAGTGTGTGTGTGTGTGTTACTCAACAAGTTTCAGTCTTCAAGAAAGAAGCACATTTACTATAAGCCTGTCACAGTTGGTGTTTAATAAATGCATGTGAGGGATTATATAATATATGGACATACTAATAATATTATTAATTATTGACAGTAACATTATTAATAATAATATGGTGACATTATCAATCCTATTGATTAATATAAATTAAATATATAATTAAGGATATGTTAATAGTAATTAAATAACAATTATTAATCTATTAATAAGTGCTCTTATGAGGGATGTTCCTGTGGGCAGTTCCAGTTGTTATAGCCAGGCAAGTGTGGAAGAGGCTTGAAGAGAGAGAGGATTTGCAGAACAAGCCAGGCATGCAGACCAAGGTGAAGGATAAAAACCAGGGAAGATGTCTTGGGCTTAAATGTACTTCTTTAAGCAAATAATGCCAAAAAAGAATGAACAAAATAATGGGAACTGATAGGAATCCAGCCTTCAAGGAAGAGAAAAAGTTTTCCATGATCTCCACCCTCCAAACAATCCTGCGAGGTCGCCTCTACATTGGCCTCACTGAAGATGAAACCGAGGCTTTTCCCGGCAATACTCAAACTGCCGAGTGACAGCTGGGACAGGAAGGCAAGCGCAGGTGTTCTGACTCGGGAGCCAGCGCCCCGCGAGTCCACGCCGCAGCTGCTTTTATTTTTGTACCTGTAGGGGACCAGCGTCGTGCATTACACACAGTAGGGAGCCCATGATGTTTGCTGATCTGAATTGTAAGTACTATTTTGTTACCCAAGTTCAACTTGGCCCCCATTACCGCACAGCATTCCCTCCATTCTTTTCTAATGAACTTCCCATCTCACTGTTCCTATTCAAAACCTCCTTGTCTTTTCTACAACCGTTACACATTTTTTTTTTTTGCTCCAGCTTCAGAGGATGACATGGTCCTCTCTGCTCAAGGCAATTCTCTTCTAATACCTCTAATCCCACCAATTATTCTTTCTGTCTTTATTTTTTTTACTCCTTCCTATTATACTTTTAATAAATCCTTATCTTCTATCTTAGAATCAATATTGATTCTAAGTCAGAAGAATAGTAAGGGCTAGGTAATGGGGTTAAGTGACTTGCCCAGGGTCACACAGATAGGAAGTGTCTAAGGCTAGATTTGAACCTAGGACCTTCTCCTGTCTGGGGTTGATACTCTATCCACTGTACTACCTAGCTGCCCCTCTATTATATTAATAATATATTGAAGTGAACCATCTTTTCTCCTGTGAGGAAATATATTTTGATCTTGCTATGTTCCCCTTCTAATTGCAACTCATCAAATTTTAAAATATTTGTCAAATGTGTATTTTTCAAAATAACAGAATAGAAATATTGAGAAACAGTTTAGATATCAGCATACCTTGGTACCCTGGATATAAAAAGATTCTGATCCTGAACTACACTTTTTGTCCTTTTATGGAGACAAATTTTGGAAGCAAGGAATCATGTCCTTAGTTGATTAGACTCAAAATGATTCCGCCAAACCCTCATGGAAGAGTGGGGTTCTTCCCTCACCCCGGGTCAATCAATGGAGATGATAAAGTTTTAAATGGATAAACAGGATGTTCTGTTTACTGTCATGGCTAATTCTTGGTAAATGTAGAAAAGAAAAGTTCAAGGGACAAGACATTAGTTAACTATGTTGTGAATTAGTATAGTTAGTCCAACAATAGACTTGCTGTTATTCAGAGAATTCTAAAAATATTTTAGTAGCATCACTGACATAACTGTACTAATGGCTGACATTTATGTAGGTTTAACAAAGCATTTTTAGTATTTTATATGTATTATCTCATTAAAATCTCACAACCACCCAATGAGCTCAGCCAGTTTTACAGATTGAAATTGAAACTCAAAAAGGATAAATGACTTGGTCATGGTCACATAGCAAGCTATGTCCAACACTTGCATTTTTCAACTCTAAGTTAAGTAGACTTGTCTCTAAACCAACCAACCCCCTTTGCAAGTAAGGATAATACTTTTTTGAATGCATAAATTCTGAGTTTGTTTAAAAATAAGTTATGTGACATTAATCACACTTTGTTACTATCAATTTCCTTAGGAGATAATATGGTTTTGTGGAAAGAGAATTTGATTTTAAGTCAGAGTACCTGGGTTCAAATCCTACCCCGACAAGAGTCCATCTTCTCTGGACCTTTATAAAATGAGAGAGGTGTATCAAACCATCTCTAAGTTACCTTCTAGCCCTAATTATAAGATCAATTTATTGACAAATATTTATTAAGCACCTACTATGTACCAGACTCTGGGGATATGTGTACAAAGAATGAAACAATCTCAAATGGCAAGAACTTTCTATTTTAATGAATCCATCTCTTCCTGTTGCCCCACGATTCTCCCATCTGTCCTCTTCGGTGACTTTTTCTCTTCTTGCCATCCTTTTTGTTTGTTTTTGATGTTGCTATTCAAAACAGAATTGGAGTCCGATATTTTACATTCTATTTCTTCTCCCAGTGCATTAGCAAAATAAATATATTTTATGCAGCTGAGGAAATAAAGGGTTGAATGGTGAATATAGAAATATATTTTATGTAACTTTGTATATTTAATGGGTATCATATTGCTTGTCTTCTCAGTGGGTATGGGGAGGGGATGGAGTAAGAAAGAATTTGGCACACAGATTTTTAAAAAAGAATGTTAAAACTAAATTAAAAAACAGCATAAAGGTTGAGATAACAAAGGGCCATTAGGAGCTAGACATTTTTATCTATGTATGTGTCTTTTTCCCCTTCTATTATATTTTGAATATCTTGAGGACAAGAATGACATTTTACTTTTGTATTCCACCCTTCATCTCTTTAATACTCCTAGCAAAATGCCTTGCAAATAACATACACTTAATGAATATTTGTTGAATGAATATGGACATTTTTACATCTTAGTCAGACTTACAAGACACTTTACATGACTCTTCTCATTTGAGCCTCAAAGCAGCTCTTTGAAGTTGGTATCTCAAGTACCATTATCATCATTTTATAGATGAAGAAACTGAACCTCAGAGAAATCGTTCCATAGTCACACAGTTCCCAAGGTAGGATGCCAACATAGAATTGTAACTCTTGATTGCATCTGCTATTCTTTGCATTATTACATACTGCTTTCTGAATGAGTAAATTGATATTCGGATATTATCTGAAATGTTCGGTAAATCATTTTACCTATTTTGTCCTCCTTTTGTTAGGAGGGCATTAAATTAGAAAAACCTCTCAGGTATTTTCCATCTTAAAAAGTCTATGATTCTAAATCTGTTATTCTTAGCCATTTGAAAATGGACTTCTGTTACCTCATCTGTAAAATGAGTTGGTGGTGTGCTAGTAAATATTTAACAACCAGACTTTCTAGAAAAAACAAAACAAAACTGCGACACATTTCAAAATTTAATCTGCATTATTAATATTTTCTCCACCATTTTCTTATGTCTAGACAATCAAGAAAGCAACCAGTCTAACATGTAAAACCCAGTGGAATTGTGGGAGTGGGGTGTAGGGAGGGGAGGGAAAGAACATGAATCTTGTAACCATAAAAAAATATTCTAAATTAATTCATTAAATAAAATAAAAAAGAAGAAGAAAGCAATCAGTCTAGCCCTGATTTTGAGTGTTTACTGATTTTGAGATGTAAATTCTCAAACTGAACATTTAGTAATAGACTCCTTGGTTCAGGATGGCTCCAGCATACCACTGGTGGGCCATCAGAGGCCTTGCCATCTTTTTCCTAAGATTTTAAACCTGACATCCTTTCTACCCACTACCTCTCCTTTTCCTGCCTGACTGCCTTTTCTTGGGAGGATTTTAAGTAAGACACCTCAATGAGAGAAGGTGGGATAGTTTTCATGGGCACGTTTTCCCCACACAATAATTAAATTCTCTTAACTCAATAATAGCAAATCTCCAGGAAATTTATGATGTTATGAGGATTTTTTCCCATTCTGCCTTTAACTTTGGGGACCAGTATTGGCTGACCAATTCATTTCCTCTTTTTTTTTAAATTCTTATCTTCCAACTTAGAATCAATACTGTGTATTAGTTCCAAGGCAGAAGAGTCATAAGGGCTAGTAGGCATTGGGGCTTAAGTGACTTGCCTAAGATCACATAGCTAGAAAGTGTCTGAGGCCACATTTGAGCCCAGAATCTTTTGTCTCTGGGTCTGACTCTCAATCCTCTGGGTCACCTAGTTGCCCCCTATGTCCTCCCCTTTTGAAGATTTCTCCTCCTTGATAAGGTCTCCCCTCTCAGGATTAAAGAATTTTCTTTTTTAAAGATACTTATTCAATCTGAGAACATTTTCAGGGCATGAATGAATGAATAAATATTTTGCTCTTCTCTTTATGTTATTGGAAAATTCATTTCACTCCTTTGGGGCTCCCTTTCCTATGAGAATATTACGCTAGAAAATAACTCAGATGTTTTCCACCTCAATCAGTATTCAGTGAATATCTAAAAAACTATTGACCTTGTACTACCTCTTAACATTTTTTGAGGTTAGAATGTTATCTGCATTCAACCTAAAACCCAGTGAAAAAGATACCCTCGAAGAAAGTGCTAGACCTTGTGACAGTGGTCTCATAAATCTTGTGACTAAAACGGAAAAAGCTTTGCTTTGTACTTAACAGTAAATATGTTATTTTTGAGGAAATGAAGGCTAAGGGTGAGAGTATCAATGTGGTTATCTCTTTTACCTATACTTAACCTTTGATTTAAGGTATTTGCCTCTGTCATACTAAAAAATAGCCTCCAAATGAAAGCCTTCATTGGCTGCAGATGGATCAGTTTCCCATTTTGCAGAGGTCTTTCTAGCTTGAATACACTCAGTCTAAAAGGAATTGTCGGAACCCTAATCACTAATTAATATTATTTTTGTTAATTCCTTTTTTCAATTATGTGCAGAAACAATTTAAAAAATATTTATTGATATTATGTCAAATACATTCAGAGAAGAAATTTGCATATTTAACTTTATATGTGTGTGTGTGTGTGTTAGACATTGTGCTAAACAATTGAGATAAACATAGAAGCAAAAAAAGAAAGTCAGACCCTGGCCTCAAAGAATTTATATTTGAATGATGAAGGCAACACATAAAAGAGAGTTGCAAAGGTGGGGGAGGGAGATATTTTAGTGGGGGCATAGGGAGGAAGTCTGGAAAATTAGAAGTAGAGGCAGGAGAGGAATGAAGGATGACTGGCCTGGACCTTTTCCTAAAAATGGAGGTTCCAGGAGGAATTTAGCACTGGGAAAAGGAGGCCACAGGAAAGGAGAGATTTTCTAGGGTGAAAAGGCAAAGAGGTTGAAGGAAAGGAGAGGTATAAAATCCAACTGGCAATCAAAATCAGTAGGCTGCTAATTAGTGCCAGATGTTGTAGATAATTCAATTGAACAAACATTTATTGAGCATCTACAGTGTTTCAGGTGTTATTTGAAATGTTATGACTACAAAAATGAAATGAAAAGTAGTCCCTGCCCTCGAGAAATATATACACTTTTGGGTGTGTGTGTGGGAACTATGTACACAGATAAGAAAATGCAATATAATTTCTGGGGTAAAGGTGGGGCAGATCACTAATGAGGATGGGGGTGGGGAATTTTGTATTATCTGAAATATTGTGTCATTTTTGGGCATTCCATTTTATAAGAGCCATTGACCAATTGGAGTAAGCATAAAGGAAAGTGACCAGCATGGTGGTCAACTGGAAACTAGTGAAACAATGAAGGTTCCAAGGCCAATATAACCCCTCAGTTTTTTGAAATCCTGTTAATCTGTATGCATAAAATGGAAAATTGATCTTAAAAGTCTTAGTCTGACTCTCTGGGATTCAGAATTTGAATAAAAGTTTCAAATGACTTAGTGGTCAAAGAAGTCTTAGAGATCCTCTCATCTAGTCCACCTTCCTTGTTTTCTGAATGAGAAAACTGAAGGTCAGAAAGGTAAAGTTACTAATACCACCATCACTAAAAAACTTTTTGTTGTTGTCATTCAATCTTTTCAGTCCTGTCTGACTCTTTGTGACCCCATTTGAGGTTTTCTTGGCAAATATTCTGTAGTGATTGGCCATTTCCTTCTCTAGCTTATTTTGCAGATAAAGAAACTGAGGCAAACAGGATTAAATGACTTGTCCAGGGTCAAATAGATAGGAAATGTCTTAGGCCAGATTTGAACTCAGGAAAACAAGTCTTTCTTAAACTGGAAGATACTCAGGAATTGCTCCCCCACGGCTGGCTGCAAAGGAATTTGGCTTAGAGGCAGAAATACTGGAAAAGACTACAGCCTCCTTCATTTGGGAGTACTCAGGCATTTCAGCCATCATAATGCTGCTCATTGGGGTCCTATGGTAAAAATGGCTTTTGTACCAGTATTCTTTGTGGTTGGTGGTAAATTACAATGTATATTTCTGGTATTTGCCTAAGCTACTTCTTTTCCTTACCATTTTCATTTGTTGATGAAATGTGACAAAATTTAAAAAGGAAAGTTTGTTGTTATATGATACTCGTGGCAAAGCTACCTGATTTCCTGCTCCCATCCCTCTTAGAATCCTGGGCTTCCTTTGTGTCTCAGCCAGATGCTACCTCCTACAGAGGCATTTCTGGATATTCCAGGTGTTTCTACTCTTTTCTTCTTAAAATCATTTTGAATGTATTTATTTGTGTATATGTTAGATCACATAGTAGAACATAAATATAAGCATAAAGACTAATTTTTGTGTGTAACCCTGATGCCTAGTAGAGTACCTTGCACATAGTCAGATGCTCAATAAATCTTTGTTGACTTGTTTAATTGAATTGAGGGGAAGACATAATAAGCATATTTTCATTTTTAAGCAAAGCCCTCCTCATCGCCATCTCTTGGCTTCTTGACTTCCTTTACATTTCAGTAAGTTCCACTTTTTGCAAGCCTTTCCTCAGGCACAGCTAGGTGACTCAGTGGATAAAGCATCAGATCTGGAGTTGGGAGGACCTGAGTTCAAATTTGATCTCAGATGTTTCCTGACTGTGTGACCCAGGGGAAATCATTAAACTCCAATTGCCTGACCTTTACCACTCATCAGCCTTGGAACTGATATTTAGAATAGATTCTAAGACAGAAGGTAAAGGTTAAAAAAACAAAACACCTTTCCTCAACTCCTTAATCTTAGTGCATTCCTCCTGAGATTTCCCCAATTTACTTTATTTGCATGTAGTTTTTTCTATGTTGCCTTCCCCAAAAGACTACAAGTTCCTTGAAAGCAGAGACTGTTTTGAGCATTTAGCAAAGTGTGTGGCATGTAACAGGTACTTAATAAATGAGAGTCAATTGACTAAAACATTCAGATTCTCTGAAAGGTAAATCAGGAGGGAGGAGAGTGTGATAATTGATTCTTTGCTTTGTTTATGGAGTTGCCACAGAAGTCTTTAAATAGCAAACTGTCCAAATACCCAATATCTTAGATTTAGAAATAAAAGCAATCTCTGGGTCTTAAAGTCTAACTTCCTCATTTTAGATGAAGAAATTGAATCCCAGAGAGAAGGAACTTGAGCAGGGTCACACAGGCAGTAAGCAGCAAAGCTAACATTTTAGTTCAGGTTCTCTGACTTTAAATGTGTGCATATTCCACTATGTACTAATATCTCTAATGAACCAATATAATTTGAATAATAAGAAGCTATGAGTGAGCCATGGTTGAATTATCTCCTCTGAAAATAGCTAGACACATCCTGGGTAATTTCATCATTTCTCCTCTCAGTTCCCCAGCTAACTCTTTAAAACAAAATATAGCAAAACAAAAACAAAATCCCCTTACCTTCTCTCTTAGAATTGATAGTAAGTATTAGTTCCAAGGCAAAAGATGGTAAGGGCTAGGTAATTGGGGTTAAGGGATTTGCCCAGGGTCACACAGACAGGGAAGTGTCTGAGGCTAGATTTGAACCCATGATGTTCCATCTTTAGATCTGGCTCTCTATCTACTGAGCCACCAAGCTGCCCCCTTAGCCAATTCCTTAAAATAGAAGTTCTTAACCTGGGCTCTGTAAATATTAAAAAATATTAAAAAAAACATTTTGACAATTATATTTTACCATGAATGGTTTCTTTCAAAATCTTAGACATTTTATTTTATGCATTTAGAAACATTATTCTGAGAAGAGCTCCATAGGTTTCAACAAAGGCAGAGACCAAATGGGTCACAGATGTATCCAGAATAAAAGGGGGACAATCTCTGAGGGGAGGCCTGTATACATCTGGTTTGTACATAATTGTCTATGTAATATCTCCCACATCAAACTGTTGGCTCCTTGAGAGCCAAGACTGGTTTTTCCCCTTTCTCGGATGCTCAGGTCTTAGCATGGTTCATGATACATGTTGGATACTTAAAAATACTTGTTGACTGACTGAAGCTCTTGGCAATGGAAATCAGCACCAATTTGCAACTTTTTGTCATAGAACAAAATTTTTGTCTTTTATTGTGTCAAGGATCCCTTTAGTCTTCTGAGGAAGGGTCTGGAGCCCTTCTCAGAATAATGTTTTAAAATAAATAAATGGAATCATGAGTCTGGTCCACAATCACAAGTATAAAGAGAACTTCATCTTTTGGGCACAATTTGAAAAAAACAAACATTTAATTTAATTTGTAAGCCTCTGGGGCTCCCCTCTATTAGTGGGGGAATAACACAGAAATCTGGAGATGCAGCTAACACATCTCTTTGCTAATAAGATGAGAGTTTGATAATTTAGGAAAGAAAACCTTTAGAGTAGGAATAACCTATCCTAGGTAAAATTATGAAGAAAGGAAGGTATAAAGGTGCTTTCTTGTGATTCTTTTCATGATCATTTTCCTTTCTTCCCTTTCTGGACTAATCTTCTAGCTCTGGGTAGACCTCTATTTATCCCTTTCCAAATGCTTTTGCTCACAAGAGAATTCCCTCTAGCGTATTGGATGATAAAAACTTAAGTAAATGTCCCCCATAGGTATTTATATTTTAATAGGAGTCTTTCTCAAGACCAAAAGCATTTGAGACCTACTGGAATAAGTTTTCATGAATAAATTTAATTCTGTAGCTCTAAAAACTGTTTTTTGTCTTCTGGCATATTTAAAAAATGATATCAAGAACAAAAACAGATTTGGCTCTTTTAAAAATACATAAGAGCTGTAGAACATATCATTGTATGAAAATGTATATCTCCAAAGAGGATTAAAAAATAACCAGTATCAAAAGTGTGGTGACTTTTTCTGATTAGGAAAATACTGAAACAAAACATAGACATAGGACCAGAGGGGCCCTGTGGCTCTTTTGTTGGAGAGATGTTTTAGCTTTCTATTCAGAATTGCTTTGGTATCAGGTAGAGAGAGTCTCCCAGTCTGATCTTAATGAATAAACTTAATCATTCTCAAGATAGAGAACAACTCAGGATAGCAGGAAGAAATAAGGTTTTAGCTAAGGGAGTTAGAATAATATCAAGCTTATAATAAGGGCTTTTGATAATTGGAGGCTGGAGTCAAATGTGCCCCTCACTTTTGAATGTTCGACCCAGGAAGACTAATGGAATTCACCTTAACTAAACTTGCATTGTTCCTTCGCTATGGCTCCCTGGATGCTGTAAAAATAAATGATGATGGCAAGGTACATAAAAATATAGATGGGGAAACTTGCCAATACAGGTTCAAAACTATTTGGATACTTTTGATAGGTGTAATCAAAAGTATCTTCAGTGATGAAGTGAAGCTCAAAATGTGAACTTCTCTTCAGGGCCAGGTGCAAGGACACTAAAGAGACTCTTATTATAAAAATAAAATATTTATTAAAAATGTAAGTATAACAAGAATTTCTAAATCCAAGGGATTCTAAATCCACCCAAATAAACTCTGGTTCTGCAAGGAACCACTTCTCCTGTGTTTCACAGGCTACACTAATCCTCCCTGATCTGACTAACCAAAATTTATACTATCTAAATAAAAACTAACACTATTATCCTTATAATTTTTAACTTTACCTTCAAATTATAAAATAGCAAAGTCTAGCTGGTTGAGTCTCAACAAGAATCAAGTTAGGACTTTGAGTCTGTTAAGGCCGGGTTTTTCTTTGGTCTTCTCAGAGTTAAATCAATATATAAAAACAGCAATAGATAGTCAATAATGTTTCCAAGTTGGGAAAGGAAAACACTGAGCTCCTTCAGGTCTTTGCCTCAGACAGAGAGAGAGGCAAAGATATTACCTCCTCCAGCCCTGAGAGAGAGTTACCAAAAGTGTGTCTCTGCCAACTGCCAGAGGCCAATTCCCAACTGCCAGAGAGAGTAATTGACACAGAAAAACAGTTATAACTGTCAACAACTAAAATTAACATGCTCTCTCAGCTCTGCTTCAAACTCCAACTCTTTCTCAAGCCAGCATTCTACTTTTTATCCCTAAACTAATAAAACAATACTTATTTTCTAATATTATCCTTACAATGCCTTCCCTCTCTTCCACCCTAGGCAGTTCTCAGAACTCTCATATCAGCTTATCTTGGTCTGGTCCAGCAAATGGTCTTTGCTAACACTGACAAGACAGGCAGTCCTGAAGGGAAAACAGCAATAATTATATCTAACATTTATATATCCCATTAAGACTTACAAGAAAATTTATATGAATTACTTTATTTGACCTTCACAATAGTTCTGGGAGGAAGGTGGCTTTATTTTCAGTTAATAGATGAAGATATTAAAGTCCAGAAAATAGTTAAATGGCTTCCTATGGCCAAAGTTGATGTTACTCTGGACCCTCTCAAGTGATTAATATATCTATCGCACAAATTGTTATGTGCAGTTGTTTCATTTTATTTCAGTGGTAACTCTAGCTGGGATGCCAGGAGAAAGTACCTTTGTTGTTTTAATACAGGATTATTTGTCTTTACGCTATGTAGTTACAAGTTTCAGGCTTGCCCCAGATGATTTTTTGTAAGGGACTGCAAAAAGTTTCAGTCCCAGGGAGAAATGTAACACAGGAGTCACTTCCATTTGCATGATATTCCTCAATGGTGGCAAATGATACTTGATGTTCTATTACCATTGTAGACAGTCCATGATTAACTGTCTTCAAACTTACTGGGTATGAACCTTTAATTTGTTTCTCTGTCTTTGTAGAACTAATCAGGTCAGTGGGTATTTTCCCCTATAGAAGTGATGAGCAATCTTTTGAGCTTGGTGTGTCAAAATTCACCAAAAAACTGAGCATAACTCAGGTGGTGTGTCACTTCGAGAAAAAACCCATAATTTTGTGATAGTTATAGTTTAAATAACAAAAATGTATAATTGTAATATATAATTGTATTTAATAAACCCAAAACTAATTATTTAACTTACTTGCTTAGTGACTTCTTTATTCATTTGTCAGTCAGTTTCTTTTGTTGGTCTTGATATTATTTAACTTGTGTGGGGTACTGTGAACTAAGATAAGTGAGGGGGAGGGGGAATTCTTTAACCTCCCTATTAGTGACTTTTTTGTTGCTGAATTTCATTGGCTAAATCTTCAATTGAAGGTTGGTATTTTGTACATTTCAAGCTCAAGCAAGCACTACTAACTTCATCTGTCAATCTGTTTCTTTTGTTGGTTTTGATATTATTTAACACTAAGAATAAAGTCTCACAAAAGTACGTAGAAGGAAAAATTGTGAGTAGAGCCTTTGCTATATTTTTCAGGGTGCTAAAAGCATCTGGTAATCGGTTCCAGGCACTCTTCCTTTGTATCTGGACCTGAGCCCTGCCCAGTCTTCTGCTGGCCCGGCTCTGCCTACCCTTCCCTAGCTGGCTGGCCCAGGGGCACCTTGAGAGCAGTGGCTGCTGCCTGCCAAACTGCCTGCCTGGGCACACCCATTCTGTGCACCTGAGATATTCCTCCCCAGCCACTGCCTGGCATGTGCTGCCTGACCCCTTGCCCCTCCCCCCTGCCCCTGTGGCCAGTGCATGGAGTAGCCCCCCTCCCCCAGGCCCACAGCTGTGGGCTCTCTGCTCTCTAGGTGGCTCCCCACCCAAGGCACACTAAGTCCACATGACGCCGTGTGTCATTGAAAATGGCTACATGTGTCAGTGCTGACAAGCACTTCATAGGTTCGCTATCATGGCCCAACAGGATACAAATTCATAACTGGAAAAAGAAAAAGGTATAGCTTTCTGCCAGCAGGTCGCCATTTTCCTTTTCAAACTTCTTCATGGTTCACTTTGGTTCCTACTATAAATTGCATGACAGTAGCATAACGGTAGAGTGGCGAGAGCACTGAACCTAGAATCAGAAAGACCTGAATTCAAAATGAGCTTCAGATACTTACTATCTGTATGACCCAGGGCAAGTCACTGTTTGTCTCAGTTTTCTCATCTAAAATGAGTTGGAGAGGGAATTGGCAAACCACTCCAGTACCTTTGCCAAGAAAACCTCAGATGGGATCATGAAGAAGCATATGCAATTGAGAAGTGACTGAACAATAGCAACAACATCACTCATGTGACCACATAGCCTTCTTCTTCAATTTTTTTTAATTTTTTTTATTATTTTAAATTTTTTTAATTTTAATATATTTTATTTGATCATTTCCAAGCATTATTCGTTAAAGACATAGATCATTTTCTTTTCCTCCCCCCCACCCCCCATAGCCGACGCGTGAGTCCACTGGGCATTAGATGTTTTCTTGATTTGAACCCATTGCTTTGTTGATAGTATTTGCATTAGAGTGTTCATTTAAAGTCTCTCCTCTGTCATGTCCCCTCAACCTCTGTATTCAGGCAGTTGCTTTTTCTCGGTGTTTCCACTCCCATAGTTTATCCTTTGCTTATGAATGGTGTTTTTTTCTCCTGGATCCCTGCAAGTTGTTCAGGGACATTACACCGCCACTAATGGAGAAGTCCATTACGTTCGATTATACCACAGTGTATTAGTCTCTGTGTACAATGTTCTCCTGGCTCTGCTCCTCTCGCTCTGCATCACTTCCTGGAGGTTGTTCCAGTCTCCATGGAACTTCTCCACTTTATTATTCCTTTTAGCACAATAGTATTCCATCACCAACATATACCACAGTTTGTTCAGCCATGCCCCAATTGATGGGCATCCCCTCGTTTTCCAGTTTTGACCACATAGCCTTCTAAGTGATACTTCAGGTAGGGCTTAGGTGTTAAATCTATTTTAGATTTTCGGTGGTGGGGGTAGGGAACCTGTGATTTCATTGGTAGAAGGAACTTTCAATAAAGATACTCTCTCAACCAATGTGTTTCAGCAATTCCTCTGTAATTTGTAATCAATTTGTAATTGCCTAGAAACATTGAAATGTTAATGGACAATGAAATTAGGAACTAGATTTTTTTAAAATGAAAAAAAAAATAGATAAACCTTTAGCTAATTTGATTTTTAAAAAGAAAGAGGAAAATCAAATGACCAGTATTAAAAAATGAAAAAGGCAAATGAATAGTTAATGAAGAAGAAATAAAAACAATGATTAGGAACTGTTTTGTTCAACTATGTGCCAATAAAACCAACAATTTAAATGAAACAGATTTACAAAATTGGAAACTGCCCAGATTTTTTTCTTTATTGTTATTTGAAATTTTTTATTTAATTAATTAATTTAGACTATTTTTCAATGGTTACATGATTCATGTTCTTTCCCTCCCCTCCTCCCCCACCTCCTGTAGCCAATGAGCAGTACCACTGGGTTTTACATGTGTCATTGATCAAGACCTATTTCCATATTATTAATATTTGCATTACAGTGAGCAGTTAGTCTCCATCCCCAATCTTATCCCCATCGACCCATGTGGTCAGGCAATTGGTTTTCTTCTGTCAAACTGCCCGGATTAACAGAACAGTAAAAAATATATTTAAAAAGCACCATCTTAGAAAAAGAAATTGAACAAGACATAAATGAATTCCCAAAGAAAAAAAATCTGTTATTGGATAGATCTACAAGTGAATTCTACCAAACATTTAAAGAATGATTATTTCCAATACTACATAAATTGTTTGAAAAAAATAGGCAAAGAAAGTCTCAGCAAATTCCTTCTATGACACAAATATAGTCCTGATATTTATACTAAGGAGAATCAGAACAGAAAAAGGAAATTATAAGTCAATTTCTCAAAGGAATATTGATATAAATTTTTAATTAAATATTAGCATAGATGCTAAAGCAATATATCACAAGGATTATATACAATGACTAGACTGGATTTATACCAGGAATGCAAGGCTAGTTCAATATTAGAAAAAACTATGAACACAACTGACCATATTAATTATGAAAACAATATCAGACTATTTCAACAGATGCAGGAAAAAGTTTTTGATGGAATTCCATACTCATTTTTGTTATAAACACTAGAAAGCATAGGAATAAGTGAAGTTTTTCTTAAAATGATAAATATTCTCTAAAATGAAGAATAAGCATTAATGGGGACAGCTGGGTGGCTCGGTAGATTGAGAGTCAGGTCCAGAGATGGGAGGTCCTGGGTTCAAATCTGGCCTCAGATACTTCCTAGCTGTGTGACCCTGGGAAAGTCACTTAACCTCTATTTCCTAGCCCTTACCACTCTTCTACCTTAGAACCAATACCCAGTATTGATTCTAAGATGGTAGGTAAGGGTTTAAAAAAAATAATAAGCATTAACTATAATAGGGATAAGGTTCAGAACTTTTCAATAAAATCAGAGCAAAGCAAGGATCTCTATGATTACCATTAGTATTCAATATTGTACTAGAAATGGTAGTTATTGCAATGACAAGAAAAATAAATCAGGAATAAGCATAGGCAAAGAAGAAACAAAAGTATTGTTTTTTGTAGGCATGCTGATTTACTTTATTTAAAAACTAATTGAAATAATTAACTTCAGAAAAATTGCAGGATACAAAATTAACACCCACAAATCATTAACATTTCTGTATATTTGTTGCCAACAAAATCTAGCAGGAAGAGATAGAAAGCAAAATTTAACTTAAAATAACTACAAAGAGTATAAAATACTTGGGAATCTACCTACCAACACACACAGAAACTATATAAATATGATTTCAAAACAGTCTTCACACAAGTAAAGACAAATCAGAATAATTGGAGAAATATTAATTGGTCAATAGGCTGAACCAAAATGACAGTGCTATTTAATTAATTTATTCAGTGCTACACCAATCAAATGAATAAAGAATTAGAGAGCTACAAAAAAAAATAGTAACAGAATTCATTGGAGGAACAAAAGGTCAAGAATATCTAGGGGTTCAATGACAAAAAAATGGGAAGGAAATGATCACAGCAGTACCAGGCCTCAAATTATACTACAAAGCTGTAACTGTGAAAACTATTTGATATTGAGTAAGAAATAGAGAAGCTGAACAATAGAACCAATTAAATACACAATAACCACAAGAAAAACCACAGTACCCTAATGTTTGAGAAACAAAGATCCCAGCAATTGGTGTAAGAATTTACACTCATTATTTGACAAAAACTGTTGGGAATCTGGAAAGTTGTCTGGCAGAAAGTAGGCATAGACTGACATCTCACATAGTATATAAAAAGATAAGCTCAAAATGAGGACATGACCTAGACATAAAGGATGATATCATAAGTAAATTAGTGGAGCATGAAATTAATTACTTGTCAGATTTACAGATAGGGAAGAGTTCATGGCTAAGCCAGAGACAGAGAGGTTTGCAGGAAATAAAATGAACAATTTTGATTACATAAAATTTAAAAGTTTTTGTACAAACAAAGTGAAGGTAGCCAAAACTAAAAGAATAGTAGAAAACTTGGCGGGGGATGCTCTTAGAAGCAAATTTCTCTCATAAAGGTCACATTTCCAAGATATCGAAGGAATCAGGTCAAATCTACATGATTAAGAACTTTTCTCTGAATGAAAAATGGTCACAAGTTATGAATAGGCAGTTTTCAGAGGAAGAAATTCAAGCTATCAATAGTCAAATGAAATGCTCTAAATCACTAATAATGAGATAAATATAAATTAAAACAATCCTGACATATCAACGCACACCTATCGTATTGGCTAAGATGACAAAAAAGGAAAATAATGTACTGGAGGGGTTGTGGGAAAACAGAACTGTGAACTGCTTCAATCATTTAGGAAAGCAATTAATAATTGTGCCCCAGAAGCTATTAAACTGTGTGTATATCTTGACTCAGTGATACTGCTACTAGGTCTATACCCTAAAGAGATCAAGGAAAAGTACATCCTCTCCTCTCCTCTCCTCTCCTCTCTCTTCCTCTTTCCTCTTTTTTTATGTATGTAACATGATTTTAAATTTAATATACTCTTCCCCCAAAGCAGAGTCAGATAAGAGCCCAAGCATAACAGTAGTTTGGCTTCCATTGTCTTGACTATTTGCTTTGTGACAGGAGTAAGGATTTCCCTTCCCTTCCACAATGTTCAATGGGAGATCTGCATCCTTTGGTGGAGCATGAGTGCAAGGCAGTGCTCTTACTAGGTAATTTTCTTTTAAATCCTTCCCTTCTGTCTTAGAATCAATGGCAGAAGAGTCTTAAGGACTAGGCAATTGGGGCTAAGTGACCTGAAGGAAGTGTCTGAGGCCAGATTTGAACCCAAATTCTCCTAATTCGAGTCCTGGCACTCTAGGCTATCTAGTTGCCTCCATTACATAATTTTTTAAGCAGCAGAGCTCCAAAAGGGACCAGAAAGGAGAACCACAGAATGGACGTTTGTGGCATCTGGTTTTTAAGTCATGGGGATGGTAGATTTGAAAGCATTTCATAACATTCCTCAGAAGCCAGAGAAAAGCAACAGCAGATTTGGAGATTCTGGGGGGCCCAGGTGAATACCTGAAAAGAAAACATTTTCTTCATTTCTCTGGAAGAAACGAAAACCACTTTCAAATAGACTATAAAGGGTTCTGCTGCTGCTGTGTGTTAATCTCAGCTAAGTTCCTTCAACCTGAGCCATACTTTTCTGTGGATCTAAGCTGCGGGGGGTCTTTTATCACAGGCCATTAAAATTCCAATGAATTCTGCAGAAATTCATTTCAAAATACTCATATGCCTTTTGAAGTTACAGAACTTTCTGTAAATAATGTTATCTGACTGCATGCCAGATTCCATAATCGAGCCAGCAAGCCACCAGGTGCCAGGCACTGTGCTAAGTGCCCAGGACCCAAGGACATAAGTGAAAGCAGTTCCTATTTCAGGAAGCTTAGGTCCCAACAGGGGAGACAACATGTACCCACACAGGCAGATGTAGGCATGCCCAAAACACATGGGAAGTTGGCACAAAGTAATTTGGGGAGGGAGACAGGAATGCTCTAGCAGCCAAGGGGACCGTAAAGTCCCTTCTAAGCATCAGGGTTTAAACTGAGTCTTGAAGAAAGCTAGGGATGAGCAGAGGTGGAGGCGGGGAGGGTAGGCATCCCAGACATGGTGCATTGCTGGTGCAAAGTAAGAAGATGGGAGATGGAGGTAGGGTGGGAGGAACAGCCAGTAGGACAGTGTGGCAAAGTGGGCAGCACGGGATGATGTATAAGAAGGCTTGAAAGGTAGAATAGGCTAGGTGGTAGAGATTTAAATGCCAAACTTGAGTTTGTATCTAATCCTAGTGGGTACTCAAGTCATATATAATATGTCCTGAAAATGAATTAATGTGTATTTTATGACCATGGCTCCCTCTCTCCCAATTCTTATTGTCTTCTACTCTCATTTTTATTCTCTACTCCCACCCCCACACGGTGACATTATAAACAGTGTTCTTTGTAAGTCTCATGGCTCTTCATTTTGAAATAAATTATTATAGTACCTTAGAATTGGGTCTATGTCTTGATATTCCAGTTCTTCAGTCAGATTGTCCGTTTCTGGTAAATCTTTGGAACGCCTCTTTTTCCCATATCTTAAATCCTTACCCCATTCAGAATGTAACAAGTTATTTTATGCTTATTAAAAAGAATTAGGGGAAATATTGCTTTTAAGGTGATCAGAAATTCCATTGCAACTGGAGTTTCTACTAGGATAATAGGATCATAGATTTACATCTGGCAGAGACCAGATAGAGCATCTAGGCTAATCCCTTCATTTTATGGATAGAGACATGAGCCCAGAGGGATGAAATAACTTGCCTAAACTCACACTGGTAATAAATAGCAGAGCCGGGATTTGAATCTGGGTCACATGGCTCCATATCCAGTGGACTTTGCTTTTAGAAGTTTCAGAATCTTCCACTGAACCCTGTGGTTTCCCTTAGCAAGTATATGCCAAATTTTAGATATATAACTAGCAACAGGAGGCAAGGGCATTGACACCCATCTTCCACTACCTCTCCTTACCTCGCCATCTTCCTTTAACCCAAACCGCTATGACCATATGGGTACCAATCGTCAAAATTGATTTCATCACTGGGGCTTCTCTCTTCTTTTCCTCCAGCTTCCATGGGGTTCCATCACATTCATGGGGTATGAACTTCCTCTTCTCCTGATCTGATTGTACTTCTATAAGCACTACCTCTAACCTTACTCTTGCACTACTGCCACCATTTTGGCCTCAATTAAATTTGCCTCAAGAACAACAATTCCTTTTTATAGTTCCCTCAGATTTGGAAGCTCCCACTCACATAACATTAAAGACATGATTTCTCTGCTAAATTGCAAATTTTGTTATTTATTCTTTCTCTAAGATCAAAGATACTGAGAAAAAACTAGAAAAACAGGAGATAACAGAACAAGAACAGTCTTGTTGATTTTTTTTTTCAGCATGTTAATGTGGCACATTTGAGGAAAGGAAAAAATGAGGAAAGAAGGGATCTGAAAAGCTAGAACATAAAGAGATGCCACTGATAGAATATTTCACAGTATAGACAGCTTAAAAATGGTATATAACATTGGGGGAAGATTCTTGGTGCCCTGGAACAGAAGGGTTGCATCTTTTATGGAATTACCTTGTGGAAAAAAAAAACAAAGGAAAAGACCTCAGTAGTAAAAGGATGGAGATACCACATATCACAGACAGATGGAAGATGGTAATTGGAAACCCCATCATCAGGCAATTAATAACAAAAGAGGAGGTAATAATTCTGTCTTCTTTCACATGAGTAACTGAAAATAGCTTAATGAGCCTAATTCAAAGGTATAAATGATTTATCATCCCAGGCATCATAAACTGTGCAGCAGGAATAAGATTAAGGTCTGTATCTATCTGGCTGCTCCTATCCTGGGGTGTGGATGAAACTCACTTCTGCTGGTCAGCAATTGAGATTCACATCTGCTCATTATGGATCTTCTTAGCTAAACTTGAGGATAATCTGTATAAATTCTCAACCATCTTATAATAAAAAGAACCCATTCATAGTTCTCTTCATTGGTATGAGCCAGGATTGCTGATTTCCATTATAAGATCACAGAGCTGGGAGGAAATTCCTGGGTCATCTTATCCATTTTACAGATAGGAACTTGCAGGGCTGATGTATTTGTGGTGATCTTTCAATCCTAGGTATCCTGGGGATAAAAGAAAATGGCTGAGATACCATTTAGCTCTCCCATTGTCAGTCATCAACAGCTTTTCTGAGCTCAGGTACAGACCTTTTTTCATGTCATAGTGAAAAAGATTTTCTATTTCTTCACATATCTACTGGGGGTGAGGATAGATGAAAGAAAGGGGGAAAGACACGTAGATTAAAAATGATCTCCAAGATTGCACTAAACTATTGGCTCTGGGACTTTTTGTTCTCCAGGATCCTTTTGTACTCTGAAAAATTATTAAAGATCCCAGAGATCTTTTACTTATGTGTCATATCTATCAATATTTACTTTATTAGAAATTTAAATATCTGGGCATTATTATTATTATTACAATAATTTTGACCTAATATACCCATTGGTAGGACCTGTGGGTACCCAGACCACATTTTGAGAACCAGAGGTCTAGACCATCATGACCTGAGGCTGCTGCTCTATCTAGATCATATTTGAGAGGAAAAGATGAGGCAAATGACTTTTTTTTTGTATAATTCTTATGACAAAACCTTTCCATGACCCAGATACACACTTTATATTCTGCTTTCTTCTCATGGCTTAGTAATCTCCATCCAAGAAAACTAGGGTAGAATGTGTAAAGTTCTCTTTCCCTCCTTCCAATTTTCCATTCACAAGTTCACAATATTATATAATAAAGCCTTTTAAACTTGGATATTTTATTTTCTTCTTTTTTTATTTAAGTATTTTCCCATAGTTACATGATTCATGTTCTTTCCCTCCCCCTTCTCCTCCCCCTTCCAGAACCAAGATAAAATTCCACTGGGTTATACATGTATTATCACTCAGTACCTATTTCCATAGTAATCATTTTTGTAATCTTTTAAAAACCCAAACCCCACATCCAATACCCATATAAATAAGTGAAAAATCAAATGTTTTCATTTTGGGTTTCTATTCCCACAGTCCTTTCTCTTGATGTAGATAACATTCCTTCTCATAAGTCCCTCAGGATTGTCCTAGATCATTGCATTGCTATCAATAGCAGTCAATTATGTATGATTGTCCCACAATGTTTCAGGGTCTGTGTACAATGTTCTCCTCGTCCTGTTTATTTCACTCCACATCAGTTCATGGAGGTCTTTCCAGCTCATATGGAAATCAAGTAGTTTATTGTTCCCTATAGCACATTGGTATTTCATCAGACTATTTCATTTTCCAATTACATGTAATAATAATTTCCAACAGATGTTTTCTGAAATTATAAGGTCCAAATTGTTTCCCTTCCTTCCCTCTCCCTCCCAGAGATGGTAAGCAATTTGAACTGGGTTATACATGTATTATCATGCAAAACAAACTTCCATATTGGTCATCTTTGAAAGAGAAGCCTCATATAAAACCGAGACGCCATAATAAAAACACAAATAAACTAAAGTGAAAAATCATCTGTACTCTGATTACAGCAGTTCTTTCTCTGGAGGCAGAGAGCATAATAAAGCCTTTTTAAAGAGAAGAAATTTAAGAAGAGAAGAATTTTAAAGAGAAGAAAACATTTTCTTGAATGAACAGCCGCCCATTAGTCTAGGAGACTTTAGTCTTCAGAAAGAGTACTGACATGTCCATTGTTCCCTTGGTTAACAGGTAGAAACAGGTGGTGTTTCTCTCTCCAGTTCCCACCTACTAGGTATGCCATCCTAGAGCACAGGCACACAGTCCATCAGTTCCTCTGGTCAGATCAGAGCTTTCTATAGTCTTAGTTTCCTAACGGAAAACTAGAATCTTCATAGTCTTTCAATGTTTAAAAAATATATATGTGTATATATATATATATATACATAATACCAATTACTTTTAATAACAAATTCCCACACTGGTTTTCCTAAGTTATATGATCGAATTTATCTCCCTCCCTCTCTTACCTTCCCTCTTCCAGTGCTGGCAGATGATTATATCTGGGTCATACATGTATTATCATTTCAATGATAATATTATCTCCCTTGTGAAAGATGAGGATGAAAATTTATCTTCTGAATTTGTCTCTTTTCATTCTTTCCTCTTTTGTTCTCTTTTTTTCCCTCTTACCACCATTTCTCCTCTCCTTGTTCACCTCTACATTTTCTCTAATCTCCTTTCTTTTATTCTTTCCTAGGGAATGCCTCACCATCACTTGAAATATTCTTTTTGTTAGACTGCTTAATTTTTTCTGATGGCTCAAATAGGAAAGGAAGAATGCTAGCTACCTGTGTTAATTTTCATATAGTACTGAAGCCTCTATATATGAACATAGCAGTACTTCATGAGTCATCCTATAAATTCTTAAGTGGCTAACAGGTACCAAGTACTATGGGAAGTGCTAGATGTATAAAGGAAAGCAAAAGATGGCCTCCTGCTCTTGAGGAGCTCAATGGGTAATAGGTGAGACAACATGAAAACCACCATGTAGAAAGATACACTGCAGGATAAATTGGGGATAATCTGAAGAGGGAAGGTGCTAGAAAGGAGATGAGGAAAGGTTTCTTGAAGAAGGTGGGCTTTTAGCTGGGACTTGAAGGAAGCCAGGAGGCAGAGATAAGGAGGAAGAACCTTTTAGGCATGAGAGTAGCCAGTGAAAATGCACAAGATCAGAACAGCTAGGTAACTCAATGCACAGAAAACTAATCCTAGAGATGGAAGGTCCTGGGTTCATGTCTAATCTCAGACACTTTCTAGTTTATGACCTTCAGTAAGTCATTTAACTCCATTTGCCTAGTCTGTACCACTCATGCCTTGGAACCAGTTACTAGTATGAATTCTAAGACAAAAAGTAAGAGTTTTAAAAGCAAATACACAAGGTGGAAACAGATGGAATGTTTTGTTTGAGGAACAGCAAGGAGATCAATATCACTGGATCAAAGAGTAGATGGTGAGTAAAATGTAACAAGACTGTGTGTGTTTGTGTGTGTGTGTGTGTGTGTGTGTGTGTGTGTGTAAGGGGGGAGGCACAAGACATGCTCACACATGCTTTAGGAAGATAAATTTTAAGGGTTACCAATGACCTCTTTTCTTATAGGGATACATATCATTTTAACTTATTGGGTCTCTTAAAGAAAAGGTTTTTTTGTTTGTTTGGTTTTGTTTTTCCTTTTTCCCTCTTTTTAAATTACCTTTTGATGATTCTCTTGAATTCTGTGCTTGGGCATCAAATTTTCTGTTCGGGTCTGGTCTTTTCTTTATAAATGCTTGGAATTCTTCTATTTTGTTGAATGACCATACTTTCCCCTGTAAGAATATAGTCAGTTTTGCTGGGTAGTTGATTCTTGGTTGTAGGCCTAGCTCCCTTGCTTTCCAGAATATCATATCCCATGTCTTTTGGTCTTTCAGTGTAGATGCAGCCAGATCCTGTATTATCCTCACTGTGATTCCATGGTACCTGAATGGCTTCTTGGCAGCTTGTAATATTTTTTCCTTGGTCTGATAGTTCTTGAATTTGGCTATAACATTCCTGGGCGTTGTCAGTTGGGGATTAAGTACGGGAATCACCACTTTTCCCTCTTGTTCTAGAATATTGGGGTAGTTTTCTTGGATAATTTCCTGTAGTATGACATCCAGGGTTATGGTCTTCTGGTAGACCAATGATTCTTAAGTTGTCTCTCCTGGAATGATTTTCTAAATCTTCTGTTTTGTGAATGAGATGCTTCATATTTTCCTCAATTTTTTCATTCTTTTGGTTTTGTTTTATTGTGTCCTGCTGCCTTGTGAGGTCACTTGATTCTAGTTGTTGTATTCTGGTCTTAAAGACTGGATTTCATCCCTGGATTTTTGGTCATCCTTTTCCTTCTGGTCTGATTTTCTTTGGAGGTTGTCTTTCATTCTCTTTACCTCATCTCTCATATCTTTTGCCTCATCTTTTAGCCTCTTTACCTCATCTTTCATTTCCTTTGCCTCATTTTCAAGCTGGTTGATTTTGGCTTTCAAGACACTATTTTCTGTTTAACGATGACTTATCTTAGTTTTTAAGTTCTTTTCCCAATTGTCTTCAGACTCTCTTATGTTTTGTGTTTTGTGTTTTGAATTGCATTTTGAGTTCTTCCAAAGCCTGTATCCAATTTGCTGGGATTTCTGTTTTTTTTTTTTGCATGATGTTCCCCCCCCTCCTTCTCTGTTCCATTTGCTCTTTGTTCATTGCCTGTATAGAAGCTGTCTATTGTAATTTCTTTTATCTTTTTCTGTTGTTTGCTCATATTTACCCCTTCTTTGCTTCCTGCAGTTGTCTGTGCTCTTGCTCCTCTCATTTTTTTTTGGTTTTGGGGTTTTCTGTCAGTCTCCCCTATTGGAGCTTTGTCAGGAGATCTCTCAGTGCAGTTTTTGGGGGAGGGGTGTTGGAGCTTGAGCTTCCCTGTTCTCTGAAGACTTTTGATGGGATTAAGTTCAGGAGCTTGAGCTTCCCTGTTCTCTGGAGGCTTTTATTGGATTAAAGTCCAGCAGTCTTGGGGGGGGATGTTGGAGCTTGAGCTTCCCTGACCTCTGAAGACTTTTAATGGGATTAAGTTCAGCTGAGTTGGGCTGGATGTGCCCTGAGGCCAAAACCTCCTGGAAGGCTGGAGCAATATGGAGGGTTTCCACCGATGTGACAAGGCTGCCCACTCTGCACTCCCTCTCTAGCTCCTTCCCCACTGCCTGTGTTTGATGCTCTGAGCCTGGCACAGCCCTGCCTGCAAGGTACTCCTTCCAGACCAGTGCCTTTGCCTGCCCAGAGGTTCCCGCTGCCATTGGAGGTTTAGCGCTCTAGGTGGGAGAGGGGTCCTAGGATCTTCCTTCTTTCTTCCCTTTAAACCCGAATGTTCTTGAATTCTGGCTTTTGGGGGGCATACCTTTTGAATTGAGTCCAGCAGGAGGGTTCCTTGGCTCTGTCTTGTTGTTAGGTTTGATTTTCAGTCCCCTAGGAGCATTTAGTTTTTAATTGGCAAGGAAGAGTTTTCAGAGGTCTGAATTTTTGCTGCCTCTATGCCACCATCTTGACTCTGCTTCAGGAAGATGAATTTGATAATTTAATGGAAGGTAGATTAGAGTAGGGAGAGACTTATAGCAGAGAAAATCCATCAGCAGGTTATTGCAATAGTCTCAGGTGGTGGCAGTATCAGAGGACAGGAATAGATATTTATGAGACATGGTTTACAAAGGTAGAAATAATTGAACAATATATTGGATATGAGGGAGGGGTGAGAAGGAGAAGGAGGAGTTGAGGACAACTGTGTTTCAAGTCTGGGTGATTGGAAGGATGGGGGTACTTTCAACAATAATAGGAAAGTTAGGAATAGAGGAAGGTTTGGGTGTAGAGGAAAGATAATTAGTTTAGTTACAGACATATTGATTTTAAGAGCATCCATTGAAAATGTCCAATACTTGGAGACCCAAGGCTGAATTGAGTAGACTTGAGAATCTAAGCACAGAGACTATAATTAAATCCATGGAAGCTGATGAGATCACCAAGTGAAATAGTATAGAAGGGGGCCCAGTGCCATGGTTTACATGTTACATGACCCTCACTGTCAGTGAGGATGACTTGGGCAAGGTCCAGGAAAGGAGACTGAGGAGAGAGGAGTCAGTGAGAGTATTGCTTGTAAAAATCTAGAGAGAGAAAAGAATGCCAAGGAGACAAGGAAAATCAAGTGTGCTAAAGGCTGCAGAAGGTCAAGAAGACTGAGGATGAAGAAAAAGCCATTAGATTTGGCAATGGAGAGATCACTGTTAACTTTGGAGAGAGGAGTTTCAGTTGTGATAAAGTCAGAAGCCAGAGTGTGGAGAGTTAAGAAGAGGGTGAGGGGAAAGAAATGGAGGCAGTCACCTCGTACTGAAGAGAAGAGAGATAGCTGGAGGGGATAGGCTGAGGATGGGAAAGACATGGATATGTTTGTAGGCTAGAGGGGAACAGCCAGTACAAAGGGAGAAACTGAAGATAAGTGAGACAATGGAGATGATAGAGAAGACTACGTAATGGAACAGAAAAATTGAATGGCGCTATAGTTTCTGGAAGAACCAAAAAATGGCTAAAATTGGTTCAGTGCTCAGTAATTAGAGCAAAAACCCTGAGCCACTCATGGTTCTATAGGCAAAGAAAGCCCGGAAAAATAAATTCAGCAATGACTGACTAATGAGGAATTCTGATTGGCATGTCCAATGTTGTATGTGCATGTGTGCAGCTTGGTTTTGTGAAACTGTCTAGCTCTCTTCTTCCCTTCTCTGGCTCCTCTCTGTTATTTTGTCATTTAATGCATGATTTTCCTCCTCTGAAAACCTCTCTGGGGAAAATTAAGACTCACCCACATAAAACTCCCCACACTTGGCTGTTCTCCTATCTCATCTTGGAAAAGACTTCTAAATGAAGTAGTAAACACACACACACACACACACACACACACACACACACGCACACACTACAGGTCCATTGGGAAATTAGGGTAGCTAACAGCATTAGAAATTCAAGAACTTTAATGGTATTATCTTTATTCTCAGGTTATTTTGCCCCTTTCCTGGGTTTAGTCTCCCAGTGATTAGGGAGGGCAACTACTGTCTGTCCAGTTATATCATAAATATTCTGCACAACAATTTGCAATGTACATTGTTAAATTCTGGGAATGGTCTGGACCTTCTTAAAGGCACTGTGTTGATTAGCAGCTCCTCAATCATGGCCATATTGCTTTAAAAAGAAGGTATTTACACGTGCCCTCTTGTGTCCTGTTCAAATCCTCCTCTTTTTTTCCTCTGTGAAATGCCTGAGCATATGACAGAATTTAGGCTCAGGATTTTCTTTTGGAACAAAGATCAATATGAGCATTAATTTGGTTTGGGGGCAGGAGGCCAGTAGTGGTTAGACACTCTACAGGGTCCTGCCTGCCTTTATTTTCTTTTTTTTTTCCTTTTTAAGTCTTTAAATTTTATTGTTGCCTTAAAAACACACACACATTAACTTCTGTGTTAGAATCAATAGTGGGCATTGGTTTCAAGGCAGAAGAGAGGTAAGGGCAAGGCAATGGGGGTGAAGTGACTTTCCCAGGGTCACATAGCTGGGAAGTGTCTGAGGCCAGATTTGAACCCAGGACCTCCCATCTCTAGCCTTGACTTTCAACCCACAGAGTCACCTAGTTGCCCTCTATTGCTGCCTTTAAAAACATACCAATCATTTGTGAATAAACTGCTTTTGCCAACAACAGAACACTCACTTGTAACAAAGAAAGGCAGTGAAAGAAAAGCTATTGTGATGGGGACTGGCACAAGTGCGAAGTAGGCAGGGTCTGTGGGTGACCATGCAAGGAAAGCTTATTGGATTTAGAGCTAGACAAGACCTTAGAAACTATTTATTCCAACTAACTCATTTTTATAGATAAGGAAAGTAAGGCATAGTGAAGAAAAATGACTTATACAAGGTCACCCAGCTACAAAGAAGGAGAGCCCCAAATTCAGATTCCTTGGACATCACTTCTATTCTTCCCACACTGTGCTGACAGTCTCCTCTCCCTTCTCAAGAACAGATGGAAGTGTGGTCAGCAGTGCTAGTCTGACTGAGCCAGCAGAGCTGCCATAGAGAAGAGAGATGAGGCTTGTTTTGCTTGACCCCAAAGGCCAGAACTGTGACCACTGGAGAGGTTTAGACTTGTCATAAGGTAAAAGTTCCCTAAGAATTAGTGCTGCCTCAAAGTAGAATGTCCTCCTTTGGGAAGAAGTGACTTTGACCTTACTGGGAGTTACTCAGCCAAGACTGAATGATGAACTCTTTGTTGGGTAGGTTGTACGGAGGATCCTGGTTTAGTTCTAGTTTCTGGAGGGAAGGTATCTTTGAGATCCTTTACCATTCTGAGATCCAGGAACTTTCACATATATTGATCTAGTAGGACTTTCATTCATTGTGAGCCAAGAAATGGGTCCACACTTGCTCCGTGGTTCCTAGAATCTGTTTATTGGCCAGGATACTTAATAGGAATACTTTACACTTTGCCTCTAGTCCCTTCTGATTCCCAGGTTCCTGAACACACTGGACTGGACTATTCCTGCTTGGTGACTATTTCTGACAGGAGCTGGCCATCTTCCTCAAAGGAACAGGATGTTCATTTGGGTGCCTGGCAGATGGTATGTTTGCAGTATGATAACTTTGGTGTCAGCCACCAGGACTTGACCCAGCGCCTCCAAAGTGTGGTGATTAACTGAATGTGCCCGTGTTTGTGAGTAAAGAGCAGAAGTGAGCAAAATTTGTAATCTTGAGCCATAATTTAGGGCATCCATTCCCATGACTTCAGCTGCTAACTCTATCAATATCAGTGGGTCATAAATTTAGATTTGGGAAGGATTTTTGGAGGTCATCTGGTCCATGTGGTTGTCCAGTCATTTTTCAGTTTTTTCTTATTCTTCACAACCCATTTAGGTTTCTTGGCAAAGATACTAGAAGGTGCTTGCCTTTTCCTTCTCCGGCTTATTTCACAGATAAGGAACCTGAGGCAAACAGGATGAAGTAACTCATCCAGGGTCTCACAGCTAGTATGGGTTTGAGACCAGGCATCTAGTCTAACCTCATTACTTTATGGATGAGGAAATTGAGACCTAGTAAAGCAAAAGGACTTGCCCAGGGTCACTCAGTGAGTGTCAGAGCCAGGGTTCATAGAGATTAGAGAATCATAAATTTAGAGATCAAAGGGACCAATTGACCAACAAATAAGCATTTATTAATCACCTACTGGAGAGCTAGGTGGCATTGCGGGTAAAACATCAGGTCTGGAGTGAGAAAGACTCATCTTCTTGAGTTCAAATCTGGCTTCAGACAATTATTAGCTGTGTCATCTTGGGCAAGCCACTTAATCTTATTTGTTTAAGTTTCCTCATCTGTAAAATGAGCTGGAGAAGGAAACAACAAAATATTTCAGTATCTTTGTCAAGAAATTCCAAATGGGGTCACAGAGAGTCGGACATGAATGAAAATGACTGAACAACAAAAAAGCACCTACTATTTACCAGGCACTGTGATAGATTCTGGGGTTACAAAGAGAAAAATGAAAGTCTCTGCCTTTTAGGTGACTCAGTAGATCAGAATCAAGCCTGGAATATGAAGTCCCAAATTCAAATCTGGCCTCAGATAGTCCGTAGCTGTGTGACCTTGAGCAAGCCACTTAACTCCAACTGCATAGCCCTTATCACTCTTCTGCCTTGGAACCAACACTTAGTATCTTTTTTTGAATTTCTTCTTAAAATTTTTTATTTTTATTTTTTTACTGTACTACAGTGAACTTTAGGATGTCAAAATAAAGCATTATAAAATCCTTATCAAAATTCTCTAATATGTTGTCTCAAATGAGGATGTATTATATTCAGGGATGTGCTGGTAAATGTTTAACAATTGGCTTTTTGGAAAAAATGTATCCATGACATATTTTTAGGTTCCATCAATATTATTATTTTTTAATAGATCTTATTTTTTCCAGATTAGATGTCAATACAATTTCTTAATATTTGTTTTCTGATCATTTGCAATTTATATTCTCTGCCTCCCTCCTACCCCTCCCCAGAAAGTCAGGTAATATGATATATAGATTATACATATATCATCATATAACACCTATTTCCATGTTCATTCTGTTGTGAAAGAGACATATTGCTTACACTAGACAAAAATGTGTGGGGAACTAAAGTAAAGAATGGCATGTTTCAGTTTACATTCAGACCCTCCGTTCCCTCTCTGGCAGTGGATAGCCTTTTTTCTTGTCATGAGTCCCTTGGAGTTGTCCCAGATCCTTGCCTTGTTGATAACAGCTAAGTCATTCACAGCTGATCATCATACATTATTGTTGTCACTGTGTCCAACATTCTCCTGGGTCTGTTCAATCAACATTATTAACATTTCTCCATCACTGTTAAGTCTAGATAGGCAATAAATGAAACCCTGATTTATTGCAGATTTCTGAGATGTAAATACTCACACTACAAATTTAATGGTCAGCTCTGAATAGCTCAGTCAAGCAGGTAGCACTGTATCCCTGATCCCTTATTATGTGTAACAAAATCAGTCCTTGAATAAAGCTCTAAATCTATCAGATTAACATGTTGGCTCATCTCACTCAAGACAAGATGGCCCCACTTTGGGGTGGAAGTCTTACCTGGCTCATGGAGGCAGTGCACGCATGAGAAAGGATCAACTTCAAGAAGTGGCAGGGGAGCAGGTTAAGTAAAAACAACTTAGAAAGATCCACATGAAATGATGAAGAGCAAAATGAGTAGAACCAAGAGAACATCATCTCCAGCTACAGAATTAACATTTGAAAAATAACTTGGGAATGCCCACCTCCGGAGAAAGAACCGATAAATAGAAATCCTAAAGACATCATATATGTATTATATATATACATACACACCTTGTTTTTGGTTGGGAAAGGGGTGAGATGTTTGGGAATTTTAATGTAACCAACATACAAAAATTTATAATAATATTCAAGTGGCTGGGCCTGCAGAAGTCCATGAATGGGGCTATGCTGAGTCATACTGGCAGTACATACTTTGAGGAGATCAAACAGTTTCTTAGCTGTCAGCTGCTTGCTTGGTTTATTCTTGGCCTCCATGACTGCTTGGCTTGTGCTAACAGCTCCTCAGTTTGTCATCTGTTCTCAATTCAGGTTCTTAGGTGTTGATCTATAGCTTGTAGTGTACACCACACCACTCCATGCCTTATCATCAGCTCCCTCCACTCGCTATCCTTCTATTCTTTTCTCTTTTTTTTTGGTTAAATGTATTTGTTTGTTACATTATAATTCCCAGGTTACTCCCTCTCTCCCTCCCCTTCCTGAACTATAGAAGTCATCATTTGACAAATAGATTATATTTATATATATATATATATATATATATATATATATAAACAAATAGAAAACTCTGCCTTTCTTATTTCTATTTCTTAGTTCTTTCTCTGGAGGTAGACATACCCAGGTCATCTTTTTAACAATAATGCTTCCATTCTTGATCCTTTAGTTTGTGAACACTCCAGGGGGAGCCCAACCATGGTTCTCTACTGTGTAACGCATAGTTGTAGGACAGGGACTCTTCATTAGTTTTTTTTCCCTCCCTCCTTTCTCCTTCAGCACAACCTCACTTAAAGGCAATTCATGGGGGCAGCTGGGTGGCTCAGTGGATTGAGAGTCAGGCCTAGAGATGGGAGGTCCTAGGTTCAAATCTGGCCTCAGACACTTCCCAGCTGTGTGACCCTGGGCAAGTCACTTGACCCCCATTGCCTAGCCCTTACCACTCTTCTGCCTTGGAGCCAATACACAGTATTGACTCCAAGATGGAAGGTAAGGGTTTTAAAAAAAAAAAAGCAATTCATTTTGTGTTTATGAAGCTCATACTATGCACCAGGCACTGGACTAAGTGCTAGTGATACAAAGTAAAAAAATAACATTGGTTAACATTGATATAGTACTTTAGGATTTCTTTCTTTCTTTCTTTCTTTCTTTCTTTCTTTCTTTCTTTCTTTCTTTCTTTCTTTCTTTCTTTCTTTCTTTCTTTCTTTCTAATAGTACTTTAGGATTTGTTTCCTTCCTTCTTTCTTCCTTTCCTTCTTCCTTCCTTCCTTCCTTTCCTTCTTCCTTCCTTCCTTCCTTTCCTTCTTCCTTCCTTCCTTCCTTCCTTCCTTCCTTCCTTCCTTCCTTCCTTCCTTCCTTCCTTCCTTCCTTCCTTCCTTCCTTCCTTCCTTCCTTCCTTCCTTCCTTCCTTCCTTCCTTCCTTCCTTCTCTCTAAGATGGAAGGGTAAGATTTGGGTAAATGGGGTTAAGTAGCTTGTGTGAGATCACTAAGCTAGGAAGTATATGAGGCTAGATTTGAACCCAGGTCCTCCCTACTCCAGGCTTAGTGCTCTATCCACGGTGCCACCTAGCTGCCCCAAGACTTACAAAACTCTTTATTTATATTATCTCATTTAATCCTCACAAGAACACTGTGAAGTAGATGCTGTTATTATTACCATTTTACAGTCAAGGAAACTGAGGTTAATAGAAATTTAATAACTTGCCAAAGTGACATACCTAATAAGTGTCTGGTAGAGAATTAGAACTCAGGTCTTTCTGACTCCAAATATCAAACGATACCATTTAGCTGCCTTCAAAAAAGGAAGAAGGGGCAAACAGCAAGTTCTCAATAAGTAAACAATTTGGGTGGAGGTCACTCTGACAACTTAGGGAATTGGCAAAGGCCTCTTCTAGGGGGTGGCTCTTGAGTTAAGCCTCAAAGGTTGCTGGGGGTTCCCTGAGACCCAGCAGAGGAGGGAGGTATTCCAGACATGGGAGATAACCCCTTGAAAAGTTACCGAGATGGTGGATGGAATGTTAGGTATGGATGGGAAATGGTAATCAAAACCATTTGGCTGAGACATAGAGTGCGTGAGGGGAAGTAGTGAATAATCATCCTGGAAACAGACTGGAGCCAGATTGTCAAGAGTTTTAAATGCCTTATAACATATTACCAGTCTGACAATACTGTATCAGCCAATGACGCCAGAAAACCATCTTATTAACTTTTATTGGGGAAGTTTTTCCCAAAAAGAAGAGCATTAGACATTTCTCGTGTTCAAATTTCTTGTAGTCTTTCAATTATTTGCAACAATAGTATTGCTTTGTTAGGCAATCAATAATAATTCAGAGCATTCCTAGGCACTGGGGTCAGATCCTCTGAAAGGGACTGACAAGCGCCAGTAATAGTTACTGGGAACAAGAAGTCTCTTCATGTTCCAAAGAGAATGTAAACCTGGAAACAGTTTTTCTTGGGATATCAAATTTAAAGGATTGAAATGGGAGTTTGGAAGCTAGGAATTGAGCCAGGATTTTAAGTCAAGGAGATCTGTATGGAAGGAGATCAAGAGACATGCTACCAGAAGTATCAATGAAGCATCAATTTATTTTATGCAGTCTCTTTCTTTATCGCTCTGCCCCTTTATCATACTGTTGAGTTTCCTCATTGTTCAGTTGTGTCTGACTGTTCGCAATCCTGTGGACCCTGGTGTGGTCCATGGGGTTTTCTTGGCAAAGATGCTGGAGTGGTTGGCCATTTTTTTCTCCAGTGGATTAAGGCAGAGGTTAAGTGGCCTGCCAGTGTCTGAAGCCAGATATGCACTCATGTCTCCCTGACTCTAGGCTCAGTGCTCTGTCTACTGAGCCATTTAGTTGCCTCTGATGAGTTTTCTCCCCCTGCCTAATTCTGAGAGGGTGAGGGGTCTGTGAGCCCATTGGTGCAAGTGCTAGGATGTCTCTGTGCTCTGCTGCATCACTGAATCTGGAGGAAGCGATATATTTCACATGTTCACAAGCCAGTTAAGCAGATACAGATGCTGCCCTCCAAGATAGGACTATCCCAAACAAGGAGATATGTAAGGAATCCCTGGGCTATGGCCAATCCATCAAATGATCCTGTCTATTTTGTAAATTTATTGATTGTTACAGTTGTCTCCTATTTAGAAGTAATGAAACAAATTCAGAAGCTGCGTCCTATAGCCGGCTCCTAGCTGCTTGAGAGAATCAATTGTTATAGGTCCAGAGTGAGCATTTATGTGCCTTGAAAATCAGAAAAGCAGGGCTCAATTTATTATTTGGATGATTGTCTAGTCTTAATAAAGGATGAATAAAATGTGAATCATGCAGACGAGACTTAAAAGTGCATTATTATTAGGGGGTAGGGAGGGGATTGAGAACCAAGTCTAAAGATGGGAGATCCTGGGTTCAAAACTAACCTTAGACACAACCTAGCTGTGTGACCCTGGGCAAGTCATTTAACCCCCATTTTGTCTAGCCCTTACCATTCTACTGTCTTAGAACCAATACACAGTACTGATTCTAAAGCAGAAAGCAAGAGTTAAACAAAAAATAAAGTGTATTATTGTGGGGAATCTCCCCTTCCCCCCAGGAGTGGTTGTTAAACATTTATCAGTATACCCCTGTGCAGGCATGAAAAGACTTAGCAGGAACTACCACATAGAGAGAAGGTAGCAGACTGACTCCTCGAACCACAGAATCCCAGGATTGGAACAAATATCAGAGCTCACTTAGTCCAGTCTCTTACCTGAATATCCCTAGCAAGGAATCATTTAGCCTCTATTAAAGATTGTCACAGCCAGAGAATACATTTCTAAGGAAGCCCTTTCCATTTAGGGGCACCTCTAATGGTAAGGAACATTTTCCTTATAATTAAATTGAAATCTGACTCCCTAGAATTTTTACTCATTGGCAATACTTGTGCTCTTTGAGTCCAGAGGAGATAAAGCTAATCCCTGGTGAGCTAAATACAGTGAAGGGGGGAAGCATTAGCCTTTAGCTGCCACACTCTCCCAGGACTGAGCCAGGACTGCGCCCAGAGCTGGGGCCACTTAATAGAGTGCATCCTGATCCTCTAAGCCATTCACCAGGAATCTGTACTTTTGTTTAAGGTGTGTCTAGAATGGAATTGTTGAGTGAACAAAAGCCAAACATCTTGTAAACCTTTAAGCAATTCTATAAAGAGATCACCAGCATGGCTATGATTTTCACCCCTGTGATAGTTTAAGTCTGCAGGAGCTTTGTTCATTTACCTTACCATAGAATAAGAAGTAAAGAGTGAGACACAAGTTAGTGTACTTTATGCTAATTGCCGTTGCCTTTTTTGTAGGGGGGTTCCACTTATAAGCGAAGTAGACAGTTACATGAGCTGTATAGGGGAAAACACCTCTGAAAAACAACAACCACAAAAAACAGCTCCCTCATCCTTGAAATTTTTCATTTCACCTCGTTAGCCTATCTGTAATGTCACCAGTGAGAGATTCATTCTAGGATCTTAAAAAAAAAAAAAAGACCTGTGGGAGACTAGTAGTTATTCATTCCTTCACCCATACTAGTTTAATGACATTACTATTCTCCTACTTCCAGGTATAATTAGGTTTAGTGAAGGAGTGAGATTTTTGATTTCTAGGAAAAGAGAAAAGGGATGAGATGAGGCAGAGAAGGGCAGAAAAGGAAAGAAAAAAGGAAAATGGTGAGTTCAGAAAGGTAGGTGGGAGGGTGATAAGAAAAAATTATCTAGTTCCCAACTTGGCTCAAAGCTGGTTTTGCATATTTATCATTTAAAATGAAGACAATTTACTTTGACTCGGACAATTTAATTTTTTATCTTCTCTATTTCAAACATGTTTTGCTATTTTTACATTTTATGTTAATATGAGCCTGCCCTGTCAATCTGCTGAGCCAGAATAATCAGCTCAATGATAAAGTAGCAGCCAACATATTAAATCTCAAATACAGGGCTTATCACAGGAAAGCCAACTCATCTGGGGCAATAGTGTTCCAGTGCAGCAGAGAAAATGGTCCTGAATAGCATGTTGTGTATGCTCAAGAAACATCGAATTTAAAAAATGGGAAACAAAGTTCAAGGTTTCTTAGATGGGTGGCTTATAAATGAGCTTTAAAAAAAAGATGACTAATTTGACAAAATCTTTATTTCTATTGTGTGGTTATGTTAGTAGCTCAAAGAGAATAACTGTCAGTTTTTGATACACTAAGGGTATTGCCTTTTAAATTTCATTTAAATAGGGGGCAGTTGGATAGCTCAATGGATTGAGAGCCAGGCCTAGAGATGGGCATCCTGGGTTCAAATTTGGCTTCAGGCACTTCCCAGCTATGTGACCTTGGGCAAGTCACTTGATCCCCATTGCCTAGCCGTTACCACTCTTCTGCCTTGGAACCAATACACAGTATTGACTCCAAGACGGAAGGTAAGGGTTTATATAAATAAATAAATAAATACATTTCATTAAAATAACATTTTAATGGAGGAAATTAACAGACTTCCTCTTTTGGTCACTTATCAAAATAGATTCTTTTTCCATCTAGCTCTAATGCCATAGAAACTCCAATCTCATTCTGTTCTCAAGGATCCAGATTACGATGCAATACTTTTGATGCAAGAAGCATTATCGCAAGGTGACAGCAAGTTATCTTTAAAAGAATAATGAAGAGTTTTATTAGAAAATTATTATTATCTACTTAATCCTCCACTAAATCCAAGTTAAAGTCCAGCCTATCCCTAAACTTGCAAAAAATGTGGGAAAATAATGCAATCATCCTAACAAGTCCATAAGGACTTTCTGAGCTCATTGAGGCAAAAGCAGTCAGAAAAGACATATTTGTAGAACTGCCTCAGACTCTGGCAAGGACTGGTCTTGACCTTGTAGGTCTACAAATCACTATCTCAGAGCACCTGATTTTCTTAATTGGATCAGAACATCCTGACCAGCTAACTTACTGTCATAAAACATTGAGCTCTATGTCTGGGACAAGTGGCCTTTATGCATATGCTCATCCATAACCTGGTACCTATGTACTTCTAAAGAAATACTTATGTCAGCGATGACAGACCAAAAGAAGCTTTGAAAAGTACTATTGGGTAAAGAGTATCCTAATTGCAGCTAGACAGTCTAATTGGTGCCAAGGATGTATGCTCTTGCTATATTATTTTCCTTTGATTATAGAGTGTAGACACTGTATAAATATTGGACCTGTGTGCTTAATAAAATGGAATCCATGGTCCCATTCACAGCCCTCTTGACCCTGTCAACTTCTCACCCATGTGGGATTATTCTCTCTCTTCTCCCTTCTCCATTGGACCTAGTCTCCAGAGAGAGCCAGCTCCTAGCACAACATAGTATATGCTTCTATTTTGCAATAAAAACGGCAGGACCAGATTTTATTCATCTTTATAGCCTTCTTAGTGCTGAGCACAAAGTTCTACCTACCTACCTACCTACTTACCTGTCTATCCATCTATCCATCCATCTATCAATCATTTATGTGTCTATCATTTATCTATGTGTCTATCACCTATCATTTATCTATGTATCTATCTGTCTGTCTATCTATCTACCAATGTGTCTGTATAGTTGATGAGTACTCAGTAAAAATAATTATTGACTAAATAAGTGACTGAATATAAAAAGGCTTTAAAGATGATAAATAGAGACACTTTTGTGCAAATAGAAAGTGCCACCTATGACAGGGTCATAGTTTAAATTCTGCAAAATTCTGTCCTGTATCTGCTTCTGAAATGAGGGAGACAGCTGATTCTTGGGTAGGTTTTCAGATGTAATCTTTAAGCAGACATTCAGGATCCTTACAGATATGGGAACAAAGTGGGGGGGGGGGATGGTCACCATCATCAATAACTGTTGTGGTTTGGTTGTGTTAGGGTTTAGCACAACTCCTGGAAATAAGAGTCACAAGATATCACTGTGACATCAAGATTGTGATATCAAGAAATGATGTCACATAAATATAAAAACAAAAGAAGCTATATAATTAAATTAAAAAAAGAAAAGAATGTATGATGGATGCATGATTGAGGAGAGAGGGTTTGTAATTTTTTAATGAAAATATCCAATAGCAGTATGCTTCACTAGCTTAGAAATGGACTGTAATTCCTTTGATTTGGGGGGTAACAAATAATTTTATTATTTCTTTCATCTCTGGGTCTGTGGGAATATACTAATTTGTAAGACTGTATATAAGGGTTTCTCCAGTTCATTATCATGTCTGTTTAGCAAGATATAAAAAGTACTTGCTCTGAAAAGTATTTTTAAGGTCCTGAAAATCTCTCTTGTTTATTGAATTTTTGCAAAAGAATGTCTCCATGCTGTATTATTAATGATCAGTTTATATGTGCATTTATTCTATTCCCCATATCTCTACAGTAAAATAGTTAAAGCCATAAACTGTGAGAATTAAAATAGTTGAGGGTCATAAATTGTAGTAGTTAAAAGAGTTAAGGGTATAAACTGTAGTGAGTTAGAATGGTGGAAGATACAAATTATGCTAGATATAAGAATGGGTGAGTAGATTTGACCGCAGAAAATATGTTTCACTACAGTGTCTTGGTTTTTGAATCAAATATAAGGTGGTCGCCAGGGAAATATTCCCAATTATTCAAATACCCAAGTCAACTGGATTTTATAGAGATTTTAATTAATACAAATGTGGAATTAAAGAAAGGAGAGAAAGAGAGAAAAAGGAAATAAGTATGAAGGGCCTTAAGCCAACATGGCCTAGACCTGAGTCTTAAGAGAGAGAGATCAGTCAGTCAGTCTTTTATCACTCACCACAAGGTCTGTCTAAGCAAGGATTCTAGTGACACCAGGCCAGCTCCATCTCAGCTGATTTCACCAGAGAGAGTTCCAGCCAGAGTCCTCCTCAAAGAGAGATCCAGCCAGAGACTGTTTCAAAGGGCCTCTCTCCAGAGCCTCCAGAGGGACAGAGTCCCCTCAAAGGAGCTCCAGCGAGACCTCCTTAGAGATTGTCCTCCAAGAGCTTCCCTTCTCCAGAGCCTCTCTCAAGAGATTCTTCCCAAGCGGTTCTCATCAGAGATCCTCCAAAAGGATTCCTCTTCTCAAGAGATTCTGCTTTTTCTTATATAGGGGTTTTTCTCCTATGTCACCTCCCCTAAGTCCTTACATCTACCAATCACTGTAGATGTTTTCCAAAGAACTGCCCATTCTAAAAACACTGCTGGGTCGAATTAATCCCTTTAGTAAGTTTGAATCAGAAAAAAACACAGCTGGGTCGACTAATCCCCTCAGTAAATCTGAACCAGAGAAAACACAGCTGAGTCGACTAATCCCCTCAAGAGAAAACCTCTAAGTAAGTTTTCACCTCTTTGCTCCTGGCAAGTTTACAAGTTGCCCGACCTTTTATAGGTACCTAGCATCTCATTGTATCAATTCTAAAAACAGGCCTGGCTCAAAGAACTCCCTGCCTCATCATAAGCATGGATCCAAGTATTTTCTTTTGTTTAGCAAGGAGTTTTCTCCCCTAAAGCAGTCTTAAGTACGGATGGAGTAGAGATCCTCCCATTTCTGATCCTGGCGCGTTCTCACAGTCAAAATGGGGAATGTTCCCAGTAGGGAATTGTTCCAATTGAGAATTCTCCATTGGGGAAAATTTTTAACATTCACAAGTCTGAGAAATTTCAAGATTTACAAAAAGTACTTGCTCTGAAAAGTATTTTTAAGGTCCTGAAAATCTCCCTTGTTTATTGAATTTTTGCAAAAGAATGTCTCCATGCTGTATTATTAATGATCAGTTTATGTGTGCATTTATTCTATTCCCCATATCTCTACAGTACTGAATCATCTTGCCGATTCACCCCTCCTCACTTCCGTCCAGGATCAATGGAGAGTCTTGGACCCTTTCACCAAAAACAACCACTTTCAGGGAAAACTCCAGCAATAACACCTTGTCCTGAAGATCTCCCTTTTGTAGATAGGTGGGTTAGCAAGGCAAACAGATTTCAGTGGAGCTCTCGCTCATAGCCCTTCCAAGGACCCTTCCAACCTGTTAAACCGTTGTCTCTGGATTGCCCAGCATACAAGGCTCCATTTACTTCTTCTTTCCTTCCCTTCATTTGCCAGTTATCATCAGCTGTTGAGGTCACAAAAGCAAAAGTCAGATGAAAACAGACTAAAGCTGAATCTTGCAAAGGCTCCAAGGACTAAAATTGACACCTGCAGCTGCTCCAGAAGTCAGGGCAGACCCTGCAGCCCAGGGACCATGTGTTTCTTCCAGGTGGCAATGCTTGCTAAGCAAGGCCCACACACTGTGCATTAGCTGATGCTTCCAAACCTTCCTCAAGAGGCACCTCTAGGACTTACAGTAACTGGGATGATGAGTTTTGGGGAGTTGGTTAATATGGAGTATGTCCAGGAAAAGAGGGTACTGGCTCTGGGTTAAAGATAAGAAGAAGAAGTGATTTCAAGAGTAAACTGTGAATTTGGGAGCAGCTAGGGATCCAAAGAGCTGTAATATCACTCTGTCACTGAGGAAAAGTGGGGAGCAGTCTACCTTTATCTTTCTTGATTTCTCAGCATAAATGGCTGACTGACCTTTAGGCAAGAAACTCCTTGTTCTTTCCAAGAAATGCTACCTAGTCCTCTCTAATCTTAGTGTCTTACCTCTGAGACTCCCACTAATATATCCTTTCTCCCTTTCTCTCTCTGTCTCTCTCTCCTTCCTGCCTCTCTCTCCCTATCTATCTGTCTGTCTCTCACACTGTCTGTCTGTGCATCTATTTTGTTTGTACATATTTATTTGCTTGTCTCCCTTGTTAGGCTCTGGGGTCCTTCAAAGCAGACTGTTTTTGTTTGTTTGCTTTTCTTTTCTGCCTCCCAGGTTTAGCACTGTACATGGCACAAAGAGGTACATAACAAATGCTTGTCATTTTGACTTGATTTGAAGGGAAGCACCTAAAGAAAAGCTATGTCAAGTTAAGGAGTAGGTGTCCATCTTTGCCCAAGGTATTGTGGGGGATACAAAGAAATAAGACATACTCCCAGCCCTTGAAGAATTTTTCTTGGGAACATTTAACTTTTATGAAACAACCAGAAAACAGTAAAAGATATGTGACAGAACCAGAATTCATCTGATTCATCTCTTTTTTCTTCCAACTACAACATGGAGAAATTTTACTTAAAAGAAGACAAAGCTGTTCTGATAGGATTATTATGAAGATCACATGATATATTATGATATTCATTTAAAATGAAACAAAAAAGAAGTAAAGGGAAAGAAACAAACAGAGGGAAGAAGGAGGGAGGGAAGGAAGGAAGGAAGGAAGGAAAGAAGAAGGGAAGGAAGGGAAGAAGAAAGGAAGGAAGGAAGGAAGGAAGGAAGGATGGAAAAGCACTTACAACAGTGCCTGGTATATAACTGATTCTACATAATGCTTTTTTCCTCCTCCTGCCCGGTCTGATTGGCCACAGCTTTTATGATGCAGTTTCCTAGTCATCTAATAAGGCATAAAAAGTTACAGCTACATGCAGTAGCAGGCTTGATGGGTGCCCAAGACCACTTGAGTAGCCATATTCTGCTGACCTATTGACTAGACTTACTTGTGAGGAGGTGAGAGACGCCTTATCTACCAAAGCTGAATCTAAGTGCCACTGTATCCTTGCTGGGTTAGGACAAAGGAAATCTGTTAAAGGTCCAATAACTCATGAGTGGCTCCTTTACTCTCCAAACTGAAATAGAAATGAGTATGCTGGCTTTAGAGCTGAGCGTCCAACAAGAGAATTTAAGACCAGGTACTACAAACTACAAGTGCTATAGGAATTTGGAAGATGAGGAACAATAGTCTGAAGTTGTCAGAGAGGAGAAAATGATACTTGAATTGAACCTTGAAGGCTCATAAGGTCATAAGAGCTAGAAGCTGAAGAGCCCTCTAGTTCAAATCCCCTCATTTTACAGATAAAGAAACAGAATAGTAGGATCTGTATGGACAAAGAGGATAGCATTCCAGGCAGTAGTGACAGGGTGAACAAAAACATGGAAGTAGGAATAAGCATGAAATGTCTGAAGAATTCTAAAGAAATTGGCCTGACTGGAGCCAATGTTTTGGGTGGGAAAGTAAAAAATGAGATACCAGTGGAGACTCGGTGTCCCCATTGGCTTGATTCAGAGATAATTTACAGGATGCTAAAAATATATACTCACTTCAGTTGGAAAAATGAGTCAGTCTATGTGTGACATGTTATAGATAAAATTACTGGATGGTTGATTGACTATTTTATTTTTCTACTGCTTAGATTGGTCTCATGAATCTACATACAGCTGCAGCTTCTCATCTAGATGCTGTTGTAGGAAAGATGAGTGGGATAGCATTCATTTTTAATTGACAAATCTTGCCACTTCTACCTAAGTAATATCCCTCACATCAAACTGTCTCTCCTCACAGCCACCATCTTAATTGAGGCCCTTGACACCTCTCACCTCCACTATTACAATGGTCTCCAAATTGGATTCCATCTTCTCCCCATTCCAATCCATCCTCCACACAGTTGCCAAAATAACTTTCCTTAAGGACAGATCTGCCCATGCCACTCTCCTATTCACTAAAATCTAATGGCTCCCTACTGCTTTTAGGACAAAATATAAAGTCTTCTATTTAGCTTTTAAATCTCTTCATAATATGTTCCCACCCTATGTTTCCAGCCTCATTACACCTTACTCTCCATCCTACAACCTTTAATCCAATCAAACTGTCTTTTATTTTCCTTACACATAGGATTCCACATGCTCTCTCTTTGCTTTTCTATCCTCCAGACTTGTGTAGGGAAAGAAGGATTGAATTCCTGCTCTAACCTTCTACCCTCCACTCAGATCAGTTTTTGTTGTCACAGGATACAGTAATGAAGTTTAAACACTTGGTGATCACTTTACCAAGTATGGACACCACTTTCTGATTGAGTCCCAAGAGGCAAATTATTGGGTGGGCTGAAAACTGGACATACTTTCTTAGAGCTTTAAATAGTTAAGTCCAGGAGATTGTCTGAGGATTGGTATATCAGGAGAGTCATTATTATGCTGATATCTAGCCAACACATATAATCATGTTTCTATAGTTTCCTGGGTAACAAATGTAGCTCCACTTCCAGGAAGATGTTGTGGTTTCCTGAATAGTCCTATGATACTATATCCATGCTGAAATATGTGACTTCTGAATGATAAAGACACTTCTAAAAGAGAAAAGCTGAAAAAGAGAAAGAAAAAGGGGAAGAAAGGAATGATAAGGCAATAAAAGATGAGGTAAGGATTTTGTATGGTGGATAGAGGACCCTCTAGAGACTAAGGTACATGGGGAAACTGGTGCTCCCAAATGTCCAGAGTTGGGAGACTCATTAGGTCCATTGACCTAGAGCTAGAAAAGGCTTTGATTGTCATCTATTCCAACTCCATCATTTTAGAAAAAAGGGACCTATAACCCAAGTCATAGAAAGCATTTCCTCATATTGTAAGTGATAAAACATGGATTTGAATTCAAATGACCATGACCAAGTTAAATATTTTTATCCCTCATTCACAATACATGGCCAGTTCACTTTCTTTTCTAGGCACTTCCCCCCGCTCCCCTTCAATCATCTTCTGTGACCTGTCCTTAATTCTTTGATAATATTTTTGTAACTTCATAACACCAATCACATTTCTCCCTTTGGAGTTTTGGATGGAATTTAACTTTAATTCTTCAGAAGTGGAGGAGGCACTTACTTCACAGTCATGTAGTATCATGAGGAAAATATTGTTTAAAAAGACCCCATGGCTAAATAAATTGTGGTACATAATTATGATGGGATACTACTGTATCTGTAAGAAATGACAAATGCTGATTCTGAAAAAAACATGGACAGAGCTACATGAAATTATGGAGAGTGAAATAAGCAGAACCAAGAGAATATTAAATACAAGAGAAATATTGTTTGAAAAATGACTTTTGTATTTCCACCTACAGAAAAAGAAGTGATAAATTGATAAGAATAGTTTTATATACATATATCTTTTTTTGTCAAATGATGCCTTCTCTAATGGGGAGGGGATGGAAGGAGTTAAATGGGTATTTAAAAGAAATGAAAAAATAAATTAAAAAATCATAATCACTCTATATAAAAATATTTTGGGGGAAACCATGTTCTGAGGTTTTGCTCAGGAAACCATAAATGCCTTTCCCTTCAATTTGTAGAGGAGTAAGATTTTTCCCAGTCCACCCAAGCTCTAGGAAGACAGCTGGGTTCCAGTGGTAGAGGATTGTAGAAGAAGTTAGTGTCAGGGCTTGCAGGGTGGCAGTGGCAGCAGGAGGCAAGGTGAGCCTGTCAAAATATGTTCAAGAGAAGCAGTGGAGGAGTGGGCAGCTGGGTGGCTCAGTGGATTGAGAGCCAAGCCCAGAACAGGAGGTCTTGGGTTCAAATCTGGTCTCAGATACTTCCTAGCTGTGTCCCTAGGCAAGTCACTTGACCCCCATTGCCTAGCCCTTACCACTCTTCTGCCTTAGAACCAATACACAGTATTGATTCTAAGATGGAAGGTAAGGGTTATGACAGAGAGAGAAGAGTAGTATACAGTGCTTGATTTGGAGTGAGAAGGTCCTGGGTTCAAAACTTAACTCTGCACTTAATGACTTGTGTGAGCTGGGGTAAATCTTTTTACCTTTCTGAGTTTACCTTTATTTCCTCAGTTGTAAAAATAAGGGGGCTGGATTAGATGACTCCTGTAAATCCATTGCTCTGGGTTGTTCTATAATCCATAACATTTGAGTGTTTGTGTGTCAAGGATCCTCTAATTCACTGTCTGATGAAGAGTGGTTGATGTTTAGACAATAGTTTCCAAGTGATGCTGGTCACCGAATTACAATAATCCAGGAGGATCAGAGGCATAGCATTTTCATGCATTATTTCCAGTCTATATTCTTTGACTATCTCTTGGGCTACTGACTGCACAGCTAGGAAACAGGAACTAAATAAGCAAAATCTTTTTTCTATAAAAAGATATTACCAGTCTTTTCTTAAAGATGAATCAACATTTCTGCAGTATCATCCATATGTTGTGTGCATAGAGATAGTCATGACTACATCAGCATTTTTGCCATGTGTTTCCTTTTTCAAGAGTCTATTACTTTGCCATAAGGATAAAATTGTTTCCAGATTTTCATATATGGGTTTCATACAAAATTCAAAGCAAATATTAGATTGTCCAGTTGGAGTTTTAGGAATATTTAAAAATTAAAACATTCTGGCTCTAAATCTATTTTACATTCTCATAATCAGAAATACCGTTGTTAGCAAATATACGTTGATTATCATTTATAAATGCAAATGATCTCCCTACCATGTCTGAGGAAACTAATGAAAGGAAGTGTATGGGAGAGTCTCACATCCACATTCATAAGATTGGTCCTTTGAAGACTAATGGCTCATGAGGAAAATGGAGTTTGCAACTCCATCTCTCCTTCTCCAATTGTATACACATAACATTCAAGGAGGATAACATCAAAGGATAAAATTACCACTTTACTCAGGGAAAACAATATTACTTGTCCTTGGCATTTGAGTTGATGGCAATTTACAAAACCAAATGCTATAGCAAATAACCTTGCAACTATGGGCCAATGAAAAATATTTACTGATAACTTTTTATTTTAGTATCAGCTGAATATATTCACCTCCCCTCTTCTACCAAGCAAATCAGTTCTTGTAACAATGTATTTTAAAAGAAAGAAAAATAGTCAAACAAAACCAAACATTTGTCGACTGTGTCTAACTGTAGATGTGACATTTTATACCCACAATCCCCTATCTCTGTAGAGAGGGAAGGTGAATTCATTTTCTTAACTCTTCTCTGGGGTTAAGGCTGGTCATTTTAATTACGTGTAATTTATTGTGCATATTATTTTCTGATAGTATTTCACTCACTATTTGAAGATTACATGAGCATGTATGTTCTTGTCTTTCCATGTTTTATTGAATTTTTCATATTGCTTCATTTCTAAGTCCTAATATTCCATTATATTGCTATACTGTCATTTGCTTAACCATTCCCCAAATGGTACCTACTTTGTTTAAGATTTTTTACTACCATAAGAATTGCTCCTGTGGATATTTTCATATATATATGTAGCCATGTCTTATGATATACAGCCATTCCAGAATTCGCAAGAAACAGATATTTTGGAAAAGGGACTTCTGAAAAAGAATCAACAAGTGAAAACTTTGGGAAGTGTTCACAGAGAATTCTAGGACATATAATAAAGATTATGTAGTATGACCAGATTGATACCAGGAATTCAGGGTTGATTTAAAATTAGGATAGTTTGAATAATAATTGACCATATTAATAACAATAAAACGTATTTGGTTATATCAATAGATGCAGAAAAAACTTTTGACAAAATAAAACATCCATTTCTGTTAAAAAAGAAAAATGAGAAAAGATAGGAATAAATGGATCCTTCTTTAACATAAGTAGTATATATATTTTTAAAAAATAGTATTATATTAATGGGAATGTAGTAATTTCCAGTAATATTAGGCATAAAACAAAGATACCTATTGTCACTAAACATATAGTGCTAGAAATGTTAGCAATAGTAATAGTATGACTAGGGAATTTTGAAAGACATTAGAAGAAAAGGGAAGGGAGGGTTTCTTTCCTATTGTCTACAAATACTACCATGTTTCTCCTCCATCTCAGAAAGCTCTCATTTGATCCATCCATTCTTGCTAACTATTTTCCAAAATTCCCTGCCCTTTTGTGGCTAAACTTTCTGAGAAGGTCTTCTATGGTTTTTGCTTCTACTCCCTTTCCTTTCAGTTTAATTCACTGTAATCTAACTTCTGATCTCATCCTTCAACTGAAACTGCTCTGTCCAAAGGTACCAATAATCTCTTAATTGCTCATTCTAATGGTCTTTTCTCAGTCCTCATTCTTTTTGATTTCTCTGTAGTGTCCAATATAGTTAATCATTCTTTTATCCTTGATATGATCTTCTCTTTACTTTCTCTTGATTCTTTTACTTGCTCCTTCTCAGTCATATTTGCTGGATCTTTAGCCAGGTAACACCTACTAACTATGAATATTCCCTCAAGAGACTTTCTTGAGTCCCTTTCTCTTCCTCCTCTCTATAGTTTTGCTAGTTGATCTTTCCAGGTTCTATAGATTCAATTCATCTCTATGTTGATGATTTTCACATCCGTTAATCCAACTCTAATCTCTCTTCTAAACTCCAGCCTCGCATCTCCAAATGTCTATTAAACATCTAGAAGTGAATGTCTCATAGTCATTGTAAACTTGATATGAACTCATTGCCCTTCTCTCAACTTTCTAGTTTCCTTTTTACTTCTGAGAGTACCGCCATTCTCCCAGTCACCCAGACTCAAACCCTAGGTGTCATTCTTTTTTTTTTTTAAACCTTACCTTCCAATACTGTGTATTGGTTCCAAGACAGAAGAGTGGTAAGGGCTAGGCAATGAGGGTTAAGTGACTTGCCCAGGGTCACACAGCTGGGAAGTGTCTGAGGCCAGATTTGACCTATGTGTCATTCTTGATTCCTCATTTCTCTCACTTCCCCAACATACATTCATCTGTCAAGTCCTATTGTTTTGACCTTCACAGCATCTCTCTTGTACATCCTATTCTTTCCTCTGAAACTGGCACCAAACAAGTACAACCCCATATCACATCATGCCTGCTCTATTGCAATAGCCTGCTGGTGATTGTTATGCTTCAAGCCTCTCCCTACTTGATATCATCTACTGTTAAATTGAACTTCCTGATTAGTGCAGGTCTGATCAATTATATCTTCCCCTCTCAATAAACTCCATTTGCTCCCTGACACCTCCAGGATCAAGTATAAACTCCTTTGGAATTCAAAGCCTTTTGTAACCTGGTCTTCTCTTAACTTTGCCTGTTTCTTATGCCTTATTCACCTCTTTCCCTTCTGCAAACTCCAGGATCAGGTTATACTCCCTTCTTGGTGGTTCTTGGAACAATACTTCCTATCTCCAAATTCTGAGCACTTTTCCAGTCTTTTCCCTATGTCTCTCCCTCCTCTTCCCTGTCTCTAACTAGCACCATCCTACACATGTAGTATGAGAGTGTTGTTGGGTGGTTCAAAGGGAGACAGAACATATATCTCTAGCCTGTTTTCTCCTCACCCTTCTCCAAGAGAGACTTTAATTCCTTCCTGGAAGGTAAGTAAGAGGTTGAGGTCAGAAACCTGGATTCTCTGCTATCCTCAGTGAGAAGGGGTACTGGAATATAATTATATTTATCTTTTCCCTTAAATAGTATTAGTCTAGGGCTATGGTGCTGAACCTATGGTATGCATGCCAGAGGGAGCACTCAGAGCCTCAGTGAGCATGAGGGCCATTGCCCCAGCACAGAGTTTGACAGTTTTTTACTAGAAAGCCAGAGGGACAATGGGCTGGGCTGTTCCCCCCAACCCCCCACTATGGGCACCCGAGGAAATTTCTCATATCACCTGCCTCTCTGCCATCACTGATCTAGGGGATGGTAATCACTGTTACATTAGTGGGGAGAAACAAGAATTCAAGCTTTACATCCAAGTTTTAACTCCCTATTAGTTCTACTATGTTTGTATATAACAAGTAGCAGAGAAACTCATTTACCCAAATCAATAGCAGATATGAAAGAAAGTATAAATAGGAGAATATATACCAAACAATGCAGAGTGAAGGAGCTGTCAGCTCAACCAAGAGCGTGTCCCAGATCTCACCCAAGGGAGAGTTCTCCAAAGTCTTTAATGTAGCAATCTGAGGATGGGGACATAATGGAGATTCCTGCTCCTTTCATGTCACCTTCCTCCAAGAGTCTTTTCCTTCAGCAATTTGAAGTAGAGTTGGCATTGTCCATCTTTTCTCTTGAATATAGAAGTCAGAAGTACCTGAAGCAACTGAAGAACCAAAGAGTCTAAATCGACTCGAAGCAGGTCTAAAATCTTGAAAAGACTAGTTGAATTCTGTTTCTCATTTTTGCCAACTGTACCCCATCCCCTTAAACAGGAATAAGGTATTGATCTTTACCATTGAGGAAAAAATCCTATACCAATAGACTTGGGACTTGGGTTACACTTTAAGTCCCAGCTAAAATCCCACCTTCTGCAAAAAAAAAAAAAACTTTTCTGGATTTTCCCTTAATGCTAGTGCCTTTCTTCTGTTCACTAGCCCCAATTTATCCTGCCTATTTTATTTATACATAGCTGTTTGCATTTTGTCTCTGCCATGAGGCTCTGAGCTTCTTGAGGGCATAGATTGCTTTTTTTGGGAGGGGGAGGGAGGGACCTTTGGATCCCTAGCATTTAGAGTGCCTGTCACATAGCAGGTGATTAATAAATGCTTGTTGACTGTGACACTAAGGTGAAAGGTTGGGACATTCACATCCTGAAGCCTTGTGAAGCTTGGCAGAGTCAGGTTTGTTTTTCATTGCTCTCCCTTTCAAATACTCTGAAAATGACTGTTACTAGCACAGTGGTAACCATTCCATTTGACAATATAGTAGGGTGAGTGGGTGGGGAATTACTCTGACCACATAGCACTGAGTTTAGCCAACTAGGTTGCATGAGATGACCCTTACTACCATTAAAGATTGTGAACTGGAGAGTAGCCATTGTGGTTAATTGTAACACTTTCAGAATTCATTCCTTACTTCTCTGTGAGTAGAAACAGTTAAGGCTGGAAAGCCTTGGTTTTTGCAATATCTTACACCCATGTGTACCCCTTTCCTTTGCCATCATTAATTCTAGTGTTATGCCGAAAGTATTAGAGGCCACTAACCTTTGTTGGTGTTTCATCATCGTTTTGATAGAAATTGGGAGAGTCTGGAATAATGGAGCAGATTCATCCAGTGCCAACTGGATTAAGGGTAAGCAAGTGATAAGGGCAGAGGGTGGGGAGTGGCTCTTCCCAGGGACTCCCAACATGATGGCATCATCTGAGATCTCCTAAATAAGCTCAAAGTGATAAACTGGAGAAGTAAAAGAAACGAGAGAGATTTATAATCTGAAGTGAGTCATGTTCTGCTACAGTAGACATAGTGTTGTGTGTGACAAGTCGGAGGCTGGGACATTAGAGAAAGAGAGGAGTGCTTTTTCTCTGTGAATTATTAAGGAGGACACTCTTGGGTTCCTTTCTTTATCTTTATTCTCTTCCCCTATTTACTGCTACACGCAGGGCTGTGGTACCTCAGTAAACTTGTTGCAAGTATAATGGGGATTTGGGACATGAGTACAACCCCCCCAGTTGGCTTGGGTTATGCAAATTCTCCATATGGATGACTTGAGGGAACTTGTTTCAGAGAGAATTATGATGACATGTAAGGGAAGAGTCTTGGGGAGATGGTGGAACATCCAGAGATATTCTATTACTGGTTCCAGATGGCTAACCATGTGTTTGGGAGGAACCTTGTTCACTTGCTCCAAAACTAGAATTGTTGGCATCTTCAAAAAAAATGGAGTCAACTTAAGCTACACATGAATGCTATAAGGCTTAAGTGCCTATTACATGTAAGGGGAAATCTCCTGATACATATGGGACATTTTTTCCCTCTCCTTTGACATCCCTGGTATACAGTCCTAGCAGTAAGATTTCTGGGTCAAAGGGTATGGTTATTTCCATCACCTTATTAGTATAATTCCAACCTGATTCTTAGAAGAGTAGAATTCATTCATAGCTTCATCAACAATGTGTTAGTTTTCTTCTTTCCACAATTCCTATAAGATTGATTATTTTCATATCTTCTCATCTGTTACTTTGCCAAGTGTGAGGCAAAGCCACAGCAATGTTTTGTTTTGCATTTCTTTTATTAGTAGTGAATTGTGGAAATATTTCACATTGTTATTTATAGTTTACAATTCTTCCTTCAAGAGCTGTTAGTTTAGTTTGGACCCTTATCACACTGTAGCACAGAATCTATTTCTATTTCATTTGATTGTAGTTCTAGCAACTGCATCCAATCTACCAGCAGTAAAAACAATCTTTAATCTAGCATTTAAACAATTTGGTTACAGAATAAATAAGACTGATAGAGGGTAGCAATTTATTTGTTTCATATTGTTCATTCTGTTAGGTAAAAACTATTGCCCCACTGGAAAAAGGCAGCTGTCAAAAGAGGAAGGAACAAAGTAGACTGTGGTTCTTTAGTAAGGCAGCAGAGTCCTTCCTCCCCAACCCTCTTCCACCTTCCAAATTAAGCTTGCCTTCAAATTCTCACCACTTCAGTTACCAGTGGATTGTCCAACAAAAGCCAATTAGCTACCTAGCCTTTTTGTTGAATAGTATTAGTCAATCAGAATCACTAGATAGGATGAGAGGCAGAAATGCAGAGGTACTGCAGCTGTAGAGGTTGCTGGGTATGTCTAGTGGAATGTGGCGTGTTAGGCAAAGGAGTTGAAAATATTCGAAAGAGAATGGAGCATAATTCAGTTTTTTTCACAATTTATCTAAACTGGAATGATGCTGGTCCTTGGAGTTGAACTGTTCCATGCTATGGAAAGGACCTTCATTGGACTCCTGCTTAAATTTCATGGCAGCTTAGACATGTCTGACCTATGAACTTAATCCCCCTGGCTGAGCCTGAGACTGTAAGAAGGACAAAGATCATGGATTTCCTATGGTGTTCAAAGTCTGGCTGCCTTCCAGACCAGGGGTCGACAAGCCACATAAGAAGGGTCAAATGTGACCTGTTGCTCCTTTTGGTAGGATCTCCCGCTATGAACGGTTTTACATTTTAAAATATAATGAAACTTTAAAAATGCAATAACCAGTCTTAGCTTTTAGGCTCTAAGAAAGCAGGCAACAATCCTCTAGAACTGGCTGTAGCTCTCAGCCTCCTGTTCTAGACTTTAAGCCATAATCACACCTTATCCCGGAAGGAGGAGTTTAGACTCCTCTGCTTATCTTGAAATAGGAGACTGAATCTCCTGAAGTTAATTTCTCTCTAGATCTTTTTACTTGCTAAGTGAGTTTTACTGGCTTTTCTTCGAGAAGGCAAGCTTCTTGAGAGCAAGCAAACCTTAACACAGGGCCTCATACATATTAATCATTTAATAAATCTTTGTTGGATTGAATTACACTTTTATTCTTTGCCAAATGCAGATCCACCATAATTGTGTTTAATTTAGCATCTGTTGAATGTTGACTGAATAATCCACAGCATAAATGCTATCCAGGCATTTAAAACACTGGTCCCAAGGGTACAGTTAGTAAAAGTTTGATAGCCTTGAAATTGCCTAGATGAAAATGCTACTTAATTATCTCATATGGAATCTGTAAAGCTATTTATTTAACAAAGAGGATGACTTGGTGGTTTCCTGCATAAAAGACTTTCTGCTTCCTTTTCTTGGTCTCTGCAACAGTGAGACTGTATTTCAACAACTTTTACCCTCCAAATACCAAAGACATTAACGAATAAGACTGAGGAGAGTTAAGTTAGCTACAAGAGTGGGGTGGGAGGGGGGAGGGAAAGAACATGAATCATGTGGCCATGGAAAAATATTCTAAATCAATTAATTAAATAAATTTTTTCTAATAAAAAAAGGAACATAAAAAAAGACGTGGAGAGTTAGAAGCATATAATTAGAATGTTTTCGATGTAAATTCTTTCTGTCTAATATAGCTGTGACTTGTAAAAACTATGCTTATGAGGACAATGCATCTTCATAGGTTTAGAGATGGGAAAAGGAACATGTCATGGAATGCAAGTAATAGTAAGGAAAAAAAATCCCCACTTTTTTGTAACTGGATTTAAACCTCAGTTGAAGCCTCTCTAATATCTCATTGTTTATGGACTTTTGAGGAATGATATCAATTCCTTCGACATACTCTGACCAGTATCCAAAATCTAATGTATCTTATAAAGCATTAATTTTTATTTACTCTTCATTAGTATAGTTATGTTGTTATACATTGAGTCCAGACTAGGATCAGGCATTTAAATTCCTCTTTCATCTCTAGCTTTAACCTGTTGATGAAACGGTTACTTCCCATTACTAAAAATATCCCCCGAACAAAGGTATGTAATAACAGCAAATGATGTTTCCAAGAAGAGAGGGGGGGAAAAAGAAGCATTCTCTGGCCACAACAGCCTGTGAAAGGCAGACAGGGTATCTCCCAGGAGCGATTGCTTCTTTGACCTTAATCTGTCATTGGCAACACTTCCTGGCAGTACTGCATTAACAGATGGATAATCGGATCCAGCCCAAATGACTTGTAGAGTTAAGTAGTTTATTTTCTCATTTTCCAACAGGGACAGTCTTTGAGCACACAGCTTGCCCGTCAAGAATACATTTTCCTTCTGGGTTTATCTGTGTGTTAATGTTGATCTGTTTAGAGAGGAGGAGGCTGCTGGGGGACACTGAGTCAGGGGTTATTTCTCCAGGTTTTCTAAGGGGAAATGAAATAAAGTCAGACAAAAGTAGGTACAGGTTGCAAGCATACACTCATCATATCATATAGTAAAGTCTGTAATGTATTTATATAGCTGACTTTAAGTAAACATACCCTGACTTAAGTAAGAATAAAAGAAATATAATAATATATCTAATTATATTAATATAGTTAATTATATATAACTATATGTAATTATATAATATAATAAATAATATATAGTTGCTTACTATATAATTCTATAACTAACTATAAGTTATATAATAATATAAATAATAAAATTAATAGTATCTGGCATTTATATGCTCCTTTAGGGGTTATAAAACACATTATCTTATTTGATACTTATTACATCAAAATGAATGCCATTTACTTAGCAACTGTACATGGGAAACCTCATTATTTAGAGTGATGTGGCTGTGGCATCTGGTATCCCCTTCACACCTAGTTCCCAAGAAAGCTGCCTTAGACGTGTTAGCACCCACTAATGTTTTTGAGAGGCACAGAGAGAGAGACAAAGAAGAAAGATATAAGAACAATGTCCATTAGTGAATGGGCAGAGATGAGAAGTTTTTATGGCTAGGCACGTGGATGGAGGCCATCGAGGAAGGAAACTGAGATTAGGACAGCAAACAGAAGTGGTCAAGGGAGCCAACTGAGTGAACCACGCTGACTCCATCTCGTGACTAAATTCTGGAGCTAACTCAATTCTCTTTCTCTTCAAGTATATATAGATCTAGCCCAATATCTGCCTGGTGAGAAAACGTTCAACTGTGGGAACTGCAAAGAAACCTTGTACTATGTGAACTTAGCCCTGCACACCTGGGAAACTCATTTAGAGAGCCTTCACCAAGGACCTAAAACACATTCAGATCCTAAGACGGATGCAAGAAGTTTTCTCACAATTGTACATCTCAAGTGACCCACATTTCTTTTCTGAAAACAAGCCCCCTACTGATCAATCAATTAGTTATTGTTCCTTATGTTTCTCTAACTGTTTACAGATACTTAGAAAAGAGCAAGATACCTCTTTTTTGGAATTCTGCGAATTGTGCCTGTTCACTCTCTCCCTCCCAACTTGGAAAGTCCCTAATCTTTTATCCAATTAGAAATCAGATTACCTAGTGTATTGTTTCATTTTAATTAATTGGCCTTATTTGATTAATTGCTTTTAATATCTAAAAATCTATATCCCCCTGTATTTGGAGCCAAGTCCTAAGCCAAGGAAGGGACCTGGTCCCAATTTGTTAGCAGTTGGCATGCATTGCTTAATAAATCGATATGCTCAGAAGATTAGACCTTTGTTTCCTCAGTCATTTCATCTTTTGTTCACCATAATAGGGAGAGAAATACTTGGCCAGGGGTAGGGCAAATTAAACTTCTGATAAAGCAGACTTATCCTTTGGTAATCTCATTATTCATTTATTGGGCATCATCTTGGAGGATTCCTCTCCTCTTGAGGCCTCTGGATACAGAGATGTATATAATCTGCACGGTGTAAGATAGGAAGAGAGCTAGTCCACTTTGAGCAGAGCAGTCTCTGATAGAGATCAGCTGCAGAGAGAGCCGGAGAGATGCAAGAAGAAAAAATTGAAAGTTCCAGGAGGGAACCTAAAGCTTGGAGAACTCCAACTGGTCACTTACTTCACTTCTAGCTGGGAGCCAGAAAAGAGGCAGTTCTCCTAGGCTGGAAAGAAGCTAGTGTCTCTCTGGAGATCAACTGTTTCCTTTTGAACCCCTGGATATCTCTCACTCAGCTCTCAACAACAGCAGTCAGAGTCACCAGTGGATATTGTGGACTGGGACTTTTAAGGAAGCCAGCCACAGAGATCCATTTTCAAAGATCTCATTCTCTATCTCTCTCCCTAACCTGTTCCTGGACTCCTGTATTCAAAACTAGTTAGTTTAGGAGTAGGGACCCACCAGCAGCTGGCAAGAAAAGGGATCAAGGCTGAGAATCCTTGACCCCCTAAGCCTTGGGGGGACAGCCTGCTAGAGGGGACAAGCCATAGGGCTTCCTGTACAACTGTTTTTCCTGCCTGATACTTTTACCACTCCTTTCCTGTTTGATCCCAAATAAATTATCTGCTACTTTAGATTTAGGTCTGGCCAGTTTCTAATACTAAGAAAGGGGACTAAAGATTTGGGGAGGGCCATACCTCTCCCCAAAAAGGGGGGTTAGCTCCAGGATCCCAGTGATCCAAATTGCCAGACCCAAAGAACAAACATCTCTCCTGGGCTGTGGAGTAGCCCCAAGGTCCTGAAGGGAATTGGTAGTTGGTGTCTCTGAGGAAACCAAAGGCAAAAGAATTCACGTTGCCTCTCGAGAATAGCTTGGGCCTTTAGGGGGGCAGTGTGTCATCTTACTAAGGTTTTCCCCTCTTGTTCTTGTCCTCCATCTCCCAGAACCATTCTCTGAGGAGACATACTCCCTCTTTCAAGGAGACAAGACTTGGTTACCTCCCCCATAAAAAGAAAGCAAGGAGAAGAAAAATATCTTCACCCTCTCAAACCTTTCTCCCCATTTCCCTCTCTCCTTCCATCATCCCTGTTCCCCTTTAGACCCTACATTACAATGGATTTGTATCCAGAGGCATCAAGAAGAGAGGAATCCTCTAAGAAAGCCCCAGAGTGGGCAGAAACCCACATCTTGAATCTTGGAAACCACTGGGAATAGCCACCACCAGTGCAGTACTATTGTAGCAGCACTTAGACTGGGACACTACAGAACCAGTCTCTGAAGTCTAGTTCTTTATCCTGAGATACTACAAAGGACACTGGAGACCAAATACTTAGAACTTAAAAGATCCAGAAAAGTCTTGCTCTGGGAGGTGGTGGTCAGTCCAAACTGGTGACCCAGCTTAAGACCAAACAGAGCCAGTCTCCCTGCTCAAAATAAAAGCAGGTAATAAAAGGTGTTCCTGGCATAAAGGCAAAATTCAGGAGCTAAGGCTAGAAAGATGATGCAGACCACTCTAAAGAATAATACTAGATTCAAATATACTCAAAAATCCTACCTAGAAGAAGAGTATAACTACTTATCCAAGGTAAATAGAAACTCAAAGGGAAAAAAAATGGATTATAAGCATACCTTGAAGAAATTAAGCAAGTGATAAATGATGAAATCTTTGGAGTAAAGAATTTAAAGAATAAATAGTTCAAGTGAGAAATTGGTAAATACCATTCAGGTAACAAATTCCCTGAAAATTAGAATATACTGAACAGAGATCAACAATTCTAAGAGACAAGAAAAAGAATAAAAACAACAGAAAAAATAGAAAACAAATGATCTGGAAAGTGGACTAAGAAGAAATCAGGTAAGAATAATCTGGCTCCCTGAGAATCATAATTTAAAAAAAAAAAGTTGGCACACTAGGTTTTACAAAAATAAATGAAAACTGCCCAAATCTATCAGAACTAGAAGACTAAGTAAACAGAAAGAATCCACTGATACCATCTTAAAAGAATCCTCTCCCCACAAAAGTCTCAGGAATGTAATAGTCAAAATACAGAGCTCCCATATCATATCAAAGAAAACTATTACAAGCATCCAGAAAGAAGTGTTTAAATAACAAGAAACTACATGCAGGATCACCTTGGACTTGGCAGTTTTAACTGTAAATGATAGATTTTCCAGTGTAATATTCAAAAAAGTCAACAGCTGTAGGCCTACAACCAAAAATAACTTATCTTTCAAATCTGGTATCAGAATTATTGGGGGACAGAATGTATCTTTAATGGAAATGAGCTCTTTCAAATATTTTTTGATGAAAAGACCAAAACTGAATAGGAACTTTGAATTGTAAACACTAGAGGCAAGTAGAAGCTAGAGAAGTACATTTATTTGAATAATTGAAAAGGGTTATACTATGATGAAGTGCTAACATTCTAATAAGGGAAGAAGAAACAAATATGCTTTCAGAAACTTACTGTCCTCAAAGGGTATGGAGGGAGTTAAAAAAAAAAAAAAACAGAGACCTGGCATTGGGAGGTTAGGAGGTTGCAATCAGTTTTAAGAGAAATAGTAAAAGGAACAAATTATTGTAGAAAGAAGGAAAAAAGCAAAGAATTTACTATTTCTCATATTTGGAGGGTATGAGAAGAAGGGTATGCAAACATGGCAGAAAAAGTAGGAAGAGCGGGCATCAGAACCTCATTCTAATTAGAACCAGACAAAGAAAGATGGAAGCACATACCTATTTACTGCTCAATTATGCATAGAAATACACCAAACTCAATAGGGAAACAGGTTGGAGAGGGAGGAGATGGCTAAAAAGGAAAATTATACTAGAGAGGGAATCATTACCAGCAAAACAAATTTTTCATTATCCTAAAGGTGAGAATAAAAGGAAAAGAATAACAGAACAGATATGGAAAGGAACTATGAGCTCATTATTGGGGCATAACTGAATGAACTGCTGTATGTAAATATAATAAAATATTATTGTGCTATAATGAATGATAAAAGAGTGATTGAAGAGAATCCTGTAAAGTGTGAATTAATCTAAGGTGAACAGAACCAGGAAAACAGTTCACACAAGGACAACAACATTGGAAAGAAAAATAAAATTTTGAAAGACAACTCTGATGAAAGCATTGGCTAATTATTTCTCTGGAAGACCTATTTGACAGAGAACTGATAATCTCAAGGTGCAGAAAGAAACATATTTTTTGGACATAGCCATTGTGGGCATTTGTTTTGTTTGACTGTACTCATTCCTTACAAGGAGTTCAGTTGTTTTTAATTGAAGGGGAGAGTGGTTGGAGAGGTGTCAAAGAAAAAAAGATAAAAGAAAAAGGTGAAGACCATTAAAACATGTTTTAAATGCATGGAAGAAAACAAAATGAAGTTCAGAAGGAAGATTAGGCAAATTTATTTCTTACCTTTCATAAAAATAAGTGGTATGGACTTCCGGGTAATCATGGCTGCAATCTAGACGCGGCACGTTTCCTCTCCCCAGCACCGAACGAAATAGACTACATCAAAGGAGCATAAAATCACCTTTGGAGGAACAGAAGGACTCCCCAGTACCCCACAGAGGCAAAGGTACGTGGGGCTTGAACATTTCCACACTAAAATAAGAAGGAAAAGCTTGCACAGAAAAGTGAACTGAGCCGCCCTTCCCCCACCCCACCTCCCCCACTAAACCAGAGTGAGCTACCTGAGCGCTCACCGGGACAGCGAGTGAGTGGGGAGCGTCTCTGTCTGGGGGGGCACTCCAGGGTCCTTGGGATCTGGGGACTGCCAGGAAAAAACGTCTCAGGGCGCTTTCACTGGAGAAGCCAGCGGACTTCGGGCGGGCTGCGCTGAACAAGGCGCACGGATTATCTGGGCGGAGCTGAATACCTGGGCTCAGAGGCTGGGAAGAACTAGTCTGAAGCAACCTAAATTCACAGAAAAACCACTCTTATAACCCAGACCCCAGACCAAAAAGGAAAGGGAAATAAAACCACCAAAGGGATGGCTCACATGGCCCAAAATCAAGCCTCCAGGAAGAAAGGGAAAAAAGTGACTATTGAAAACTTTTATGGTGGAAGTACCCAAGGGAAAGAGGAGAATGAAGAGGAAATCCAAAAAAATTCAGAACACGCCTCCCAAAATGGAAACTATCAACAAGCTCTGGAAGATCTCAAACTGGAACTTATCCAAAAGATGGAAACCTTCTGGAAAGAAAAATGGGAGAAAGAGATCAGCTGTCTGACAGATAAGACTGCTCAATTGGAAAAAGAACTCGAAGCAGCCAATACAAGGGCAGACAAGGCTGAAAAGCAAATCCAGTCCCTAATGACCAGAATTAAGGACCTCGAAGAAAGTGAGATGATAAAACAGCAAGAATCAATAAAGCAAACCCAAACAATTAATGAACTGGAAGAAAACAGAAAATATCTCACTGAGAAGGTCACGGACCTGGAGAACAGAGGAAGACGAGAAAATCTCCGTATCATCGGTCTCCCAGAAAAACCAGAGGTAAACAACAAATTGGATTTTATTCTAGAGGAGATTATAAAAGAAAATTGTCCCCACGTTCTGGAGCAAGGGGGCAAAATAGAAATAGAAAGGATTCATAGAACACCTTCTATACTAAATCCCCAAAAGACAACGCCTAGGAATGTAATTGCCAAATTCAAGAGCTTCCAAGTAAAGGAGAAAATCCTACAAGAAGCCAAGAAGAGGAGCTTCAGATACAAGGGGGCTCCCATAAGGATCACACATGACTTAGCGGCTAACACACTAAGAGACCGCAAAGCATGGAACACGATATTTAGAAAGGCAAGAGAGCTGGGTCTCCAACCAAGAATCAACTACCCAGCAAAACTGACTATATACTTCCAGGGGAAAGTATGGGCATTCAACAAAATAGAAGATTTCCAAGCATTTGCTAAGAAAAGACCAGAGCTCTGTGGAAAGTTCGATATCCAAGCACAGAAAGCAAGAGAAACATGAAAAGGTAAATATGAAAGAAAGGGAAAAGGAGATAAATCTTATCTTTCTCTTTAAGTCAAACTCTCTTCTATAAGGACTACATTTACATCTAATTATATATATTAATATGTGGGGAAAATGTTTTGTGTAACTCTCATAAATTGTATCATCATAAGAGTAGTTAGAAGAAACATGCATAGGGAAAGATTGGGGAATCAAGAAGATTTGGGGAAAGTTGGGGCAAAAAAAGGAAAAGGGAGGGGGGAACCGTGATAATACTAAGATTAACTTCAAGAAATAGGGGGGGAATCAATAGAATAAACTTTCCCATATAAAGATACACATGGGAAGGGGAGGGGAAGAACTCTCATATGAGAAGGAGAGGAAGAGAGCGTGAAGTGGAAGTACTTAAACCTTACTCTCAGTGAAATCAAATCTGAGAGGGAAGAACATCTAGATCCAGTGGGATCCTGAATTCTATCTTATCCATTAGGGCAAGAAAGAAAGGAAAATTAAGGAGGGGGAGGGGGGAGGGAGCACAAAAAGGGAGGGAAGGAGAGGGGGGAGGGGAAGGGAGCATAAAAAGGGAGGGGCTAGAAAGGGAAGCATCTCAAGGGAGGGGACTAGGGGGACTGACCTAAAGTAAATCACTGGTTCAAAAGGAGAAAGCTAAAGAAGAAAGGTCAGAACTAGGGGAAGACATCAAAATGCCAGCGAATCCACAAATAACAATCATAACTTTGAACGTGAATGGGATGAACTCACCCATAAAACGCAGACAAATAGCAGATTGGATTAGAACACAAAACCCTACCATATGTTGTCTTCAAGAAACACATATGAGACGGGTTGACACTCACAAGGTTAGAATTAAAGGTTGGAGTAAGACCTTTTGGGCCTCAACCGATAGAAAGAAGGCAGGAGTTGCAATCATGATATCTGACAAAGCCAAAGTACAAATAGACCTGATCAAAAGGGACAGGGAAGGTAAATATATTCTGCTAAAAGGAAGTATAGACAATGAGGAAATATCACTAATCAACATGTATGCACCAAATGGTATAGCATCCAAATTTTTAATAGAGAAACTAGGAGAATTGAAGGAGGAATTAGACAGTAAAACCATATTAGTGGGAGACTTGAACCAACCACTATCAAATTTAGATAAATCAAATCAAAAAATAAATAAGAAAGAGGTAAAAGAGGTGAATGAAATCTTAGAAAAATTAGAATTAATAGACATATGGAGAAAAATAAATAGGGACAAAAAAGAATACACCTTCTTTTCAGCACCACATGGCACATTCACAAAAATAGATCATACACTAGGTCATAGAAACATGGCACTTAAATGCAGAAAAGCAGAAATATTAACTGCAGCCTTTTCAGATCACAAGGCAATTAAAATATTGATCGGCAAGGGTACATGGAGACCCAAATCAAAAATTAATTGGAAATTAAATAACATGATACTCCAAAATCGGATAGTTAGAGAAGAAATCATAGAAACAATTAACAATTTCGTTGAAGAAAATGACAACGGCGAAACATCCTTTCAAACCTTATGGGATGCAGCCAAGGCAGTACTTAGAGGAAAATTCATATCCCTGAGTGCATATATTAACAAATTAGGGAGGACAGAGACCAAGGAATTGGAAATGCAAATCAAAAAACTTGAGAATGAACAAATTAAAAACCCCCAGAAGAAAACCATACTAGAGATCCTAAAAATTAAGGGAGAAATTAATAAAATAGAAAGTGACAGAACTATTGAGCTAATAAACAAGACTAGAAGCTGGTACTTTGAAAAAACAGACAAAATAGACAAAGTACTGGTTAATTTAATTAAAAAAAGGAAAGAAGAAAGGCAAATTAATAGCATCAAGGATGAAAAGGGGGATCTCACCTCAAATGAAGAGGAAATTAAGGCAATCATTAAAAACTACTTTGCCCAACTATATGGCAATAAATTTACCAATCTAGGTGATATGGATGAATATTTACAAAAATATAAATTGCCTAGACTAACAGAAGAAGAAATAGTTTTCTTAAATAATCCCATATCAGAAATTGAAATCCATCAAGCCATCAAAGAACTGCCTAAGAAAAAATCCCCAGGGCCTGATGGATTCACCAGTGAATTCTATCAAACATTCAGAGAACAGTTAACCCCAATATTACACAAACTATTCGACATAATAAGCAAAGAGGGAGTCCTACCAAACTCCTTTTATGACACAAGCATGGTACTAATTCCAAAGCCAGGCAGGCCAAAAACAGAGAAAGAAAACTATAGGCCAATCTCCCTAATGAATATAGATGCAAAAATCTTAAATAGGATACTAGCAAAAAGACTCCAGCAAGTGATTAGAAGGGTCATCCACCATGATCAAGTAGGATTCATACCAGGGATGCAGGGCTGGTTCAACATTAGGAAAACTATCCACATAATTGACCACATCAACAAGCAAACCAACAAGAATCACATGATTATCTCAATAGATGCAGAAAAAGCCTTTGATAAAATACAACACCCATTCCTACTAAAAACACTAGAAAGCATAGGAATAGAAGGGTCATTCCTAAAAATAATAAACAGTATATATCTAAAACCATCAGCTAATATCATCTGCAATGGGGATAAACTAAATCCATTCCCATTAAGATCAGGAGTGAAACAAGGATGCCCATTATCACCTCTATTATTTGACATTGTATTAGAAACACTAGCAGTAGCAATTAGAGAAGAAAAAGAAATTGAAGGCATCAAAATAGGCAAGGAGGAGACCAAATTATCACTCTTTGCAGATGACATGATGGTCTACTTAAAGAATCCTAGAGATTCAACCAAAAAGTTAATTGAAATAATCAACAACTTTAGCAAAGTTGCAGGATACAAAATAAACCCACATAAGTCATCAGCATTTCTATATAATTCCAACACAGCTCAGCAGCAAGAACTAGAAAGAGAAATCCCATTCAAAATTACCCAAGACAAAATAAAATACTTAGGAATCTATCTCCCGAGACAAACACAGGATCTATATGAACACAACTACAAAACACTTTCCACACAACTAAAACTAGACTTGAACAATTGGAAGAACATTAACTGCTCATGGGTAGGACGAGCCAATATAATAAAAATGACCATCCTACCCAAACTCATCTATCTATTTAGTGCCATACCCATGGAACTCCCAAAAATTTTTTTTACTGATTTAGAAAAAAACATAACAAAGTTCATTTGGAAAAACAAAAGATCAAGGATACCCAGGGAATTAATGAAAAAAAATACAAAGGAAGGGGGTCTTGCAGTCCCAGATCTCAGACTATATTATAAAGCAGCGGTCATCAAAACAATTTGGTACTGGCTAAGAGACAGAAAGGAGGATCAGTGGAATAGACTGGGGGCAAGCAACCTCAGCAAGACAGTATATGACAAACCCAAAGATCCCAGCTTTTGGGACAAAAATCCACTATTTCATAAAAACTGTTGGGAAAATTGGAGGACAGTGTGGGAAAGATTAGGCTTAGATCAACACCTCACACCCTACACCAAGATAAATTCAAAATGGATGAATGACTTGAACATAAAGAAAGAAACTATAAGAAAATTAGGCGAACACAGAATAGTATACATGTCAGACCTTTGGGAAGGGAAATACTTCAAAACCAAGCAAGAATTAGAAAGAATTACAAAATGCAAAATAAATAATCTGGATTACATCAAATTAAAAAGTTTTTGTACAAACAAAACCAATGTAACCAAAATCAGAAGGGTAGCAACAAATTGGGAAACAATCTTCATAAAAACCTCTGACAAGGGTTTAATTACTAAAATTTATAAAGAACTAAATCAATTGTACAAAAAATCAAGCCATTCTCCAATTGACAAATGGGCAAGGGACATGAACAGGCAATTCTCAGCCAAAGAAATCAAAACTATTAATAAGCACATGAAAAAGTGCTCTACATCTCTTATAATCAGAGAGATGCAAATCAAAACAACACTGAGGTATCATCTCACACCTAGCAGATTGGCTAACATGACAGCTATGCAAAGTAATGAATGCTGGAGGGGATGTGGCAAAGTGGGGACATTAATTCATTGCTGGTGGAGTTGTGAATTGATCCAACCATTCTGGAGGGCAATTTGGAACTATGCCCAAAGGGCGATAAAAGACTGTCTGCCCTTTGATCCAGCCATAGCACTGCTGGGCTTGTACCCCAAAGAGATAATGGACAAAAAGACTTGTACAAAAATATTCATAGCTGCGCTCTTTGTGGTGGCCAAAAATTGGAAAATGAGGGGATGCCCCTCAATTGGGGAATGGCTAAACAAATTGTGGTATATGTTGGTGATGGAATATTATTGTGCTAAAAGGAATAATAAAGTGGAGGAATTCCATGTGAACTGGAACAACCTCCAGGAAGTGATGCAGAGCGAAAGGAGCAGAACCAGGAAAACATTATACACAGAGACTGATACATTGTGGTACAATCGAAGGTGATGGACTTCTCCATAAGTATCAATGCAATTTCCCTGAACAATCTGCAGGGATCTAAAAAAAAAAATACTACCCACAAGCAGAGGATAAACTGTGGGAGTAAAAACACCGCTGAAAAGCAACTGCTCGACCACAGGGTTGGAGGAGATAAGACTGAGGAGAGACTCTAAATGAACACTATAATGCAAACTCCAACAACAGGGAAATGGGTTCGAGTCAAGAACACATGTGATAACCAGTGGAATCATGCGTCGGCTATGGGAGAGGGAAAGGCGGGGGGGGGAGGGGAGGAAAAGAAAACGATCTTTGTTTCCAGTGAATAATGTATGAAAACGTCCAAATAAAATAATATTAAAATTAAAAAAAAAAAAAAAAGAAAAAGGAAAAAAAAATAAGTGGTATGAAAAAGATTCATGATTTTATATACTGTCTTCTTTGTGTTCTACTTTGTATATAGAAAAATTCTTTTTTTAGGAGTGATTAAATTCTAAAAAAGCTAGCAGAAACTAAATTTACATCTCTACTTCTGACAGTATTTCTGCTGGTGTTGCTTTAAGATCTGTAGTTTCAGACTATGATAATATGGAATTAGAAAATTTATTTTAATTTCTATAAAATCCCTGATTATCAGTGTGCATCAGTAAAACCTATTTCAGGAGTTGTGTAGAGATTGGGTTCACCTGAGGGCAAGAACAAAAGACTAAAAATAAAAGAGAGGGCTATTACATTCCTGGTCAAAATCTTTGTCTTTATAATGGACAATTTTCAGCTGCCTTTGGCTGGACCAACTTTGGGCATCTCCCTACACTGCCTCTGTTCCAAATGTTTTTGAAGTTTCTCTTACAGAGTTTACTTTAAAGCCTGTAACTTTTATATCTCTTTTTTGGAATGAGTCAAAATTATCTCATAACCAATTTTAGGGGAATGAGTTCAAAAATGTCATTATGATTCTAAAAATGTAAAGTATTACAAATAATGAGCTTGGTTTTCTTGTATGGCTTGTAGAGTGGGTCTGAAGCCAATTTCCAAATAGATAACTTTCCAAGGATGAGTAAAATTGTGTTGTGAGTAGCCAAGGGAAAACTGAGGCACATAGGGTAGGAATATAGACATGATAAGAGTGATAGATTAAAAATACATGCAGATAGGGACAGGTAGGTAGCATGGTATATCCATAGAATAGAAAGGTTAAAAAAAAATACATGTAATCAATCATTTGGCAGTGGGCCAGAATCAAAGTGCAATTTGCTTTAACTGGCTATATCATATATTGTTAAGATCACTATTCTGGGAGTCAAAAGACAGTTTATAAATATTTTCTCATGTAATCCTCACAACAGCCCAGTGAGGAAGGTATTGCCCTTATACCTACTTTACAACTGAAGAAACTGAGATCGAAGTTAAGTGATTTGTGCAGATAGTAGATGGGATCTTCGGTCTCATTTATCTTTGTCTCAGCGCTCTATCCATTGTGTCATCAAGGAATCACCACAAAAGGACTTTTATAAATACCTTAGCAGGGTGAAAGAAGCAAGTTTGGGTGGAGATGGGGAGATGATGTTAAATGGAGCTAAAATGGATATGACTTTTCCTTAGTCCTTGGAGTGATTGATTTGTGATTTGTGTGCCAGGGTTGGGCATGGTTTGGGACCGTGTTTGTCAGTTTCTATAAATATTTAAAATGGCTCTAGCCCTGGAATGTGCATATAACATCTCCAGGTAATTACTTTGGAGAAAACAATTCGATTCAATGTGATATGCATTTATTAAGTATGGTCTAATGCTGTTTCAAGCATTATACTACATGTTGGGGATACAAAGAGAAAAGCTTGTCCCCAAGAAGCTTATATTCTCCTAGAGTACTTAACATGGTTCCTTCAAGACCTAAATCTAGAATTATATGATCCTAAGCATAGTCTGGATCATAATCAGAAATTTAGTGACTATTGGCAAGCAATAAGAAGCTTACTAAGGCAAATAGTACAAATGACCCTTAAGTTGACTCTTTTTGAAATAGTGTAAGAAATAAATAAGTAAAAAATTCAATTGAAGGAGATGGAATTATTTGCTATGGTGGCTTCTATGCAATGGAAGAAGCATGTTTGTTAAGGTTTTTGTACTGTCTAAATTTCAGTGCTCTAGAACAAAGCTTTGATTGCCCTCCCCCAGCTATGGCTCTAAGCATAACACAGGGTAGAGAGTGTAGGGGGCTGCACCCAAAAAATGTTTTATTGTTGGAACTTGAACAAAGATGGGGAATCTAAAAAGTGGAGATGAGGGAGCAATTCTTTTCAGGCATAGGGAATAGTCTGTGTGAATGTAGAAAAGCAGACATGCCAAATTTAAGGAACTTGTATGTATGCTTAAGGAAATTTCCATGTCACTTTCTTTGGATAGTGAGCTGACCTAAGAGTGGGGAGAGGCTGAGTTCAATTCCTACCTGAGACACATTGACTCTGTGACCCTGAGCAAGTCACTTGCTTTCCCAGTGCTCTGTGATCTTCATTGGTTGGGAAAGCTTTTCACCAGAAGCTCCTGGCACCAATTAATTAACAGATCTGTTCCAAATATATCTATTTTTATGGTCTCATTAGATTGTAGACCCATATGTACTCATGTGAACATGCTAGATAATAACTACTTTCTTAACTTTGGTTTTGAACAAGACAAAGTGATCAGGGTTATTACTCCAGAGGAAAATTATGTCATTTGGTGATTTAAGTGAGTATAAGTACTAAGAAGTAAGTACCAGATTCCCTTTTCCTGTTCTATTTCTAGCCCTTCCCTTTTGCTTTGTACCATTAAAATAAAAAGTACCAAAGCTAAGCTGTCTCTTATGTGTTTTTACTTTGTGACACTGAGTGTTCCTATTTCAAGCAGGCAAGAAGTTTTGCTGTGGACATTCCCAACCCAATCCCAAAGCTTGTCTTCCTTTGTGTCCCCAGAGCTCAGCACAGTGACTGGCACACATCAAATACTTAATAAATGCTTGTTGACTGGCTGGCTGACAACATCGTCAGAACTCTGACCTCCTTTTTGTCCCAATCCTCACTCTTGAGGGGTTGCCATATTTGTGCCTAACACAGTACCATGTAGCATTAGTCGTATCACAACTCAAGACTTGAATTTGAGGAATACACCAGGTTCATCCTCCCCAAGAGCCCCTATTATAGGCCAATGCCATGACTGCCTAGCTAAAATCTTCAAAGGTTCTTCCATTGTAAACTCTAGGTGAGCAGTAGTTTAGGTTAAGACATTCATGTGGATTAATCATTCAATCAATGTTGGAACTCAAACCAAAGGATTATGCCTTCTTTCTAATCTCTGTTTCCAAGCATAAGCCATCACTGCCACCTACACTTCAGTCATTCATTACCCTGAACTTGGAATCAGTGTTGGAGAAAATTACCAGGAAATAGGAACCCTTCTTGTCAGGAAATTTATGGTGTTTTGCAGTAGTCATAGACTCCATAAGCCTACGCTTAACCATCAGAAATAATTTTTATTATTTCTCCTCACATTTGAATTTAGAGTTAATAAAGTACTTTCACATATATTATCTCATTTGATACTCACTAGAGTCCTGTGAGGTGAGGAAGTCAAAATAAGTAACTTATAAGTAACTCAAGAGTGAATAATTTGTCCCAAGACATGAAGCTAGTTAGAGGAGAAATGGAGCTTGAAAAGAATTCCATTCAATTTGTTTATATATTTAGTTAGGGCCATCCCTTCCCACCATAGGGCATATTCAAAGTTGCCAGGTCTAGTTCCAAGGGATCACTTGGAAGCTTGGCAGGGCCTTTTGGTACTGTGAATGAGTCCCCTTATTAGCTAAAGAGTTGAAGATTTAATATATTACAAAAGATGGTGGCCTGCCCCTTGCCCCTTTTTTCCTTAGCCAGGTATAATGGTACCGCCAAGCTAGTGCCAGGAGACCCACCTCAGCTGGTTTGTGCCTCAGCCACTGACTTCCTTTGTTTCTCTTCCTGAATAAGTGACTGAGCATCAACCCCAAGAATGCCATGTTCATGTTTGTGATTTTGAGAAGTCCAGTGGTCTGTACTACAATATCTACTGGAGTGGCCAGGGAAGCTCCTGCATCAGACAAGACAGCCAGCAACAAGTTAATTCATCTAGACCTGACCATTTTACCAATAGACATGTAAGGAGAGCAGTATGGACAATGCAATAACATGTAAACTTGATACTTCCTTTGCCCAGCAAGTCAATCCAACTCAATAAGCACTTAATAAATACCTATTATGTATTAGGCACTGTTCTAGGTGCTAGGGATACCCAGAAAACAAAACAAAACAAAATCAGTCCCTGTCCTCAAAGATTTTACTTTCTACTGGGGGAATACAACGTGTAAGTATACAAGATGAACTTGACAAGATTTTTGGTGCAGAAGGAAATAGATTGATAATTTGAAAATAGAATTTTCTGACAAGTTATATTTTATTTCTAAATTTTCAAGATTTGAAAAAGTATAATTATAAGATTTTTGTTGTAGTTCAGTCATGTCCCATTCTTTATGACCCCATTTGGGGTTTTCTTGGAAAAGATACTAGAGTAGTTTGCTATTAACTTTCCCCCTACCCCCACCCCACCCCACCTGCTCATTTTACAGATAAGGAAATTAAGACTTGCCTGGGGTCACACAGCTAGTAGGTATCTGAAGGCAGATTTGAACTCAAGAAGAGGAGTCTTTCTGATTAGAGGTTCAGTATTCTATCCATTGTGCCACTTAGCTACCTTCAATAATAATAACAATAGTAAAAGATTCAGAGAAATCAAGAAGGATGAAATTAAGAAAGGCCATTAGATTTAGCAACTAAATCACCATTAATGGAGATAATTTGTTTTATAGGACTATATTTATTACAAGGGTTTTGTTCCTCTTTTGACTTTTTTCAAATGGGAGGGCAAGTTGGGAGCAAGAGGTGGGTTAGGCTGGAGTTGCTCTCCAAACCAAAAAATTATGCAACAGATTCATTGAAACATTTTTTTTAATGTATAGAAGAGAACAGAAGGAAGTCCAGAAGGAATCAGAGAAAAGCAGGACAACTTTAAAAGTTGCATTACACTTAAAAAATCCACGCTATATATATATATATATATATATATATATATATATATATATATATAACATATATATTCACAATGTAATCCTCTTTTTCTGTTTTACTGTCTTTATAGAAGTGCTTGCTTTATTTGGTGTTCTTTGACATCAGCATAAAAAAATTGAAAGAGAAAAAGAAAAGAGATCATTGGTACTTTTGGTGAAAGCAGTTTCAGTTAAGTGATGATCTTGGAAGCCAGATTGTTGGGGGTTTATATGGAAATGAGAAGAGATGAAGTGGCAGCATTGAATAGAGACAGTTTTTTCAAGGAATTTAGCTGAGAAATATGGGGATGGGAAGGGTGGGAGACAGTATATGAGGATAATTACTAGCTGGGAAGGTAGCATCAAGTGGTTGATTGTTATGGATAAGAGAGAGACAAGGGGATATCTGTAGACAGCAGGGAAGGAATGAGGAGAGAGGGAGACAGTGAATTCCAGAGGAAGTTGCCTCTTGACTGACTGTGGTCATGAAATTCAGCCACAAATATTGTGACCTACCTACTCAGCTACAGATGTGCCAGGTCAAAGTTTTCTTTTTTTTCTCCCTTTCTTGGGTAGCCAAAGAATCAATTCATTGGGAAAGCCAAAGTCTTCTTTGAAATGTATTAAATATGTATTTTTTATTTATTTCCTTCATTGTTTATGATTCCTGTGAGTTCCCTTGCCACATGTGTGCAAGCACATGTGTGCCTGTGTTTACATTTTCTAGAGGGCAAAATATTGTCTCGTGTGTGTGTGTGTGTGTGTGTGTGTGTGTGTGTGTGTGTGTGTGTGTGTGTATGCTTAAGGAATTTTCCATGTTACTTTCTGAGCTATTAAGGAAGAGAATCAGTTGGGAACCATTTTAAGAGACATTAATAGATGTTAAATTTTCATCTTAACTAAATTAATTCTCTTTCCATAAAACACTGACTGGGGGCCCATCTGCTTAATCTCTCTATTCTTGAGAGACTAGAAGATAAATTATGCTGACATAAACACAAAGATGGGGTTGTAATTCTGATGTCTATTGTATGGTAAGGAAAACTAAAAAAAATGTGCTTCCAGGTATTTTAAATATATTAATGGCCATGAAGGATTATAATAATAATAGTAATAATAATAATAATATCAACAACAACAATAATAATAGCTGACATTTGTATAGCACCAACTATATGCCAGGCAATGTGCTAAGCAATTTCATTAATATATTCTCATTTGATCCTCACACAAACCCTGCTAGATAGTTGTGGTTATTATCTCCATTTTACTGTGGAGGAAACTGAGGCAGAGGTTAAATGACTGGTACAAGGCAACACAGCTAATTAATATTTAAAGCTGAATATTAACTTAAATCTTCATGACTCCAGCCACAGTGGTCCATCCATTATACCACTGGCTACTTGACATACATGGCATCACTGATGGTTAATTCAACTCAGTTCACAAGTACTTACTATGTAGAATATGTTATGCAAGACACAAAGGATACAGTAGTTGTTTCCATGACATGAACAGATTTTGGATGTATTTTTATAACAGTTTGAGAACTTTAGTAAAAAAATACAGGAAGAGAGCTTACCAATGTCACATTGACATTTTCTTAAATCAGCATCTCTAAAAGCCTCTATATTTATTTGTTTGCACAAAACTAGCAGACCAGACAAGATGTGTTTTTTTTCTAGAAATTTTATTGAAGTCTTTTGTTTTCATGCCACAGTGAGCTAGAAGGCACAGTGGGTAGCTATGTGACCCTGGGCAAGTCACTGTCTCCATTTCCTTATCTATAAATTAGTGATAATAATTTGCTAAAAGGAGATAAAATTTAGAAAGGATTTTACAAACCTTAAAATGCTACATAAATGTTTATTATTATTATGTGCTACAATGCTCCCTTGTTCTCCACCCCCATAAACAATGCTCTATATTCTTCGTCATAAAAAGAGAAACAGTTAAACAAAATCAGCCTATACAATATTTGCAACATTATGGACTCAGAATCTACCAACTTTCTACTGAGAGAAGCATGTATTTTAACATCTTTTTTCCAGAACTGAGATTGGTCACCAAAATGATGTCTGATTACTTTATGGTATGATTTCACTTATACTGGAATTGTCATTATGATTATTATTCTCGCAATCCTATTTACCTCAGTCTGCATCAGTTTATAAAAGCCCTCCCATGTTTCTACGAAGGAAAAATGCTGTGGTGTATGGGACCTGCCCTCACAGCAGCCTTGGGGGTCTTCTGGCTGGGTTTTACAGCTCTGGTGTAATGAATGGAAAACAGCTTTCATTTTCAACCTACAACTCAGGCTTCACAGAAAAACTGCTCAGCTTGGCTCAGGGTTGCCTTTATTTTTATGCCCCCAGAGGTTACACAGATACTTGGCACACAGTTTCATTTCTCAACATACATGTTTCTTTACAGATAATTGGATAAGTTATATATTAACTTTTTAAAAAATTTTATGATATTTTATTTGATCATTTTCAAGCATTATTCATTAAAGACAAAGATCATTTTCTTTTCCTCCCCCCAACCCCCCATAGCCGACGCATGATTCCACTGGGTATCACATGTGTTCTTGATTCGAACCCATTGCCATGTTGTTAATATTTGCATTAGAGTGTTCGTTTAGAGTCTCTTCTCTGTCATGTCCCCTCAACCACTGTAGTCAGGCAGTTGCTTTTCCTCGGTGTTTCTACTCCCACAGTTTGTTCTCTGCTTATGAATAGTGTTTTTTCTCCTAGATCCTTGCAGAATGTTCAGGGACATTACACTGCCACTAATGGAGAAGTCCATTACGTTCGATTATATCACAGTGTATTAGTCTCTGTGTATAATGTTCTCCTGGTTCTGTTCCTCTTGCTCTGCATCACTTCCTGGAGGTCGTTCCAGTCTCCATAGAATTCCTCTACTTTATTATTTCTTTTTGCACAATAGTATTCCATCACCAACATATACCACAATTTGTTCAGCCATTTCACAATTGAAGGGCATCCCCTCGTTTTCCAATTTTTGGCCACCACAAAGAGCGCAGCTATGAATATTCTTGTACAAGTCTTTTTTCTTATTATCTCTTTGGGGTACAGACCCAGCAGTGCTATAGCTGGATCAAAGGGCAGACAGTCTTTTATCACCCTTTGGGCATAGTTCCAAATTGCCCTCCGGAATGGTTGGATCAGTTCACAACTCCACCAGCAATGAATTAATGTCCCTACTTTGCCACATCCCCTCCAGCATTCATTACTTTCCTTTGCTATCATGTTAGCCAATCTGCTAGGTGTGAGGTGATACCTCAGAGTTGTTTTGATTTGCATCTCTCTGATTATAAGAGATTTAGAACACTTCTTCATGTGTTTATTAATAGTTTTGATTTTTTTGGCTGAAAACTGCCTATCCATGTCCCTTGCCCATTTATCAATTGGAGAATGGCTTGTTTTTTTGTACAATTGATTTAGCTCTTTATAAATTTGAGTAATTAAACCTTTGTCAGAGGTTTCTATGAAGATTTTTCCCCAATTTGTTGTTTTCCTTCTGATTTTAGTTACATTGGTTTTGTTTGTACAAAAGCTTTTTAATTTGATGTAGTCAAAATTATTTATTTTACATTTTGTGATTCTTTCTATGTTTTGCTTAATTTTAAAGTCTTTCTCCTCCCAAAGGTCTGACATGTATACTATTCTGTGTTTACCCAATTTACTTATGGTTTCCTTCTTTATGTTTAAGTCACTCACCCATTTTGAATTTATCTTGGTGTAGGGTGTGAGGTGTTGATCGATTCCTAATCTCTCCCACACTGTCTTCCAATTTTTCCAGCAGTTTTTATCGAATAGTGGATTTTTGTCCCAAAAGCTGGGATCTTTGGGTTTATCGTATACTGTCTTGCTGAGGTCGCTTGCCCCCAGTCTATTCCACTGATCTTGCTTTCTGTCTCTTAGCCAGTACCAAATTATTTTGATGACTGCTGCTTTGTAATATAGTTTAAGGTCTGGGACTGCAAGGCCCCCATCATATGTGTTTTTTTTTTTTCATTATTTCCCTGGATATCCTTGATCTTTTGTTATTCCAAATGAACTTTGTTATGGTTTTTTCTTAATCAGCAAAGAAATTTTTTGGGAGTTCAATGGGTATGGCACTAAATAGATAAATAAGTTTGGGTAGGATGGTCATTTTTATTATATTGGCTCGTCCTATCCATGAGCAGTTAATGTTTTTCCAATTGCTCAAGTCTAGTTTTAGTTGTGTGGAGAGTGTTTTGTAGTTGTGCTCATATAGTTCCCGTGTTTGTCTCAGGAGATAGATTCCTAAGTATTTTATTTTGTCTAAGATGATTTTGAATGGAATTTCTCTTTCTAGTTTTTGCTGCTGAGCTGTGTTGGAGATATATAGAAATGCTGATGACTTATGTGGGTTTATTTTGTATCCTGCAACTTTGCTAAAGTTGTTGATTATTTCAATTAGCTTTTTGGTTGAATCTCTAGGATTCTTTAAGTAGACCATCATATCATCTGCAAAGAGTGATAACTTGGTCTGCTCCTTGCCTATTTTGATGCCTTCAATTTCTTTTTCTTCTCTAATTGCTACTGCTAGTGTTTCTAGTACAATGTCAAATAATAGAGGTGATAATGGGTATCCTTGTTTCACTCCTGTTCTTATTGGGAATGCATCTAGTTTATCCCCATTGCAGATGACATTAATTGATGGTTTTAGATATATACTGTTTGTTATTTTTAGGAAAGGCCCTTCTATTCCTACGCTTTCTAGTGTTTTTAATAGGAATGGGTGTTGTATTTTATCAAAGGCTTTTTCTGCGTCTATTGAGATAATCATGTAATCATGTGGTTCTTGTTGGTTTGCTTATTGATGTGATCAGTTATGTGGATGGTTTTCCTAATATTGAACCAGCCCTGCATCCCTGGTATAAATCCTACTTGATCATAGTGGATGACCCTTCTGATCACTTGCTGGAGTCTTTTTGCTAGTATCCTATTTAAGATTTTTGCATCTATATTCATTAGGGAGATTGGTCTATAGTTTTCTTTCTCTGTTTTTGACCTGCCTGGTTTTGGAATCAGTACCATGTTTGTGTCATAAAAGGAGTTTGGTAGAACTCCATCTTTGCTTATTATGTCAAATAATTTGTATAGTATTGGGAATCACTGTTCTCTGAATGTTTGATAGAATTCACTGGTGAATCCATCAGGCCCTGGGGATTTTTTCTTAAGAAGTTCTTTGATGGCTTGTTGGATTTCATTTTCTGATATGGGATTATTTAAGAATTCTATTTCTTCTTCTGTTAGTCTAGACAGTTTGTATTTTTGTATATATTCATCCATATCACCTAGATTGGTGTATTTATTGCCATATAATTGGGCAAAGTAATTTTTAATGATTGCCTTAATTTCCTCTTCATCGGAGGTGCTGTCCCCCTTTTCATCTTTGATGCTGTTAATTTGCTTTTCTTCCTTCCTTTTTTAATTAGATTGACCAGTACTTTGTCTATTTTGTTTGTTTTTTCAAAGTACCAGCTTCTTGTCTTACTTATTAAATCAATAGTTCTATCACTTTCGATTTTATTAATTTCTCCCTTAATTTTTAGGATTTCTAGTTTGGTTTTCTGCTGGGGGTTTTTAATTTGGTCACTTTCGAGTTTTTTTATTTGCATTTCCAATTGATTGATCTCTGCTCTCCCTAGTTTGTTAATATATGCACTCAGGGATATGAATTTACCTCTGATTACCGCTTTGGCTGCATCCCAAAAGGTTTGAAAGGATGTCTCGCCATTGTCATTTTCCTCGATGAAATTATTAATTGTTTCTATGATTTCTTCTGTAACAAAACGATTTTGGAGTATCATATTGTTTAGTTTCCAATTAGTTTTTTATTTAGTTTTCCATGTACCATTACTGATCTTTATTTTTATTGCCTTGTGGTCTGAAAAGGCTGAATTTATTATTTCTGCTTTTCTGCATTTGTGTGCCATGTTTCTGTGACCTAATATATGGTCAATCTTTGTGAATGTGCCACGTGGTGCTGAGAAGAAGGTGTATTCCTTTTTATCCCTATTTATTTTTCTCCATATGTCTATTAATTCTAATTTTTCTAAGATTTCGTTCACTTCTTTTACCTCTTTCTTATTTATTTTTTTATTTGATTTATCTAAATTTGATAATGGTTGATTCAAGTCTCCCACTAATATGGTTTTACTGTCTATTTATTCCTTCAATTCTCCTAGTTTCTCCATTAGAAATTTGGGTGCTATATTATTTGGTGCATATATGTTGATTAGTGATATTTCCTCATTATCTAAAGTCCCTTTTAACAAAATATAATTACCTTCCCTATCCCTTTTGATCAGGTCTATTTTTTCTTTGGCTTTATCAGATATCATAATTGCCACTCCTGCCTTCTTTCTGTCAGTTGAGGCCCAGAAGGTCTTACTCCATCCTTTAATTCTGACCTTGTGGGTGTCTACCCGCCTCATGTGTGTTTCTTGGAGACAACATATGGTAGGGTTTTGGATTCTAATCCATTCTTCTATTCGTCTACGTTTTATGGGTGAGTTCATCCCATTCACGTTCAATGTTATGACTGTCACTTGTGGACTCCCTGGCATTTTGATATCCTTCCCTAATTCTAACCTTTCTTCTTCAGCTCTACCTTTTAGTCTAGTGATTTACTTTAAATCAGTCCCCCTTGTCCCCTCCCTTGATATGTTTCCCTTTCTAGTCCCTCCTTTTTTGTTCCCTCCCCCTCCCCCCTCTTCTTCCCTCTCTTTTTTGTGTTCCCTTCCCCCTACCCCCCTTGGTTTTCCCTTCTCCCTACCCTTGTTGGGTAAGATAGAATTCAATATCCCAATGGATCTGGATGTTCTTCCCTCTCAGAGTTGATTTCCCTGAGAGTAAAGTTTAAGTAAAGTTAACTCTCTTCCTCTCCTTCTTATAAGAGTTTTCTTCCCCTCCCCTTCCCGTGTGAATCTTTGTGTGAGAAAGATTATTCTATTTGGTCTTTCTTTTCCCCCTATTTACACATTACATTTTCCCCACATGTTAGTATACATAGATTGATATAAATGTAGTCCTTATAGAAGAGAGTTTGAGTAAAAGAAAAAGATAACATTTTTCTCCTTTTCTCTTTCCTTCATATTTACCTTTTCAGGTATTCCATGCTCTTTGTTTTTCGATATAGAACTTTCCACAGATCTCTGGTCTTTTCTTTGCAAAAAGTTGGAAATCTTCTATTTTGTTGAATGCCCATACTTTCCCTTGGAAGTATATAGTCAGTTTTGATGGATAGCTGATTCTTGGTTGAAGGCCCAGCTCTCTTGCCTTTCTGAAGATCATGTTCCATGCCTTATGATCATATTCAGAGTGGAACTTGCAAAGTCTTGTGTGACCCTGATTGGCATTCCTTTATATCCAAATTGTCTTTTTCTGGCTTCTTGTAAGATTTTTTCTTTTGCTTGAAAGCTTTGGAATTTGGCAATTACATTCCTGGGAGTTGTCTTTTGGGGATTTAGTGTAGAGGGTGTTCTGTGAACTCTTTCAATGCCTGTATTGCCCTCTTGTTCTAGGATCTCTGGGCAATTTTCTTTGATTATCTCTTGTATTATGATGTTGAGTTTGCTGTTTATTTCTGGCTTTTCTGGTAGTCCAGTTATTCTTAAATTGTCTCTTCTCCCTCTATTTTCCAAGTCTGTCACCTTGTCAGTAAGATATTTTATGTTCTCTTCTAATTTCTTGGTCTTTTGGCTTTGCTTTATTAGTTCTTGCTTGTTGTCTTCCAGTTGCCTACTTCTGACCTTTAAAGCCTGGTTTTCCTTTTCACTTTGTTCAAACTGGTTTTGTAGATGCGTGAATTTCTTTTGCATTATTTCCCACTTTTCCTCCCAGAGGGCTTCCATCTTTTTGATTCTTTCTGAATCAAATTCTTCATGGGTTTATGGAGAGTTTCCATTTCCTTTGGAAGGTTTCTGAGCATTTGCTTGTGTTTCCTATTCTATCTCCTCTATATTTTGTATTTTTGCTCCATAAAATGTGTCCAAAATCGCCCCCTTCTTCTTGTTTTTCTTGGAATTTTGGGGCTTTTGTGCTTCTGTGGAGTTTGCCATCTCTATCTGAGTGGGGAGGACTAGCTTTTCTTATCTCTGTCTGGTATTTAGAGGTTTTAGCCCCAGGCAGATTGTCCATTCTATGCAGTTGTTGTTCTGTCTTCCTGGGGAAGCCAGGAATTGCTGGTGTTTCTGTGTTACTGCCTTCCTCAGTTCCCTCCCAATGCTTCTCCATTGCCTTACTTCCATGCTCTGAGCCTGGTTTGGCCCTTTCTGCGGGGTGTTTGTTTCTGTGCCTTAGCCGGCCAGAAGAGCCAGCACTCTGAGGGGGGAGGGGCCGCAGATTCCCGGAGCTCTGAGGGCTCCTGATAGGATTAGCTTTCCCTGGGTTGAACTGAGTATGCCCTGAGGCAGGGACCTTCCATGAGACTCGGATGGAAGGATCCAGCCAGGGGGTTACAAGCTCCCCCTATCTTTCTCTGTTTCCCTGATATCTGTGTTGGGTGCCCCCTCATCTGAGTCAGGTTGTTTTCAGGAAGTGGTCTTCAGAATAGCCAGCCCTGAGGCTCTGAGGTTCCCTCTACTGCCTTGGACTCGGTGCTCTGGGTTGAGGGGGGGATGGGTCCTGGAACCTTCCTTCTGCTTACCCCTTAGGTCTGAGTGATCTCGGGTTCTGGCTTTTGGGTGGCCGTACCTTTTGGTCCAGGTCCAGAAGGAGGATTCTAAGAAGGAGGTCTATGCTGTTGTTTGTTTTGAATTTTGGTGCCCTAGGAGCATATAGTTTGAGTTCGGTAGGGAAGGGTTTCCAGAGATCTGAACTTTAGCTTTCTCTAAGCCGCCATCTTGACCCTATACATTAACTTTTAACAAATTGTTTAATCAATATTCTATGATTATCCTACATACTATGTTTCTATAGATTCTGACAAAAAATACAAAGATTTACTAAAGATGGATGTTTTCTTGTCATGGGCAGGATAGCCAGAGGTCAGTTCTCATTAACCTGTGAGGTGCTTGGACTTGAGGATAAGCTAAGAATAATTATTCCTTACTTTTAATCAAATATGTGACCAATCAGAATTTCTTTGGAAATAATTAACAAAACACTGTTGCTAAGTGCGGGGTCAGAGGGTAGAAAAAACACAACTCAGTTTTAGGTATTTTTTAATATCAGACTTTCATTTTTTCTAATGTTTCACTAAGGTATCTAAGATGTATTACCTAGGCTTTAGTAAACAAAACAAATCAGTGTATAATGAGGTATAATATACCGGTCTGTGCCTGAAAGGCAATTAATATATCTGTTGTCTCTGGCTTGTAGTGGGGGTGGAAGAATCTAAATGCAGTTTTGCTAGAGGTTTATGGGAATCTTTAGGTTTAATTTTTAAAGTATGATCTTTTAGCAATATTCTAGGGCAGGGGTCCTCAAACTACAGCCCCCTGAGGCCATTTATCTGGCCTCCACTGAACTTCCGGAAGGTGCACCTCTTTCATTGGTCGTCAGTGAGAGGAGCACTGTATGTGGTGGCACCACAAAACACGGCATTGCTCACATACATACTACTTCCAGTGACATAATCCTTTGTGTGGCGCCTTGTTCTGAGAGTAACTGAATGAGAACGAGGTGCTGCACAAAGGATTATGTGGCTGTACAATGGAAGACGTCAGCATGGTGAGCAGCAATCTGGGGAAGGGGATTTCACACCGTGTATACTGCTGCCTGGTATAGTGGTGGCGGTGATGGGCCTGTGCAAGGTGTGACAGGTCCATCATAGCCAGTGCCGCAGCCTCCGCTATCCCAGACAGCCGTATACACATTTGTTCATAGTTTTTTTTTTTTTTTTATAGTTTGGCCCTCCAACAGTCTGAGTGAGATTGAACTGGCTCCTGTGTAAAAAGTTTGGAGACTCCTCTTCTAGGGGGATAGAGTAGGACACTGATTTCAACCTTGCAGGCATTTTGCTCTCATTTATTTTCTCCTGGGGAACAATTCCAATAATAAGGGATGTTAGTGAGAGAAGTCATACAGAGAGGGGCTGAGTGCATGTTTCCATCCTTCCTGGGGGCCGCTTTGCAATTCCCGATTTCCGCATGTGACCATGTCAAACAATGTGGCTTTGATGGTTCCTGGCAGAAAAGCATGTATTTTAAAAGTAAAATATTTAATTGGGATAAAAATAATGGTACCCTTTGTGGTCTCTTCCAATCATGAAATTATACAAATTGAAATTAATAAAAGACTAAGGGAAACTATCCTTATTCTAGGGCTTAACGTCTCATCATTAATGAAACATGGCATAGTGTGCTAGATAGGAAGTCAGGAATTTCTGGGTCCAAATCCCACCTTTGTGAGTCTAGACAAATCACTTAAACTTTTTGAGACTGACTTTTCTCATCTGCATAATAGGTATGATAATCACACAGGACTATTGTGAATATCAAATTAAATATGATACAGTGGTAAGAGTTCTGGCTATGGAGTCAAAGGACCTACATTCAAACCCAAGTTCTGCTGCTTACTCTATGTATGGCTTTGTGCAAGTCATTAGTTTCTCCAAGTGTGCAGAATGAGTCAAACTGGCCTTCTTGTTCTTTCTCCCAGGTGACAACCTCAATTCCTTTTCATTGCTTCATATGTGGAGCAGATTTCTCTTTGTTTTGTTTTGTTTTGAAAGCTCAGCTCAAAAGCGCTATCTGTAAGGGGACTTTCTTAATCCTTCTAACTGCCAAGAGTTTCCCCTACAAACTACCTTATATTTATTATATTATTTATTATGACATAATATGTGCAATATATCTGTGCTCTATATATTGTTAGATATATTACATGTGGACTTATAGACTTATATGTGTACATGTTGCCTTTTCCCATAGAATATAATTTCTTTGAGGTTAGGGGCTATAAAACTTCTGCCTCTGTATCCCCAGTGCCTAGAATAATGGCAAAGGATTGATGCTTAATAAATACTTGTTTACTTATTGTCTCTTAAATTAAGAGATTATACTAAATGTCCTCTAAGATCTCTTCCAGCTATAAAGTATGACCAATATGTTCAATGTAAAATGCTTTACGAACTTAAAAACCCTATATAAATATAATCTATGATTATGATGATGATGATGATGCCTGAGTAAATAACAGAGGCAACATCTTCCTCTAAGTTTCACTCTGGTTTAGAGAGGGCATGGAAAATATTGCTTGTGCAGTGAACCTGAAGATTGGGAAAACCTATTCCTGTAATGTCTGAATCGCCACCTAGATTGCCTGCCACTTTGTACACTTTCTATCCACAGCAGGATTCTTTCTCTTTTCCTCTCAGAATAACCCTAGCTCTGCCTCTGCCATTCCTATACCAAGAGCTGCCCCAAGTGACTTATATCTATGAGATCCTCTTTTTCCTAGAAATCCCCAATATTGATGTCATCTTACTGCCCCATAGACTCACAATATAATTGGAATTGAAGTTCCAGGAACTTCAGACTCATTCTTGAAGCTCAGATACTCAAGAGAAATGTAATCCTTTCACTCACATGTATCCCTATTAAACTGTCTTTAAAACAATTAAAAAAAAGTTATCTTATTTTTTTCATTAAGGTTTCAGCATTTTTAACAGCCAATATGGATGAATTAACCACTCTAAAGAGGAAGAAATTCTCTGACACTCAGAATTTTGAAAAGAGGGTCAGGGGCATTAAATTTCAGTTTGGAGAACAGCAATGTATGATGGGAGATTGGCCAATAAATCCAGTTCTTATAATGCCCACATACATTTTCTAGAATTTTTGGACATTCTGTAACTGGTTCTGGTCTACTAGGCACATGAGAAAGAGGGACCTTTTTGATAATCTGTATGGGAGGAAGGAAACATTTATTAAGTAAGTGCCCATTATTTGCCAGGTGATATGGTAAACACTTTACAACATATCATTTGACCTTCATAATGATTCAGTGAGATAGTTGTAGAACCTGCCAAGTAATAACCAGATTTGATTTGGAGGGGTCTATCTGCTTATGATAAAATACAGATTCCCCTTCAATGAGCCTAGCCCAATGGCTTGGTTCCCTCCATGAGCTATATTAAGTGGATTCTCAGAGTCTAATTTCTATTCCCATATTATTATTATTCCCATTTTATAGATGAAGGGATAGAAGTTAGGTGACTTCCCAGAGTCACACAGCTAATGCCTGTGGCTCACTTTGAAAAAAGGATATTTGGTTATAAAAAAGTCACTAGTTGACCAAAACCTTGCTGTTTTATTGGTTTGACTTCTCCTTACTAGGTAGTTCTGGTGAAAAGAGAAAAGTATTATAAGGACAGAGGATTTGGATTCTTTCTTCCTGAAGCTACATGTGGCCAAAGAATATGGGTCTCAGTTCTTTCCGTTGGTATATCTTCTTTCATTTTAAGTGGAGGAGATTGGAGATGGAGGTCTGAGAGTAGAGCATACACCCTATTTTGCAGCCAGTAACCAGGCCCCAAGGAGCTTTTGGAACAGAGCCCAGAAGTAGCTGAGGCAAGGACTTATCCAGAAGCAATGCCATAGTTGGAAGTGGACTTGATAGGACTAATATTATGTAGAAACTGCATTAAACCTGAGCCCATTTTCCTCTGAGACTTATATGGTGTGGTCGAAAATGTGTCCCCAAGTACTGGGGGAGAATAGCTGCCCTTCTATTCTTTCTGGACCTTTGAAGTAAATACCCCTTTGTAAAAGGCAATCAGTGTTTACTGGTCAAATGGAACTGGGGTTCTAGTCACTGGCAGCAGTGAGAGGAGAACACATTGGAATGGATACTAATAACATTAGAGAAAATACCCCAACCCTGTATGGGTACCCCTAGAACCTTTAGGGGAGTGAGGCCAGAACATACTAGCTTCCTACATTCCCTGGCTTCCTCTAGTCTCAGATTCTACCTTCTGCAAGAAGCCTTTCCTGATTCCTCTTAAAATTAAGGACTTCCCTTCTATCAATTATCTCCAATTTATCATGTACATTTTATTTGAGTTCCTTGAGAGCAGGGACTGTTTTTTGCTTTTCTTTTGTACCCCCAGCGATTAGCACAGTACATAGTAGAAGTTTAATAAATACTAGTTGACTGATACTACAAACATGATTGTCCAACAGATAATTCTTAAGAAAGAACATCATCCTGCCTGGAGGCATCATCTGAGGGAGACAAGGAGAGGAAAGTATAAAATTATTTTCCCCTGATTTAGGAAAGTTGCTCTGAGAATCAAATTAATGCAACTAATCAAAGGAACTGAGCCATTGGACTAGACTCGATGTGGGGGAGGAAATCTGTTTTCATCATAAATAGACCTCTCAGAATCAGATTTGGTTATTACTCAGCAGACTCTAGGTGCAGAAGGAGTTCTGGTTCCTCTTGAATCCATGGTCCCCCTGAAAAGTACAGTAAGGTAGTCTGGCTAGTCTGGCCTTTATATATATCCTAAGGAAAATGGTTGCTGCCTTCCCACCCTGCCTCCTAACTGCTTAGAACTGTGCCCAAATAGGGACAGAGATGACCACAGCCAATCACATGCAGGTAGGAAGAAGATGGGGGGGGATCCCAGTCTTTAATCACTGCATAGGGACTTGGTCAGAGCCAGGAGCTAAAGACTATTCCTCCTCCTCCTCCTCCTTCTCCTCCTTTTCCTCCTCTTCCTCTTCCTCTTCCTCCTCCTCCCCTCTCTCTCTCTTTCTCTCTCTCTCTCTCTCTCTCTCTCTCTCTCTCTCTCTCTCTCTCTCTCTCTCTCTCTCTCTCTTCTTCTTCTTCTTCTTCTTCTTCTTCTTCTTCTCCCTCTCCCTCTCTCCCTGTCTCCCTCTCTTCCTCTCTCCCTCACCTCTCTCCCTCTCCTTCTCTCTCCCTCTCCTTCTCCTCCCTCTACCTTTCCCTCTCTCTGTGCTGACCTGCTTTCTGGTTCCAGTAGATGGGGGAGAGAATGACCACTCATCTCTTCTCCATGTAAACTGGATGCCCCAAGTCAGTATGAGCAAAACTTGTGCTGGACCCACATCAGAGCAATTATCTGTTTGGCTTTCTCAAACATCTCCTGCCAAATGCTCCATCTTGGTTTCCTAGAATTGCTAAGCATAGAAATTTAGGAGTTCCTTCCTACCTTTCTTCTTTTTCCCCTCTTCTAGCCTCTTCAGGCTGGAGGCCTCTGACTAGAAGAGCCCAGAGGCTGGCTAGCCTTTGTGAATCACCTTCACTCAGTCTTCCTCACCTGGCATTATCTGTAGCTATCTTATTATATTCCTCCATGAATTTGTCCACCTCTAACCCGAGGTCTCAGGGTCCACAAAGGAATCCAGGTAATCTGCTATCCATTTCTCAATGGATAAATGTCAGTATTCACTCGGTGGCTGAGACACAGCCTTCTGCACTGATGCTGACTTCCTAAAGACCAAGAAAACCACCTGGAATACTCTGAACAGACTTTGGAAAGATTGTTGACTGATTTCTTTGGCATCTCTGAAAGGTCTGCTTTCTCATGCAGATTCACAGAGAGCAAAGCCACAAATGGAGAACAGCTGGGCAAAGCATTCTGAGTAGTAAGGAAGTGGTGGCAACAGGGGACACAGTATGGAAGCTAAGATGTAATGAAAAGGAAAGACAAAGATATGTAAGAATCATAGCTATTCCAGTCTCTGGAATGCAAATTACTTTCAACTAGCCCCTGGGAACCCAAATTTGATATCCACTGTAATCAAGAAGTATAGCCACATCTGGATCAGTCTTGGATACCAAAGGAGTCTAGTGTCTCTGTCACCTCTGCTAAATCTTTCTTAAAGGTTTGGGGAGATTCCTTCCATAATGTGAAATTTTTGTACCATCTCAAGAAGACATGCTTTTATTATTCTATCAGCCAGTTTCCTCCTTTATTTTGAAGGTTGACATTGGGAATGACTAGAAGGTTCTATATACCTCTGGATGTTTATACAGCTTTGTTCTGTGAGTAGTTCTACTGGTCTGAAGTTCCAAGATACTCAGAATGGGAGAAAATAAAGCAAATGTTATTATTCATCATCACATGATTAAGAATGTGTGAGCTCACTGTTTACTGCTGCACATTCCTTGAACTATTTGGGAAATGGATTGGGTGACCAGTACTTCCTCTTTCTGCCCTAAAGACAATGGTATATATTCCCTGGAGGGAAGTCCCTCAGGGCTGTGGCTTGGAAATCTAGACCAAAATTCCCAATGATATCAGTTATCCTAGATGGAAAGTAACACAACACATTAAGGGGTAGAGTTGGGGCTAGGGCTGGAGAGAGGGAGAAAAACTTGGGATCCTGCTGATTCCTGGCATGGCTGGACTGTGGGACAGGTGACCAGTTTCAGTGAAAGAGGGACTTCAGTGAGGCTTTGCTCAGTTACTGTTAAGTGACAGTGATTCTGGACAGTTACCAACTGCAGAGTAATCTTCAGTGTGGTAAATTTGACCATAACTATAGACTAGATAGGTTCTCACATAGAGATGTGTCATTAATAAATATTAATTGAGTAAATGGAATTAGAATGCTAGCACTGGCCACTGACAATGGTGGTAGAGGGAGACATACTATAATGGGAGGCTCTAGATGAAAGAATTAGTGAAAGTTAACTCCAATCCTTCAGAAGCACCAGCACTGTTGAGGGCTTTTAAAATAATTTAAAATTTCACTGACTTTTGCAATTTTGGAATAACTTTTCTCCCAATGGGAATCATACATGCCTTTATTTCCAGGCTGATTACTTATCACTCCCCATCATACACTTGATGTTCCAGCCAAATTGGCTTATTTGCTATTCTCTGTACACCACATTCATCTCCCACCTTGGAGCCTTTGCATATCTCCATATTTGTTCTTCTTCCTCATCTTTTCTCTCAGAAGCTCTCCCTTTTTTTTTTTTCAGGGCTTAGCTCAATAGGACAGCTTTGGGCCCTTCCCGAATCTCTTTATGTTTTAATGAACCCCTCAAAACATTGTGTATATATTTTACATTTACTTCTCTGTGAACATGTATCTCCCCACTAAAATATTAAAGGCAGGGACTTGTATTATTTCTGAGGCTCTGAGGCCTAGCATATAATAATTAAGAAATTCTTGTTGATTGATTGGGATAGGGAGTGAGCCTCCTCGTTGGGCAAGGGTATGTGGGGATGGTTGCTAAGGAATGTTCAGCTAAAGGTCTGAGAACATAGACATAGTTATGTCCCTCCCAAATTCCACCCTAAGAAAGCTCTTACTCAACCCACATGGCTATTTTCCAGCAGCAGTCAAGGGCCTCCTTCCTCCAAACAATGAGCTCTGGACAGCTAAGTTCCCAGACTTCCTGCTCTTCTTGGGACAAAAAAGCTGCACATTCATTCTGGAGTTCTGAGCAAGCAAAGCTCTAGTTCCTTCCACAGATCCTCAGAGACAGACTAGCAGCTGTCCCTGAAAAGGTATATACATAGGAGCTGTGTGAAATTGGAGGAATCCCTTGATCGCACCTTAGTTTCTTCATTTGTGAAACCAAGCGACTTGACCTAGGGATTGAAGGTCTCTTCCAGCTCTAAAATTTTAAAGCAATTTTTATATTTCTGAAAACTTGCTTTCCACACAAGCCTTTCTTCTGTGGCTCATTATAGGTGGGAAGCGAACTCTGGACTCTCAACCTATGCCAGAGTGATTTCAGACACCTGAGAAAAGTAGAAAAAATATCCCTTCAAATTAACTTGTTAAGACAATTTCATTCACAGGGCAGAGAACCAGGACACTTTTCTCCATGATGGCTCATGACTGGGGACCGTCAAGCCTTAAAGGAACTCATCTGGATGAGGAAGCCTCCATCTGGCAGCTTCCTATTTTAACTAATTATTCATGTCAACTAGGTGCTAAACTTAGTGGTTTGGGAATTCAAGAGATATCTAACTTTCAGTTCCCTAGGACAAAGTCCCAGTCCCCAAGCCTCCAGTAGGCTCTGGGCTATGCCAGAAAGCTGCTACCAAGCTGGAAATACTTAAGGTATAACTTGGTGATAGACACTGTGTGTTCCATTTTGTGTATGTACCCAGAGCCAAGAGTCTATCACTAATAAATGAGGTATACTTATTGATGGAATTGTTAATTCTTCACATATTGAGGCATAAACTACATGACTCTCCTTTCTCTCCTTCCTCATCAGGAAAGACTGAAAAAAAGGTATGCCCAGCTACTCTGTCAGAAGTCTGAAAAGGTTCTCAGAAATGTTTCCAGCAGGTTTACTCCAATTTCCCTGAGAACTAAGGCTCTGAGCATATAATAAAACATTACCATAGCATTTTCTTGATGACTATTGACAACTCTAGTCATCACATTGCCTTGGGAAATTCAGTTTTAGTCCTCTAGTTATTTATGTAGTACAGACAACCCTGTTTTATGAAACCCTAAATTTACCCTTGCCTTCAAGAAAAATCTCTGACTGACCCTTGTCCCATACCAACCAATAAACCATCAAGCATCCATTGAGCACCTAGAGATGCAGTCAAATCGTAAGTAGCCTTTTTTGTTCTTCTTTGTTTCTCTTATTGTATCTATCCCTCTGCCAAGTATTCTAGCCAGATAATCAATCCTCTTTCCCAAGCCTCCATGCAACCTGTCAGTTATTCTTCCTTGGTTATACTCCCTAAGATTAATTTAATCCTCAAGTACTTTAGTTCTTTGGAAATTCTCATTATTGGTATCTTTCCTAGACACAGTGTCCCCAGAGTCCCAGAGCAGTAGTTTTGCGCAGTGGCCACAAGAACATTGTCTCCCTTGCCCTGATTAAAGACAAGTTCTATTATAACTTCTTTGTTGGTTCTGTATTTTTTTCAGATTGACAGTACTTATTATGTGCCCAAAGCCCTGTTTTATTTGTGAAAATACAAAAAAGAAAACATGAAAAGCAGATACCTATCCTTCACGCTTATAATCTTATTGGGAAAAAACAAGTTTGCATATCAATGAATAAACATTTATTAATGCTTACTATGGGACAGGCACCATGTTAAGCACAAACATATAACAACACAAGATTAGTCAAACACTAAAGTAATAAATATATGCTGCAGGATATAAATACAAGAGGAAGAAAGATCTCAGCCAGTCCCAAACACCTCTATCATATATTATTTGTTTGCCCAAGATAAAAAAGAGCAAACACAAAAAGATAAGCAGCCATGTTTTTGTGGCTCTATAGTGGCCAGGTGGGAGATGAGGAAATCATTTCATCTCTCACCCAACTCTTGGGGATTTATCTAGAAAAAGTCCACAGATTTCATAACCAGGGTGGAAAAGGAATGGAGGGAGGGAGAGAGAGAGAGAGAGAGAGAGAGAGAGAGAGAGAGAGAGAGAGAGAGAGAGAGAGAGAGAGAGAGAGAGAGAAAGTCCCTGTCTTTGAGAAACTCACATTCAAATAGGGGGAGATACTATATTTAGAGGAGCTAATGTTAGAAAGGAGGGGTGTAGCTAAGGGTAGACACATGGTAATATGTTCAGGAAAACTGGGAAATGGTAAACTAGCCTGCTTATGAACAGAAAAATGGCAAAATGAGTTGATACTTTATGAGGAACCATCAACAAACAGGAGTATAAAAAACAGAGAAAGAGTTTATAATATGTTACTCAAGGATGAACCTGAATGCTACTTTTTCTGGTGCAGGTAACTGTAATAAGGGACTATTTTGATTGGAAATCGATAACTAAAAATCAGGATGTTACCTACTTTCTTCTTTCCTCCCTTTTTCTCCCTCCCGTTAGCCTCCTTTTTCCTCCCCTCCCCCTTCCTTCTTCCTCTTCTCTCTTCTTCTTCTAAATCAACTCAGGGTGAGTTTATGGGGTCTCAAATGAAATACTCTTTCTCTTCTTTATCTTAAATAAGGGGTTTATTTGGGGAAGACAGGAAAGGATAAGAAATGGAGGTAAGAGGGTTGGGGATTTCCCTAATACTACAATGAGTCTTAGGTTGGAGGATGGTCGAATATTTCAGTTGGGAGAAATGGCTGATAGGTCTGGAAGTTCAGTCACTATCACAACAAAGCAACTCAGAGAGAGAGAGAGAGCTAGACTTTTGTCCTTCTTTCTTCTTCTGTCTTCAAAGTCAAGTCTCCTTTCTGTCTTCAAGGTTAAAAACATAACCCTTCAGTTGGTCTGTTCCTTTCTTCAACTGCTTCTCCCAGTAACATTCCAAAAAGAATATTCTTATTTGAATGATGGGTCATCAGTCTCATCTTTTCCTGTCTTTTTGTATAATTTCCCAATTTCTCTCTTCCACAACCCTCCCTTTTCATCTTCATAAAAGATGCAACCAGCATCTTTTAATGATACTTACCTTTTAGATATATATTTCTATCTATCTAATTTCTAACCCTGTACTATGTTAAATATTCCTTTACCCTGCCAAAACAACAAATCCTAATCTATTTTAGCTATTCTGTCTACCCAATTCTATGCTAAATTAGGGTATAGGAAAATGGTTTAGGTAAGAGGGATTTTACATGAATATAGTTTTGAACATAATAACAAATCATGTAACAGAAAAATAGCAAGATGAGTTGATACTCTGCCAGGAACCCATCAACAAACAGGAGTATAAAAAACAACAACAGAAAAAGAGTTTATAATATGTTACTAAAGGATGAACCTGAATGCTACTTTTTCTGGTGCAGCTAACTCAATAATTTATTTCAGCTAGCTAATACCAAACACATTAGAAGACCTTAGCACCAAAAGGGAAAGGAATAGGAATGATTGAGCTAATTCAAAGGTAATATTCATAATGTAATGGGAGAATGTGCAGTTACCTGCTTCAGACCAACCACTTGTGGTGGCTCAATGAAAGGATTTGGCATATTGCTATGGCCCAGCAAATGGGGGAGGGGGTTGGGTTTCACTTCTTCCCGGGACAGCAACTTGGGAACAGGGTGCTGCATTAGTTAAAAAAGAGGGAAGACATTGACCCTGCTTCCTTCAGTGCTTTATGTGGCAAGGAGTGCTCCCAAGAGGTAAGGAGAGAAGCCACCCTTCTCATCCAAGCAGCTCTCCAACTTCCTATTTGGAAGTTAGAGAAGAGTTAAAATCACAACTAAGTGAGACTGAGCCTGCGTCTCTGACTGTCTTTTCTACTTTATGATCCTTTACTGAGTACAAGTGACTGAATACCAACCTTGAGATAGACTTTTTGTTGGCCAGGCTCAAAGGCAATTTTGTGAGTTCAAGTGATCCATATATCCTAAATCCATTGGTCAGAGCTAACTGATGTTAGGAGGAATTACTGCAATAGGGAGGATATCATCAATAGTGGAAGGAAATCCATCCCTGGTTGGGCTTGACAGAACAAATGGAGCTGGATGGAATTGTTTAGACATCGCAGAGCTGAGGTGAAATCTGAAATTCCTATTCAACAGTCTTTCAAGGGATAGCTAAGTGGCTCAGTGGATTGAAAGCTAGGCCTAGAGATGGGAGGTCCTGAGTTCAAATTTGAGATCAGACACTTCCTAGCTGGGTGAACCTGAGCAAATCACTTACAAATCACTTAACCCCTATTGCCTAGCCTTTACCACTCTTTAGCCTTGGAACCAATACATGATATTGATTCTAAGATAGAAGGTAAGGGTTAAAAAAAAAAAAAGCAAAATAGAACAGTCTTGCCAAATGTTTTATGTTTCAGTGATTTTAAGTCTCAACTTCCAGTAAATTATGAATTACTCTAAAGTTTTTCTGTCATTGTGGGCTCATAGTTTTGTGAATGTTAAGCATTTCTTTCATGTTGGAAAACAAACAGCTATCCTATATCTGATTTATATCATACCTTTCTATTACCCTCTCTCCCTTTGGAGAAACCCTAGATGTGAGTCGATCTTAAACTAAGTAATTTCCACCTGCCTCAAAGTGGGGATATAATGAGTCAAAGAGTGAAAGAAAATGGAGACTGACCTTTCTCTTAGGAAGTTAGGCTTAGCATATGCAATGGAGTTGGAGTAAAGAAGACTTGGGGTTTATTTCTTACTCCAGGCATTTATCAGCTATTTAACCTGCACCAAGTCACAACTTTTCTTTATCTCAGTTTCTTCATCTATATAATGAAGGGATTAGATTCAGTGGCTTCTAAGGGCCTTTTAGCTCTAAATCTTTCATCCTGTAATCCTAAAACTGAACCTGGCCCCCTTCATGCATAAGTCCAGAGCTGAGAGGAGTGCTTAGCAGAGAAGGAAAGGGCAATCGTCTTATCCCTTTGGCTCCAGCAATAGTTAAAATTGTCATACTGGAATACAACACATGACCCTAAAACTATAAGGGAAGTGATATTTCCAAGAAAAGTTTCCAGAGGAAGTCACAAGGGACTACAATTCAACATGAGAACTTGCAAGGTACAAAGATTGAAGCAGTTTTTCCAAGGTACTATAGAGCATGTAATCCTTCAATTCAATTTCACAAACATTTATTGAATATTTACAATGACTAAGATCCTGAGGTGCATGAAATGCAAAGACAAAAAAACAAGTTACTTCCTTCAAGTAACTTCTTTTACTGTAGATAAAACATGCATGTTCATGTATGTAGATCGATAAAAGGTAATTTGAGGAAGGAGAGAGCATTAATAACTAGGTGGATTATGGCAGGCTTCCTGAAGGAATCAGTACCTGAAATGAACCTTGAAGGAAAATAAGGATTTTGACAGATGGAGAAGAGGATGGAATGTATTCCAAGCATGAAGGGCTCCTGCAAAGGCAAGAATGCAGGAGATAGAAGGTCAATATAAAAAAATAGCTGGTACTCTAATTCGATTACAATGCAGAATGTGTAAGAGGAGTAACATGAAATAAGGATGGAGAAGTATATTAGAACCAGATTGTGGGAACTTCTGATGCCAGGCTGAAGAATTTGTCCTTTATCCTAGGAGTTATAATAGGGAGTCACTGAAGATTTTTAAACTGGGGGATGTCATAGTTAGATCTGTCTTGGTTTTTTTCTCCCTTGATAAAACAGCTTAGGGTTTTTACAAGGGTCTTAAAAGGACCCTCTAGATCAGTGGTTCTCAACCTTTCTAATGCCGTGACCCCACAACACAGTTTCTCATGTTGCAGTGACCCCAAACCAAAAATTTATTTTGGTGGCTACTTCAAAACTGTAATTTTGCTACAGTTATGATTCGGAATGCAAATACCTGATATGTATTATGTATTTTCATTGCTACAAATTGAGAGGTTGAGAACCGCTGCTCTAGATCATCTGGTCAATCCAACTCTCTCTCCTTAGAGATGATGAGAACAGCATCCAAATATTGACCCTTCTATTAACTACATGGATAATCTTGGGTAAATCAATGTAGTATAGTGTAAATAGCACTGAATTTTAAGAAAATCCTTATATTCTATCTTAGATTGTCTTAGAATATTCTTAGGAATTCTGTCTTTGAATAAGTCTTAGATACTTAGAACTACTAGTTCTAAGGCAGAAGAGTGGTAAAGCCTAGGCAATTATGACTAAGGAACTTGCCCAGTTAGGAAGTGTTGGAAGACAGACCTGAACCAAGGTCTTCCCAACTCCAGGCCTAGTACTCTATCCCCTGAGCTACCTAGCTGCCCCAAAATTAGTGAACTTGAAGTTATAGGATAGCATCAAAGAAAGTCATAAGATCAGAAATTATTCATCCAACTTCTTTACAATATGCATGCATATGTCTAGATCTATATATTTGTTAATATATTATTTGTCCAAAGTCCTACAGATAATGTATAATTGAAAATCTGTTACCCTAAAAAAACTACATTTCCCTGGAGCTCACTGACTTCCTGTCATTATGTACTTCCTGTAGACAGAGGTTAAGTCAGTGGGTGTGGAGGCACTCCCTTTCTTTGGCATGCAGCCTGTGTGGTGATGGCGGTGAGTGGGGATTTTGAAAATGGCTAATCGGCCATGGGCACATGGTCTTTATTTTGTATCCTCTTTATTCTTTGATTTATCTCTTTGCAGATGACTGTGCTCTCATGGCCCACCAAGAAAATCATCTCCAAACCATTGTGGACAGATTCTCTACAGCAACAAAACTGTTTGGCCTGACTATCAGCCTCAGCAAAACAGAGGTGCTGTTCCAACCTGCACCAGGGAGGCCAACGAACGAGCCGTGCATTATAATCGACGGCACACAGCTTTCTAACGTCAACACTTTCAAGTACCTGGGCAGCACCATCGCCAACTACGGGTCCCTAGACCATGAGATCAATGCCAGGATCCAAAAGGCCAGCCAGGCACTCGGGCGGCTGTGCTCCAAAGTCCTCCGACACAGAGGTGTAAGCACTGCGACGAAGCTCAAAGTGTACAACGCAGTGGTCCTCAGCTCGCTCCTGTACGGCTGTGAGACATGGACACTGTACCGGAAGCACATGAAACAGCTGGAGCAATTCCACCAACGCTCCCTCCGGTCAATCATGAGGATCCGATGGCAGGACCGAATCACCAACCAGGAAGTCCTCGACAGAGCCAACTCCACCAGCATCGAAGTCCTGGTCCTCAACACCCAGCTACGATGGTCTGGACACGTCATCCACATGGACCCACAGCGAATACCAAGACAGGTATTCTATGGTGAACTGTCAGCTGGACTCAGGAAACAAGGCCGACCAAAGAAAAGATTCAAGGATCAGCTAAAGTCAAACTTGAAGTGGGCTGGCATGACACCAAAGCAACTAGAACTCGCTGCCTCTGACAGAAGCAGCTGGTGAACCCACATTCACCAGGCCGCCACCACCTTTGAAGATGAGCGACGTCGACGTCTTGCCACTGCGCATGAACGCCGACACCAGGCCACAACCGCACCTCCCGTAACAACTGGTGTCCCAGGCCCCATGTGCCACAGACTGTGCCTCAGCCTTTGGACTTCAAAACCACATGAGAGTATACCATAGATGAAACTGCACAAAGACAATAGTCATTCTCGGTCACTGAGAGACTACCACTATAATGATCATTTAATACATCTCCTAAAATATAATATTGTATTATTTGAGATTTAATTTTAAACTTTACAGTTGTGTGAACTCCATGAATCTGGAGCTGCAGTATAAACAGGACCACTAGACTTTTCACTTCATGACCTGAACCCAGGAGACAAGGTATATATAAAGAACTTTCAGCATACTGGAGCAACTCAGTCTTCCTGGGAAGGGCCATTCCAAATATTGCTAACCACTCCAGCATCTATAAAAATTGAAGAGAAGGGCTCTTGGATTCATTGCTCACACGTAAAGAGAACATCTTCTATTGAGATTGATTGACTATATCCTGCCATATGCATTGGACATAATAGTTCATAGACAAGTGGATACTGTTTTGGGGAACACATTAAATTCCTGAATTTTTATTTTATTATTGCTTTTCTTTTATTTTGATTAGAATATTTTATTTTTCCCCCTTTCTAATTTCTTGTACTTAAGGTACACACAATCAACATTAATTTTTTTATTCTGCAGTAATATAAGTTAAAAGATACATATTTGCTATAATATTAATGCATACCCCCAAAAGCTTTAGCCTATGGAAACCTGCCATTTATTGATAAATGTTATGGGACTATGATTAATGATTGTGTCTGATTCCAGGAGAAGGGAATACAAAAGAGACACTATATAGTGCCAAGGAGCACAAGGTCAAAAAGGACCAAACCAATCCAGATAGGATTGCTGAACTCCTAAGCCAACACAAAAGGACTTGAACCTAGTGTGAGACTCAAGGTTGCAATGCTTGACATATATTAAGATGTAGGACACCTTATATCCACACTTTTTGTGAAATACTCAGACAAGTACCAAAGTTTGGCTATCATCCTGGTTCCTCCTATCCCTGAGAATGACAAAAAGTCAGACCAGGGAATGACACTTCCCTATCACACAAAAATCTAGTCCTTTTTCTCTCTTATAGTATGGCAACTTCCTGTAATCTTGGCCATTAAATATTACTGAATTTTGTCCTACAGAGTTGTGGGATAGAAATTACTTTAATTGGAACTTTTATAGTCTATATTTTATCCAGAAATTACTTTTCTCTTTTATTTGGATTTTTTTGGATGTTTTTTATTTTTCTTGCCAATTGATTCATATACTTCATTCCTCAGATATGCCTTCCTAAGTGATCCCTGTGTTTTTCAACATCCTCTTCAAGGGGGAATGTATTATTATTATTATAAATTGCAAAGTTTAAATTCATTTTGAGAATAATTTTAGGATAAGAAACATGCTACCTCTCCAAATCCAGAAAGTGAACTATTTGGAGAAGGCACCATGAAGATGCCTCCACAGACCACACACTGCACCAGAAGATCCAGAGTGAACATTGGGATGTGGTGATTTGAATGGTGTGGGGTTGAATGCAGTTGTTTTGTATGTATACTGTTATGCCGAAGGGGACTGCCCCCTAACTGGCTTTTTGTCAATGTGCCTCACAATCATTGGTTTTGTTCTCTTTTCCTTTTATCCCCAAATTGTTGTAATGTCAAAGTTGGTTATGTTTACAAGATCCATTGGAGAGACTGGTCTTCCATGGATCTCAGGGGGGTTATGTATAATTGAAAATCTGTTACTCTAAAAAAAAAAGAACTACATTTCCCAGGAGCCCACTTACTTCCTGTCATTATGTACTTCCTGTAGACAGAGGATAAAGTCAGTGGGCATTGAGGTTCTCTCTCTCTTTGGCATACAACCTGTGTGGTGATGGCAGTGAGTGGGGATTTTGAAAATGGCTAATCAGCCACGGACACGTGGTCTTTATTTTGTATCCTCTTTATTCCTTGATTTCTAATGATCATTTAATAGATCTCCTAAAATATAATGTTGTATTATTTGAGATTTAATTTTATAATAGCAAGAACCAAGCTAGGATTCAAACCTAGTTTTCTGACCTAGAAACAATCTTAGAGATCATCCCAAGTTCATCCCTAGTCATGAGAAACATTAAGTGATACTGATAGCCACTTACCTGAACCTGGTTAATGAAAAGGATCTCAGTTTTGGACATTGGGATGAACTCTAAGATTGCTTCTAGGTCAGAAAACTGGGTTGAAGTTTAAAAACAAATTGTTACCTGGTACCCAAACCTTCAGGAAATTAGCTATTATTGAACTCAGGTAGACTGATCCTCAGACAACAAACCCATAGGCTCTCACTGGGTCCATACTGAAGCCTTTCTGATTTAGAATCTGCTAGATTTTACTCGGCTTTGGTATAGTCTGAGAGCATGGGCTTATTGCTCCCACACGATGAGGCATTGAAATAGGACAGTAGTAGAAAAATAGGAATAAGAACTCATTTATGTAGAGCACTTCAAAGTTTATAGTATAGAATTGTTGTTTGTCCTTCCCATACTAAGAGGACCAGTGGCATCATGTGAGGGATGTTTTGACTTACCCATGAATTGGACTAAAGTGATGCAGAACTGCACAAAATCATCAGCCTTGCTCTTTCTTCTAGTCATCAAAGTCCAGTGGCAAGACAGAAGTCAAGATGATTGCTGATAGCCCGGGATGCAGTAGATGACCATGGCATCTTCTAGGACTGAACAAGCTCTGAGTACTACACTGTACCTGCTTCAGCAGCCTTCATGGCTGTTGGAATTAATTGTTCTTTGCCCGTTCTGCCAGGGGAAGTCTTCATATGCTTGTGGTAAACATCCCCCTAAATTGATGATGGGTTTAAAGTTTATTGGTTACTCTCAACCTGGTTTAAGCCCACCTGTTGAGACAGTTTTACCAGTGTATGGCCATTGTGCACAATGGCTTCTTAGAGTCACAGGTGGAAAGTTGGATAAAAAGTGGACACCAAAGGTGGATGTGCAAACCTGAAAAGGGCTTAGCAAACCCTAATACCAGAGGCATTAGTCTTTATATTCAAGCACCACAATTTTTTTAGCCTTTCTCCACTAAATGAGTACCTTATTTCAATGCTTTAATATCATGATATACATGAGACTTTTTTTGTCTTTGGTTTCCTTGGGGTACATGCCTCCAGAGGGATAACTAGGTCAAAGGACATTTTAGTCACCTTTTTAAAGCATAATTTCAAATTGTTTTCCAGAATGATTGGATCAATTCAGAATGTACATCATTGTGCCAGTTTTCCTTTGCCCTCACCAATACTATGTTCCTCTTTTATATCTTTGTTAATTTGCTGGATATAACAGATGAGTGAAACCTTACCTGAGTTTCAATTTGCATTTCTTTTCCAATTAGTGATTTGGAATAATCTTTTTATTTCTTTCTATCACTCTTTTTTCCCCCATTCAATGCTCTTCTAGGAACATTTTTAGTTTTTAGAGGGATTTTTTGTTTTTGTTTTTGTTCTGTGATTTCTCTAGTGTAGGGAATTCCCAGGAAGGAAACCCCCGTCTAGTAATAGTACCTGTTTTGTGTATGCTGGGTTGGTCCCTTCAAGAAGCTTTCTCACTTAAAGTGGATTTCTCACTACCTGATAAATAAAACCAGACTAAAAGTGGTTGGCTGTGGTTTCAGCAAAGCACTTACTACCCCAAGAGAAACATCCTTATCTAGCATGGGTGGTTTGGGGATGACTGTTGATGCAAAGGGAAATAGTATTTTATAAGTTAGTATCTTTTAAAACTTTATAAATTATATTCTTTTAATCTATTGTTATCAGGAAAGTTGGGTTTTTTATTAGCCAGCTTTATGGTCCATGAACGCCTCATTGCATTCTAACTCTCAGCCTAAATCCCTGAATTGGCTTAAATTAGGTGTGTCCCATAATACCCATGTATCAATGCAGCTGGTAATTATTCTGAGACCAGTTTTAGAGTCTGCTTCAGGCACAGAGAAGTAAGTGACTAACACAGAGTTATATACCCAGTATATGTAAGTGGCAAGACTTGAAACCAAGGTCAGGTCTTTAGTCTTTTTCTCATGCTGCCTCTGTAATCTTTCATATATCAGTTTTTATTCTGGAAAATGTTTGTTCATATTTTGTGATTCCTTATCAGTTAGGGGAACATAGCTTTGTTTTATGTATTTCTGCTAATTTCTTATGGAGCTTGGATACCTTCTCAAAGATAAAGGTTGTTGTTTTTAAAAACAGCATTGCTTTCCCTTATCTAGATACACAAGTTTTATTCATATAATTGCTTTTAAATTTCACAGAATCAAAATTGTGTGTATTATCTTTTGTGATCTTCTATAGCTCTTGTTTGGTTGAGAATTTTCTCCCTAAATATAATTTGAAGGTACCTAATCTCATTTCTTAAAAATTACACTGTGACTTTTATATTTAGGTCATGTATTCACTTTTAAATTCTTATGATATACAATGCAAGATGTTCTTTTAAAATTCTTTAAAATTTTTATTTTAATTTTTTCCCAATTAAATGTAAAAAATTTTTTTGGCATTCAGTAAAAAAATTTTTGAATCTCAGATTATCTTCCTTTCTTCCTCCCTCCCTCCCTCCTGATAAGTAATCTAATAAAAATTTTACATATGCTATCATTTAAATATTTTCCCATATTAGTCTTTTTGTGATTGTTCTGGAATCTGATGGGAAATAATGAAAAGCAATAGGAATGAAAGGCTAGTACTTCCAACACTTTAAATGTTATTAATGAAGTGGCTATCATCAAAACTACTTGATAACAGTTGGGTAGCTTGGTGGATTGAGAGCCAGGTCTAGAGATGGGAGGTCCTTGGTTCAAATCTGGCCTCAGATACTTCCTAGCTGTGTGACCCTGAGCAAGTCACTTGACCCCATTGCCTAGCCCTTACCACTCTTCTGCCTTGGAATCAATACACAGTATTGATTCCAAGACAGAAGGTAAGGGTTTAAAAAAAAAACCCAACTACTTGATACTCTTTTTAAAAAAAACCTTTACCTTCTGTCTTGGAGTAGATACTGAGAATCAGTTCCAAGGCAAAAGAACAGTAATGGCTCAACAATTAGGAATAAGTGACTTGTCCAGGGTCCCATAGGTAATAGGTTTCTGAGACCAGATTTGAACCAAGACCTCCCATCTCTGGGTCTGACTCTTTGTCCACCAACCCACCTACTGGCCCCTACTTAAAAAAAATAGTACCAAGTAGTTTTTATGATAGCTCTTTCATAATAAATTTAAAGGCTGAAAGGGCTAGCCTTCTTTCACTCCTATTGCTTTTGATTATTTCCCTTCAGATTCCAGACCTATCTACAAATTAATTTTGTTTATCTTTTGCTAGCTCTATACTGTTCCCTCTTTGAGGGTTTGTTCAGTATAGCATTAAATATGTAAATGGGCACGAAATATATCATTATTTTTCAATCTTTATTTCTTTAAAGAGTATTTTGAAATTGTTTTGACATAAATCTCGATTAAATTTTGGGAAATTTATTTCCAGTCATTTTTATGCATCTTAAAGTTATTTTGAATGGTATTTCTTTTTAAATAGGAATAATTTTATCTCTTTACCAATGTATATATCTTTAATTTCTTTCTGTTGCCTAATTGCTATTGCTAACATTTCTAGAACTAGGCCAAATAATAGGAAAGGGGTTGTTCTTGAGTCACCCAGATTTATTGAGAAAGCTTCTAGTGTTTTCCCATTTCATATAATGTTAGCATTTTGCTTTAGATATTGGGTATGTCTACCCCATTTCATAATTTAATAAGTTAATTTGGCATTCGATATTACTTTTTAATCATATCTTAAAATTACCTTTTTCTATATATGTTTTGTAGGGTAGGGTTTTTAAAAAAACATATATGACATACTTTGCCAAAGGCTTTTTTTGTATTGGGGATTGAATTTTTGTTTTAAATATGATTATTTATGTTAGTCCTTACTACTTGTTTTAATATTGAAACTTCCTTGAGTTCTTAGTATTTATGCAACTTAGTTATAGCAAGTAATTTTTTGTATATTAGGGAGTTTTTTGCATAAAAAGTGGTTTGTAATATCATTCTATAGTCTTTCTTTGCTTCATCCTTCCCTCAGCCTCCTCTGGGAAGATGAGCTGATAGAGAATCAAACTCTTCCTAAAAGATTCTTTTGTGGAGGGCAGAAACTAGACCTTCAGATCATTTCCCTTTGCATTTGCTGCCCTGCTGGGTTTCAGCTCCATGGAACAAGATGCCTCTACCCTGGGTACTTCATCCTATTTCTTGCCTCCTTTTGGGTTGTTTCTCTCCATTAGAATGTAAGCTCCTTGAGGAAAGGGATTGTCTTTTTTTTTAATTTTTTTTATTGTATTACTGGTTCTTAACACAGTGCCTGGAACATAGTAGAAAATATCTATCGGATTGGCTAACTTAGATATTTTGACTATATTTGTTTCATAAAATAAGTTTGTGTAATTCCTTTCTCGGGGCTTGAGTCCAATTTGTATAGCATGAGTATTAGTTGTTCTTTAAGTATTTGAGGAATTCATCTATAAATCTGGACCTGGAATTTGGTTGTTCCCTTGTGCCTTGTGCAATTTCATTTTCTGTGATTGAGTTATTTAAAATCCTAAAATCTTTATTTCAATTATGCAATAATTTAGGCATTTCATGTTATTTGTTTTATTGTTATATATGTAACATATATACACATATATGCTGTGGATGAGCCTACATTTCTTTTAAATTTGTAATCCTGCCAGCATATAATTGAGCATAATGGGTTTTGATCATCTTTTTTGTTCTTCTTTCATGATTTTACCTTGTTCATTTTTTATTTGGTAATTTTTTTATTTTTTTTATTTTTTTTCTTCTTTTTTTTATTTGTATTACAAAATTTTATTTTTCTTCTATTCATTTAGATTAGATTTCTTCTAGGCTTATCAACTTTGAGAGTCTTTTTTTTAAGATTTTTGTTTTTCCTAGTCTTTTTCCTAATTTTTTTCTTTCTCCAATCATTTTAAAGATTTCTTTTTTATGCTTATTTTGAATTTATTTTTCTAGTTTTAAAAATTGCATGTTTAAATTATTTATCTTATTTTTCTTTTTATGTGTGTGTGTTTACTTTAGATATATAGGTCATGGTTAGATATAGAGCTCATGTTACCTTTCAAGAGGCTACCAGAGGACCTCTAAATTTTTGGTCCCATATACTCAATAATCCTATAAGGTAGATAGTGTAAATATATTTTGGGGATCATAGATTTAGGGCCGAAAGGGGCTTTAGAGATAATCAAGTCTATCCCTTCGATTTACAAATGAGGAGACTTAGGTCCAGAGAGGTTAAATGTCTTGTCCAGGATCACACCCAAGTAAAGTAATTTATACCCAAGTACTCTTGACTACAAGTCCAGCATTCTATCCACTTCCCCATGCTATCTCTACATGTCATTTCCAAGCTATACAGAATACAAACACTCTAAAGTCAAAGACTATTTCATTTTGCCATCATTTTTCCAGGACCTAGTACAGAGTCTTGTGTATACTAGGCTCTTAATAAATGCTGGTTAAATTGAATTTAATTTCAAAGCTCTGCTTCACTTGGTCCATTTATCCAAAGCTAATCATATCTCCCTATACTTCACCCAAGTCACCATACAGTCAGGACCCACTCTCTGTTCCAAGTGAGATGCTTTCACTGTCTTCTAAATAAACCCTGTTTATTCTGGCCTCAATATTTGATGACTCCAAACCAGCTCTATTTTTCTCTACCCTATTTCCAGCTTATCCATTGCTCTTCATTCCTTAGAACCAAGCTCAAGTCTCATCTCTTCCATTAAGCCTTTTCCTGAGTACCTGAACCCACCTTGATCTCTCCCTTCTTTAAACTTCTCTAATACTTAGAGTCTACCCTATACGTTACAATATAGCTTGTTTACATATGTCCATATTTGTTTTCAGTTTTGTCTCTCCAACTGGATTGGAAACTCTTTGAGAAACATGTTTTATATAATATTATTCTTTTTTTTCAGCAAATATTTATTAAGGAGGGAGTGCAAAGAGATGAGATCTAGCCTCTGTCCACAAAGCTTTAGTAAGAGAGATAAGTACATACCTACTATCTTAATAGGAGAGATAAATAGATAAATAACTGTAGTATGGTCTGAAAACCATAAGATAAGTGCCACCATGACCTAGAAATCAGAGTAGAAAGAAATTACTTTTAGTTGGGACACAACTGGCTAGAGACAATTACAAAATACTTTATTAAGGAAGTGGCATCTAAACTGAGTAGGATTTTGCTAAATTCAATTCCTCAAGAAGGAATTACAAGACTTAAGACCAGAGATAAAGGCTAGGACTACAATGGAAGAGAATCCTGAATGCCGATGAAGAAATCTGGACTTTAGCAGATAATGAGATTCTCTAATAGGAGATGAAGTGATCAAAGTAATGCTTTAAGATCTATCTTAGAGTAATTTATAATCGGGGTAAGGACACTGGATTTGATGTCAAAAGTCTTGGGGTCACAATCTAATTCCATCTTTTATACCTTATATAACATTGGGTACTTCTCTGACTTTCCTCCATAAAATGGGAATGATGATGCACTATATTCCTTATGGGACTGATATGGGGCTCAGATGGGAAAGTATGTTCAAAGGTATTTTTGTAACCTTAGAGGCTACCTCTGTGTGGAGATCATGGTGGGGAAAGGCTTCTGGAAGACTTTGCCAGGAGCAGGTCTGGTGGGTAAACTCTGTCTTAGTCTCCACGCCCACAATGAAGCCCTGATTCTAAGACATGAATTTCTTGATAGGAGAACATTCTGTGCAAGGTAGAAAAGGAACAAATAGAAACTCCCCACGCCTCCCACTCACATGTGGAATTTCTGGCAGGGAAATGAAACTGGTGATTGCTAAGGAAGAGGCACAGATGTTTTAAAAAAAACTGAAGGCAACCCGATTATATTCTACATTAATAAATGTTATTATTTATTCTTCTATCATGTTCTTTCCATTGGGTTTAGCTGTAGGTTTTACTTAAGAATTGCCCTTAGAATCACACTTGATTTTTTTTTTTTACTAAAATATACAGGGCAGTTCATTTTAAAATAGTTCTACTTTATATGATTTGTAGATGTGTGTGTTAATAATTTATTTTTCTCAGGGGATTTTTTTGGGTGCAGTTTCTGGCTATATATATATATACATATATATGCATATATATAAAGCTGACATCACATATTACAAGAGATTTTAAGGCTTGTTAATATCTTTCTATAGAAAACATGTGGGTAAAAGCAACCCTAATTAATGTACTTTCAGTGTGGAATTTAAATCCTTCTCTTTTGACCTCTATTGATTAACCATTTTTGATAATAATTGTAAGTACACAGCTTGGGACATTCCATGCAGAAAGCAAATTTAAGGCTATCTTTTGCCATTTTCCTCCCATTGAAGATGGGAATAGAGAGAAATTGTGAAGTGATGCACTAATGTGGAAAGGTATGAATAAAAGGAACTAGGAAGAAAGGAGAGACAGTTGTTTGGAATTTTCAAACATTAGCCATCCATGAACCATAGAGCTTTTCTTCTATGTGAATTTAGTTGACAAATGGTCAGACATCTAAAAAAGGCAGGCAAGGACAGTGGTACCTTGACCTAGAATTATTACTTCAATAAATAAACAAGGCGCGCAGGGGGAGGTGGCTGGCCCCATGGCCCTCCCGTCTCCTCCCCTGGGGAAGGGGAAGGGGCTTTGGGGGCTGACCGGACTGTCCATGGTGGCGGTGGTGGTGGCGGCGGCAGCAGCGGTAGGCGGAGGTAGAGGAGGCGGCATCCTGCACCCTCTGGATCGAGCTGGGGCTCAACTGGGAGGCCAAGCAGGCAGAGCTATGACCCTGGAGGCCCTGGACCCCGGGAGGCTCAGTCCCTTGAGCCGGCTCCACTCCGCCGCACACCCCGGCTGGACCGCGCCTCGGCTAAGGATGTGAAACGGATATAAATATTAAAAAATCATACCTTTGCACACTCCATCATTGTCTGCTAGAATGTTTCTAATGAATGCCCCTCCCGTGATTGCTCTACAGTCAAAATGGGAGTCATTTGGACGGTCAGGGAGTTTTAGATTTCCTGTGTGTTTCTCAGAATCTGAAGAGGATATTGCTAGAGCATCTGTAAGTGCAAAAGTTCAGATGATCATAAACAACCTGCAAAGTGAGGAGACTTCCTTGGGTATGAACAATGAGTACATTATGCGGAAAAATCAAAGGGGAGGTAAATAAATAAACAAGCAAGATGCTTTCCATCTCTGTCTTCCGGGGCAACCTCTGTGTGCCTGGAGATGTATTAAGAACAACAGAGAACTAAAACTTGCTATTATGAGGTTATGTGGTAGATTGGAGAAAGTAAATGGAAATACTGCTGGACTTCAAATCAGTAAGATCAGTGTTCAAATCCTACTTTTTCTCACTAATGTGGGTTTTTAAATTAATATACAATATTATATTTTATAAAGTTTTATTAATAATAACTAAAGTAAAAGAACTACCTGAACCCAGCCAGGTCGCAAGAGAAGAGAGTGAGGGAGGAGTTACAGAAAACTTAAATACAAATATGGCCACAACCTGGTGGAGAGAGGAGAGGAATTCTGGGAAATACTAAAGGACTTCTGGGGGATGAAGTCCAAGGGTTCAAAATTCCACTTATACACTAGTTATGTGACCATAGACAAGTAACTTTACCTCAGTTTCTTAATTTATAAAACAGAAATAGGGATAACCAGGGTCTGTCTCATAGGGTTGTTGTGAGGATCAAATGAGATAATGTAAGAAAAATACTTTGCAAATTTTAAAGACTACATGATTGTCAGCTATTATTATGCAAATGTGGTGTAAAAGATTTGTCCTCAGGTGACTCCCAGGTATTTATACATATGCCAGTCATATGTGTTTTATGTATTTTGGGGTGCCTTGTCAGTCAATCAGTAAGTACTTATTAAGTATCTACCATGTGGTTGGCACTGTGTTAAGGACATATATAGAAATAAATGAAATAGTCTCTACCCTCAAGGAGCTTACATGCTATTGGGAAGGACATCCTATCCTATGACAGACATATAAGCACATAACTGTACTGAATCTCTCTAGTCTACCCCTTTATATGTATGAGTACAGTGCCAAAACCTGGCCCTATGTAACTGCCATCTGTTGTCCTCACTTCTGGAACAATTAGAGGCTGCTTTCTATATGGTGGTCTTTCATACAAATGCATAGAATATTTGTAAATATATATATGTATATACATATACACACATAAACACTGGAGGCAAAGGTGTCAGGAGAGTGAAAGGGGAAAGAAGGTAAAATTAATCTAAGAAGGCTTAATGGAAGAAATATATTTCAAAAGAGTAAAGTATGGAAGGGAAGCAGGTTGATAGAGAGATGGAAGTAAAGCACTGTGGATAGAGAAAATGATTGAGTGCTCAGAAGATGCAACACAGTATAAAAAGTGGATAGAGAGGTGGCTTTAGTTTCTGTCTCTGGCAGAGAGCGGTTGTGACACTGAGCAAATCCCTTAATAAAATCTCAGTGATGTAAGCAGTTCTCTAAGTTATGAAGAAGGTGTTGATCTGCATTAATAGCACAAGTTCCCTCAGTGAAATTACACTGTCTATTCCCAAATATCTATGGAAAAGAAGAGAGGGCTTTGAAGCTAAGTTACTATTACAACATCATAGAACTTTACAGGGAGCGGGGATCTTAGAAATCATCTAATTCAACCTCCTATCTAATGTTGTAATCTTCCCTATACCTAGGGCTGTGATGGAGCCAACTTGAACCACCTTGAGAAAGCCAATGGTTAAATTTTCAGTGTGAGCATTTTATATCTTTGAAATCAGCAAATGCTATAAATCAGACATTGATTTATTGTTTTGTTGATTGTCTAGACATAAGAAAGTGATAAAATATTAATAAATGTAGTTTAAAGTGTATCATACATACATTTCCTCCCCTTGGAGAACTGGTTAACAGCACACCCCTGTCTATATCCCTGACAGATGCTCAGCCAAATTCAGAATATGTTTTTTAGTGAAGGGAGGCTCACTGTTTTTTTCTAAGCAGCCAATACCATTGCTACACAGGTTGAATATTTAGACATTTCTTCCTTTTTGTGGATTGTCTCCCTATAAATTTCATCCACTGGTCCTAGTTCTATATTTTAGAAGACAGAACAAGACTACCTCTTGTTCTACATGAAAGCCTCTTAATATCTGATGACAGCAATCATATCCCCATCATGAGCCTTCTCTTCTCCAGTTTAAGCATCTTCTATTTCCTCTTTCATTTCTTATATGACATAATTTCCAGACTTCTCACCATCTTGGACATCTTCCTTTGAGAATACTACAATTTCCTAATGTTTGACGACCCTTTCCCACATTCATAAAACAGTTTCGATTTTCTATTAATAACATTTACATTCAGACTCTGGATCCATTGACTTTTCCCTACTCTCGTTTCCTGGGCAAAGACTACTGAGACTTGAAGCTCTGCCAATCAGGTATATATGTATCTCTGTGTGTGTGTATACATACACACATACTTCTATACTTATGTATATTTGTACATATGCGTGTATGTATTTTTGCATGTATGTATATGTTAAATACCAAAAAGCTACACTGTTATTGCTCCATGGGGATGGGCACTTGACTTTAGGTCCTGCAACCTCTCCACCTGTAAGAATTATCTGTCCCTGACTACCAGCTCTCTAGAAATTCAACATGAAATTAGCTATATGTGTTTTATTTCATGTATTTGTTTATAGAAGTAGTGTGATCTAGTAGAGAGAATGCTAAACTTTGAGACTTTATGGAGGCAGAATGTTCAAACTTGATCTTTGATACTTATTAGCTCTGTTATTCTGGGCAACCACTTTGCCTCTGTTTTGCCCAAGAAACTTCCTTCAATATGTCTACTATGTCATAGATGGGTGACATTAACACTAATGGATGGAATTCTTCATTCTTGTGTTCAGTTGCTTCTTCATTTTAAAGATTATGCAGACAAGTTTGTCAAATTTGTTTTCATTCTTAATAATCTAATAAATACCATTCTAGAATAAGGAATGCATGGTATAGTAGAAAGGACTTTGGAGCAGGGATTAGTAGACCTTAGTTTAAGCATAGAACTCAGCTTATTCGTCTATAAAATGAAGTGACTGGATCTCCAAGATTCTTGCCAATTTAACTTTCTATGATTTTATGGTAGATTGGTATTAAACTTAAGTCTATAGTTTCTAGAATCCTTTATAGCTCTATATCCTTTATATCTAGAATACCTTTTCCAGCTTTTGAAAATTGGGTCAATATCAGCCTATTTCTTATGTTCTAGTACTTCATTTTTATCCTATATTTTCTCCATGTTTATCAACAGTGGCTCTGACAGCATGCCTATAAGTCTAGCCTATAACTAGGGTATAGTTAGTTTTCATTTGGAAAATGAACTCATTTGGCTAATTTTTCTTTTATTGCCTACTTATTTATCTTACTTGTTCCCTATTAATAATAGGTGTTTTATTAATTTCTAGCTTAAAGCTTTTTTCTCCTTGGTAGAAATGAAATTTAAGGTTAGCAAGATGGTGATGTGCTATTGTCTTTAATCATGGTTGTCTCTGTAACTATTCCTTCATACTTTATTTTCATCAAAAGCAAACCAACATAAAACCTTGAAACAGTTATGGAAGTTTAATAAAATATTGCTTAATGAATTGGTTTTGGTTTGGCTAGAGTAAATATTGCTTTGCTTTTAATCCCAGAGAGATCATTATGTATATGATTTACTTTTCTTAGTGTTTAATCACTTTTGTCTTTGAGTTCTCACTGACACTGCATGATATGGTATCATGGAGTACATGTATCTCTCTACTTTTTCTTCTAGGTCTTAGCTCACTGGTATGCCCCTTCAAGGTTAGACCTGTCACTCATCTGTTTTCTGGCCATGGGTAAGGATAGACACAGCTTCTTTATTCAGTCCTTTACTGCCCCATCCCTCCCAGTTATATGAAGCCCTTTTCAGGCTTTTAGTTACCAAAGGTTTGCTACTGTGTACTACATAGTAACATTTAGAGAAATATGACTCTTCAGGTTGGAGTGCTCTGGTAAATGTGTAACAATCAGTTTTCTAGAAAAAATGTTTGAATGAAACTCTTAATCTGAATTATAAAGACTTTCTCCAAGACTTGTACCAAAATATTCATAGCTAGGCTCTTTGTGGTGGCAAAAAAATGGACGATGAGGGGATGCCCTTTGATTGGAATGGCTGAATAAATTGTGGTATATGTTGGTGATGGAATACTATTATGCCCAAAGGAATAATAAACTGGAGGAATTCCATGCGAACTGGAATGACCTCCAGGAGGTGATGCAGAGTGAAGGGAGCAGAACCAGGAGAACATTGTACACAGAGACTGATACACTGTGGTACAATCGAATGTAATGGACTTCTCTACTAGCAGCAATGCAATGATCCAAGACATTTCTGAGAGACTTATGAAAAAGAACACTATCCACATTCACATTCAGAGGAAGATCTGTGGGAGTAGAAACACAGAAGAAAAACAACTCTTTGATTACATAGGTTGATGGGGATATGATTGGGGATGTAGACTCTTAGTCATCACCCTAGTGTAAATATCAATAATATGGAAATAGTTCTTGATCAATGACACATGTGAAACCCAATAGAATTGTGCATTGGCTATGGGAGGGAGGTGGGGGGTAATGGAGGGCAAGAACAAGAATCTTGTAACCATGGGAAAATACCCTAAATTAATTAAATAAAAATTTCCAAAACTTAAAAAAAATAAAGACCATCTCCATTGTTTTCTTAAGTCTAGACAATAAAAAAATAGTATATTAAGTCCTGATGTGTAACTTTTGTTTGTTTCAAGGTGTAAATTTAACAACTGAGCCAGTTAGAGCTGGCTCTAGCACAGCCCTGTATACAGGGGAATAAAACAATCAAAGGAAAAATTATGTAGTTGCAATGATTGTTTGGTTCATCCTTACAAAAACACTACTCTTAGTTCCCTATTCCTGTCCTGAGCTTCCTACGTAAATCCCTTCCAACAGTTGTAGTCTTTTTCTCTTTGGCTAGGGGTCCTAGAAATGCATTCTCTCCCTTTCCTTAATGGAAAATTCCTCACATGCAGTAAATATCTTCCTTTATAATATCTTGCATCTGTCCCTAGCATTCTATCACTACCTCACACCTTGGCTACTGAAATACTATAGTCTTCTAACTCTTCTCCCTGCTGACTATCTTTTCTTCACTTCAATTAGTCCTATACATAATTTTCCTAGAATAAGAAGCTAATCCAAAAATCCTCCTCCTTCTTTTAGTGTCACTATTAACTTCAGGTGTGATTGTAGATGTCAACATATAACCCATTCTGGCTAAGGCAAAATTATTTAATTTACTTCTCAGAGGATTTTCCAGAGTGGTGTTTTCTATATTGAATATTCTAGGTCATCTTGAACTCTTTTTGCACAAAAGAACACTGCAAATAAAAACAAGTTCCTAGGTGATCTTTACTTTAGAAATATTTTCAAATATACTGGATACTGTTTCCAAATGGGATACTGTTTATGGGGCTTTGTAAGGGAAGGGAAGAGAATAAGCATTTATAAAGCATCTACTATGTGCCAAGCATCGGGCTAAGTGCTTTTATAAATAATACCTCATTTCATCTTTACAACAACCCTGGCAGAAAATTGCTATTATCTCCCCCATTTTATAGTTGGGGAAACTGAAGCAAACAGGGCTAAATGACTTGCTCAGGGTCACATAGCTACTAACTCTTTGAGGACTCTTATGGTTCTCTTGGAAGCCTTTTACACATGATCTTTACCCATTGTTGACATCCTTGGTGCTATACTTGTGAACTATCCTTATTGGGGTGAGATTCTCCATTGACAAAATTTAACATTTGGATGTAACAATCAGAGCAGTAGTGAAATATATCTGATGAGTACTAATCATATTGCAAATCTGTTTATTTTTGTCTGTCGAATACATTTGTAATGGGGTCAATGAGGGAAGCCACTATGAGCATTAACAGAGTGCCCTGTAATTCCCCACATGGAAGAGGCTAATGAACCTGCTTCTGGGAAAATCATGATGAAATGAAATGGCAATGCATTAGAAAGACTTTGGAGGGAAAGATAAGGGTACTCCAGTCAGGAAGAATCATCTTATGTATGGAAAACATTATGAGCAGTGACAAGGTGACAGGAACGTGCACAGTAATGCTTGGGAGGCAATGTGTGGTTGAAGTGTTAAGATTAAAATTCTCTTGAGACTGTATCTTCATTTATAATTATTTATTAAATAATTAAAAAGCAGGTCAGAGAAAGAAAAGACTTCTAACCACATGTGGCTGGCAGTTCCCTCACTAAGCCTCCTCTGAGGTCCATAACTGTGCCTATGCACACCTTCTTGGCATCATTCCCGAGTCAAAAAGACCAATTTCTGTTTAGGACCCAAATCTAAGCTCTCAATGACATCTCTTTCAAAAGCCCCTCTCATTTGAGGGCTCTAACCTCACTCTATGGAAGAGGCAAGTCTTCTGGACACCAGGGAGTCACTAGCTTCTAGCATCCCCAGCAGAGTACACATATCTGCTCTTCCCCCCTCCCCATTATCTTTTCCTATCTACTCTCTTGATTTGGTCAGAGGGTGGGACAGATTACAATTTATTCCAATCAGGATCAATTTAATTCAATTAAACTTAATATCAAAACTTACCTTTTATAAAATCCATGGTTAAGCTTGGGGTACCCAAAAAAAAAAAGGAAAGGGAGTATAGACTAGTGTTAAATTCTCCCAATATAGTAAAATAGTTTTAGTAGGAGAGTTGTGGAAGCTAAAATTGGAAAAACAAAATAAATCCCCTTTGTGGAGGGTCTTGAAAGCCTGAGAAATTTGGACTTTTATCTTGCAGGCAGTGGGGAGGAAGTGGGAGTTTTTGTGTGGGAAGATGGTGACGTGTCAAGTTGTACTTAAAGGTTAATTTAGAAGCCTCTACTAGAATATTATTTTTAATTTCATTGTGGTGTTTACCCTGTTTTCTCTAAGCCTATCTATATACCATCAGAGTCCAAGCTATGATAGGTTTTAATTAAAAAACTGTGTCTATTGTCAATGTGCTAGCCTAAATGTGGAAGAGTTTGGTACAATAGAGTTAATGTCCAGATAAGTTTTTATGGCTATGGAAACTCATGAAAACCATCTACTAAGGCATGGGAGGTGTGATCTGATTTGGGGGAACCTGCAACAATGTAATGTGATATGGAAATCACTTTAAAAGACTGATATATATTAATTTAAGGTCACCAAGGAATTCAGCTATGTAATTCCTAAATGAAAACTCAAGTCAGCAGTCAACCTTTTATGGAGTTTTTAATTACAAACAGGAGGAAGAAAGGTATTAGAGATAGAGAGAGAGAGAGAGAGAGAGAGAGAGAAAGGGGAGAGAAGGGAATAGGGCTTAAATACCCCCTCTGCTTAGGCTGGGCCAAAGGCCCAAGCCCTTAGATAGCTGAGGTAAAGAAAAGAGATCAGTCCCTATCACTCACGTGACCAAAATGGAGAAACAGTCTCAGGGGCCTCCACCTCCAGCCTCCTTCAGAGCAAAACCTCTCAGAGCAAAACCTCCTCCTCTCTGTCCTCAGACCCCGCTATCTTTAAGGAAATCATCTAAGTCCCCTCCCCTCAGTTCTCACATCTACCAATCATTGTCGATGTCTCCCCTGTGCCATTGGTGGCTCTAGCTTAACCCAGGACCGCCCAGAGGTCTCTCCCCTTTGCACATGTCTGTAGAAGGTCATATTCTCAAATAATTAAATCTTGATCTTTGCTGCAGTCCTTCCTAAATCCTGTTACTCTGAGTAGGGTGGAAATTGTAAGTTCCAAGACCTGGTTCTGTCATTCCAAGTATCTCTATTGTATCAATTCTAAAATCAATTATGACTCAAAGAACTTCCTGTTCTATGCTTAAGCATAGGTCAAAGCCCTTTCCATTGTTTAGCAAAAGGTTTCTGTCCTAAAGTAGTCTTAAGTAGGGAGGAGAAGGATCCTCCCATGCCAAGGGGTTTCACATTCCAATAGAGTTCTTACTATCAGTAGGAAAATTTTTTCCAAGTATGAAATTTCCCAATGGTGAAATTTCCAACATTCATAAGTCTAAAACATTTTAAGGTTTACAGTAATCATGGATCTTTGACATATTACAATCAAAAATCTTGAAGGCGTGTACATGTAGGATTAATTGGATTGGAGAAAGACTAGAGGCTGGGATACTAGTTAAGACACTATTAGAAGGGATATCTAGGTAGCTCTTTGGATAAAGGACCAGGCCTAGATTCAGGAAGACCTGGGTTCCCATCTGGCCTCAAATACTTCCTAGTTGTGTGACCCTGGGCAATTCATGTAATGGCATTTGCCTAGCTCTTGCCCTTCTGTTTTAGGATTGTTACTAAGACAGAAAGCAAGAATTAAAAGAAAGGAGCTATTGGAATAGTTCAAATGTGAGGTCATGGAGTGATGGGGATAAAACATAAAGGCCAGATTTAAAGATCTTATAGGAAAATTGAACACTGGGTGATTAACTGCATATAGAAGGGGGAAGGAGAAGAAAAAGAGAAGAATCAAAGATGAGCTCAATGTTGAAAGCCTCAGTAATAAAAATTCCCCCATTAAACAGAAGTAGGGAAGTACATAGGGGATATATTGATTTTATGGGAGAGATGACGTTTAGTCACATTGAATTTGAGATGACATCCCAGTAAGATGTCCAGCAGGCATGTAGAGGCATGGTACTAAAGTAGGCAGAGATATTGGGACTACAGATATCTATAGATTATAGGCCCATGTACTTTGTTTCCCATACTGCTTGGGGCCAAGGCAGCATCACTTACTGGGGGGAAATTCTCTAGACTACATTTCTCAGAAGACTGTTTATGAATCAACCATGTGGTGACTTTAGATGAGTTGAATGAGTGAGGAGATTCTGAAACAGGGATGGGACTTGAAGACCCATAAAGGGTGAAAGAAGGTAGAGGTGAGGAAGAGTTTGAGGTTGAGAAGAGACTATATGTCGTGACATTAACCACAGTATCCTGTACTCAGACATCTATGATGATGATGATTATTGAATTGAAACCAGAGCTGTCATTTTTTAGCTTGCCCTAAGAAAGTTTTAGAGCAGACCAAAGCCCATACTAAGAATCTATTCCTAGACCGCGAGACATAAAGCATCATTTTTATACCCTTTCTGATATGCAGGATAACTAGAAGAACTGCTGGCTTGAAAATCTGATTATAACTACCTGAGAGGTTAGATGATTAACTCTGCCTCTCTATATCTTGCCCATCTTTCAGCTGGAATTCCTCCTCCTTGGTAAAGCTTCCCTTGATCACCCAGATCCCAAATGATCAGTCCTATTACCTCTGTATTTTCATAGCACTTACTGACTGTACCTTATATTATTAGTTATCCTTTTGGGTGTATATGGGTCATTTTCCCAACTAAATTAGAAGTTCCTTGAGGTCAGAGACCATATTTTATGTGTGTATATAAATATATATATATATGTATACCATCACAGAACTTACAACTTTTAACAAATATTTGTTGATTAAGCCTCACAGATAATAAAGGAGGGTTTCAATTTTGCATATTTGTAGTCAGAAGTAAGAAGTTTCAAAGAAGGGACTTTATCTGAGTTAAATGGCCCTAACACATTGGTGCAGATTGGTGAGGGATGATTTTTGAGACAGATGCCAGTGCTGTGAATACGGGCATGAGTCACTATGGTGTAGGAGTGAGGGGAGGAGGTAATCTGTAATTAAAACATGCATATTGAGAAGTTTATTCGTATATTTGGTTCTTCTAGTAATGATGGTGCCAGATTAAGAGAGCAAAGAATAGAAAGGCAAATATGAGTTCATGGAACTTTTGAAAGAACTTTCTATCATTAAAATTTTTTAGGTATAAAATCCCAACCTAACATTCTGACAATTGTCACCTTCACCACTTCCAACCCTTGAATAAAATAGCTATGTTTCCTGGTGAGTTATAGGAGTGGATATATAATGTTGTATCTATATAAATGGAAGCAAACATTGATAATAATAATTATGATGAAACTAACATTTATATGTTTTACTATGTGCTAGGAACTGTGCTAAGACTTTTACTATTTGAGCCTCACAACAACCTTGGGAGGTAAGGGCTATTATTATCTCCATTTTACAGATGAGGAAATTGAGCAAACAGAGGTTAAGTGACTTGCCCAGGGTCACACAGCTAGTAAGTATCTCCCAAACAGTGAATCAATATCCCATTTAATTTTTACAATTTTAAATTGCACTGGAGTCAATGAGGTAAATGGAGTGATGTAGTTAATATAGATATTTATATTTAGAAAGAGTGGATGAGTTACATTAGGCTATGGGACAGGTGAACTCTATTGCATTCCAAGAAAACAAAATGGCACTATTATATTGGAGTCAATATACAGTATATCTGTGACAGATCAGCCCAATGCAAACTTGGAAGGCTCTACCATAAGTTGGAGACTCTCTTATGAACATTTGGAATGGAGATGTCTACTGGAGTAACCAAGCTGTGAAGAAAGCCTTACCACTTACCTCCCCCAGGGAAGTACCACATAAAAGGAAGGGTAAATGGAAACTCCTTCATTCACCATTACTGTCCAGCTATTTCTCTAGTTCTGAGCAGGTCCTAGTCTTCTCCAAGTTGAACACAGTTCCAACACTGCCTTCCTGTCTCCCTTGTATCTCTCTCACTCCAGAAGATGTTACCCCTTGAGATTCCTGAATACAGGAAGGCCCCATTTCCCAGCATAGACAAGATAAAGCTGGTATGACAGCTAGAGAAAATGTGTAGATAGCCATGCTTAGAATCTTTATTATGATCATAGATTTAGAGCTGGAAAGGACCTTAGAGACAATCTAATCCAACCTCCTCATTTTACAGGTGAGTAAACTGAGGCTCAAAGAAATGAAATGATCTTCCCAAGGTCATTTAGTATGTTTGAATTAGGATTTGAATCTGAGTTCTCTGACTATAAATTCAGAACTCTTAAAAATACCATATATATTTATATACTGTATTTCCTGTGTCTATTGCTACAAGCTTTTTAAAAATCCTCAGTCAGAGGATAAGGATTTTTATGGAAAGTACGTTTCTCCAATTCCGTACAGAGGCAAGGTTGATCTTAAAAGTGGGCAGAATAGGGGGCAGCTAGGTGGCTGAGTGAATAAAGAACCGGGTCTAGAGATGGGAGGTCCTGGGTTTAAATCTGACCTCAGACATTTCTTAGCTGTGTGACCCTGGGCAAGTCACTTAACCCCCATTGCCTGACCCTCACTGTTCTTCTGCCTTGGAACCAATACATAGTTTTGATTTTAATATAGAAGGTTAGGGTTTAAAAACAAACAAACTGAGTAGATAGCTACCTTTCCAGGATGATCTCAGAGAGGCTCTGACTTCAAATATCAGACCTTAAGTCAATCACTCTACCATTAAGAACTTCTTTCCTGTGGAATCCTAACAACTTTTTGGTTTTCTGAGTGAGGGATTAAAGCCTTAACAAAGTGTAAGAGCAAAACCTAGGGGAAGATGGTTGTAATGTAAATGTAAATTTACATTAAAAATTACCAAAAAATTACAAAAAAAAAAGATGTAAATGGTTGGTGGAGGAAAGATCTATATTGTAAAAATAGACTCGAATCCAGGACTTCAATCCCCACAATTCCTTGCTCCACTTCCCCAAAATGCTTTGTAATCTCACTGAATTCTCATGTGGGCCGAGATCGAGAAGGTATTTAACCTGATTGCAAAGGCTTTTGGGTCTCTTTTTGGACTTCTGTTTTGGAGCAGACTCTTTTTTGGACTTCTGTTTTGGAGCAGACTCATTTCTTTCATGATGTGAGATTATAAAGAGAGGAGAGGTCAAAAGTGTTGACTGGGAAAAACACAGAACTATTAGTCAAAATCACTGTTTAATCAAGGACAAAAAGGGGTTCAGCCATAGCAGGCCTTGACACAGAACTGCGCACCACACACGACTGCAGAGTCCAAAGATTGAACTCTGGCTGTTCTGGTCACTGACCCCCCCGGGAGTGCCGCCATGCTAGATGGACTCCAAGGAACAAAAGAATTTGGGGAACTCATATACCATTTGGGGAATCCAGCTGCAGGGAAAGATGATTGACATCACTATAGCTACAAAGGAAATGGGTGTGTTCAAACTACACTGACAGGACACAATCAAGCTTGGGAAAGGAATCATAGCTTAGAGGCTAGGGTGTAAGAGAAGGGACTACTAACAATGGATACTAAGTAGATCTTCTTGGGAAAGGATCTGATACAATAGGTGAGATTACCTAAAACAAAGAGGGTCCTTAGCATATGTTTAGTCTCACCCAACTAGGATTGTCATTCCTCTGAGGATCTCCCACTCTGAAACTGCTAGCCTGGGATTCCCTTTAGGATAGATTCTCATGGGAAAAGTACAACTTTGGGGTCTCCAACCTAAAAGCTAGTCCTGAAACTTGGGGTTCATCAGATCCCACTAGACCACAAGTTTTAGGGTTCCTAGATTCCATGTTGACAGGCTAAAAGTTAAAATATTGTCTAGCACTAAGTAAAAAAATCTAACTAGATATTCTATCACCCCCAAATCCAAAACCACATTAAAATAACTGCATGGCAATTTCAGCTTCAAAACTATTTTAAAATCAAATTTAAGTTTCAATATTGAAATGAACTAAAAAAATTCTCAAGATTAAAAATGCTTCTAACTTTTATTTAATTTTGAAACCTCTCACACACACCCCTTTGGGGAGGTTGAGATGCTAGGGATTTTGAAATTGTTTTCATTCACCTCTAACTATTTAACAACCATAATTGCGCTTAAACAACTTGGGCTTTTTATTTCTATTAACTATTACCTAGTATAAAAAAATAATGTTGCAACTGAGTCAGCTAATGTAAAGTCTGTAGATAAAAATTATTTTTAAAATAATTCTCCTGATTTGACTGAGTTCTAGCCTTAAATTAGTTTTGGGAACACACCTCATTTTCCTGAGTATTTATTCATTGGCAATGAGGGCTCATTTACCATTTAATTTAGGCCTAGTCTATAGGTGATTTCATTAGTATTCCATGGCACAAAGGCTTTCTCTAATCTCATTGTTTCCTGCCTTGAAGTTCAAAAATGTATAAACTTTACTGGTACTAGGGAGCAATTTAGTGTTCCATCAGAACCTTGTTTCTTAAAAATGCTGCTTACAATCTACTATTATGTGCAAGGCTTCCCCCCTTTTTGGCACTTTTGCCAGGTTTTCCTTATTACCTAAACTCTTCCTTTTAAGAAAAGGGACCCCTTTGAATTTGCTTACTGTCAAGATAATTTTATGGTTGTGACTTAAAATCTAGATTTAATTGGTTGCCGGGGAAAATCCCAAAGAAAATATGCCAGTCAGTCTGGAAATGTATGGTAATTTAATTAATATAGAGGGAAGGAATTTAAGGAGATGGAGGGAAGAGGATATAGGATTCCTCCTGCCTGGTCTGTGCCAGGAAGAGTTTAAAATTCCCGCCTCTAGGTCTCTGAAGAAGATTAGAGGCTTCTAAGGGGATAAAGTTGGAAAAGTAAAGGAGGAAACTCAGCCAGAAACTCATCACTGAACCAGACAAATAGCTTGTATCCATGCTAAGATGCTGGAAGGCTCAGCACATTGCTCTCAGCTAACTCTCCACTGCCAATAAGGTGCTAGAGAGAGCAAAAATCCCAAGTATATAGACCTTTCACCCTTGTGTCCCCTCTAAATTTTTACGTCTACCAATCATATCAAAGGCTTTTCTCCAGGACTGCCCATACTTTTAGTTATCATCTTCTTTGATTAGATTATATCTTTAGGGTTACTTAACACTTCTTTGTTAAGTTCACCTTTTGTGAGTTACTTGACCTTTTTGTGATTAATTTAACCTTTATAGTTACTTAACACCTTTTTGTATTAAGGTCTAAAAATAGATTTAACTTAAAGTTCTAGCTTAACTATAAGGTGAGAACTAAGTACCTTCATTGTTCAATCAGGAGATTACAACTTTATCTTCCCCTAAAGTACGGTCTAAGTAGGGTGGAATAATTTACAGTTCCCAAAACATTCCTGATTTTGTTAAACTAAGTATCTCCATTGTTACAAACAGGAAATAGTCAAATTCAATCTTCACATTACTCATTCATAATGGCTAAAACTTTCTATCTGCCTCCACAATTTCCATATTCTATGCCTTGCCTTCCAGAGGCTTACTTCATCATCATCATACATCATACAATAGGAGAAAAGTGGGAAGTAACTTAAAATAAGGGAGAAAAACTCCCATAATTTGGAATATTAATGAAATGTGTAAGTTGTCAATGATCAGCAGTCATCTGTAGAACTTGACAAAACTTAGCCTTTCCATTGGCCCTAGTGACTATATCAGTAACCAGTTTTCTCCATAGCATTTCTTTTCCCAATTATCTTCCCATACAATTCACCCTTAGATGGCAATTCTCTTAACCATTCTCTGGATTTAAAATTACCTTCTGCATTCTTTCCTAACTTCTTCTGATACTACTTTGAGACTCTGGAATCTCTGCTGCAAATTCTCAAATTAACAGATGTTACTTTCACACCTCTTAACAAGGTAAAATGTACCTATTTAAACTTTCCTACTTCAACTAACTTTGGAGAATAGCTCTGTCCTTTCTAGGTTTCTCTACAAAAAGGGGCTTTACTCAGGGGAAATAAAATGGCCAGTTTTATGTCTGCTACAGAAATGTTTCTAAAGTCAATAAAAATGATGAGAAACAATACTTATCCGGTGTCAGTATTTTGGGGCTCCTTTGGATTTCTCGTAGAGATGTCTTCTTCAGGAATTCTTCAGATTCTAGTCAGCAGGAAACTCTTGTCCAGGCTTTTGACTCCTAAGAACTGTCTTGAGGTAAAACTTAACTTTAATGGGTTTTAATTCACCCACACTCCAGAACTAGGGTGGCAAAATACAGGGCATTCCTAGAAATTTCTTAGGAGTTTCCCAGGTGGGAAATTCCTTTCTTTATTAGCAGTCATGTGCCAATGATCATCAGAAATAATGCTCATAAAACTATTAGTTCTCTCCACTTAAAAAGGAAAATTAGTTATCAGTATTCACTGGTCCTTTAAAACAAAAACTTATCTATTGTAATGGTTGCATTCTGGAAATTTACCTTAAAATTTTCAAAAATCAGGTTATAGTCCATGACCCTTTTGCTTTTTCAAAAACCAAAACCCATAACATTTTCCCTCCAAAAATAAAATTTAGGATTACTAAGGAAAAGCTTAAAAATTACCTTTAATTCAGAACACCTATACTATTCCCTTCTCTTTTTGCTTTTTTTTTTTGCTCTAATTTACTTTTGTCTCCAAGTTTGCCTTTCTCTTAAGCCTTGCCTCAAACTACTTTGGCCTAAGACTAAAGCAGCTCCGAGAGAGGAAATTTGTTGGTCAGTTTAAAATGTTCAGGGTTTTCTTACCCTTTAAAGCACTGCCTTTTCCCCAATATTTCTTGTCATTTACAACAATTCAATGACCAGTCAGGTCTGCAGTTGACCATCCTAAAATGAAATTTCTTTACTCCAGAACTCACACACGTGTGCTTCAGAAAAACCTTGCTATTTGAAAACAACAGCTGGGAAAAAAATGTGAAATTATAGCCCTCAAATTACAAAGTTAACACCTAGAATAAAATGCATCTTATTGCCAATATTAACTGCACTTTGTATAAAATATTTCCCACATTAAACAAAGCAAAGTTGGGAAGAAAAGATTAGACTTTTTCTGGACCTCCTTTTTCCTCCTGCTGAATATTCCCATATCCAGATCACCAGCTCCAGTCTCGCCTCTTCAGCTTTTGGGAGGAATTAATTGTTAACAACTTTCAAACATTATTTGCTAACCTTTAAATCACAAGCATTTGAAATTATTGGTGAAGTCTCTGCCTAAGAAATACATTAGACATAATATCAGTAAAAACTCACAGAAAATGGATAAGAAATCCAGAACTTAAGTTCTTAAGCTTCAATGAAAAGATTTCATTAAAAAAATGTATCACCATTGAACCCTTTAAACTGTGGCATTTCAATTCATGAAGAAACTTTCTCTCTTTTAATCAACTTAAAGCAGGTACCCAGACCCTCGATTGAACACTCAGGCTCTCCCCCTCCAACTCAGCTTCCCATTCAAAGATTTCAGCCAACTATTCATGCCTCTGAACTGCTCTCCTGGTCCTTACCTCTAGCACAGACACTGCTGCCCTCACACAGGCACCAACACACACACCCAAAATTTAATTAAGCTCCGAGATTGTAGCCAGGTTAAACTAGACTCCATGTTGTCCAATAGGCGTTGGGGCCAGACTCTGCCATCTTCTCTAACCTTTGCCTGCATCAAGGCCAAACCTTAAAAACAGCCATATAATGAGGTGGTTCCTCGGGCTGCCAGCTGCCCCATCTCAATTTTTGGGATCACAGACAAGCTGTTACCCATGTCCAGCAGCACCTGGGTAGCTCTGGACTAATGCAGCTCTCTGTGTACCCCACAGACTCCCGCTCAGCAATCCCTTAATTAAAGAGTGAGTCATTCCCAAATACATGAGATGCAAGATACGAGTCCTTCCTCTGAGAGCCACTTACCTGGCCCTCTGCTAACAGGACCCCTGACTCAACCCCAAATGGGCTATGTGGGTACCTCAAGTCTCGGGGTCCTTGTTAGCAGTGGGGCTCAGGCAGCCAGGACTTTGGATCTCGGTGGGACCTCCAAAGTGCTGACTGGGAAAAAACTCAGAACTATTAAATAGTCAAAATCACTCTTTAATCAAGGGCAAAAGGGGTTCAACGCTAAAGACCTCAGCATTAGCAGGCCTCAACAACAGAGCTGCGTGCCACACGCGACTGCACAGAGTCCGAGGATTGAACTCTGGCCGCTCTGGCCACTGACCCCTGGGAGTGCCACCGCTCAAGATGGACTCCAGGGAACAAAAGAATTTGGGGCACCTATGTGCCATTTGGGGAGTCCAGGGGCAGGGAAAGGTGGTTGACATCACTATAGCTACACAGGAAATGGAGTGTTCAAACTACATTGACTGTATACAGTCAAGCTTGGGAAAGGAATCATAGCTAGAGGCTGCTTACCACAGATACTAAAGGTTGGTTCCTGCCCAGGTGTGGGTCTTCTAGGGAAAGGGTCTCAGATATAATAGGGAAGACTACCTAAAACAAAGAGGGTCCTTAGCATATGCTTAGTCTCACCCAACTAGGATTGTAATTCCCCTGAGGGTCTCCCACTCAGTCTGAAACTGCCAGCCTGGGATTCCCTTCAGGGTAGATTCCCATGGGAACAGGGACCTAGGACAACTTTGGGGTCTCCAACCTATAAGCTAGTCCTGAAACTTGGGGTTCATCAGATCCCACTAGGCCACAAGTTTGGGCTTCCTAGATTCCATGTTGACAAAGGATAACTAGCTGTTTCAGAGTTTAAACCTGATGCAAAGCTAGACTCAGATAGTTACCCCTACAACTTGGGAAACCGCCTATGGCAGCCCCAAGAAAATGTTAAGGAGAAGAGAAGGAAAGCAGAATGAGAAGGGAGAAGGGGAATCAGAAAGAGCTAGAAAAGAGAAGGGAAAAGGGAGGTGGGGAGGAGAAGGAAGGAAGGAGACAAGGAAGTTAAATCACATTCCACTTAATCTCCCTTCTCTCTTTTCTACAGTTCAGACCACCTCGGAAATGGGGCGGGGTCAGTTTAGCACTTGCTTATTTATCTTTCCTCCTACCCCAATCAATTTCTTGATACTATTCTCCAGGGATTTACTGCTAGGCAACTGGGCTCCCTGGTTAGATCAAGTGATTTGCTCCCCCCCCCCCCCCCACAACACACACACTTTTTTTTATTTCTCTGTTTCATAATCCCTTTCGAGGAAAATATATACATATTTTGATTGGAAGCAGAATCAGGATAGCCTCAGGGCCAAGGGGATGAGCCAAGAACTAAGGGCAGTGGCCAAGAGTAAACAAAGCTTTGGGAGTCACCTAGCCAAAGGTTTAGGTTTTGACAGATTTCTCTTTCGTTATGCAATTTATGCTAGGTTGTGTGATTGAAAATGAATCCTGAGGCTCACTAAACTCAGATTTGGAGCTGCTATTGTCCACAGGACAGTCAGGAACTTTGTGGCTTCTCTTTGAAGTAATTCTAGCTCCTCTTTCTGAAGGTGTCAGCCTTTCAAAGCCCCTCCAGCATTTGGTGAGCTCTCAAGTTTCATTACTTGGTATCACCAGCAGTCTGAGCAGAGCAGCAATCTGTAATATGAAATTCATCCAACACTTTGGGAAACTATTAACATTCAGAGACTCAGAGCATTTACTTTTCCACTTCTGCTACAAAATCCATTTAATATAGAGGAGAGATCACATCACATTAATGCTCTACCTTCTGCCACTAGATTTAAAATTTTTATTCAATTACAGCCAAAGGTTTTGAATACACAAGTAGAGAGAGTTAAGTCCAAGTTTCACTGAACAGTTTTTTAGGTGTTTTGTATAGCAGGAAACCTAGAGAATTAAATCAATTCCACTTCATTCTGTTCCATCAACATTTACCAAGTGCATATCGGTGATCCAAAGATAAAAGGGAGGTAATTCCTGCCCTCAAGAGACTTATATCTTACTTTCTTATAAAAGATGTTGACCTAAGGAGTTCTCAACTTGATGGCCTTATGAGAATGTGAGGCTTTCTTAGGAACTTTATCCCTTTGTTTATTTTTAATAGAAAACTAGAATATTAGTAAAGATAGTACACTAGAGAACACTGAAAGGGATATGTGGTCTTGTTAATGTGGATTGTGTGGATAGAATTTGCTCCCCAGGACTCTCTTTCCCAGCATCCTATTTGCATATTTTCAGGAGGTACTAAGATGTCTTCCCTACATTAGTACTTAGTATAAATATGCAAATGGGATGCTGGAAAAGAGAGTCCTGGGGAGCAAATTCTATCCACACAAGTTACACTTTCCAACTATGCTGGCCCATACATTCCTACCCATTCCTTCTGCCTCTGGCCCATGTTTCCCCTTAAGTTTAAGTGTTTTTTTCCCCCCAATGGATTGAGAGTCAGGCCCAGACATAAGAGGTCCTGGGTTCAAACCTGACCTCAGATACTTTTTAGCTGTGTGACCCTGGGCAGCTCACTTAATTCCATTTGCCTACTTCATACTATTCTTCTGCCTTGGAACCAATACTTAATATACATTCTAAGATGGGAAGTTAGGATTAAAAGAAAAAAAAGTTTTGTAACCAAGGAATAATGTTCTAAATTGACTAAATAAACTAATCCAAATGGGGAAAAAAATTTTTTTAAAATAAAACTGAAAAAAAAAGTTTACTATAGAGGCCCATCCAGTGGGATTGAAACTCAGCTAAGAAAAAACAAGATAATTTGAAGAATTAGAGAATTAGCAACTACCACAATCAGGGAAGGCTCCATAGAGGAGGGAGCACCTGAACCAAAGCTTTTGAAGTACAATAAGGATTCTGAATTTCATTCCTTACCTAGGAGAGATATACAGTGGAGGGAGATAGAATGTTGAGTTCAGGGAATAGCTAAAAGTCCAGTTTAGCTGGAACACTTAATGGCCAAATGGACAGAAGGTGAAATAGGTCTGGAGGGGATAGGTCTGAACCAGATTGCAGTTTCCCAAGTGCCCTAGTGAGAAATCTGCATCCTGTTTTTGAGGCAGAAGGAAGTCATCAAGAGGTTTTGTGCAAAGGAGTATATATAGTGCCATTTATGCCTTATGAAGTATATTTTGGAAATAATATGTGGAAGAAGGATTGGAGAGGGGAGAGTCTGGAATCAGGGAGACCAATGAGGAGGTCCTGCAGGAAGTTAATGAGGGTCTAAAGCAAGATGTTAAATGTGTGAATAGAAAAAGGGGAAAATTGTAGAGATGCTGCGGAAGTAGGGTCCAAAAGATTTCTGAAATGAGTAGATGTAATATGGCGGTGACTAGATAGAATCTGACTCAGGTGACAAAACTATGAAAGTGTGAGAATGATGGTATCTTCAATAGAAATAGGAAAGTTTGGAGATCAGGTTAGGAGAAAGATGATCAGCTCCGTTTTAGCTGTCCTGAGTTTGAGATACCAGTGCAATGTCGTAGGATCATAAATTTAGAGCTAGAAGGGACATTCAGGCCCATAAAGTGCAGTATTCTCATTTTGTAGATAAGGAAACTGATGCAACAAGTTAAGTGAATTATCCCAGAGTTATGCTGCTGAACTGTATGTCTCTGAAGATGTCTCCATCTTTCAGAGTCCGAGTCCAGAATTCTTTCCTCTACGCTGTGGGTGAAGGCAGTTGGTAATACAGAATGGGTGTTTTAGGAGAGATATTTAGTGCTGTATGGGTTCATTTGCATCATCTGTGGGGAGATGATGCTTGAATGTGTGGGAACTGATAAGATTTTGTACCTAGAGGAGAGATCCATGGATAGAACTCTGGGGGGACATCCACAGTTGTTAAGGAACTGTTGGGAGATGAAGCATTTGCATAGGAACCTGAGGAACAGTAATCATACAGATAGGAGGAAAACTAGGGACAGGGAGGAAAGACAAGGGAGGAGAAAGCATCCAGAGAAAGGAAGAGATCAGTGGTGTCAGAAACATGGAGGCAGGTCATGAAGTTTGAAGGTTGAGGGCAAAGGTGATTAGATTTAGCAATCTGGGAGCATATGCTAGAACATTCACTTCAGGAAATTCCAAGTCTGCTACTTTTTTGAATGACTTCCCAAGTGAGACCTGAGGCTTCAATCACTTCATTTAAAGACCTAAATTTTTCTCTTTTGTTTGAGGCAGCCAAGGAGTATAATGGATACAATGTTGTACTTTAGTCAAGAAAACATGAGTTCAAATCCCTCAGATACTCTGACTCTTGGGCAGACACACTTTTGTGTGCCTTAGTTTCCTCACTTATAAAATGAGGTTAGATTTGACCATTAAAGTCCTTGTAATTCTAAATCTAAGATCTATTCTTTCCACTAGAAATAGGAATTAAGTATCTCTAAAATTACAATATACTTGAAGGAAAAATATTATTTTTTCAAATTTTCCATTTATATGTGACTTTTGAGGAAAAAAATCTAATCAGAAACAACAACAAAAAAAGTCAGAATAAACCTAAAATGAGATTCATCATTACTCAAGCAGCTATTTACAGAGCCATATTGAGATTTGTCATTTGAACCACACTGATTTCATCATGAACAGTGACACCTACAGCAAGTGTATTTGACCTGGAATCAAGATAAAAGGATTTAAATTCTTATTTTTGAGGTTAACTTGGACAAGCTGCTTAACTATTCTGAGTCTAAGATTCCTTAGTGCAAAATGAAAGCACTTTGAAGACTATTTTGGCTTTTGTACTTGTATCCCCAGCACTTAGCACAGTGCTTTGTATATCCTAAGTGCTTAATAAATGCATATTGCATTGATAAGCCTTTCACTACCTCCTTCAAGGGCTTTTAGAGGATAGTCATTTGTAAATCCGAAAATTCCATATGAGAAATATGAGTTATTATTATGGGTCCAGGCTGAAATTCTAAACTTCGGGCTTCCGATTGCATTACTAATCCCTGGGACACATCCAGTTCCTTTTCTGACACACTCTGATTTTGGCTAGATCCAAATATTAGACTTGGCACAAGGCAAATACTCAACATAAGTAATGCTTTAAAAATGACAAAGGGGGAAAGGTTGTAGGACTAATTCTTCTTGCATAGATAATACCATTATCTGCCTTTGATACATCTCTGAATTTGGCAGTTTTACAGGAATAATGGTTGGAATGTGCCAAGCTTGTGTTAAATGTATGCTTAAAATGAAAGTTATCTTTCAAACAAAGAATGACTGAAAGGGCAGGCTTATTTAGTAGGTAATGGAGCAAAAAGCATTAGTCTACAATATTAAGAATCAAGAATTGCCATACCTTGTCTTGAGAGTGGAATAAGGTTACCTGACTTTGAGACCTGCCTTTACCACAAAGTATCTGTATGACTTTGGTTAAATCTCTTAACCTCGCCGAGTTTCAGATTCTTCATTTAGAAAATAGAGATCATAATCTTTGTTGCGTTGCTTCTCCAGGGTTGTATAGTACATATTAGTGCAGGGGAAGAAAGAAGCTAGCCTTGGGACACCTTGACCTGAAGTTGTGAGGGGAGGGGAGGGGAGAAAATGCACCCCAGGTGGTGGGACCACATGGATTGAAGCTGAGAGGAGCTCACATAAACTGTATAGCATTCCCTACCTTCCTTCTAACCCCCTAAAATTTTAGCATCCTCAGACAAAGCCCTTCTTTCTCCAACCTAAATTCCTGCAAAATGAGTCTGAAACAAAATGGTGGAAATTAATTGCTTTGTAGAGCATAAAAATGAGATATAAATGTCAACCAACATTTAAGGAAAACTGTAACGGGAAGAACAATCACTAGTCTTGGAGTCAGAAGAACTGGAAAAATTTTCAATTCTAATACCTAAATGTATTCCCCAAGTAGTTCTGATCAAGTGACTACAGCTCCCTAAGGCTCACTTTTCTTAACATTGGTTTTTGTGACCTCATCTCCAGAATGCTTCTATAATTTTAAAGGGTGTCATGAATTCTCAAAAAAATTTTTATTTTAGTTTAATTTTTAAATTTCACTTTAAGTGGTTAAAGGATGCGAATAAACAGTTCTCAAAAGAAAGATTGGCAATTATTACAATCATATGAAAGAGTGCACCAAATCACTAAGCTCTAGAAAAATACAAATCATAACAACCCTCAATTTTCATTTCATACACAACAGATTAGCAAAGAGGACAGAAGATGGGAATAATCAGGATTGGAGAGCTGTGGATGTTGGTTTAACCATTCTGGAAACCATTTGGAATTAGACTAAAACATCCTTACCACTTGATCTAGAGATTCCATTGCTATGCATATACACCAAACAGATCAAAAACAGAAAGAAAAATCCCACATACACAAAAATATTTAAGGCAGTACTTCTTCCTTCCAGCCTCCTTGGCCCTTACTCCTCTTCCAGCATTCTGTGATATGGTCTAGTTGTCTTTCTGTTTCTCATACAGGTCACTACTTCATTCTCTTTTCTGGGCCTTCATACTGTCTATTTCCCATATCTATAATGGGATTTTTTTCTCTTATCCCATATCTACTTATCTCAACCTTATAGAGTCCTTTTCTTCCTTTAAGACAAAGACCAAGCACAATCTTATGCATGGCACTTTTCCTGATCCTCCTTCCCAAACCACTTTATCTTTCACTATTATCCAGACTCCAACTCTTCACTCTCTGGACTTTTATCTACCCTTCCATAGAACCTCTCCTCAGCCTGAAAGTTCACTCCAGCCTCCCAGATTCCTCACAGTAGAAGTATTCTCCAATCCTGGGCTTCTTTCTCTGATTGGCTGATTCTTCCCCAAACCTCCATTTTAAGGAAACTGTGCAGGGCAGCTATGTTGTGCTTCCTCTTCAGCCTCTACTCCAGCCTCAACAGATTTTCTCTATTTTACTTACTTTCTTTACTGTCATTCTCTTCCCCACCACCCCCTTTTCATATTTCTTTTGTCTATTGTCTAAACCTCATTAGAATATAAGTTTCTTAAGAGCAGAGACTATCTTTCTGCTTCTGTTTATATTTTCAGCATAGGGCCTGGCACATAGTAAATACTTAATCAATGTTTTTTTATTTGATTTGGCTCTATATGCACAATGACCAAGACAATGTATAGGGATACTGAACACTATGAAATTAAAATGATAAACCTTAGCCTCAAAGAAGAGATGGAGAAGCATCTCCCCACCTTCTTGGCAGAGATGGAGCACTATGAGTATGGAACACCAGGTATGAGATCAGATGTTTTATGATGGGATGGTTAGTTTTGCTTCACTATGTTCTTCCCTCTATTCTTAAAATTCTTTGGTTTAAAAAATTTTTATTTTTATTGTCTTGCAATATACTTATATATTTTTGGTCATTATTGTAAGAACAAAGTCATACATAACCAAAACTCAAAAATAAAAATACACTGATGTGTAAGACAACTCCAACAGTTCTTTCTCTGGAGGTGGATAGCATTCCCTGTCATAAGTCTTTCAGGATTGTCCCAGATCATTGAATTGATGAGAGTAGCCAGGTTTTCACAGAGAATCATTGTTTAATATTCCTATATACAATGTTCTCCCAGTTCTGCTTATTTCACTCTTCATCAGTTCCCTCAGATCTTTCCAGAATTTTTTGAAATTGTCTTGCTTGTCATGTCTTATATTATGATAGTATTCTATCACCAACATGTATCATAATTTGTTTAGCCATTCCCCAGTGGATGGGCATCTCAATCTCCAATTCTTTGCCACTACAATAAGATAGGCTACAAATGTTTTTGTACAAGTAGGGCCTTCCCCACTTTTTAATATCTCTTTGGGATATAGACCCAGTAGTGGTATTACTGGATCAAAGAATATGTACAGTTTTAAAGCCCTTTGGGCAGAGTTCCAAATTGCCCTCCAAAATGGTTGAATCAGTTCACAACTCTACCAACAATGCATTAGTGTCCCAATTTTGCCACATCCTCTTCAACATTTATCACTTTCCTTTACTGCCATATTGGCCATTCTAATTGGTGTGAGGTGGTACCTCAGTGTTATTTTAATTCACACTTAAAAATCTTTGTTAGAAGAGACAGTTAGGGAGCAGTTGGGAGATTCAGTGGATTGAGAGCCTAGAGGTCCTAGGTTCAAATCTGGCCTCAGACACTTTCTGTGACACTGGGCAAGTCACTTAACCCCCATTGCCTAACCCTTATTGCTTTTCTATCTTGGAGCCAATACACAGTATTGATTCTAAGGTGGAAGGTGTTATACCCAGTTCTGGTTTCCCAAGTTAGGAGGCACACAGGATAATGTAAAAGCAAGTGGTACTGCTTTATTATAAGCTTGAGCTTGGGTCCACCGCCTCCAAGGCAGATGGGGCCCTGAAAGAAAGGGGAGAGAAGGATTATATAGGGTAGGTTTGAGTTGCAGAAGAGGACATCTTATCAGAACAGTTGGGTAGGGTCAGGTCCTTGCGGTCAAGTGTCGGCTCATGGTGCCTAGTTCTGTTTATCTCCTCAGAAAAAGTTGGGAGGCCCTAGGTGGGGTTAGGTCATGGATCCTGGGGGTTGAATCCTTATCAGTCCCTAGCACATTCCAGGGTATGGTCACTGGTTCTTTAGTAACTTGACTGCAGGGGCTCTAGGGGGTCCTGCAGGGGGTTGAGGGGTTAGGGGATCAGGGAAGGGCATAGGAGCTGGTTCTTCATCCCCCACTTCTTCTGTTATACCTGAGGAATTTTCCTCATGCGACCCTATCATCATAAAGTGATTCAGTAGGAGTCAGAGTTTGATATTGCTGGTGAAGGACCATAGCTGGACAGTATTAATGCGATCCTTGACTAAGGCTACTTGGAGATTAACTAGCCCAGTATGATCAGCATAAAAGCAAAGAATCCTTAGGTTAGGAGTAATGAGGATGTAAGGGAGCAAAGAAATTTCCCTGACAATAGTTTGCCCAAGTTTCCAGGGGTGCAATGCCCATGTCATCTCCCCTCTCTCCAAATATCTAAGGGAAAAGGGGAAATGGTCTCAATATTCTGTAGTTTCTTCAGAGCTGAGAATGGTTGTAGAGCTGTCCCTGCATATTGTTAGGAGAGATATTGACTGTACACAATGTCCAGAGCTTCAGGCTGGAAAAGTTGCTGAGGTTACAGTGGCATCTGGGTGACTCCCAGAAGACCTATCCCACAAGAGAGTAGCCAAAACTTGAACAGAGAGGGAAAGGCTGTGGACACAGGATCATTAGGGGCGTATCTTCATTGAATGCCTGGATCCTAGGTAGGTGGGGACTTGCTTGGAGATCTGAAGGATGTCCAGCAACTGCTTCACCTGATTGACAGACAGTCACAAGGGGGAGAGTCAGCCCCTAAGATGGAAGTGTAGAAACCAGGACTGGGGCAAAAACTAGAACACCAGATAGAAACAAGGAAAATTAATACAATAGTAATTGACATTACACATTTGCTTTTGGGTATCTTAGCGAACAGACTTCATCTTCAGAAATCATCTACTGACAGGAATAGATCCCATTAGGAAATCAGATTCCTGAGTTGTTTGCAGAATTTATATGTGATGTTTCTGTTAAAGAATATCCTCTTGAAGATGGTGGCCTAGAAGGAGCAGAAGTTCAGACCTCTGAATACCCTTCTTAACTGATAAAAAACTAAATGCTCCCAGGGAACTGAAAAATGAACTTAACAACAAGACAGAGCCAAGGAACCCTCTTGCTGGACTTAATTCAAAAGGTATGTCCCCCCAAAAGCCGGAATCGGAGAACACTCAGGTTTAAGGGGAAGACAGAAGAAATGTTCGAGGACCCATTCCCCCCTCTCACCCAGAGCGCTGAGACTCCAGTGGCAGCGGGAACTTCTGGGCGGGCAAAGGTGCTGGTCTGGAGGGTTTACCTTGCAAGCAGGGCTATGCCAAGTTCAGAGTGTCCAACACAGATGTTGGGGAAGGAGCTAGAGAGGGAGCATAGACCTGGCAGCCTGGCCAGAGCTGTGGAGATCCTCCATATTTGCTCCAGCCTTCTAGGAAGTTTTGGACTCAGAGCACATCCAGCCCAACTAAGCTGAACGTAATCCCATCAAAAGTCTCCAGAACTCAGGAAAGCCCAGACTCCACACCCATCCTCCTTGACTGCTGCACTTTAATCCAATCAAAAGCCTCCAGAGGACAGGGAAGCTCAAACCTCAACAAACCTCCACCAGAGACTACACCAGAGACTCCTGTTAAAGCTCCAAGAGGGGAGAATGACAGAAGCCCCCAAAACCAAAAAAAAAATGAGAGGAGCAAGAGCACAGACAAATACGGGGAGTAAAGAAGGGGTGAATTTGAGCAAACAACAGAAAAAGAAGAAAGAAACTTCAATGGACAGCTTCTACTCAGCAAACAGAACAGAGGGGGAGAGATCAGCAAACAATAAATCAGAAATCCCAGGGAATGGGATACAGGCTGTGGAAGAACTCAAAACACAATTAAGAGAGCCTGAAGACAATTGGGAAAAGAACTTAAAAAATAAGATAAGTCATCTGGAAACAGAAGCACTTGAACTAAAATGAGAAAATAGTGTCTTGAAAGCCAAAATCAACCAGCTGGAAAATGAGGCAAAGGAGATGAAAGATGAGGTAAAGAGGATGAAAGACGACCTTCAAAGAAAATCAGACCAGAAGGAAAAGGATGACCAAAAATCCAGGGATGAAATCCAGTCTTTAAGAACCAGAATACAACAACTGGAATTAAGAGACCTCACAAGGCAGCAGGACACTATAAAACAAAATGAAAAGAATGAAAAAATTGAGGAAAATATGAAGCATCTCATTCACAAAACAGACGATTTAGAAAATCGTTCGAGAAGAGAAATTTAATAATCATTGGTCTACCAGAAGACCATGACAAAAGAAAAAGCCTGGACATAATACTACAGGAAATTATTCAGGAAAACTGCCCCAATATCCTAGAACAAGAGGGGAAAGTGGAGATTGAAAGAATCCACAGATCACCGCCTGTACTTAATCCCCAGCTGACAATACCCAGGAATGTTATAGCCAAATTCAAAAACCATCAGACCAAAGAAAAGATATTACAAGCTGCCAAGAAGAAGCCATTCAGATACCCCAGAAATACAGTGAGGATAATGCAGGATCTGGCTGCATCCATACTGAAGGACCGAAAGCCATGGAATATGATATTCCGGGAAGGAAGGGAACTAGGTCTACAACCAAGAACAAAATACCCATCAAAGCTGACTATATTCGTACGGGGGAAAGTATGGTCATTCAATACAATAGAAGAATTCCAAGCATTCATAAAGAAAAGACCAGACCTGAACAGAAAATTTGATGTCCAAGCATAGAACTCAAGAGAATCATCAAAATGTAATTAAAAAAGAGGGGAAAAAGAAAAACAAAACAAAACAACAACAAAAAAAATTTAAAGAAATTCAATAAGTTTAAATGATATGTATCCTCATAAGAAAAGAGGTCATTGGTAACTTAAAACTTAAAAACTGTTGCTATCACCTGGGCAGCCAGAAGAATTACACTTAGAGGGAACAGTAACAAACTGTATAGGATGAAAGGACAAGACATAAATAGGTATATAGATATATACATGTATAAATACATATACGTATGTGTGTGTGTTGTATACAACCAGAACTAAAAAAAAAGAGGTTAATACTAAAAGAAATGGGAAAAGAAACAGAATAAGCCAAGAAGGGGTTCTACCAAACTCTTTTTACGACACAAACATGGTACTGATCCCAAAGGCAGGCAGGTTAAAAACAGAGAAAGAAAACTATAGGCCAACCTCCCTAATGAATATAGATGCAAAAATCTTAAATAGGATACTAGCAAAAATATTCCAGCAAGTTATCACAAGGGTTATCCTCTGTGATCAAGTATGATTCATACCTGGAATGCAAGGATGGTTCAATATTAGGAAAACCATCCCCATAATTGACCATATAAACAAGCAAACTGACAAATATCACATGATTATCTCAATAGATGCAGAAAAAGCCTTTGATAAAATACAACACCCATTCCTATTGAAAACATTAGAAAGTATAGGAATAGAAGGGCCTTTCCTAAAAATAATAAACAGTATATATCTAAAACCATCAGCAAACATCATCTGCAATGGAGATAAACTCGAAGCCTTTCCAATAATATCAGGAGTCAAACAAGGATGCCCATTATCACCTTTATTATTTAATATTATACTAGAAACACTAGCAGTAGCAATTAGAGAAGAAAAAGAAATTGAAGGTATTAAAATTGGCAATGAGGAGACCAAGCTGTCACTCTTTGCAGATGATATGATGATTTACTTAAAGAATTCCAGAGAATCAGCCAAAAAGCTAGTCAAAATAATCAACAACTTTAGCAAAGTTGCAGGATACAAAATAAACCCGCACAAGTCATCAGCATTTCTATATATCTCCAACCCAGTTCAGCAGCAAGAATTAGAAAGAGAAATCCCATTTAATGTCACCCGAGACAATATAAAATACTTAGGAATCTATCTGCTGAGACAAACACAGGAACTATATGAATACAACTACAAAACACTCTCCACACAATTAAAACTAGATCTAAACAATTGGAAAAACATTGATTGCTCATGGGTGGGATGAGCTAACATAATAAAAATTACCATCCTACCCAAACTTATCTATCTGTTTAGTGCCATACCCATTGAACTTCCAAAAAACTTTTTTACTGAATTAGAGAAAACCATAACAAAGTTCATTTGGAAGAACAAAGGATCAAGGATATCCAGGGAAATAATGAAAAAAAAATACAAAGGAAGGTGGCCTTGCAGTCCCAGATCTCAAACTATATTACAAAGCAGTAGTCATCAAAACAATTTGGTACTGGCTAAGAGACAGAAAGGAGTATCAGTGGAATAGACTTGGGATAAATGACCTCAGCAAGACAGTCTATGACAAACTCAAAGGCCCCAGATTTTGGGACATAAATCCACTATTTGATAAAAACTACTGGGAAAATTGGAAGACAGTGTGGGAGAGATTAGGTTTGGATCAACACCTCACACCCTACACCAAGATAAACTCAGAACGGGTGAATGTCTTGAATATAAAGAAGGAAACTATAAGTAAATTAGGTGAACACAGAATAGTATACATGTCAGACCTTTGGGAAGGGAAAGATTTTAAAACCAAGTAAGACTTAGAAAGAGTCACAAAATGTAAAATAAACAATTTTGATTACATCAAATTAAAAAGTTTTTGTGCAAACAATACCAATGTAACTAAAATTAGAAGGGAAGCAACAAATTGGGAAACAATCTTCATAACAAAAACCTCTGACAAAGGTCTAATATCTCAAATTTATAAAGAGTTAAATCAGTTGTACAAAATATCAAGCCATTCTCCAATTGAAAAATGGGCAAGGGACATGAATAGGCAGTTTTCAGTTAAAGAAATCAAAATTATTAATATGCACATAAAAAGTGTTCTAAATCTCTTATAATCAGAGAGATGCAAATCAAAACAACTCTGAGGTATCACCTCACACCTAGCAGATTGGCCAACATGACAGCAAAGGAAAGTAATGAATGCTGGAGGGGATGTGGCAAAGTGGGGACACTAATCCATTGCTAGTGGAGTTGTGAACTGATCCAACCATTCTAGAGGGCAATCTGGAACTATGCCCAAAGGGTGATAAAAGACTGTCTGCCCTTTGATCCAGCCATAGCACTGCTGGGTTTGTACCCCAAAGAGATAATAAGGAAAAAGACTTCAACAAGAATATTCATAGCTGCACTCTTTGTGGTGGCAAAAAATTAGAAAATGATGCCCTTCAATTGGGGAATGGCTGAACAAATTATGGTATATGTTGGTGATGGAATACTATTGTGCAGAAAGGAATAATAAAATGGAGGAATTCCGTGGAGACTGGAACAACCTCTAGGAAGTGATGCAGAGTGAATGGAGCAGAACCAGGAGAACATTGTACACAGAGACTGAGCCACTGTGGTACAATCGAACACAATGGACTTCTCCATTAATGGCAATGCAATGTTCCTGAACATTCTGCAGGGATCTATGAGAAAAAACACTATCCTCAAGCAGAGGACAAACTGTGGGAGTAAAAGCAAAGAGGAAAGGCAACTGCTTGACTACAGGGGTGGAGGGGATATGATTGAGGAGAGACTCTAAATGAATACCCTAATGCAAAAACCAATAACATGGAAATGAGTTCAGATCAAGGACACATGTGATACCCAGTGGAATCGTGTGTTGGCTACGGGAGGGGTAGCGGGAAGGAGGGGAGGAAAAGAAAAATTATCTGTTTCCAATGAATAATGCATGAAAATGACCAAATAAAATAATGTTTAAAACTTAAAAAAAAATAAAAAAGAATATCCTCTTGCAAAGTACCCATTAACGATAAACATCTATAAACACTTGAGTAACAATATTTTACAGATGTATTCCTTTACCCCATATTCTGGGGGAAATTCAAGAAAGCTTTGAGCTATATATTCAAGCTCAAGTTCTAACTTCAACTGTGGTAAATTAAAGCTACAAATACAAGCCATCTAGTAATAAATTTCACCTACTTTTCAAATTATATTCCCTAACAATTTAAGAATTTTCAATTATTAACCTAATAGGTTATTTGAGGAAACAGAAACTTAAATTTTACAATTTGCATTATGTGCTGATTATTTTTTGTCACAAAATTTGTCACAAAAGAGAAGGCAGACAGGGAAAGCATTTCTTCATGTCTCAAGGGACACATTGTGAAGGCTTCACGTACAGGCCAAAGCTATCACTGGCTCCTGCCGTTATTGTATCACTCAAGGATTAACAGCCTAGATGGTCATAAAAGGTCCATTCCCAGATGAGCCCAGAATATGCCTCTGTAACCACCCCAGGATATTCTCTATACTTGGTGTACTTTGTCATCATTAGATCGCAGAAGCCTTCCTTCTCCTTAAAAGACAAGTCTCATCCATTTCAGCTGAGAGAAATTCTGCTTATCAGCAGTCCAGAAACAAATTTCCATACCCTCAAACAAGCTTTTCTAACCATTTGCCCTCTCTAAGAATTCCTTAAAGCCTATGAGTCTACATTATAGCAATTATTCTTACATATTTTTGGCAATAATTAATTTATCACAACTTAGTCACAAAATCTGAACAGGAATGTTGCCTTCATTAGCTCTACAGTAATCAAATCCTGACCTTAGGCCATCTGATGGAACTAAGACAAGATCAGTCAGGAATCTCTCTAAGAATTTCAGAAAAATTCCAGAATCATCAGAATCATTTGTGATTTTCCAAAACCACATACATCAATTCTAGATATTATCCCTAAGTTAAAGATCTAGTTATGAGAGCAGAACATCTATCTGTTCTCTTTCACCTTCTCTGTCTGTCTGTCTCTCCCTCTCTCTCTTCCTTCAAAACCCTCTGCTTAAAAAGCAGAAAACAACTTCCATTCTTCTTTTACAAACCCGCATACTCAAACTTTATGGACTTTAGAGCAAAGTCCCTCTTTCTTCTGAATCCAAAACCAACATACCTTCTCTACCTTCTCTGACCTGCTTTTACCATCATAAGTCAAACAAAGATCACTTCATTGAATTGAAGTGGTATCACTTCAATTGCTAATCGGTAACCCAAAAGAATTCTGATTTAAAGAATTACATCACTGAAACACTGTGTCTTTAGCATAGGGATCATCAATTATAAATTTCAGTTCATAGTACAAATTGGTAAACTGAGGTAACCATTGAGTAATGAACAAAATCTATGGTACAGTAAGGTTTACAATGAGATTTTGTTTGCATCCAAATAATACTTAAAATACATATTTTAGCAGCAACTCACATAACATATTTTTAAAAAAATTTCATAAAGCATTTAGTATTATGGGATCTATTTTAAATTTAGAGATTTGAAACCTTTTAAGGGTTGAGGACCATAAACCTTAAAGCAAGCCTTTTGACAAGCAGGCTGATTATCTATTTTCAAGACCAAGAAGGTAATAATAAAGTTAGTCCAACTTTAATACACTAGATGAAAACCATTGAGATGAAAACCATTTGATAATTTTAAACAAAAACCCATTTTTGGTAAGTTTAAACACTTAAACCCATTTTTCCTTTAAACATCTTATGATAGAAAGATAGATAAGGATGGAACACAGTCTGCTTGAGGCTATACTGGTAAAAAAACCTGTTTTACAAAACTGATCTGTGGCTTTTCTATACAGACTGAAATTTCACTGTCCGACAAAATTAAAATTTGGATGTTATTTTCTAAACCCACATATATACATGATCACAATTTTTAAATAAAATACCAATAAATAACTCTAATGGAGAGATTTAAGCATTACTTCCTTCTGGCTAGTGTAACAGTTAAATTAGTTTCTCTACTAAAAGTATTATATTTTTATGAGGTTTATTAAAGATTATTAGAAATCAAGGATAAAGAAATACAAAATAAGAAAAGCACGTGCCTAGGGCACATTAGCCCATTCACAACCTGCTCACTACATCTTGCATGCCAGGTAGAGAGACGTATGTGCTTAGAAGTGGAAGGGAGCCAAGTAGGCGTTACAGCCAGTTTAAATACAAATTCTGATCTTGCCCAGGTGGGAATCTAAGGTGAGATTATAGGGAATTCTGGGAAGTACCAAAGACTTCTGGGGATGGAAGTCTAGGGTTCAAATCTCTATTTTTACACTAGCAGACAGGGAAAGGAGATTTATCAGGACTCCTTATCTATCCCTGTTTACCCAGAAACAGGATAATTAATAGGATGTTCTACAAGCTGAAAAAAACACCTTAGTTTAAAAGTGTAAGATATTAAAAAATCCCAAAAGTAGGGCTTTCTCACCAGTTGTCTTTCTGTTCAGAATCAATCCTCTTGCTCCCTGTAGCAGAGGAGGAAGATAGATCTGATCAGTGAACTGATAGCTTCCAGGTTGATGCCCTCTTTCTTGTAAGATATGTCCAATTGCCACCTGCTGTTATAATTTAGAGTATCAAAAAGCCAATTGCCTCATTTTTCCCTTGATGGTGCTCAGCTATTTAACATGAGAGAAAACAAATAAACAAACAAAAAAAAACCCAATTGAATTTTTGCTCTGGCTGCTTAGATTTGATCTCTTCCCAACAGGAGGGGCCTATGAGGAAACTTTTCCCTTTGTCTTAATTGGATTGGCTAGTCCCTATCTGGCTTGGTAGCCACTCCACACCTGAGGCTTCCCAGACTGAAAAGGGAGAAGTCCAGCACAGCCACCACCCAAGTAGAGAACGGCATTACAATTTTAGGGTGCCATGGATAGGCCATGCCTCTTGCTTATTGAAGGTGTAACATGGTCATTTAACATTAAAAGAAATTAGTTTTTTCCAAGCTATTAAGAGCCAATTTTTCCCAGCACAAAAGCAGACAGGGCAATACGTGACGGACTGGACAGTCAAGACAGACACAACAAATATGAACATTGGGCTGGATGTGCTCCTCTACTCAACTCCTCTACCCAAGGGGCTAGGGGTGAGTGGTCCCCAAAACAAAGTGGTGTGGCTGAGTTTCCCCCAGGCTGCACTCCCTTCCTCCAGTGCGTCCACTGGGTTTCCTACTTCCAATGGTGGGGGGGCATCTAACCACCCAGTTCTAACCAGGGGGCCTCTAACCACCCTGAATTCCAACAGGGGGCCTCTAACCACCCAGAACTTGGGGCTCTAACCCTGTGCAAGGGCCTCTAACCCCTGCAGTGGGGCCTCTAAGCCCACAAATACTGGGGGGCCTCTAACCACCCCTAACTCCACTAAAATCAAATGTCCAGAATACCCTGCTTAAGGGAGTCGAGCCCGACGGAATCTTTCCACGGCCCATCCAAGGGAGAGGGAGTCAGGGATCCTTAAGTGAAGGTAGCCAAGAGGGGTGTCACAGTCTCCACCCACATGCTTCCCAGGATTTCCGACCTATCCCCTCATGGGAAATAGGTACTGAGTACTTTCCCGGTACACACTTAGAAATAGGTGAACAGTTCTCCCTTGATGAGTCCAACTTGGCAATAGGCCATCTCGCCCCAGGTCAGTGACCAGTGGTCAGCCGCTTAGCCATATGTTGATGACTCAGGAGACCTTACCTCCTCACTTTCACACAACATTCTCCACACATTCATTCAACACCTCCAGAGGCTACTCACCAAACCCTACTGTCCTCTCCAAGATGTAGCATGTTCTGGATCCCATCATCTTGAGTTGTCCCAGTGACCGGGGTCCTCCCTCTATTGTTCATACTCTGTTTCCTTCATGGGATCCCGGAACGAGCCCCCATATGTTAGACCCGGTTCAGGTTTCCCAAATTAGGAGGCACACAGGATAATGTAAAAGCAAGAGGTACTGCTTTATTACAAGCTCAAGCTTGGGTCCCACAGCCTCCTGGACAGATGGAACCCCGAATGAGCTTGGGTACCACCGCCTCTGTAAGGATAATTTTAGTGCTTTGACTTAAAATCTAAGTAAGTGGTCACCATGGGAAATTCCCAAATATGAAAACACCCAAGTCAGCTGGGATTTATGGAGATTTTAATTAATAAAGAAAGAAGGAATTAAGGGAAGGAGAAAGGGAGGGAGAGAGAGAGAGAGAGAGAGAGAGAGAGAGAGAGAGAGAGAGAGAGAGAGAGAGAGAGAGAGAGAGAGAGAGAGAGAGAGAGAGAGAATTAATTTTAACTGTTCTGGCTTAGGCTGAGCCAAGCAGTAGTTAAAGGCCTAGGTCAAAGTGGCCTCCCTGAGCCTAAGGAAGAGCGAGTCAGTCTTATTACTCACTACAAGACCATCTCCAAGCAAGCTCCAGTCCTCCACTGAATCTCCTGAACTCCAATTAGCCTGAATTGACTTTTTACCCTTCGTTTTAAAGAAAATTTTCTCTTATGTCACCTCCCCTAAATTTTTACATCTACAAATCACAGTAGACAATTTTTCCCAGGGCTGCCCATTCTTAGTTTTCACCACTCTTTAGTTCTCACCTTCTCTGGTTAGATTATATCTTCTGAGTTCTTCACACCTCTTTGTTAAGCTTGCCTTTTGTAAGTTACTTGGCCTTTTTGTGATTAATTTAACCTTTACAGGTACTTAACACCTTTTTGTATTAGATCTAAAAATAGACTTAGCTTAAAATTCTAGCTTTACTATACAGTATGAGTTAGGGACTTTCATTGTTCAATCAAGAGTTTACCACTTTATCTTCCCCTAAGGCACTGTCTGAGTAGGGTGGAGTAATTTCCAAGTTCACACCTCCAAGGCAGATGGGGCCCTGAAAAAAGGGGAGAAAAGGATTATATAGGGTGGGTTTGAGTTGCAGAAGAGGACATCTTATCAGAACAGTTGGGTAGGGTTAGGTCCTTGCGGTCAAGTGTCAGCTCATGGTGCTTGGTTCCGTTTATCTCCTCAGAAAAAGTTGGGAGGCCCTAGGTGGGGTTAGGTCATGGATCTTGGGGATTGAGTCCTTATCAGTCCCTAGCACATTCCAGGGTATGGTCACTGATTCTTCAGTAACTTGACTGCAGGGGGTCGAGGGGAGAGGGGATCAGGGAAGGGCATAGGAGCTGGTTCTTCAGAAGGTAAAGGGAAAAAAAAGAAAAGACAGTTATCTGAGAGGGAGAGAGATAAGAGGAATAGGCACAATGAGAAACATGATGTTTTAAAATACATTTAAAAATTCACTTTAATTTCACTGGGCAGAAAAAAATACTTGCCCTTATAGGTCATCTCTTATAGGATAGAAAATGTGAATTGATCAGAAAAACACCAAATATAAGATGAGTAGTGGTCATCTCCAAATTATTTTGTGCAGATGGGGAACCTCTAGGAAGAGAGTGGGTACTAGATGGTCATGGACTGTTAGAAATACTATAGGAAGAAAAATTAGAGGAAAAAAATTAATGGAAAAATCCATAAATATTTTTCACTAGAGGTTATAAAATAGTTAATAAGAGATTTTTTTAAAGGAACTGATTTGGGGAAAAAACCTCAATAATACATATTAAGAAGCTTCATGATTACTATTAAGGAATGCCAACTTGCTGATGGTCTCTATTATATAGTTAACATTTGACTTTAAGGGTATGGGAGTGGGTGGGTAATGCCATTTCTGAACTGCTTCTACTAGCAGAATATTGCATAATACACCAGCCCAATATCCTAATGCTCAGATTCAATCCAATCCCACAAGCATTTGTTAAGTGCCCACTATGTAGTAGGCACTGTGCTAAGCTCTAGGGGTACAATTAATAAAAAGAAATACAGCCCTTGTCTTCAACAAGCTTATAATCTAAAGGGAGATAAAAGGAGGCAGGAAATCTGGAGGTGATGAGGTTAACAGGGAACATCTAACAATGTGGAGTTGAAACCAGACAGGGCAGCAGATACAAGGGGAGTGATCTGAGAATCCAGTTTCTATCCTCTGTAAAGGAAACATTGGGAGGAGTTTGGTATTCAGTCATTCAGTCCTCCAAACAGAAGGGAGAGGAGGTTGGGAGAGGTGGTATCAATCGACGTAGTTTTTTTTTTTTACTTGAGTTATGTAAAGATAATTTTAGTGTTTTGACTTAAATCTAAATAATTGGTCACCAGGGATGATTCCCAAATCATAAAGTACCCAAGTCAGCTGGGAATTATGGAGATTTTAATTAATATAAATGAAGGAACTAAGTGAGAGAGAGAGAGAGAGAGAGAGAGAGAGAGAGAGAGAGAGAGAGAGAGAGAGAGAGAGAGAGGGAGGGAGAGAGAGAACTAATTTAAATTGCTCTGGCTCAGGCTGAGCCAGGAAGTAGTAAAAGGCCTAGGTCAAAGTGGCCCTTCCTGAGTCTAAAGGAAAGGGAGTTGGTCTTATCACTCACTATGAGACCATCTCCATGGAAGCTCCAGTCCTCCACTGAACTCAATCTCCTGAACTGAGTTCAGAAAACTGAACTGACTTTTAGTCTCCTTTTAAAGAGAATTTTCTCTCATGTCATCTCCCCTAAATTTTTACATCTACCAATCACAGTAGATGCTTTTTCCAAGACTGCCCATTCTTTAGTTCTCACCACTCTTTAGTTCTCACCTTCTCTGGTTAGATTATATCTTCTGAGTTCTTCACACCTCTTTGTTAAGCTTGCCTTTTGTGAGTTACTTGACCTTTTTGTGATTAATTTAACCTTTTAGGTACTTAACACCCTTTTGTATTAGATCTAAAAATAGACTTAGCTTAAAGTTCTAGCTTCATTATAAGGTACGAGTTAAGTACCTTCATTGTTCAATCAGGAGTTTACAACTTTATCTTCCCCTAAAGTATGTCTAAGTATGGGTGGAGTCATGTAAAGTTCCAAGACATTCCTGATTCTTGTTAGACCAAGTATCTCCATTGTTACAATAAGGAAATAGCTAAATCAAATCTTCTAAAGTTCAGTCTAAGTAGTTTTTAAAATTTACAGTTACCTGCATGGTGGTAGGTTTAGAGGTGGTGATCCCAGATAGCTGTCAGGCAGCTGTCAAGCATTCATTAAACACTTACCATGTGCCAGTAACTGTTCTAATCACTGGGGATACAAATTAAAGCCGAAAGACAATCTTTGCCCTCAAGAAGTTTAGATTTAATGGAGGAAGACAACACTTAAAAGAGAGATTAAGGAAGGGTGAGAGAGGAGGAACCCATCTAGGGAAATGATGAAGTCACTATGAAGATACAAATAAATTGAATAATTTTCTTTCATGTAACTCATGGCACCTCCCTACTGGGATCCCCCTTACATACACCAAAGTGGGTCATATTTGGCTTTGTAAAAATGTTATAGATCCTGATTGTTTTCCACTTGTGTCTGACTCTGTGATCCTGTGGTACACAGACTGATGATATTTTTTTTTGCAAAGATATTGAAATGGTTTCTTCTCCAGTGGATTAAGGAAACAGAGGTTAAGTGACTTTATCAAAGTCATACACCTAGTGTATGTATCTAAAGTTGGATTTGAAATCAGGTCTCCTGACTTCAGGCCCAAAACTCTATCCACCAAGCTACATACTTGCCTCATAGATCTTGCTTGTCTCAGACAAAAGAAAAAAAAATTTAATAGAAAACTCATGATTGTTTTGAGGGAGCATTTTCTATATAGCTGAATTTCTAGAATTCATGTTTTAGGTAGGCATGAGTTGGACTCAATGATCTCTGAGGTGAATTTTGTGATTTTTAGATGTTGCTAGCAGTTCCTGAATGAATGCAAGCTGATGAGAATAACTGGGTTTGAATCCTAGTTTTGTCAATAAATATTTATGTTACTCTAGGTAAATTATATCACCTTTCTGATCTTATTTCCCAGACTGAAAAACGAGGATAATAAATTATAGAGTCATAATGAAGAAAGCTCTTTGTAGTTCTTAAAAGTTCTATGTAAATGTTATTTATGGTTAATATTTAAATTCAATTAAATAACATTTACTATATTAACTCTTTTAGGCAGATGAAACATTTACAAATTCTAATTTAATTTTAAAGTACAAATGCTTGATGTTTGTGTTCCTAAAAACCCACTTTCTGGCATCTATAAAAATCTACTGATGAGGAGAAAAGGACTGAGATTTAGCCATTTACTCTACCATGAAAAAATTTATTCTTAATACGTATCACTTTGATTTCTAATAAGGTTCTATAACATTGTATTTTTCAAGTCTTTTCTCTTGTCCTGACAATCCTAGAAATGCTTTTACATTCCTATAGCAGTTTCTAAAACGGGGATAATTAAGATTGAGAATATGAGCTCCATCCTGTCTAGTAAACAAAAACTAGTTTTAGTAAAATATGTCTGGGGGGGTGGGGGTGGGAGGGACAGGCATAGTGTAAAAATTAAAATTAGTCTCAATAATAAAAATATCATATTTTAAGAGGTTTATTATTGATCATTAGAAATCAAGGAATAAAGAAGATACAAAATAAAGACCATGTGCCCATGGCTGATTAGTCCATTTAAAATCCCCATGTTTAGCTTCCCGCTGCCACCATGCTTGCTGCAAACCAAAATAAAAAGGCCCAAGAGGACCGCCCACTCGCTAATATCTTCTGTCTACAGGAAGTATGTAATGACAGGAAGTCAATGGGCTCCCGGGAAATGAAGTTCCTTTTTAGGGTAACAGATTTTCAATTATACATTCTCCCTTGAGATCCATGAAAGACTAATCTCTCCAAAGGATCTTATAAACATAACCAACTTTGAAGTTACAATAATTTAGGAATAAAAGAAAAAGAGAACAAAGCCAATGATTGTGAGGCACATTGACAAAAAGCCAGTTAGGGAGCAGTGTGAATTGCCAAAACTGTAAAGATAATTTTAGTGTCTTGATTTTTATCAAAAATAAGTGGTCACCATGGGAAAAATTCCCAAATATGAAAATACCCAAGTCAGCTGGGTTTTATGGAGATTTTAATTAATATGAATGAAGGAATTAAGGGAAGGGAGAGAGACAGAGAAAGAGGAAATAGTAGGAAAAGGCCTAGGCCAAATGGCCTAGGCCTGAGCCTTAAGAGAGACTAGTCAGTCTTTTATCCACTCACCACAAGATTTTGTCCCAAGCAAAACTCCAACTAAGTTCAGAGAGCCAGCTCCTCCACACTAACTCCAAAACTCCAACTAGTCTGAACTCCCCCCTAAGTTCAGAGAGCCAGCTCCTTTTAAAGAGAAATTTCTCTTGTGTTACCTCCCCTAAATTTTCACATCTACCAATCACAGTAGACGATTTTTCCTAGGACTGCCCATTCTTAGTTCTCACCACTCTTTAGTTCTCACCTTCTCTGGATAGACTAAAACTTCACACGTCTTTTGTTAAGCTTGCCTTTTGTAAGTTACTTGACCTTTCAGTGATTAAATTAGCCTTTATAGATACTTAGTACCCTTTTGTATTAGATCTAAAAGTAGACCTAGCTTAAGGTTTTAGCTTTACTATAAGTATGAGTTAGGGACTTTTTCATTGTTCCATCAGGAGTTTACAACTTTATCTTCCCCTAAAGTATGCCTAAGTATAGGTGGAGTAATGTTAAAATTCCCAATACATTCCTGATCAAGTACCTCCATTTGTTACAATAAGGGAATATCTTAACCAAATCTTCTAAGGTAGAGTCTGAGCAATTTTTAAGATTCACAGCAGTCCCCTTTAGCATAAGAATATACATAAAAAACAAATGCAATTAACTCCACACAGTTCAAATCACCACATCCCAAAGTTTACTCTGGATCTTCTGGTGCAGCTTGTGGTCTATGGAGGCATCTTAATGGTGCCTTCTCCAAATAGTTCACTTTCTGGATTTAGAGTGGTAGTGTGTTTTCTTTTCCTAAAATTACTCTCAAAAAGAATTTAAACTTTACAATTTAGAATAATAATAATAATACATTCCCCCCTGAAGAGGGTGTTGAAAAACATAGGGATCACTTAGGAATGCATAGCTGAGTTGTGAGGTATATGAATCAATTGGCAAGAGAAATAAAAAACATCAAAAAATCCATATAAAAGAGAAAATAATTTGTGGATGAAATATAGACTATCAAAATCTTATGTGTAAATATTCTGAGTAAAAGAAAAATAAATTTATAACAGGTCCTTGAATCAGGGTCCAATTAAAGTAATTTCTATCCCACAAGTCTATAGGACAAAATACAGTAATATTTCACTTACCCATTTGCAGCCAAGACTACAGGAAGTTGCCATACTATAAGAGAGGAAAGGGACTAGATTATAGGAGAAAATGGGAGCCAGGATGGAGCCAGAATAATCAATGTCATGTATTTCATATAGAGTATGTGGTATAAGGAAGATCTGCATTTAACACATGTTAAACAGCCTCAATCTTGAGTCTCACACATGATTAAGTCTTTATGCTCTTTGCACAGAATGTCATCAATCCACACAAGACTGGTTTGGTCTCTTTGACCTTGTGCTCTATTGGCACTATGCAAGTAGCTTTGTGCTGCTTTGGCACTGTGCAATAGCTCTCTTTGTATTCCCTTCTCCTGGAATCACTGGAATCAGACAGAATCATTAAGCAAAGTCCCATAGATTTTTTTAAACAATCAATGGAATCATTTTTATAGTCTAAAGCTTTTTGGTATGTATTGACATCAGGACAAATGTATTTTAAACTTATATTATTGCAAAATCAAAAAAGTTAAAGAAAAATCTTCTCAATACTGTTGACATGTGCTTCAAATACAAAAAAGAGAGAAAAAAATAAAAAACTAAAATACTATATTGCACATGCAAGCAAAAACAATAATAAAGTTTTTTTTAAAATAAAAAAGATATAGCTCACAATAATTGACTCATTATGTCAGCTAAGGAAAGGTAGAGTACAAAGGTTTCTCACCCAAAAATGAGATCCATTTCCTTTTCAAACTTGGCCATGATCCACTGTTTACAAAATAACAGTTTCAATAAAGAACAATCGTACAACAGGTAATGCACAATTAAGAAGTATGAAAAATCCCCAAAGTTATAATAGCTAATTTAATGACAATAGCAAACACACCCACTATCATATTTTACATGAGTCTGCTGTATGACATTTAAAGCTAATGGATATTTGTTACAAATAACTCAGAAGTAGGCAAAATCATCAGTTGTTGAAAAAAATTTTTTTTCTTAAATCATGTCTAAAGATCCCTTCAAATCAATTTGAGATATTTAGCTCATTAAATTTACCAAAGGTTGTTAACCAGGTTGATGAAGTCCATCCATCATCTGTGTGACAATTTACAAAGCCAAAATGGAAGAAAAAGCTGTTTTTATATGGGCTTATTTAATAATATTTGTTAAGTATACTTATAGGGGAAAGGTATATATCAGTAGTTAAAACACAGTAGATTAAACCGATTCAGTGTAACAGAATAGTATTGAATACATTAATATATGAACTTAAAACAACAAAATTAAATCTTAAAGCAGACAATCAACAAAATACAATAAAATACAGAGACTTTCATAAAACAATGTAGTCTGAAAAGGCTTAAAATTTTTGCCTTCAGTCTCTTTAAAAGTTTCTTTATCCATCCAGATTCCTTTTGTCAGATTTTTTTTTTTTTGTTCTCACCTAGTGAGGGAGAATTCCTCACTGAACATGGTGAGGAGGAATCCCAAATTGGATGAATTGTCTAAATTGGACAGGTCCAAATGGAAAAGGGTTGTAGAGAGAAGAATTTTCTCCCCTGAATCTTAGGCAAGATAAGTGAAAGGATTAGTGCACTCATGAAAAAATATCCTAAAGCTGGAATTTGTTTGAAATAGATAATGCATTGCTCTTTCATAGAATGAACCATGCTTGTAATTTACTTCCTGTTTGGAAGAGTAACTTCCTTCTTCCCTTCCCCCCTGAGGTAAAATACTAGTTTTCCCAGCCACATAGAGAGGGAGTTAGGAGGCTAATCCTTGCCTAAGGAAAACAAACCACGATTTTTACCAGCTTCCTGGAGAGTGGGTCAAAGGACTCCTAGCTTCTTAGCAGCAGCTACCAGTAACCCAGCAGGAACACAATAGTAGTTGGGGTTGGGACCAGAGATCAGGAGGAGAATTCAGGAAGTAAGAAGTATCAGGAAGAGAAGCAGGCTGCTAGGATTTAGCAGCAGAATCAAGCAGAATCAGGAGCAGCAATGTCAGAGGCAACCGCGAGGAACTGAGGAACACGGGCTTAAGCAGATGGGCAAGAGAAGTGGCCTATCTTTTCTCTAGCAAGAGTCCCAGGCTAAGTTCCTCAAACTAGTAGTAGCCAATAGGGAGGGAAACTGGCAAAAAATAGGGAAAGAAAAAGTAAGGCAGCAGCTGCGGAGTTCTCATGGAGTTTGTGAAGGTGGGTGGGATGGGTGAAAAGCCTTGGCAGGATAAACATGGCTTAAAAATGTATCTAGGCTATCTTTAAAAAATTGAGAGTTTTTCTCATCCCTTCTGGTTGCCCAAAATATAAGAATTAAAATTAAATCTCAAATAATAAAACTCTTCTATTTTAGGAGGTTTATTAATGATCATTAGAAATCAAGGAATAAAGAAAATACAAAACGTGCCCGTGGCTGATTAACCCATTTAAAATCCTCACACTTAGTTTACTGCCACCACCATGCTTGCTGCAAACCAAAAAAAAAAAGGCCCAAGAGGACTGCCCACTTGCTAATATCCTCTGTCTACAGGAAGTATGCAATGACGGGAAGTCAGTGGGCTCCTGGGAAATGTAGTTAGTTTTTTAGGGTAACAGATTTTCAATTATACAATGACCATATCCTCACTTCACAATCTCTTTGGGAAGAAGTGGGGTAGGGTGTCAATCTTGGCCTGGCCTAACTTGAATTCTCCATCTAAGTTGACAAGAATATTGTAATCCTATCATCAGGCTGTGACTTTCCCCATCAATAAGAGGGTATCAGGGAGGGACTAGAAAATATCACCCTACCTCCTTATTAGATGTCCACAATTAGAGATGTGTTGGGCTGTGTAGGGGAGAAAAGAATAATGAGCTTCCAAAACTGTACTTAAGACTTAAAATGCTTACTTCTCAAGAGATCACGGATCAATTAATTTATTGGTTATTGCTAGTCTAATCAATAAATTGATTTTTCTTCCATGGAACCCAGGCCCTTGGAATTTTTGCTCATTATTATCCCCTACCTCATTAAAATTATAGAGAATTTTTCAGGTGGTCTCTAAAATCTGGATCATCTGAATTCTCATAACTCATCAACCACTTTTGTTTCCAACATTCTAGCATTCTTAAATATGTACTCTATTTGCAGTTCCTATTATCTATCAGCCTGTATAGCAGATTTATTTGTTTATTTTTAAAATATTCTTATGTTCTGTCTTAGAATAAATACTTTATACTAGTTCCAAGGCAGAAGAGCTGTAAGAGCTAGCCAATAGGAGTTAAGTAACTGGCCCAGGGTCACATAGGAAGTGTATAAGGTCACATCTGAACCCAAGATATCTTGTCCTTAGGCCTGGCTGAGCCACCTACTTGCTCCCATAATGAAATAACTTAACAAGAAATCCTTATTAAGGGAAACTTATTTATTTATTTATTTAAATTATATTTAATTAATTAATTTATAATATTTTTCCATGGTTACAAGATTCTTGTTATTTCTCTCCCTTACCTCCACCTCCTTCCCATAATCAATGCACAATTCCACTGGGTTTTATATGTGTCATTATATGTGTCATTGACAATGTCATTGTCATATATTTATATGTGTCAGTAACTATTTCCATATTATTGATATTTGCACTAGTGTGGTCATTTAGAGTCTATATCCCCAATCATATCATTAAGGGAAATTTTGATGAAGAATTTCAGTGATTTTGGAATGATCACTGTTCAGTTCTTTTCAAAGCAACAAGGGAAAAAAAGACATTTCAAAAGATATAGAAAGAACTTTCCAAAAACAATTTAAAGGAAAAAAGAATAAATGATATATAATCTTAACCTTTCTGGAGTGATCAGCTACCTGCAGTTCTTCACAGATGACAATCCATTCTCTAACTCCCCATTTTTGCCCAAGTTATACTCTATACTCATAAGGCTTTCTCTTCTCACTTCCACCTCCTAGCTTTCCTCACTTTTCTTCAAGACATAGTTCAAATCTTCCTTTCTGTAGGAGGTCTATGCCAGGTTCCACTGCTGTTTGTACCTTTCCTATGAGATTACCTTCCATCTGGAGTATACATGGTGTTCAGGGAAGACAAGTTCCTCTGGTAGGAGGACTTGCCAAGCCCTTTTCAGGGCTGCTTTCCTCCTTTGGTGTCCACTTCCCACTTAGCTCTCACCTCTAGCTCCAAGAATCTGTAGCAACACTCCAATAAATTGTCTTGGCAGGTAGACTAAACCAGATTGGGGGGAACCAATAGGACAAAAACCTGTGAGTGAGTTAGGAGATTGTCTACCCCAACCATGTGAAGACTTTCCTTGGAGGAATGGGTAAATGAGATCAATTTGTTTCAGTGACCAAGAAGGCAGTGGAAAGAAACACTCAGGAGTACTTAGAACTTGGCTAGATATTGAAGGGGACTCTGAAAAGAGAGGAAGGATGATGACTTTGTGCAACTCTGAATCACTTAAATCTAATTTAGGCTCAAGTAAAAAAAGACATCAGCAGGATGTCATTTTGGTCTTCTGGGAGTAGTACAAAGGACAACTACCAACTTTCCATCTACTCTCCATATATCTAGTCTGTCTATCTATCTATCTATCTATCTATCTATCTATCTATCTATCTATCTATCTATCTGTCTGTCTATCTGTCTACCTGTCTGTCTGTCTGTCTGTCTATCTATCATCTCTCTCTCTCTCATATCTCTCTCATATCTCTCTCTCTCTCTCTTTCTCTCTCGATAGATATAGATAGATAGCTCTTTATATATTGTCTCCTCCCTCCAAAGAATGTAAGCCCCTAGAGGGCACAATATTTTTGCCTCTCTTTGTAACTTTATTGGTTAATATAGTATGTGGCACAAAGTAAGTGCTTAACCAGTGCTTGCTGCCTGACTGATGTAAACAATATTAGTCAAAGACAAAAGGTTGCTGAAATAAAAAAAAAAGGAATGTACTATCATTATATTTCTGTTTAATTTTTATTTTTTCCTTTTAACAATTGAATTATAAAAAGTCTGCAACATCCTCTGTAGAGATTTTATTGTAGGTAAAAGGCCCTATAAAATAGTTATTAAAGTTTATAGCTGGGCCTGGAGGGAGGAGGTTTTATTGTTGTCGTTCAGTGTGCAATTCTTCCTTAACCCATTTGGAATTTTATTGGCAAAAGTATTGGAGTGCTTTACCATCTCCTTCTCCAGCTTTTTTCCTTTTAAATGAAGCCTTTTAGTATATCTTTATTTTTTTTTAATTAATTAATTTAGAATATTTTTCCATGGTTACATGATTCATGTGCTCTCCCTCTCCTCTTCCCTCACCCTCTCCAGGAGCTGACATGCAATTCCACTGGGTTATACATGTATCATTGTTCAAAACCTCTTTTCATATTATTAATATTTGCAATAGTCCAGCTCTTTTAACAGATGAAGAAACTGCAGCAAACAGGGTTAAGTGATTTGCCTAGGGTCACACAGCTAGTCAGTACCTGAGGTGAGATTTGAACTCAGGAAGATGAGTCTTTCTGATTCCAGGCCTGGCACTCAATTCCCTACACCACCTTGCTGCCCTGAATTAAAATCCAACTTCAGACATTTATTAGCTATATGACCTTGGGAAAGTGACTTAAAAACAAACCAAAAACCCTCTCTTTGCCTCAATTTCCTCAAATGTAAAATGGGGATAATAATAATAACACTTACCTCCTAGAGTTATTATTGTAAAGATTAAATGAAATAATATTTGTGAAAAGCTCTCAGCACCTTGTCTGGCACATAGTAGATACTATATATATGCTAACTATTATTATTATTTGTCTAATTGAGGATCTATAGGAGAATATGGATAAGAATTATGCAAGATGAGAAGGTGTAGTTGGACTGAGATATGCATAGAGGAAGTATACACATTCCTGAGATAAAAAAAAAAAAATCCATTGAAATACTGAGAGTCCAGACAGAGGATGGCTGGTTGCTTTATTCCTTAAGTGGATCAAAAAAAGAGGAACTAGTCCTTTTTTAAAGGAAGCCAGGAATTCCTCTGTGCAAATGGTAAACAATATAGGTTCTTGGATGGGAAAAATGGAATTAAAATGAATATAAAAAGAAAGATCTTGGCATGGCAGACAGAGAATTGGTTTCCAATTTAGGAAGAGCTGGGTCCAAGGTATGTCTCTGACCCAGACTGGCTATGGGACTCTGAGTGCCTGCCTGTGCTTTTCATAGTCTTTTAGAAGAGGCTGAGCTGGGTTTTATGTCCTACCTCTTGACACCTGTTGGCTGTGTGTTTTGGGGTAAGTCATTTAACTTCTCAGTGCCTCACTCAACTCTCTTAGACTATAAGTAACCAGAGAAATAGGTATTGATCTGCCTGGGTAGAGTTCCTCCCCAGGGTATCCTCTGTCTTTGTTGTTGTTGTTGTTATTGTTGTTGTGTTTAATTGAATATCCTCCAGCTAAGACTAAGTAATCTCTTTTTTGTTAACTGTTGAATGACTTATGAACATCTCATTTTATTCCCATAGCCAGCCTAGACTACCAGGAGACTAGTCTGAATAAGCCAGGACAGAACAGACACAATCTAAATATATGGAAACCGAGGTTAAGTGCCTTGTCCAAGGTCATATGGGTAATGTCAGAATTCAAATTTGAACCCAGAGTCCTCTGATTCCAGCACTAATGTACTTTCTACCATACTAGCATATTATACTGGGATTCCCGTTCCAAAAGGGATACTTCATACATTTTTACTACATTTGGCCTTTGTGTAAGTTTTTTTTTTAATCTGATATTTAAAAAAAAATTTTTAAGTTTTTTAAAAATCTGATATTTGAAAATTTATATATCACCATTTAAAGAAATCTGATAAAAACACAATGATTTTGTCTGGGTGTTTTACTCTATGTATTTTTATAAATTCAGAGGTAAAACTATTTTTGGTGTCAGAAATGGCATTAAAGATGGAATATAAAATAAAATTAATGGGACCTATTTCTATTCATTCAAAGCTCTTTTTGAAAATGAACTGAAGCATTTTTAGATAGGATAACACTTTAGAAATTAGAGAAATTCCCATATACCATAATCAGTGTACCAATGTGTCTGAACAAGGAAATGACTATATGTGTATATATATTTGGTATATACATGCATACATACATATATATATACTATGTACATGATACATACACATACACACACAAAGATATTATATACACACATATACTGTACGTATATATACAGTCTAGAAATATAGGTATTCACACAAACACATATATGTGTATATATATATACATATATGTGTGTGAGTATATATATACCTGCTAGATGTTAATCCTCCTATAGACTTCAGGGTGTGATAATTAACACAGATTTCAGGGCAATTTTCTGGGTTCTTGCAATATTCTTCTTTTAAAGACAGGCCAAATAAACAAGTAAACATGCTAACAAGGATAAGCAGTTTAACAAACCAAAGCTGAAGGTGTTCTTAAAATTCAAATTACTGGTCTGTCAAGTACAATTTTATTCTGTGTCGAAGAGAAAACCTAACCCAGCCTAACCCTGACAGCTGCGTGTTCCTCAGTAAATCCCTTTTAGAATGTGTCCCTGATGTCAGCATGCTAAGCTTGTACTTGTCTTCACTCAGAGATGATGATCGGATTACCCACTAGTTTTCTATTTCCTCTCCTCCCTTGAATTATAACCCTTCTTTTAACACTTTCCTCAATCAGACTTGGGGCTCTGAGATGGAATTATTTTTATCTTTGCTTAAAATGTTCCCCATAAAATGTCCCCTGATTTAAATAGGCTACATAATCATTTTACTTATGGAATGAAAAACACTAAATTCCATATTGTGAAGGAGCAGGATGCCAAGGAGTATTTTCTAATTGATCTCCCCAGAAAACTGCAATGTTACTAAACCTGTTAAAGTCAGAGAGCTGTAGAACATTAGGAGTAGATGTCAAATGAGATAAAAAAGGTCAGTGGATAGATGGTAGCCTGCCCTGGAAAATGTCCTACCTGAACTTGTACCAGTAGCATGCACTCTCTTTTTTTTCTCAAGTGCACTATAAGAAATTAAATCTAGGGTTTGATTAAATATGAGAATTCTAAGATAATATTGTGGTTGCTGATTTTAAAATATTATAGCTTAAGTCAAAATGACTTTTAGCAGCTTTATTTACAAAGAGGTAGAAAGAGTGAAAGTGGAAAAATGTAGTGAAAGAGAGAGATTTAATAAGCCTACCAGCCTTCTCTAGTGAAGTGAGGCTCAACCCTGAAGGGGCTTCCCCATGACTGGAGGTGTCTTCAGCTGCCCACTCACCCAAGATGAACTCCAAAGGAGAAGATCCAGGAGCAGTCCTCCAAGAAGCAGTCCAAGAGTCAAGGTCCCAAGTGGAAGCCCAGTTCCCAGTCCAAAGCCACCTCCATTTTACAGGAACCAATTGCAGTCTTTCAATTTGCTTAGCATTGCTCAGGGGGTGGTCTGTGGCCTCTGCAGTTGTCACTCACTTTAGTAAGTGACTTGGGAACTCCCTTAGTGTTAAGTAGGGGTGTTTAAGTTTTTGGTTGCTTAATTTAAAAATTGCTAATTGATAGACAAAAAGTTTGATTCACTCTTCACAGCACCATCCTCCTTCTAAACACCCAGGTTGGCAAATTCTGTGTCAGTCTTATCTCTTTATCTCACTCATATATCCAATCAGTCAATTATCAACTATTCTCCATGATATATCTCATAGTCATCCTATTCTTTGTACCCATCACTCTAGTTCAAGCTCTTATTCTGTCTTGAACTAATAATGTCTTATAATTTGTCCTAGCTCTCTACTTCAATCCATCCTCTACATAGCTAAGAAAATGATTTGTCAAATCAACCTCCTTTTCTTAACAAGATTCAGTGGCTCCCTACTACCTCTAGTATCAAATATAAATTTCTCTATTTGGCATCTAAAAATTTTCATGCGGTGTCCCCATCCTATCTTTCCCCCCTTATTGCACATTGCTCTTTTTCATGAAGTCTATAGTTTAACCCATTCTGGCTTTCTTGTACTTGCCATCCATCTCTGTGCCTTGAATGTTCTCTCTTTTCTTTAGGTGCTTTGAGATTCAGCTTAAATAACATCTTTCTGTGTTAGGCCCTTCCTGGTTTCCTAGCAGCCAGTAGCGTCCTCCATCCCTAAAATGACCTTTTATATGTTTTTCATGCATTTTATAGGCCCCATTTCCACACCAGGTGGCATGATTCTTTGCCCAGTGATGGAGCTCTGAGAAATGATTTGCATATCATCTTGCCTAGAACCAGGCCTGTGACATTTCTACCCATATCCCTATGGCCATACAGCACCCATCTCTTCCAGTTCCCCTTTCTTTGCTGCCTTCTTCATTTAGAAAGTAAGCCCCTGGTGGCAAAGATTGTCTTATTTGCTTGATCTGAATCCCTAGCACTTATCATAATAATAATGACTTAACAAATGCTCTATTTGTCTCTTATTCATGAACATATTAAGAACTTTTGTTAAAATGTAAAGCCCTTGAAGACTGTGATTGTTTTCATTTTGTCTTTGTTCCCCACACATAAAAAGAGCAATAATATGGTCAATTATGTGGATGGTTTCCCTAATATTAAACCATCCTTGCATTCCTGGTATAAATCCTACCTGTGAATAATCCTCTTGATCATTTGCTGGAGTCTTTTTGCTAATATTCTATTTAAGATTTTTGCACCTATGTTCATTAAGGAGATTGGTCTATAGTTTTCTTTTTAGTCTGCCTGACTTTGGAATCAATACCATATTTGTGTCATAAAAGGAATTTGGTAAAACTCCTTTGCTCATTTTGTCAAATAATTTTTATAGTATTGGGATTAGTTGTGCTTTAAATGTTTGATAGAACTCACTTGTGAATCCATCTGGCCCTGGGGATTTTTTCTTAGGAAGTTCCTTGATGGCTTGTTCAATTTCTTTTTCTGAGATGGTATCGTTCAGGAATTCTATTTCTTCTTTTGTTAAGCTAGGCAATTTATATTTTTGTAAATATTCACCCATTTCACCTAGATTGTCATATTTATTGTTATATAGAAAGTGTGATAATAGACACTTTATCTTCCCATAAATTCTGGTTGATCTATTATAGACATTGGGGAAAATTTGAATGGCATCCTGGAAAATGTGCTGGATCACATGTGCTGGTCAGAGATCCTGGATTCAAACATGTCTGGAGGGAAGAATCTGCCCTGTTTAGCTCCATAACTATTTCTGATGGGTATGTGTCTGATGTAACTCTTTATATCTAAAGGAGGCTATACAGCATGCTTCATTTTACTTCCTCTTATCCCCAGTCTCCAGTTTACTTCTTGCCTTTTCTCAACCTGATTCTTCAGGTTCTGGAATCATAATCAAGTCAGTATTATTGGAAAAAAATGTGGCAATCTACTCCTTCTGTGGCTCCACTCTCCATTCCAGCAAGTCTCTAAACCTATCTGCAAGGCACCACTTCAACTATCTCACAGCAGAATGTAAATTCTTTGGAGTCAGGAATTTACTTTGCTTTTTTATTTGTATCCCCCACATTTAGCATAGTGTTGGCACCTATTAAGAGATTAATAAATTATTTGATCATTCAATCTTTCATTTATGCATAGATTTGGAGCAATGTACTTAATCTCTCCAGGTCTTCCTTCCTTTGTCTATAAAATAAGGGGTCTGCAACTTGAACTCTGAAGTTCCTTCCAACTCTTACATTTATGAGCTTTCCCTTCTCCCCCTCTTCCCCGCAATTAGGGTGCAGTGTCTTCAGTCTGTCCTCACCCAGATTTTTGCCGTAGAAAACTCCACAACGATGACAACAAAAATCAGATTTCCCCACCACTCTTCTTTCCAGTTTATCTTCTTTTCTGTCCCACAAATCTAACGCATTCTGAGATTTTCTTCCCTTTCCCCTAGACTCTATTCTGAAGGGTTGTATTCTCTTCCCCCTCCCATTCCTTCATGCTCCCTTTTCCAATTAGGTTGCTACTCCCTTCTCATCGTCGAAGACAAGGGGAGGAGGGGCATTTCTTGGCACCGCTGCTATCACTTGGCACCAGCCTAGAGAGCACACATCGGTTGGCTATCTCCTTCCTTCCCCTTTCCCCAGACTCTTTAAGAAACGCTCTGTATTTGACTTTGTTCTTCTGATTATTGCTTCCTATCTTGTGGGGTTGCTCGAGCTGTTACACACAAGGCAGCCCCCAGAGGTTAATAATTTAGGGGGTTACCATCTTTAAAGAGAGCTTTTTTACCCAAGGGCAGGCGGACTCAATTACCCTCTAGTAAAGTAACAGGGATTTAGAATGGACTATTTAAGACTGATCCACAGTATTTTCTGCTCCCTATTCCCAATCCCCCTCCTTTTTTCTTCATGTACTTTTAATGATTACATGATCTTAAAGAGGAAGAAGACAGAAGGTGAGTGAGTTCATTCTGGAAGATACGGGCTGTTGTCATGACTCCGGGATCCCTGGGGTGGAGAGAAAATGGACTCAGTATCTGATTAGGCGAAAGAAAGTACCTACGGAGACTTTTTTTTTCTTTTTTAAACGGTCCCAGGGAGAATTGTATTGAATCCGAGGCAGGACTCGAGGGAATCAGACCTTTCTGACACAGGAAACCCAAGTCGCTTTTTGCTTAACTTTAGATGTGGGAGGGAGTATGCCTCCTTTGAACTTGGAATCACGGAGAAGAATGCAGTTAGTTACTTCTGTTTTCTCTCTCACCTCTAGTAATTCGTCTGAGGATTCCCAAAGTGTGAAAGCTGGAGCTGGTGCCTAGGGCGCATCCTCCCAGACCCCGCGTTCACAACCCGCTCCCGCGCCCAGAAGAGGGAGGGGCTGGAAGTAACCCTGGGGCCTGGGGAGCCCCACCTGTTTCTTTTTCTACTTCGGACAGGGGCTCCCTCCTCGGCCACACCTTCCCTTTGTCGGAGAAATTAATCCCTGGGGATTTCAAGGGGGAGGGGTAAAAGCAGCCGGCCTCTGGCCAATCGGCCAGCCAGCCAGCTAACCCGTCTGCTGCCCTCTACATCGAACGCGCAACTTGGTGAGTGCCCTGCGTGAATCCCCGTGGCCTGCGCTCCACGCTGGGCTGCCCCGGCGCCCGCCCCCTGCCTCCTCCTGGGGCACCTGGAAAACCCCAGCCGCTCCGCCCGAGCCCTCTTGGGGCTCGGCATTTGCAGCTTCATACTTTTCTTTGCGGAGTGAAAAAGATAAGTCTCCGGTTTCCGGCAAGGCGGAGGCTAGAGGGAGAGTCTGCTCTATTTTAAAATGTACTTGTCGAGGGGTGGGGGAGAGCGGTGAGTGAAAGTAGGAGAAAACGCTTCCCGGGTAGACTCCCGCCTTGGTCCTGAGCCTCGGGACTTTGCAGCTTGGGGCACCCGACTCGCGTGGAGTTCCCTGGGCCAAGAAAGGTGGGAGAGCACACGGGGACGCACCACAGCGCTACTGGTCCCGGAGAGGGGCTGCTTCGCACGCCCCCGCCTGCCTCGCTGGCTCCCTCGCGCCTAGCCCACGCGGCCCGGAGCTGAGTGGGGCGGGGCGCCGGCATGGGGCTGCTGTCGGGGGACTGTCAGGAAGGAGGAGGCAGCGGCGGCCGCGGCCATGGGGAGCAACCGGCCAGCCCGGGCTGCGTAGCGGAGGAGGAATCCTTCCCGGCCCTGAGAGTCGGGGAGGAGAAGGAGGAGGACGGGGCGGAAGAAGACTATGAAGAGTATGTGGACTTTTCGCTCCTGCCCGACGCTCGCAGCATTGCCTCGGACGACTCCTTTTACCCGCCCGACGGGGAGGATGACTGGCTGGAGCGGGGCGAGTCTTGGTGCTCGGAGACGGAGGACGACTTGGGCGCAGGGGAGGACCTGGAGGTGGTGTCCCTTTTCCAGGCGGCCAGCACCAACAATGTGGGGTTGCTGAGAGAGCTCATCCTCCGGGGACCTAGCGCTGAAGAGGTGCTGGAGACCGACCGCAACCGCCGGGTAAGAGAGAGGGAACGGGGTACCTCAGGCGTGCGCTTGTCTTTGTGTTAGTGTTAGACTGTGTGTGTGTGTGTGTGTGACAGTTCTCACTTCCCAGGGCCGAGTACTTCTCCCCGGGCTTGCTCTCCACACTCCTCTTTTCTCCATTCACCCCGCGACTCACCGAGCTTCCCTGCTGGTCCACCCGCTGCACTAGCCAATCACCGCGGCTCCACATCCCCTGTAAACACATCCCGTCCGACGCCCTCTAGTCTTTGGCCCGCCCGCCCCGGGCTTTTCACTTTGCACCCAGCCGACCGCGACTGCTCCTCCCGGACCCGTCAAACACATTGTCTTGTCTGCTCATCCTTTTCTCGAGAGCTGCAGATTTAGTCCATTTTTAGCACGGTTTGCCCTAGCACATCCCAACCCAGTTTACAAGTTTCTTCCTCACTGTTTCTACCAAGTTCGAAAGCCTTGGTCCCTCATGCACTCAGACTCACCTGAGACCTACTTATTTCACACCCAGCAGATAAAGTGACATACCTATTTTCTCATATTGAGAGAACCTCCCAGTGCCCCATCCTAAAATTAAATGTTTCATCACCAGTGCCGTAGGAAGCATGACTGCATATTTCCAATCTAACCCTCCCCCTGCCAACCTAGAAGAGTGGAAATTAGCGTCGTACTGGTGTTAGACCATAAACACCTAAAGTCCTGGGCAAAATTCACTTAAACTTCCTGTTTAGAGGCAGAGGAATGGAAATCAGCCAGCAACATTTATGTGCTTAATATGTGCCAGGTGTTGAGCTAAACACTGGGGATACAAAGGAAGGGAAAAAACCAAATCTTCCTTTCCAAGAGGTTACATTCTAATGGGGACATAGCATGCAAATCAAGTTACATACACGATGTGTAACTAGGTGGAAGTTAACTTTAGGGAGGAAAGAGCCCCGGACTTGGACCGAGGTGAGTCTTACCTCTAATAATAATGTGTAAGCCTCATAATCTCAGAGAGCTTCAGTTTCTTCATCTGTAAAATAGGAATAACAACAATCAACAGACATGACCGATGTAAGAGGCTTCGCTAACTTTAAAGTGTTCTGCAAATGGCAGCACCATTAGTTTATTCTGCAACCGAAATAATATTTCTCAGCTAAGCTTACCCAAATCAACACTTTCACATTTGCTTCTATATATGCAGAGTGTTTTCTCCTCAGAAATTTTCACGACCCCCCCCCCTTTCCAAGTCTTTCATATAAACTGAAAAGTCCTCCAGGCTGGGCTAAAAATTCCCCCTTTCAGCTCTCTGAGCTTTATAATTAAGGTACTTTACCGGTTTTCCTTAAACCATTTGCTTGAATTGGTTTCTTAACCATCTGGCTTTCCAGTAAAGGCAAGAGGAGTATTCTTTTCCAATCATTCAATCAATCTGATTATTTACTGAGGGACTGTGATACCTGTGATAGGCACCATAAAGGATAGTAGGGAACTAAAAATTGTTTCTTGCCCTAAAGTAAGGATTTATTTGGCAGAAAAATAAATGCTAACTTCAAATCATTCTTGAAGAATAAAAGACAATATATAATTAAGTGTTGAATTATGTTGCATGGACTAAGAATGGGTAGGGGGTTCAAAGAAGGAAGAGATCAAAGCAGCTTGATGTTCCAGGATGGCTTCCTGGACTTCAAATGAGATGAGTTGGGACTTGCTGGATAATAGGATCACATTAGAATTCCTAGAAATTACTTTAACTCTCAGAATTTATCACTATTTTTACTTGGTAGACTATTTTACAATCACTGTCAGAAGTAATTGTTATGGAGGCAGATAAGTGGATGGAGAGCCAGGCCTGGAGACAGAAAGTTCTGGATTCAAATGTGGCCTCAGATATGTCCTAGCTGTGTGACCCTGGGCAAATCACTTAACCCCCCTATTGCCTGGCCTTTTCTGCCCTTCTGCCTTGGAACAAATTTTTAGTATTGATATTAAGATGGAGGATAAAGGCTTAAAAGTAATCCTTACATTATTGAGAGTCTGGTAGGATTGACTCTTGTTTCAGTCATCAGTTATAGAAAGGAGACCTCTCCAGTGAATATCTCATTACTTTTATGCAATTTTGATATTTAAGACACTGATATTTGAACCTTAGTTTTTCTACACTTTTGGCACCCTATATCAGGTGGTAGTGTCTTATTTGTATAACCCGAGCTTGTGAAATTTTCCTGAAATTTATTAAAAATAGTGACTCTCCATCACAAGTGTATACTTTATTACAAAGATTTTTTTATTCTTTCCACACTTAAAAACATAGAATTATAAGATTTTTACAGTTGGAAATGACCTCTGTGGTCTTAGGCTCCAAGCCACATCTGAAAGGGACATTCAGGTGATCATCTAGCTTTTTACTTGAAGATCTCTCCAAAGAGATTGGACTGGGAGTTAGGAAGATCTGGGTTCAAATTCTTCCTCTGATAGTTATCTAGTTACCTGATCCTAGGCAAGTCTTCCCTTCTCTGGGCTTCGGTTTCCTCATCTCTTAAGAGATTGGAGTAAATGGCCAGTGAGGTCCCTTACATCTTTAAACTTACTATCAAATGAATTTCTACATCCCAGTACATTTTATTTCACTTCTGGCTCACTCAGATTGTTAGTATTTCTTGTAATAAGCTTAAATTTTTCTCTTTGCTACTTCCTTCCACAACAGAAGCACTGCTAACTTCTGAAACTACAAATATAAATAAGATAGTTCTGGCTCACAAGGAGCTTACATTCTAACGGAGGAAAAAACATCACTCAGAAGAATGGTGGGGAAGCTGCTCTTGGGTATGGGGATGGTGGGTAGTGCTAATATCTCCAGTGGAATAGATATAGCCCATTCAGGAACAATGAGTTGACTAGCTTATTCTTGGTTCTAGAACTAGCCAGTGGTGAGTGAGGAATAACGCCTGCTGGCTATGCAGGCTATGATGCTCCTGAAATTATTTTCCAAGGGAGGTAATCATCAGGCAGGGTATTTGCCTTTTAAATTCTCCACTGCAGCTATCTTATTGCCTCAAGGCCTTATCTAGCTATATCTCCCCAGTTTCTTTAGCTGATACTCACATGGAAGGCCTTGAAAGACCTTTCACCTTCTTGGTTGCTCTTTTTGCTCGTGATAGCTTTTCAGCATCCTTCTTAATGTGGTGCTCAAAAGTGAATAAGATGTTCCAGATATAAACCAATCAGGATAGTTACTTGGAGGAGAAAAAGGACTCATTGGAGAAGGAAGTGGCAAACCACTCCAGTAACCTTGTCAATAAAACCCAAGGTTAACTAAGGTCCATAGGGTCACAAAGGGTTGGACATGTCTGAACAACAAGGACAATTTGCCACTTTATTCTTGTAAGCTGTGCCTCTTAGTGTAACCCAAAGTCACATTAACTTTTTTGGCTGTCACAGTACAATGCTGATTCATTTTGAATTCAATCAAACCCACAAGATCTTTTTCAGACAAACTGCTGCCTAATTATATGCCCACCCCCTATCATATGTGTGTGAAGTTGATTTTTTTGAACCCAAGTTGAAGACATTTATTATCACCTTTGAGTTTCATCTCAGTAGATTCAGCCCAATTCTGTACCTTGTCAACAACTTTTTAGGAGACTGCTATCCTGTATGGTGTGTTAACTTCTCTTACCAATTTTTTTAGCTATAAATTAATTATATTGCACAGGGCTAAGCACGGATTCCTGGGATATTCCACTGAGATGTGCTTACTTGAGACTGAACTGTTAGTGACTCCTCTTTGAGTCCAGTCATTCAAACAGTTCCACATCCATTTAATTAAAATGATCATCTAGTAGATATCTTCATCTTTTCCCCAATAATAGTAAAAGACCCTTTGTAAACTATATCAATAGCATTTTCTTGATATATTAGTAAAAAAAAACAAGAAATAAGGCCAAGTTAGCATAAATAAGTATTTTTATAAAGCACCTGTTACATGCCAATTGTTATATTAGGTGTTGGGGATATAGTGATAAAAATGGATGCCCTTACCTTCAAGGACCTGGTATTCTATATCTATACAAATATGCATTTGCAAAATGAATATAATTTTTTGGGGAAGGCACAAGCAGTTATGGGGTGTCAGGATATGGGAAGTGGCAGTTAAGTTTAGTTAGAAGAAATCTAAGTATTCTAAGGAGTGAAGGTGTTTGTGTGTTGCAGAGGGGATGGACTCTTGTATGTGAGGTATAGCCAAAGACTAGCATGACTGGACCATAGACTTTGAAAAGCCCAGAATAGTAGATTGGAACTAGGTTGTGAAGTAAATGCCATATAGAGGGGTTTATCTTCCAGGTAAAAGAGAGCCACTTAAATTTAATGAACAGAGGAGTGCTGTGGTCAGCTGTTATTTATTTAGGAATATTATTTTCTAAGCTCTGTGTAGGGTAAATTTTAAAAGGGAGAATAATTAAGGCAGGAAGACCAGTTGGGCGGTTTTTGCAATAGCCCAGGTGAGAAGATTAGACCTGAACTAGGATGATAACTTATTTATTTATTTTTGGGGTATACACATTTATTTTATTTTTAAAATTTTTTATTTAATTAGTCAATTTAGAACATTATTCCTTGGTTACAAGAATCATATTCTTTCCCTCCTGTACCCCCACCCCCTCCCACAACCAAGGTGTAATTCCACTGGGTTTTACATGTGCCTTTGGTCAAAAACTTTTTTCATGTTGATGTTTACACTAGGATGATTATCTGGAGTCTCCATCCCCAATCATATCCCCCTCAATCCATGTGTTCAAGCAGTTGTTTTTGTTCAGTGTTTCTGCTCCCACAGTTTTTCCTCTGAATGTGGATAGGGTTCTTTCTCATAAACTAGGCTGGTAACTTATGGAGTTGAGAGAATGGAAGGAAAGCAAGAAGTCATGAGGTAAAGTCAATGACCAGGCTACTGAATGGTTAGGAGAAAAAAATGAGGAATCAAGAATGACTTTGCAGTTGTGAAACTTGGTGATGTCCTGGGCAGAAACAGGAATTTGGAAAAAGGTTGTTTTGGGGGTATGTGATTAAATTATATTTCAGATATGCAGAACTTGAGGTGTTTAAGTGTTACTTTATTAGAGTTTCACAGAGAGCTCACAAAAGGTTATAAGCAATATATATTTCTTTATTCCATTAGATGGAAAGCTAGATGTGACAGGGCTTTGCCTAGAACCAGCCCTTGAGTTTATCTAGAGTTTAACATAGGAAATGTCCAGTTGGCAGTTTCTGATTCAAGATTGCAGCTCTGAAGAGTCCACACCTGGATAGATAGATAGCACTGAGAGTAATCTGCTTAGAGATGGTAATTATGCCCCACTGTCAAATCAACTAGCATGTGTTAACCTCTTACTACATGCCAGGCATTATGTAAAGCTTCAAGGATATTACTAGAAGCAAAAAGAAAGACAGCTTTTGCCCTCAAGGAACTTACATTCTCAAGAGGAGAGACAATATTTAAAAAGGAGCTGGAGGAAGGAGAAGGATGCAAGGAGCTCTCTGATAGGAGAGGTTCTAAACTCACCAATGGGAGAAGGAAACTATGGTGGTGGAGATGATGAGGTCTCAATGTTTAGGAAGGGAAGGCGACCCAGGAAAGACTCTTGGATTATATTTATAGTTAGGGGTTAGGGCATGGGGAATAATTCATCAATGGAGACTGGAGTGTGGTCAGACAGGTAGAAAAACAACCAAAAAGGCTGGGTTAGACTCTTTTGGAAGAGATGATAGTGAGGAGGAATGGTCAGCAGTGTCAAATGCCATCTAACCCTGGAATTTCCCTCAGTGCCTGAGGCAATACCCCTCCCTTGGATCAGTTCCTTCCTTCCATAGATGAGTTCCTTTTGGGGCTTACATTTTAGAGACAGATCCAGGGCAACCCTGCCTCATCCCCCTCCTGGCTGTCCTCTTGATGTTAAGGACATGGATACTGTCCACCCCACTCTTTCCCCTTTTTTGTTCCATTTGTTGTCTTCTCCCATCAGAACAAGGACTGTCTTTTTGCTGATATCTGTATCCTTAACACTTAGCACATATAAGTTCTTGTCACTTCTAAATTGCAGAGAGATGGAGAAAGGTTGAGGATTTGGAAAAGGCTATTGGACTTGGCAGTTGGTAATTTTGGAGCCAACAGGTTCAGTTAAATGAAGTTTGAGGCCAGATTGCAAGTTGTTTAGAAATGAGTGCTGAGAGGGGGTAGAAGATAATAGCTTTAGAAGATGATGTTACAGTTAAGTGAGGGTTTTTAAGCCCAGGGGAGAACCTGAGGTTTTTAGGAAAATGAGAAGAAGGCAGTAGATTAAAAATGAAAGCTAGAGGGAGGGGGCATGATTGTGGGTGCAGTTTTCTAGAGGAGTTAGATGGGATAGGATCAAAGATATAAATAGAGGGATTGGTAAGGATAATGGCCATCTCTCCATCTGAGAGTGGGTTAAAAGAATGGGAAATGAGGTCAAAGGGTTTTGACAATATAGATCTTGGTGAATAACTTATTTTCTATATAAAGTATGAGACAAGGTCCCCATCTGAGAGGGTTGTGTGTGTGATCAGATCTTTATTATGGGTTTACATTGCTAGGGGCTGGAGTTAAAACAGTGACTGAAACAATCCTTTTTTTTTTAACATGATGAAACTATGCTATTTCTTTGTAATCAGCACTTCCCTTTCTAGATGTTTAAAAAATGAATATCTTTTTCCTAGGAAATGAATTCAAGTTCATTGGCCTATTTTTTAAAAAAACCTTTCCACTCTGTCTTAGTATAGATACGGAGACTCACTTCTAAGGCAGAAGAGTGGTAAGAGCTAGGCAATGGGGGTTAAATGACTTACTCAAGGTCACACCGCTAGGAAAGTGTCTGAGGCCAAGTTTGAACCCAGGATCTCCTCCTGTCTCTAGACCTGGCTTTCAATACAACTAGCTACCCTCTGGCCTATAATGTTCACACTCTGTCCCACCACTATCACCACCTTGTTTTTGTTGTTGTTGTTGAAAGTTTGCCTTTCCCTAGGCCTGTGGTATCTTATTCTCCATGGTTTTTCAGTTATTATGGAAAGAGACTCAGGAATATTATTCACCAGTTTCTTCTGCATTCTGGGATATAGTTCATTTGGGCTAAGTGATTTGAATTCACTAGGTGCCTTTTTTTGCTATTTGCTTTCTTGGGTATTGTGTCTCCCCCTCCCCCCCCCCCTTTTGTCATTTCCATTGTAAAGATCATTCTTGGAAGAGAAAATAGCAGCAAGATGATGATGGGCAATTCCTCCTCTTTATCGTCATTTTTTGTTTCATCTACCACAAGTAACAATTCTTGGCCAATTTTAATGTTATTTCCCCCCCCCATATTGTCATCTTCCTCCCCCCTACTTTTTGATTGCTTTTAGCTTTCTTTGACAGCCTCAGCTTATTCTTAGCATTCACATTCCTTATTTTCATATGACTGTGCCATTTTAACAAGACTATTCCTCCTTTGTTATTTGCTCTTGCTTCTACTTTCTGTACATCATCTATAAAAAAATAAATCTAAGTTAGTTGGTGCATTCCCTGTTCATTTTCATGGATATTCTTGTGTCGCTCCCCCCCCCCCTCCTTTTTCTGACAAAGCCTTTCTCTCTTCACTCTTTCTCACTGGAATTGTTTTCCTCTGTCTTTAGAATCTGTAGGAATTTCCCATCTATTTCTCTTCCATTGTACTATTCTCAAAATTTGGGATACAGGTCACATTGTTCTCAGTATTCCTCTCTATAAACACTAGGAGAGAATGGTCACCTCTCAAGGCTCTCATAAATTTTACTCAAGCAACCAGTTCCTTGGTAAGTCTTCTCAGAGTAGACTTTCTTAGTGTTGTATCCTAAATACTTTTGAAGAATGAAATCCTAGTTGAAAAGGTGTTAGCAGTTCTGCTTTTGACAGAGAGCATGCCAGCTGGCACTTGGAAAATTGAAGACACCAGGCACAGCATACTCTGCCATGACCCTGGGCCAAGGTTGTGATCTACTTCCTTAATTTCTTATCAGTTTCTTCTTGTCTAGGTAGTTGGTAGAATATTCTGATAACAAAATTGCTGCTGTTTAACCCTTCATTGATTTCTTCACCTAATTATAACTTTTTATCCTTAAAATTTAAGGACAATGGACTTCCCATCCAACTTAGAGTTGAAACCTCCCATATGTGTTATTTTTATCATTAGAATGCAAACTCCTCAAAGCAGGGACCATCTTTACTTTCACATTTGTATCTTCCTCACCTTATAAATAACAAGCTTTTAATAAATTCCTTTTGATTCATTCATTCTTAATATACAGTGGTACCCCTTCCTCCAACTCAACCCCTTTTCTCTATTTTGTTTCTTTTGACTAAGGTACACTTTTCCAGGATCCCATGTTTATCATTTTACCAAGTCTTTGACCCTTGAGGTCAAATTTGCTTCCTGTCATTAGTTCTTCAGTCTATTAACAAACATTTTTGAGGTACCTACTGAGTGTCGAGCACTGTGCTATGGATGGGAATACAAAAGTGGTCCCTGCCTTCAAGGAACTTTCTATGATAGTAGGTTTTTTTAACTTATAAAGGTGTCCATGGAGTCTTTAGGGAATAGCCAGATTTCAGGTAGCCTCTGGACTTGAATGGAGAAAAAATGATCATATTTATTTTCCCTTGCCTCTAACTGAAACGTAAGCATTTCTTTCAATAAGAATGGAGACAGCAAACCATTATTCTGACAAAGGACTTCACCTGTGGACTATCAAAGAGGTCCTGACCTAAAAAAGATATGAAACTCCTCACTAGGAGAAAGAAACTTTGGTTAGTTGTAGATAGGTATTTGACATGATTTGTTTTGATTCTGATACCTTTATTGAGTTTTGTATCCTATGCACTTATGGTTTTTCAGTTGTTACTCTTATTTCATTATTGCTATTTATTATATCGTATCTTGATTGCTAGGTATATAAGCAGTTTCTCCTTCCATTCTTTTTTATTACAATTCCTTTTGATCACAATTGTAAGACATCAAATAAATATTTTTAAAAGTTTTTTTGGTTAAGAATTTGAGATTATTACAAAGAACAGGGGGAAAAAGGATTGTTCTCTATGAAATGATGAATTTTCTTCCAAACTTCCCTCCCAAAAGTAAAAGCTAAATTTAATACAGTATCAATCCTATCTAGCTTTTCTGTGTCACCTTATGAACTTAATTTTAATTTTCTTCTGAGGATTTTTAAAATGTTTCATTGGTAGTTCATGTAGTAAGTGGCAGAGCTGGGATTCAAACTGTAAACCTTAAAATTTCTTAGACTTATAAATGTTGGAAATTTCACCATTGGGAAATTTCATACTTGAAAAATTTCCTATTGATAGTGGGAACTCTATTGGAATGTGAACCCCATTGGCATGGGAGGTTCCTCCTCCTCCCTTCTTAAGATTACTTTAGGACAGAAACCTTTTGCTGAACAATGGAAAGGGCTTTGACCTATGCTTAAGCATAGAACAGGAAGTTCTTTGAGTCATGATTGATTTTAGAATTGATACAATAGAGATACTTGGAATGACAGAACCAAGTCTTGGAAAATACAATTTCCACCCCACTCAGTCCTAACAGGATTTAGGAAGGGCTGCAGCAAAGGATCAAGATTTAATTATTTGAGAATATGACCTTCAACAGACATGTGCAAAGCCACAGACCTCTGGGCGGTCCTGGGTTAAGCTAGAGCCACCATTGGCACAGGGAAGACATGGACAGTGATTGGTAGATGTGAGAACTGAGGGGAGGGAACTTGGATGGTTTCCTTAAAGATAGAGGGGTCTGAGGAATGAGGTTGGTTGGTTGGAGAGGTTTTGGCTCTGAGAGGTGGTGCTTTGAGAGTTGGCTCTGAAGGAAGCTGGAGGTGGAGGCCCCTGAGACTGTTTCTCCATTTTGGTCACGTGAGTGATAGGGACTGATCTCTTTTCTTTGCCTCAGCTATCTAAGGGCTTGGGCCTTTTGGCCCAGCCTAAACAGAAGGGGTATTTAAGCCCTATTCCCTTCTCTCCCCTTTCTCTCTCCCTCTCTCTATCTCTATCTCTAATTCCTTTCTTCCTCCTGTTTGTAATTAAACTCTAAAAAAGGTTGACTGCTGACTTGAGTTTTCATTTAGGAATTACATAGCTGAATTCCTTGGCGACCTTAAATTAATATATATCAGTCTTTTAAAGTGATTTCCTTGTCACAAAACTCAAATCTTCTGACTACAAATTCAGTGCTCTCTCTACCAGTGAGCTTCTCTTGATCATTATATCGCATTTCAAATACAAAGTATAATGGAAGTAAAGGTATGTGGGTAGGAGTTAGCATTTGTTTTAGTTAAAATGTCTACAGAATTATTTTTTTCTCTTGATCAGACTATCCCTGAAATAACTATACTGTGTTCATTTCTAAGCATTATATTTTAGGAAGGATATTGATAAGAGGGGGGAAGCTTTCAGAGAGGTAGCCAGGGTATGGTGCTAAAGTTCTTTGAGATCTTTAAGTGTATTGGTTGATAAAATTAAGGGTGTTTATTTTGGAGAAGAGGATAAGTTAGCATTCTGCCATCATTTGAGAGAAGTGGTCCTTGTAGATGCTGGTCCTAGAAGGCATAGTTTAGGAATAAGGAGTAGAAAAGACAATATTAAAGGAAAAACCTCTTGGAGCTTATCCTCAGATTGAAAAGAAGATTGCCCATGTGGGATGATAGTTTTTCCTTTTGTGAAGATCTTCAAGCAACAATTTGAGCATCACTTGTGTACTTTTTAGAGTAGATTCATGTTCAGATATAGATTACACCAGATGGCTTCTGAGGGCCTTTCCAACTCTTAGATTCTTTTTTCTTTTTGATATTTTGTGATTAATTTTTTACTTATCCTCTTTTTGGTAGTAAGACATAAAATTGAAAATCATTCACTGATAGGTGGCTACTCTGATCAGATATTTTAAGCCTAATGTTCTCTTTGGTAGTCATTAATTCAACATTATTCCAGTTGGTGATTGTTTTTTACTTGGATAAAATCTGGATGACCATCACCAAATTTCCTTAAAAATTGTTTTGACTCCAGAAGAGACCTTAAATAATAACTCACATTTTAAGGACAGCAAAGTATTTTCTTTATAACATCTCAAGGAGACAGGTAGTACAATAAGGATTTATTTTACAGATGAGGAAACCAAGGCTTTGACTTGACTAAGTGATTTGCTCATGATCCCACAATGAGTAAGTGTCCTAGATGGGATTGGAATCTGACTTCAGGTATAGTGCTCTTAGACCTGCAGCACCTTGCCAGTCCTAGAACTGGGGATATTACCTTCTACAGATGATAGAAGTAACTTCAGAACAGGAAGTAAATGGTCTCCCAGTGTTAGGCTGTTATTTACTCGAACAGCTGTTGTTTGATAATATAATCCCAGAACATACTAGGAAGTTCAAAAGAAGTATTAAATGATAACATGATAGGAGAAAACGTAAAATGTTTTGGGACCCAGAGGTAGTAAAACCTATAATAAAAGTGAAAAATTCCTAAGAAACTTTCCTTGTTCCTATTGCAGTAACCAGTTTTCTCTGGAAAAATAATTTAATGATGCCTAGGGGAGAAAGTTTTCTTGGAGATACAGTTCTTAAAATGTGCATTGGTTTGAAAAACTCCATTAATTTCATTATGTATTTGAATCTTAGTTGGTCTTCCTTAAGCTGTTTAATGTTTGACTTGGGAAGGGTAAATAAATGTCTGGCTTGTTTTGTTTAAAGACTGTCTTCTTTCCAATACTCTTGTGAGTGGTAGACTATTGAGAATGTTACAGCATATACTTTTCCTTTTAAAATATTTATGACTATAAACAGAGCTGCATAATTTAGCATGTAAAATACAAATATTCTTTTTACACTTTTCCAGTTAATTCTGAAGGGTTTTCAATATGTTCCGATATGTTTTTGAATTACAGGTTTTTTTCCTTCCTCCTTTGACCTGGTGACATTGAAACATGTTGTCATCCTCTCTGTCCTATTTTGCATCTTTCTTTGTTCTAATGCTATTACCTGGAGTGCCTCTCCAGTCAAGTCAATAGAGTAATCACTCCTGGGAAAGCACTGAAATCTGAAGGTGTGTAATTGCTATTTTTATTGGTGTGGAACAGTGATGTGAAAGTCAAGCTTAGAGTTTAAACTGTTAGATCTGATTATATATTAAATTCATTAGCATATTGCATTACCATTAACATTTTTAATCTTACTGATTGATGTAAGTTTAAATTCTAGTTTCTCAAGCAAATTTTTGTAAGTTTTAATTTTATCCTATTTTCTAAGAAAAATTCGGTCTATAAGCATTTATTAAGTACCTTCTGTGTACTTAGGCACTGGGCTAAGCAGTGGGGACACAGATACAAAGAAGTGAAACAATTCCTACTCATAAGAGGTTTATATTCAGTTTATATTCTAGCAAGGACATATGTGAAGTTTACAAAGAATAAATACTAAGAATAAAACAATTAAGGAGAAATATAAAGTAGCTAAATGCCAGGGGAGTTTGAATAGGTTGGCCATCCTAGTTGAGGGGATTGGGTGAAGGAATGGAGAACAGCTGGGGCAAAGGCATGGACATGGGAAAGAAGTATATGAAGAAGACAGAGAAAAGGCCAATTTGGCTATATCAGAGAGTGCAGGACAGAGAATAACATACAATGAGGCTGTAAAGATAGATTGCAGGAAGCTTTGAAAGCCTCCAAAAGCTGAACAGGAGAGTTTTTATTTGATCCATGCACCCTGGGTGTATGAAGAGAATGACCCCTTGTTTTCTTGGGCACTGTTCCATCATAAAGATTAATTTAGTACCTGAGCTTAGAATTTTAAAACAATGTGTTCCATTAGAAAATTTTTTATTCTATACAGAAAAGTTCATATAATTAGTAATACTTTCCTAACACAATATCAGCTGCTATTTTGTTTCTAGGCTCATGCCTTCATTTTTTTGCTTTTTGTTAATTGGCCATCGTTATAGAATAGATGCTATGCAAAAGCTGTCTAAATATGGCCAAAATTCCTTTTTACCTTCTTTTCTCCTCATGCTTATGTTTGAGTTGCTTTTGTAAGCTAGTATTATCAGATTATAATATTAGATTGTAAAATCTCAGAGATGGTGTCAAATGAGTGGAAAGGGTTTTGTTTGTGTAAGGAGTATGCTTTAGTTTTTTCTGGTTGTGCTGCCAAATTCCTATGAGTGGAAAAGAGGATGAGATGGGAAAATGGGCCCTACACCAAGATGAGAACTTCGGCCAGAAAAATAAAAACAGAAGCTGCATAAAACAGGCCTTAGTAAGAATGTAGACAATCACTTGGAAGGTCGAGAAACACTTGTGGTTTCTAATCTGGTTTACAGCACCTTTTTAGAGCAGTTGATGTTGGGATAACCTGAGTTCAAATCCAGCTTCAGACATGGACTAGCTGTGGGACTGAGAGTCATTAAACATTTCAGCTTCATTTTCCTCATCTATAAAACGAGATGGGTTTGAATGTCCGAGGTAGCTTTCAAATTCTGATCCTCTGATTGTGGTGCTGAAATTTCCTTTGGAAATATTAAATGCTCTAGTTTTAAGTTTTGATAGGCTTTTAGATAATGTAGGGTCCTTCCCCCAGGAAAAGTTGAGAATGATGAGATGTTTAGTTAGTGGAAGCTTTCCTAAAAAAGATAACGTGGGTGTGGAGGGAAGTATATAATTGTGCTATCAGAATAAAAGTGATCTGGGAGCTCTCTGTTGGGGGTTTGGTAAACAATGTTGATTTTCCAGAGTTTGTTCATTCTAACCTTGCAATCTATTTTAACTTTAAAAGCTTTTAAAATACAAGGACGAATTTTCCTTTTGAAATATTTTGATTATCCTTTTTGAATAGCTTAAAAAAGAAAAAATATGAATGCTAATACAGTATTCTACATTTCAGCCTCAGGTCTCCCAGAAGCAATTTTATTTAATTATTAAGCTATATTCAGGCTATTTTTAGCTTGTAAAGAGAGACAGATGTCCAGATTGGCATAGTCATTCATATTTCCCAAGATGATTCTCTGTCCTAAAATGTTTCCAGGTAACATTTATTAAGGATCTTGAACTTTCTTTGAAGAAGAAAAATATCACAACATGTAAAAATGCAGTTTGTATTAAACTTCCAGAATTACTGAGAAACCTAGTTGTAGAGAAACAAAGTTATTCTATCCTTTTCTATCTATAGCTTAACTTTTCCTCTATGGAGAATGATGAGTTCTAGAGCAAATCCTTTTTTGGTGAATGAAGTATTTACTTTTTATTTTTTTAATCCATTTCCCTAATTAAAAAAAAAAATCTTTTTGCCACATAATCTTGGAAAGGGATTCCAAGGAAAATATTGTTTTAACTATTTTTAATTTTGCTGAAAAGGAGTTTTAAAATTCTACTTCTATAGCAAGATTTTAGTAAAAAGGAGATTCCTTGCTTCCTGGCAGGTTTCCTAGTAGTCTTCATATAAGTGCATAGGAAAATAAAACTGAAACCACCAGCAAGTAGCATTTAAAATCAGAAAGACTTCAGAGGCCATCCAGTACAAGGTTCTTAACCAGGTGTCCATGGGCTGGCTTTTTATTTGAATATTTTGTAACTTCATTTCAATATAATAGACTTTGTAATTCATTGTATTTTTTGTATTTGAAACTCATTTTTAGAAAGGAGCTTCACCAGATGACCAGTGGGATCCATGACACCTAAAAGTTTAAGAAACTCATATCTAATACAACTGCTTCATTTTCTAGATGAAGATAGTGAATCTCGGATTAAATTAATAATTCACCCTAGTTACATGAACTGAGATTTAAGCCTGCAGATAAACTCCAAGAGCTGCCTGCAAGAGCAACTGCAGAGTTGCATGTTTAAGTCCATGATTTATAATGGTGATTTAAACTATTCCAACATGACTTTGTTATTAGGAGGAGTAATATGAAATTCCTAAGTAAATTTTTGGGAAATTTTTCATTTTTATTAAAAAAATTTGCTATGTGGTATTTACCAGGTTTCTTCAGTCTTCGCTCTCTCTGTGACTTCTTCACACCTAGAAAACACCAGAGATAAGTAGGGTCAGTTTTAGAATCTAAAGTTCCCAGATACAGGTATATTGTGTTAAATTTTATAAAATGTTTTTCTCAAATTCTGGCTAGAAGGATTATTAGTCCTGTGACTGATTTAGCATCCCTTCACCTCTAGAAGGCTATTTGTTTAAGATGATAATATTTGTATTACCCACTGTGGAAAGAACACTCATTGATGTATCTAAGGACTTGGGTTTAAATCTCAACTATAACTTAATATTTGTGGCACCTTGGACAACTAAGATACTTAACTTCTCTGGGACTCATTATTGTTATGGTAGATTCACTTTAGGTCTTTTATCTTACAATGCACTTTCATTGTATTTGATATTATATATAGGGTGACAGAATCTTGAGAATTGGAAGACACTTCATAACTAGCTGCCTGGTTTTAGCATTTTATTAAGTTTTTAAAAGTATTCTAATATAAACTGTACCTGAGGAGGTATTCAAAACTCCTGAGTGGGGTTGGAGCCAGAAAAATGTAATTGGGAAATGTTTAACAACATAAATTAAAATATAAAACAACATAAACAGAGAAAGAAAACTAAAGACCAATATCTTTAGTGAATATCAGTGCAAAAATTTAAAACAAAATACTAGCAAGAAGATTATAGCAACATATCACAAGGATCAAACAATATGACCAGGTAGGTTTTATGCCAGGAATGCAAGAATAGTTCAATATTAGGGAAATTATTAACATAATTGACCATATCAATAACAAAACCAATAGAAACCATGATTATTTTAGTAGATGCAGAAGAAGCTTTTGACAAGATATAACACCTGTTCCTATTAAAAACACAGGAAAACATTGGAATAAATGGAACATTCCTCAAAATGGTAAATAGCATTTATGTAAAACCATCAAGAAACATTATCTGTAATAAGATCAAAAGTGTAACAAGGAGGCCCATTATTATCACCATTATTCAATGTTGTACTAGAAATGCTAGATGAAAATCCTAGAGAATGAACCAAAAAACTAATTGAAACATTTTAGTCAAGTGGTAGGATATAAAATAAACCCACAAAAATCATCAGCATGTCTTTATACAACCAGTAAAGCCCAACAGCAAGAGAAAGAAATTTCATTTAAAATAATTATAGATAATATAAAATACCTGGGAATCTACCTGCCAAGTCAAACCTAGGAACTATATAATCACAACTGCAAAACACTTTTCACACAAAAAAGTCAGATTTAAACAATTGGAAAAACATTAACTGCTCATGGGTAGGTCAAGCCAATGGCAGTAATTTACTTGTTCAGTGCCACACTAATCAAAGTACCCAAAAATTATCTCATAGAGCTAGAAAAAACAATAGCATTTCTTCTAGAAGAACAAAAAATCATAGAATATTAAGAGAATTGATAAAAAAAAATATGAAGAAAGGTAACTTAACAGTACTGGATTTCAAGCTATATTCCAAAGCAGCAACCATCAAAACATTCTGGTACTGGCTAAGAAATAGAATGGAGGACCAATGGAATAGATTGGGTACTCATCCTACAATGATGAATGACCATAGTAACCTAGTGTTTGACAAACCCAAAGAATTAAGCTTTTGGAAGAAGAACTTACTATTTGACAGAAACTGCTGTGAAAGCTAGAAAACAGTATGGTTAGAAATTAGATATAGACCAATGCCTCACTCCACAAACCAAGATAGTCAAAATGGAGACATGATTTGGAAATAGAGATACCATAAAGATATTACAGCACATTAGTTTACCTGTCAGATCTATGGATAAGGGAAGAATTTAGGTCAAAACCAGACATAGAGAACATTTTCAGATGTAACTTAACTCTGGCCATGTTAAATTTAAGTTTCTGCACAAACAAAAGCAATGCAAGCAAGATTAAATGGTAAACAACAAACTGAGAAAAAAATCTCTATAGCAAATCTGACAAAGGCATCTTTTCTCAAATATGTAGAGAACTGAATAAAATTTATAAGACTACAAAGCACAGTTGACAAATGGTCAGGATATGAACTGGGCAATTCTTAGATAAATTAAAACTCTGTAGTCATATAAAAATGCTACAAATAATTGTTAATTAGAGAAATGCAAATCAAAACAGCTCTGAGGTACCACCTCACACCTAGCAGATTGGCCAATATGACAGTAAAGGAAAATAAATGTTGGAGGGGTTGTGGCAAAATTGGGACACTAATGCATTGCTGGTAGAGTTGTGAACTGATCCAACCATTCTGAAGGGCAATTTGGAACTATGCCTAAAGGGCTTTCAAAGACTACCTGACCTTTAATCCAGCCATACCACTGTTGTGTTTGTACCCTAAAGAGATAATAAAGAAAAATAATCATACAAAAATATTTATAGCTACGCTTTTTATAGTGGCAAAAATTTGGAAAATGATAGTATGTCCATTGATTGGGGACTGGCTGAACAAATTGTGGTATCTGATGGGGATGGAATACTATTGCGCTGTAAGGAATGATGAACTGGAGGAACTCCATGTGAATTGAAAAGACCTCTAGGAATTAATGCAGAGCAAAATGAGCAGAACCAGGAGAACATTGTATACAAAGACAGAAACATTGTGGCACAATCGAATGTAATACACTTTATTACTAGCAGCAATGCATTGATTCAGGACAATCCAGAGGATCTTATGAGAAAGAATGTTATCCACATCCAGAGAAAGAACTGTGGGAGTAGAAGTGCAGAAGAAAAACATATGATTGATTACATGATTCAATAGGTAAATGGAGAGTTTGGCTTTAAATGATCACTCTATTGCAAATATTAACAGCATGGAAATAGATTTTGAACAACGGATACATGTATAACCCAGTGGAATTGCTTGTCAGCTCCAGGAGGGGGAGGGAAAGAATATGAATCATGTAACCATGGGAAAATATTCTTAACTAATTAATTTAAAAAAGAAATTGTGTACATCTAAACTGAAAAAAATTATTATAAAAAACAAAATAACATAGATAATATTACTTTGTGAACTTCTACTTTGAAGCTCAGAAGTTTCAATTTGAATTTGACTTGACTGCTTTGAGACTCACAAGCTTTAATCTAAACTCCACTTGAAGAACTTTTCCCAGAAACAGCATAATCCACCTTTGACTTGCTCCTTGGTCCAGCTTTTCCTTAACCACAAACCTGATTTGCTTCTTTTTGAATTCTACCCTTTTATTTATTGTCTCTAGTTTTGCCCTTGGGCCAAGCAGAACCAACTTAAACCTTCTTCTGGATGATCTTTAGTTTTCCTCCTTCCTTCCTTCCTTCCTTCCTTCCTTCCTTCCTTCCTTCCTTCCTTCCTTCCTTCCTTCCTTCCTTCCTTCCTTCCTTCCTTCCTTCCTTCCTTCCTTCCTTCCTTCCTTCCTTCCTTCCTTCCTTCCTTCCTTCCTTCCTTCCTCCCTCCCTCCCTCCCTCCCTCCCTCCCTCCCTCCCTTCCTTCCTTCCTAATCCTTACCTTTGGACTTAGACTCAATAATACTGTGTATTGGTTTCAAGTCTAAAGAGTGGTAAGGGCTAGGGAATAGGGGTTAAGTGACTTACTTGGGGTCACATAACTTGGAAGTGTCTGAAGACATTTTTGAACCCAGAACCTCTCATCTCTAGCTGCTTTCTAGTCTTTAAATTCTTGAATGATAGTAGAACATGCCTGTGAGTTTTATTTTTCCAAATAAAGTATCTTAATATGTAACTAATTTTATTTTTACATGTATTAACATATTCTTGAATATGTTAAAATGTCCTTGTTTTGAATCAAGGATCTTATTTTCTGTTGATATTTTGCTATAACCTTATTAAACGGTAGTTTCATAATTATGTTAAGGAATTGTATACTGGAAAACCAATTTCTCTCTCTCTACTTTCTTTGAAACTCATAATCTTACCCAGAATTACTACAATGCAGCTTCTTTCCTAGTGATAGACTGTACCACAAAATGTGCTACTATAGACCTTTGTGTCTGTCTTTGACTTCATTTATGTAAACCAAGCCATAAATTGCAGGGTTGGAGGGTATGAACAGTTTAGTCATTTTTCTTGCAGAAGTCCATATTGTTATCCAGAATGTTTGAACTGATTCATCGCTATACAACTAGACAGTCAGTGTTAGAAAAGAAAGGATTTTTTTGTTTTTTTTTCTTTGATTCAGTTATGAATGTGTCTTCTGTCCATTTGAGCATATATCTCAGTAATTCTTACCTTGTATCTGTTTTCTGGCATTTTTATCTTGTCTTTTTAGGAGACAAAAGAATCAAGTAATTGATCTGAGTGCTTTAAAACAAGATGGTTCATGACAGGAACCTGAGACCCTGTGATTGCTGGTAGTGGGAACCTGTAGTTTTCATTGGCATTGATCCTGTGACTTTATTTTTTTTTGACATTAGAAACTTTGAATATTTCCAGGAACTGAACTGACAGCATTAATCATGTAACCAGATAAACCATAACAGTGAAAGGTTTTAAATATTGGGATTTTTGCATCTTGTTTAGTTGTCCTGGGGAAGTATTCTTCTAGTTATTATTATAGCAGAGTATATAATTCTCTGAAAAAGAAAACATGAATTCTTATTGTGAGGATGGAGCAAAGAGGTTTGAAATTCTACAGATGATTGGCAGGAGTAGAGTGGCAGTTTGAGGAGCAAGGGCTTGTGGGACAAGAATGGTTGGCTGAGATGATTCTGAAGAGCCTCTAGGTCTTCTACCTTGAGATGGGGAGCTGAAAGGTCCGGTTTCTGGGTGGCTGAAGAATTTCTGAAACCACCAATAAAGACCCTGCTTCTTGCCTCAAACAAACTAGTAGCTGTTTTCTCTCCTAATACTCAACCACTGTTTCCTCCACCTGCTGAAAAGATGTCAGACCCCTGAAGGAGGGCTGGCTGACTAGGACTCTCAAACCATAGCCCAGCCCTCCTGAATCCTCCTTACCTCCCAAAACTGTTTCTTGTATAATTCTTTAGGATACATTAGTATTAGACTATAGAAGGGGCTGTTAGCTGGGAAAGGGGCAGAGACGTTCGAGGGCATAGCTACTGGCCCATAGAATTAAGGACTGCATAGGAAGTTGGCAGGGCTACCTCCACCCTCTCTCAACCCATTTACCTGATCCTGTTAATAAATCCCTTGATAGAAGTCAGATTCCTGTGTTGACTTGAAACCAGAAGAGGAAGAGAGCTTCAAGGAACTGGGGACAGGTCTCAAAACTTGAGGCCAGTTCCACAAATCCCTCTTGGGAAAAGGATATAGCAACCTTCCTCTAGGGGTGTTGACTGGGGAGTGTGTCATCTCAACTCCTCAGCCATTAGAACAAGAGACCTCAAGTATTAACTGGTTGCTAGAGGGAGAGAGAAGAGCAGCTATTTCCTCTCTCATAGGATTTACCTCAACCCCTATTCCTGATCAGTTAATCCTCCCAACACCTCACTGGTGTAACACCTCAACCTATTATTATCACAAGAAGACTCCCCCTTTATTTCTACATTGTTTTGATTCTGACTTGTTTCTTTGGGCAAGTCATGTCACCTCTTCTAGCCTCAGTTTTCTTATCAGTATAATGAGGAGATTGGCCAAAGAACCTAAGGTCTTTTCTAGTGATCCTTTTCTTGGTTTGAGTGGTTTAGCAGATAAATAATATTATTTTTTTACAAGATCAATCCTGTATTTAGCCTGCCTCCATAATGGTATTTTCCCCCACTTTATTGTATTTTTATTTATTTTGTTAAATATTTGCCAATTACTTTCATCTGTTTTGTTGGTAACTTGGGTGTTTGACACCCTTGCTCTATGTGAATTTTACCTCCAGAAAAACCAAGAGAAAGCCATGGTATGTAATTACTTTTTGGCACTTGTCCCTTGTACCTCACTATTTTGGCTTGTCTTTTTTCATTTTCCCATCTAGAAGCTGGTAAGTGAACTTTTTTTCTCTTAAAAATATTTTATTTTTTCCAGTTATATGTAAAAACACATTTTCCCCTCTCCTCCCCCTACTTAAGAAGCAAGTAATATGATATGTTATACATGTACATTCATGCAAAATGTTTCCATATTAGTCATGTGAAAGAAAACACAACCCCCCACCAAAAATAAAGTAAAAAATAGTATGCTTCAATCTTCATTCAGCTCCATCAATTCTTTCTCTGAATCTGGGTGACATTTTTCATCATCTTTCAGAATTGTCTTTACTCTTTTTTATTGCTGAGAATAACTGAGTCATTCCCAGCTGATCACCATAACAATATTGCTGTTGCTATGTACAATGTGTTCTCTTGGTTCTGCTCACTTCACTTTACAATACTTTATAAATTTTTACAGATTTTTCTGAAATTATCCTGGTTGTCATTTCTTATAGCACAACAGTATTCCATCACATAATGGTATTTTGAGGTATACTAAGAGACCCCTTGACTCCTGTAAGATTTAAATCATTATCAATAACTCCAAGTATTAATTTTATAAAATTTATTAATAATCACTCAAAGTAGAAGGAATAAAAAAGAAATAGGAGTATACAAACTAATTATCTAACAAAAGTGAGACCTTGTGAGTAAATTCTCCTGCCTGGCTCAAAGCCAGCTTCTACAGCCATGATCAGGGGAAAAGAGAGAGGTGGATTCAACCAGAACTTTATCCTACCTATGCAAACAGTGTTGGCACTCAGTTCAAGGATGCAAATGGGGTGCTGGGTAGGAGAGTCCTAGGGAATAAAATTCTAATTACTCCAAAATATAGCTTCTTTCAACCCACAATGACCTCTGAACTTTCTCCCTTTAAATTAATCCCTTTATGCCAAAGCATAGTCTAGAGAAAAGAAATGTTTGAGTATTTCCCAACATTAATGCCTTAGCACACATTAGTTTATCAGATTAGTCAGCTTTCACTCATCAGAGAGCCCAGAGAAGGGAAGACAAGAAGTGGGACAGATTTTTTAAAGGGGACTTTTGGCCAGTAAGGGTTCTGGATGATAGAATGTTATCAAGGAAGGGTATAGGGCATCAGGAGCATAATAAAGGAGATGTGGTAATATACGCTAAATTAATTAACTTAATAAATTTATTTGAAAAAATAATATTCTAAACTAATTAACTTAATAAATTTATTTTTTTAAAAAAGGGGATGTGGGGCTTTGGAAATGGTAGATATGGAAACAGACTTCAGGTTACAATTTTTCCAAGGACCAGTCAGTCCCTGTATTCCCTACTCCTTTTTCAGTAATAGAACCATAATCAAAATTAGTTCTGCCACTGCTTCTGGAAATAATGTCAATTTGTAGTCTTTACTTACCATCCTATCCTTGTAACTTCACAAAACAAAATAAGTCATCCTGGCCTTCATTTCCCCAGTATAAATTAATTAGAACATAAGGTTGAGGGCAGGAGTGGTTTTTCTTGTTATATTTGTATTGCTAGCAGTTAACACAGTACTTATTAACACATAATGTTAGCAAATGTTTTTCATTCATTTATTATGTGTTTTGAATGGGAAATTATTCTGACCACCTGAAAGGAGCTTAAACCACCAAGAACTAGAAAAATAAGGACAAAGAGCTGTACTAGCCTGGAAGTTGGTTCATTAGATACTAAGCGGATTCAAATCTCTGCACATTTTATGGTCAATGGGCTGGGAAGAAGAGTCCATCTGGGCAGATGACTAGAAATGTGGTGGGCCTGTGAAGTAACTTTAAGGAAACTTTGAACTCTCAGGACCCCCAGACTTTGAACTTTTTTTTTTTCTGCTGTAGTGTTCTAGGACTAATGATTGTATAATTGTATTTATAGTCAGGAAGGGATCCAGGTAGCAGTTCATGCCTGAACTGTCAGACTATACAGAGATTTGGTTAAAGTTATTTGTCTAGTTCTCTGAGGTGGCACATGTTGGAAATGAATCTGATTGAATTTTTAGTTTATTTTTCAAATGGACATAGGAAAATATGCAAATAGTCTAGACTTGTGTTGTACATGCAGTTGTGTGATAACCAGTGGGCAATCCTTTTTGTACCCAGAGCTAAAGTTAAAGGCATTGTCTGTTTATCTCTTATTCCTATCTTTTTTTTTTTTTGGTAAAACTAAAAAGTATAGTTCTAAAATCATTAGTCAAAATCCTCTAACTGAAGGCTTTTTTTCTTTTTTAAACCCTTACCTTCCATCAGTACTGTGTATTGATTCTAAGGCAGAAGAGTGGTAAGGGCTAGGCAATGGGAGTTGAGTGACATGCCCAGGGTCACACAGCTAGGAAGTGTTTGAGGCTATATTTGAACCTAAGACTTTCCATCTCTACACCTAGCTCTCAAACCACTGAGCAACTCAGCTGCCCCCAGAAGTTACTATTTTAAAAAATACTTGTATTGATTCCTTTGTAAAACAAAAACTTCCCTCACTTATCTTTTTTTTTTTTAAATCTGTATTTTAACATATAAGGTTTGCAATTGTATTGTTCTAAATAATTAAATGATACATATAATTAAATTTCTGAAATTATACTTTTAAAGGGCCATTTGTCCAATTGGTCTTAAACTCCCTCATTTTAAAGGAAAAATGCTGCCTCACTTTCCAAGTCACAAATCAAGCTTTATTCCTGCACATGGTCTGGTCTTGTTAGTAACTTTTCATATGGGCTAGGTTCTGTATATGAACAAATCTTACTGCATACATGAAAATAGAATTCACATATTTAAGAAGAACTAAATAGATTTTTAATCAAGGGAATAACATTTTTGTTAATTTTTGATTACAATTCTTTAAAATCATATTACTTGCTATTATTAGAGTAAGAAATGTTATCAACATGAATTTACAACTTAGATTATTTCTTTTTGCAGATGAGAAATTTAGCCTTGCCACTGCTTAGTGGTTGAAGTCTTAGGCAAGTCAACTCATTTGATTATAGTTTGCTTCTCTGAAAAATGAGTGAGTTGGGTTAAGTGATCTTTTGTTTGCAAACTGACTCTTTCCTACCTTTCCAATCTTATATTCTATCCTGCTCCATGAATTTTATGATCCAGTCATAGAGGTCTACTTAACTGTTCCTTCCTCACCACATTCCATCTCTGGTCTGGATGCCTTTGTGCTGGCAGTTTACCATTCCTGAGATGCTCTTTCTCCCATTTTCAATTCTTAGAATCTTTGATTTCCTTTAAATCAAGCTCCATCTCTTCTAGCATTCCTTTTCTAGTTTCTCTCCCTTCTCTCCATTCCCAATCGCTAATGCTATCCCTTCTAAGGCTACGTTTGTGGAACTTGACACTTAAGCTATATACCTTGAGTAATTTAGGAAATTTTCTTGTAGCAACTTAAAGTAGGGACAAAAAATGACTGCTTTGGATTCAGCCTTCCTTATCCCCTGAGCTCAGTGGCTTTGGGTGGATCAGAAATCAAGCGTTCTACCTCACTGACCATATGAGAGTTTATAGCAGTTCATAGGTATAACAGATAGAATATTCGATTTAGCATTATTAAGAAGTCTGTTCAAATGTTTTAATTACTTAATAGCTACTTAGCTAGGGGCAAATCACCCAAGTTCTCCAAGCCTGAGTTTCCATATCTATAAAGTAGGGATGATAATAGCACCTGCCTCACAGGGTTCTTGTCAAAACATTGGGAAGGGGCAATGGATGTGAATAAGCATTTATATAGCATCTAATGTATGCTAGGCACTGCATTTAGTGCTTCACGAGTATTATCTCATTTGATCCTCAAAACAACCCTGTGAGGTAGGTGCTGTTATTCTCATTTTATAACTGAGGAAACTCAGGCAAATAGATGTTAAGTGACTTGCTCAGGGTCAGACAGCTATTATGTTTCTGATCTTCCTGAATCCAAACCCAGCTTTTTCTATCCTCCCATTTTACCTTATCAGTACCAAATGAGATATTTTAAAGCACTTAATATGCACTCATTATTATTTTTATTAAAGTTGAAAAGGATCTTAGAAATCATCTAATCCAACCATATATCTGAGGCACGTTTCACCCCTCAGTAACAATTTTCATAGGTTTGCAGTGATGAGAAACCTACCCCATCTTATAAGGCATCTCATTCTAATTTTGGAGTGTTTTGACTTGTTAGAATGTTCTCTCTCTTGGTGCTTTATACTTTGAACTCAGACCTAGGGGTCCTAGTTTTATGCTCTGCTGATACAGAGAATAAATCTGATCCAGATGAAGCTTTCTTGCCGCTTGAGATTTCTCTTCTCCAGAATAAACATCCCAAGTGATGCAGCTGTTCCTCATGAAATACTCTTATTCATTTCCTGAATTTTTTTTTTTACTCCATAGAGACTGTTCTAAACTTTGCTCTCTTTCCTAAAATTTCCAGTTCTTTTACCAACTTCATACCCACTGTTAAAACATATGGCTTAACCTTCTCCTTTGCTAAGAGGCCATCTCATGTGAGTTGTTTCAGCTCCTTCTGGTCATTTAAGAGGTATCCATACTCTTTACTGAGACTAGCTCCCTTATTTGTACCCTTGAGCCTCTTCCAGGACTTCCCTATTGAATCTTTAATCTTCCTAAGCCTTTGTTCTTTTGTCTTCCTATAACCATAAGCAGGCTTCCCTGACCCCTTTTTTTTCTTTTTTAAATAATTTTTATCAGTAAAAGTCTATTTTTTTACTTTCCACTCAGCTTCCCTCCAACACAGTTCAATTGTGAACCAAATAGCAAGAAAAGATCTGTTATAAACATGTATAGTCAGGGAAAACAAATTTCAACATTAGCTTTGTTAAAAAAAAAAGCCCCAACTATGCTTCATTCTTCACTCTATTAGTCTCTCACCTCTATCAGAAGGGTAGCATGCTTCATCTTTAGTTCTCTGAAATCATAGTTATGACACTTCAGAGTTCTTGATTTTTTCAGAATTGTTTGTCTTTATTTTATATATATATATATATATATATATATATATGCCTTTATAAAAAATTGTCCTTCTGGATTTGTTCACTTAGCTCTTTTTCAGTTCACATAAATCTCCCCAAGTTTCACTGAAACCATCACCTTTATAATTTCTTACAGCACAACATAGTATTCCTTCATATAACAACTTTTTTAGCCTTCCCTCAATTTTTGGATACCTCCTCAGATCCTCATTCTTTGCTACATCAAAAAGAGCTATACTTATTTATGTATATCCTTAAACATACTTTGTTTTTCTTTGGACTAATTCCTCCCTTAATTTACCCTTCTTCTATTTCTCATCTCTCTTTTTCCTACTATTTCCTTTGGAATATAATGTATTCTTGCACTTAATTCTGCGTATGTCTGTTCTTCTGCCATTTGATCAGTTCAGATAAAAATGATGTTCAAGTGTTAACTGTTCCCCACTCTTCTTCCTGGGCCTGAAGTGAATGAATTTCAGAATTCAGATTCAGCCTCTGATATTTACTAGCTGTGTGATCCTGGGCAAGTCACTTAGCCTTTGTTTGCCTCAGTTTCTTCAACTATAAAATGGTGATAATATTAGTACCTACCTCCTAAGGTTGTTGAGAGGGTCAAATGACAAAGTGCTTAACATATAGTAGGTGCTAAATAATTGCTTTGTTCCTTCCTACATATTTCTATATGTATACATGTGTACCCTGATTATGTGAGATAATTTTTCCTTAGTTCCCTCTTGAAATAGGATGTGTAGGCTTTCATTTTAGTCATGGTGTTAAGATAGTTCCATGATTCTTAAATTTTTTCTCTTCAATCTCTTTTCTAGGTCTGACTGCCTCTCTTTTTCTCCTTTCCTTTCTTTATTTTCTGCCTACATGTTTTTGGATATTGTTTTAGTATTTCCTGTCTCATTGGTTTCTATTTGCTCCATTCTAATTTTTAGGGAGTTTGTTGCTTGGGCAAGATTTTGTACCTTTTATGAAGAGCTATTAATTCCCTTTCTAATTCTTTCATGCTTCACATTCTTCCCAACCCTCACCTTTTCTCTTTAGCCCTCTCATGTCACTGAGGAAAATATTTTAAACATTACTTCATCTTTTCTGAAAGTTCTAATTGAGTTTGTGCCTAAGCTGTAATTTTCCTGCCAGGATTTGCTTGTAGATATTTTGGGTTTGGTCTGATCCAGGACAAAGTCTGATTGCTGTTCCCCTAGTCCAAACTCTGCAAATTCCTGACCTGAGTTTGGATTTGAGCAATGATAGAGTGCTGCCAGACTCATCTTCTATTGGCCATCTGACAAGCGCTGTTGGTTCAGAGTAGCATGACTGCTGACTCCCCTTTGGTCTTCCACATGTGTTTGCTTCTGAACCTGTTTCTCCTACACTTCCTAGGGCCTGAAACAAAGTGTAAGGAAAGATAGATAAAGGTCCCCTCCTCCGTTTGCTCTGCATCTGTGATCTGGAGCATGATAGAGGGCTACAAAGATGCTAGCTTACTCCTGTCCCATATTGGTGTCCTAGTATGGGTCTGGGACCTTCTCAGCTTCTCTGGCCACTGGGGCGGAATATATCACCTGCATACACTTTTGGTCTGTGTGTTATCCTGGGCTGGAAAAGTGACTCACTGTGACCTTCTCTTGGATTTCCCCAGCAGGATTTGATCTGGGACTTTCTCTAGGCCTTTTTGGAGTTTTGTTGTTGTTGTTGTTGTTGTTGTTGTTTTTGGCTTGTTTTGACTGGGAATGAAAGAATATCACCATACTGCTTACTGATATTTTGAGATTTTGGCCGTCTGTCCTCCTCTGATTTTGTACCTCTGGCTACTTTCCCATCTTCTCCTCCACCCTATCCCCTGTTTAATGGCTAAAATTCTCAAAACATTAGTTTACCCCAATGTCTTCACTTCTGCAATATTCTTTTATTCTCTCCCTCTCTCTCTCCATCATTCTAGTGAAACTGCCCTTTCAGACATCAGTGATCCTACAACACTTTGCAACCTTTGAAAATATCTATCACTCCCTCCTTTGTGTGTGTGTATATTCTCTTGGCTTCTGAGTAATTGCACCCACCTGTTTTTTCTTTCACTTCTCTAAACTTTGTTTTTGTTTTTAGAAAACAAGATATTTTTATTCATATCTTTTATTTTTACATAACCTAAATGTCCTCCCTACCAACCTAAATGTCCCCCTGTACCATTTGCTATCCCCTCTGAGAGTCATCCTTTAAAATAGATTTTTTTTAAAAGAGGAAGAAAAACTACCCAACAACATTGACCATCATTTATCTCTAAACCTATTGCTATCTACAATGTCCTATGTCCATTAATATTGATTCAAAGGAGCTAAAAGTGGTTTCTTATGTCTTTTATTTGGGATTAATAACTATTACTTTTCTGATTCCCTGTCTGACTTATTGTCCTTTTATTCCCACTGCTTTATAAATCTTTAACTACTACAGGTAATCTTCATCTGATTTTCCACCAGTATCTCAAATCTATACCCAAATCAAACTCATTATTTCCCCATGTAGATCTGCTTCCCCTCATGTCTTGATTATTTCTGTTTGTGGTACAGTTTTCCATTGTTTGAAATCTTGGATTTATCTCTAAATATTCCTTTTCTTACCTTTTATCCATAACAATTAATAAATCTTGTTGATTCTGCTTCCACAATGTTTTTTTCCCCATTGCTGCTACCCTTGTACATGCCCTCGTTACTATCTTCCTGTATTATTTCAATATCCTAACTCAGTCCTCATAGGTCTTCCTGCTTCCGCACTCTTCCAGTTCATACCACAGCTTTGTTCATCATCCTGTCTCAGGTTTATAGTTTTCTTGCCACTCTACTTCATCACTTCTGAACTAGAGACTATAGCATTAGTTTCTGAATTGATCTCCTTGACTTTTATGTCCATATTCTCCGTCTTCCAAGTAGTCAGATATTAAAAAAACAAAAAACTGTCATTCTACTACTCTAGAATCTTTATTGGCTCCCTGTTACCTTTAAAATAAAACACTAATTCCTCTGTTGCTATTTAAAACCCTTTGAAGTACAGCTTCAATTTATATTTCTAGATCAGGGGATCTTAACCATAACTGATTGTGTTACATTATCAGTCTTCTGCAATCATGATTGTGTCATAGACCCCTTTGGGATCTGGTGAAGCCTATGGACGGACCACTACTAAGAGCAGTCTTTTTATAGTCATAACATAAGATTATAAAAGAAACCAATTATGTTGAGATACAAATTTACAAAATATTAAACAAAATCATAGACTCTAATTTAGGAATTACTGTTTTGGGCTTATTACACATAATTTACTTTCAAGTACTTTACTTTGCAGCAGAGTAGCTTTTCCCCCAGTACATGAAATTCCATCTGCCCACAAGTCTTAGTGCAGTGTTCCAAGTCCCCTGAATACTTTCCTTGCTTCCACCTCTTTAAATCTCTAGCTCAGGAAATATAGGTCAAACACTACTTCCTACATAAAATTTTTCCTGAATTTTATCCACCTGCTTCCTGGTCTCCAAAATTACTTTTATGTTTTGAATTGCAGTATATGATTTTTCCTGCAGCAGAAGATAAGCTTCTACAGGGTAGGTACTATTTTGGTTTTGTCATTGCATTTCTTGCGCCCAGCACGGTGTCAGTAGCATAGTGGTTGCCTAATAAATGCTTGTTAAATAGAATTGAATAATGCTGACAACAGTTTCCTCATTATGCTCACATCTGGTTGTGTTATTCCTCTGCTCAAAATTGAATTCCTATTACCTGATTGGGTATAGTTCAACTCCCATCACAGGCATTTAGACCCATCACAATTTGACACAACTCTAACTTTATAGTCTTTTCATGTTACTCTCTCCAGCATCTTTTCTTTGTTTAAAACCAGATGATCTATTCTTGGTCCCCTGAAGAAAATCTCAGCTTCTTGGGTCTTTGCCTTTATTCATACGATTTCTGGGTATAATTTTAAAAGGGATTATTAGTGGATTGAGGAGGGACAGGGGATAAGGAAGGTTTTGTAACAGGGAAATGAGGAGTTGAAGGGAGAGAGGGAATATGGCTTCTGGTGAGGTTAAAGGATAGAGATACCCCTGCTGAGAGGCTATCTTTGAAAATTGGGTTTCCTGAGAAATGGGCCATGTATGATAGCCTGAGGGGACATCTTCTCTATTGATTGATGTTGAAGATACCCCAGAGCAGGTAGGCACAGACCCCCCCTGAGGGACCAGCCTCCCCGTAGACCAAGCTCACCCAGCAGTGGTCCAATAAGGACCATATATGGTTGAATGGATGTCCTTGGGTTCAGCTCCCTCTATGTCCCCCTGAAATGATAGTCCTCTTATCTGACTGTGGTTTATTTAAATAAAGGTGAATTTTAATAACAAGTTTGGATTGGGGGGGTATCAGGGAAGAGGGAATCGGAATTGCCCTCGATTGGGTTTGAGTCTTTCCCAGCTTTTGAGCTGAGGCCAGGCCTTGCATGCTAGTGGAGGGTTTCTTTTATTCCTGTCTATGCTAATCTGTGCTAGTTTTCTTAAGTTCAAAGTCTTAGCAGTAGACAGCAAGAGGAAGAAAAGGTTCAAACGTTCAGAGCTGGTTGGGCCTGTCTCTTTGGGTTAACGCCCTATAGATCAGCCTTACAGTTCACACTGCTTCCCTTAAATCCCTTTGTTCAATGACACGATCATAGGAATCCAAGTAGAGCACACAGTTGGGAAATATCCAGGAATAGAGGTACTTCTATCCAGAGACAGGGAGGGAGTGCTCCTTCTAGTCCAAGTGCCAGGAAAGTGAGCCCTTGAGAGCAACTGTCACTCTCCAAGTCTCCCCTCCCCCACCAACTGCCATTGTTGTCAATATCTTCTCTCTAACATTCCAACTGCTGTTTGTTCCACCTGAGTGGCAGAAAGTCCAAAACTTGCTTCAATTTTTCTTTCCACATGGGTTATAGTTTGTTCCCCATCTTTGCCTGTTCCTAGCTATCTATCCTTAAAGTTTGACTCAAATGACACTTTTTGTTCCCTTGTGACTTTTCTTTCTTCAGATCTCACGTTATAATAGGTTTCACAAGTTTGGGGATATTTTCTTTTCAATTAAAAACAATTTTAGTGGGTAAGGAACAGAATAAGTATTGCTTATGAAGATAAATTATCATCGAGTTTGTAGTTTTAAAAATGTATATTAAACACAACACTGTGAAACAAAAGGGGCCTGCTCGTATTATCTCCTGAATTTCTTTCCGCTCCCTTGTGAATATTTTTTAAAAAATGATTGATTTTTAAAAATCATCATTCTCCTATCCCAGTACATCCCTCCGTCACTCCTTAACATAGAAGCCTTCCTTTGTAACAAATATTTAGTCTCACATATTCTCTAATTGCCCATGTCTAAAATATGCTTCTCATTTTGTATCTCTAGCCTGTTATGTTGTTGCTAAGGGGTGGGTAACTATCTCAATCTTCCGTAGTCACAGGTGGTCATTTCATTCATTTTTCATAGATCTTAAGTCTTTAATAATTGTTTTCCTTTATACGATTGTAGTCGTATAAATTATTTTCCATTTCTACTCTATATCATTAGTATGGCTTTCCATGTTTTAATTCATTCTTTTTATATTTCTTATGGTACAATAATATTCTGTAATAATTCCATAATCAGTCATCCCCTATTTGATGTTTCTTGTTCTTTACTGTAACAAAATATGCTGCTCTGTGTGCATCTATGAGTTTTTTACCAGTCTTTGAATTCTTTAAATTATTCATTGAAAGGTTATATTTCTCTTTGTCTATTGTTTTTTAGTTGTGTCCTATATTTCGTGACCCTATTTGAGGTTTTCTTGGCAAAGATACCAGAGTGATTTGCCGTTTCCTTCTCCATCTCATTTTACAGATAAGGAAACTGAAGGCAAAACAGGGTTAAGTGATTTGCCCAGAAACACACAGATAGTAAATATCTGAGTCTGGATTTGATCTCAGCACTTCCACTTTATTAATATGTTTATCATGTAATATTGTATATTATAGTTATCTGTGCTTGTCTTATTCTCATAATCTGCTTATATTTCGTGAAGTCAGTGACAGTTTAATAGCTGATCCTTTTACCTAGTACATTATTATGCCACAGAGGTATTGAATAAAGGATTTTTGAATTGAATTTCAAATAATTTTCATACTTCTTATGCTATAGTCGACTTCTTTATATGCCCCGATTTATCATTCTTTTTTAATATGTGGTCCCTAGTTTGAACACTGTACCACAGATATGCTTTTGCTAATGGTGAGTCAAGCAGAATAAAAAACAATAATAGCCACAAGTTTCATAGCACCTTAAGGTTTGCAAAGCACTATCTAATCTTATTTGATCTTCATAATAACTCTGGGAGTTGTTATTGTTATACCCATTCTACAGAAGAGGGAACTATTGTAGACTGAGGTTAAGTGACTTGCCCAGGGTCACCCAGTTAGTGTGTGAGGCTGAGGCTGTATTTTAAAGAGTTGGCTTAAGGGGGCAGCTAGTTGGCTCGGTGGGTAGAGAGCCAGGCCTGGAAGCCAATAGTCCTGTATTCAAATGTAGTCTCAGACACTTCTTAGCTGTGTGACCCTGGGCAAGTCACTCAACCCCTGTTGCCTACCTATCTTTTGCCTTGGGAACCAATACTTAAATATTGATTCTAATATAAAAGGTAAGGGTTAAAAAATAGCCAAATTACCCATCCCTGCCCTGAAGGAGATTGTATTCTGATGGGGGAATTTGATATTTTTGTAGATAAGTAGTTATTTGAGAGGAGAAAGAAAACTGGAAGGGATCAAGACAGCTTCAGGAAGGAAGCAGGAGGTGGCACCTGAGCTAAGCCTCAAGGAAAAGAAAGATTCTGAGAGGCAGAGATAAGGAAAGATTGCATTCCAGGAATAGGAACTGGTTTGCATGAATGCCTGTGAGTAGGAGATTGAATGTCCAGTTTGGAGAACAGTAGTTTGGATGGAACATATAATGCATTAAGGGGAGTAATGTGGAATAGAGGTGAAAGTAGTATTTTTAATTTTAGCTAATTCTGCTAAATTATATTAGTGCTTTTTTGGGGAGTGGGGTGAGGGTGGAACCTGTTTCAGACAATTGACTTATATAACTTGGGTAAACTAATCTTTTTTTTGAATAAATTTATGCCATGTTGTTTTTTCCTCCAACCTATAACTGTATAATTCAGCTTAATTAACTTCTGCTTAAAGAACATTAAGCAATTAGTATATAGAAAACAGTATGATAGGTGCCTGAGGGTGGGGTACAAAAGGGTACTATGATGAAATGATACTACCTTTGTCCTAATTGTGCTTATTTTTAAGGGAAAAAATGCAAGTGTAAGGCTTTTAAATATTGTAGTTTAGATTTAGTCTCTGTCCCAGCCTTTTAATATCTTTTTGGATCTCAATTTAGTTGATCTGTGAATGAATAGAACTGGACCAACAACTGAGCCTTGAGGCAACTCATTCTGGGTTGACATAACTCAATACTGAGGGTGGTCATTCATTCACCATGAATCTACCTAACTAAACTGCCCCTGAGAACACATTTCTCTTTCTTGTTCCCAAAGATATCAGATGTGGTTAAATGCTTTGCTGAGACACATGTATGTTGCATAATGTTTTCTTGATCTCCCGTCTAATAATCTTTTCCGAAAAGGAAATAAGATTTGGAAAGATTTGTCTTGGTGCTACTTCCCTTTATAGGCATTGCCAATCTCTTCTCTCTCTTTTTAAAATCCATACCTTCTGTCTTACAAGATCAGTAGAGCTAGGCAGTTAGGATTAAGTGACTCTCTGAAATTAACAGCTAGGAAGTGTCTTGCAGCCACATTTGAACCCAGGACCTCCTGGTTTTTCTAGGCCTGACTATCTATTGAGCCATCTAGCAGACCCTTAAATCTCTTCTTGAAGCAACTAAGCAGTGCATTGGATAGAGTGACAGGCCTGGATTCAGGAAGACCCAAGCCCCAATCTGGCTCAACTACTTAGCTATATGATGCTGGGAAGACATTTAACCTGTTTGCCTCAGTTTCCCTGTCTGTTAAATGAAGATAATGATGGCACTTACCTGCCAGGGTTGGTGTGAGGATCAAATGCAATAATATTTGTAAAGCCATGTGCCTGGCACATAGTAAATGCTATATAAACATTAGCTATTATTATTATTCAAGAATCTATTTTAGAATTTTGCCTTGGGTAATTTCAACAATTTTGGAATTTAGAGGATGTTTTTTTACAAAACAATCAAACAGATAAATCACATGGAATGCAATAGGCCTTTATAATGATATGTTTTAATTTACAAAAGAGAAAGTTTAAGACCTAAATTCAGTTACTTTTTGGGGTTGGGCTGGGGCATCCTAGGGCAGGATACAATGAGGAAAATCACCAGAACTTCACATGCCAGGAACGTCATGCTATTGCAGGAAGAAGAATGGAGTCCAACTCTAATCCTTTGGTGAAGTCACTCAGACTTAGCATAATCGGGTTTTGCCCAATTCCATCTGTCTTCCTAGTCATGTTGGAAACAACTCTTCTTCATTATCTTCACCCCAAGGTTGCTTGTCATGTCTGGTGAATTTACAGTGAAGATACAGGTTTTTACTGAGGTGTACCTTTTCCCCCCCATCTCTCACCTCACAGACATAGGGGGATGCTTGGGATTGGCTGGTGGCAAAAATAGGGAAAGAAAGAATGGGATTTAGAAGATTCTAGAAAAGACAAAAAAGTAAGTTGCATAACTGATGGGTCTCTAAAAAGGTCAAAAACTTCATCAAATCAAATTTGTTTAACCCTTTCTAGTTTGAAGAACATTCACCCTAATAGAGTATGGAGCAAAATATGCCTGGAGTATTTTTTGGTTTTGTTTTCTGTTACATGTGTCCCAGGTTGTAGGACAGTTCTATCCTTGCTTTCAGCAAACGTCTCCTTAAAAACTCTTTTCATTGTACTTAATAATTTTTGCAAGTCTCAGCTTATTCTAAGGTTTAAACTTCCTGACACCAGGAGGGGTATATTTGTTTTTATTCTTTCTTGGCTCTGTGCCTCATGTTCTGTCTTTTATTTGATGTCTTATGTAATCACATCGTGTCTTCCTCCTTGAGATTAATGAGCAAGACATTTGTGTTGTGAGAATTTTGTGTTCTCAGATTTGTGTGTAAGAATTTTGTCTGGAGAATTGCCTGAATCTCTCTTTTCTTGGTGAAACTTAGACCGTAAGATTATATGCATCAATTTAAAATTTCTGAAGCTTTCTTTCCTAAAGTCTAGGGTACTTATAATTGATATTTATTTGTTTTTATATAACATTTTGCTGTTTTCTGCAATAAATATCACTATGCCCATTTTACAAGTGAGGAATCTGGGTTATACAATCACTAATCCTCAGAATTGAAAGTGACCTCAGAGGCCATATGGTGTATGTGTGTTTGTGTGTGTGTGTGTGTGTGTGTGTGTGTGTGTGTGTATACATATTATATACGCATTATGTATTTACACTTATATATACTTAGGCTGCTTTTCCCAGCCCCTTCATTTTTTGTTTAAGGCTATTTTGATTTGTAACACACCAGGCAAAGATATTCTTGCTAGCCTTTGTTGCCATTCTTGCATTATAAACTGTGGCCTAGAGTAAAAAAATACTATTTTTAGATGTCATTTATATAACTAGCTGTTCCCAGATCCTTCTTTCCCTTCTGAAGCACATGGCTTGGCAGTAGAGATTAAAAAACAAAATAAAATATTACCTTTGTCCCTAAGGGTTTCAGTTTCTTGCCCAATATTTTGTAAGCTTTAGCAGTTATTTCTTTTTTTCTTCCTCTCCAGAAGAGTTCACAGCCAAGATGATTTTGTTACCATATTGGTCAATTTAATAAAAATTTTAAAATAAACTACATAACAGAAGTTCATGATTTTAAGTGGAACCTACTTTGTCATTCTGTCTATTCAGATGCTTTGTTAAGTTCATAGTAAAAAAAATAAAAATTAAAAAAAGTATTGACAATCATACTTTTGATGTCATCATCCAGTTTAAGATTAAGGGATTTTGACTTTTTATTGTGTGACCCTGGAGGTTTATTTGACTGTTATAAACTCACTCACTTATGTTAGGCCCTTATGAAGACCCTTTTCACACTTCTGAACCCTTCCTGGAAAAAGAGGTCCATGCTAGGTGCAAGCAAGGAGTATGAGGAATCATGGAGATGACTTTTAACATTTTGAGTGGGAGTGTGGTGGGGGTGTAGGGAGGTGGTAGGTTCTATTGGAAGAGGAAGTCAACATTGTTATTTAAAAAATGAATGAAGACAGTAACAGTGTCTTGAAGGAATCTTATCAGCTGTAGGAAGCTCTTCAGTATTATTGAGCAGAGAAGACAGCAGATCTTTTTGCCTAGAATCTCTCTACCTTTGATCCTTCACTTTACTATCTACCATGCCCCTTTCCTTCATAGCCCCAAGTTCCCAGTCCTCCCTTTCTTCAGTGTCTCTTCCAGCCTTGTCTTTCTCCCAGTGTTCCCACAATTTTATGTCTCTATTCCCAAAATGTCCCTGGAGTTATTGTTCCTCTATGCCAGTAACTTCTTTGCCCTGTCTCTCCCCCATACTCTGAGTTTTCTTAACTCTTCCCCTTTCTTCTATGCCATTATGACCCCTCCCTTTCTTTAAGATTCTCCCAGCTCTTGATATGTAATTGATAACATCTCAATTTAATAAAAACAAAATCATTTGGACTTTGCCTACATCCTTTGCAGCTTTCTGTCCCTTGAGAAAAGCACCCTTGCCTAAGGGGAGACTAAGGCTAAGCATCTGGTCCCATGCTAAGAAGACAAATTCTAACTAGAGTAAAGGAGAATATTTTAATAAAGTTGAAAAGTAGGTTAATGGATTGTGGAATGTTTTTCTTCCCCTGCTTTCCTCACCCACTCCCTTACCCTGAATTAATGAATACTGAAGTTAGCACCATGGAGAGGGATTCTGAGTCCCAGAGACTGCAGAGACTTTTCACCTATCCTCTTGTCTCACCACCAGGAACACCCCTTTAACTAGACACTTAAAATTTTACCCTAGGCCTAAAGCCAATTAAAGAAATATCTTTAGTCTCTCTGTACCAAGTTCTTATTAAAAGATTTAAAAAACTTATGTGGTCCCTCTAACTGCTTCCCTTATCTCCTTGAACTTTTTTTTAAAAGAAAGGAAACTTATTACAAACATGCATAGTTTGGCAAAACAAATTCCCACTTTGGTCATTTCTAAAACTGGATGGCCCTGCATTTGAAGTTTATCACCTGTCTGGAGGGTAATTTTTCCCCCCTTGCTATATTGATTAGAATTCTAAAGTCCTTCAAAAAGAATGCTGACATTGTTTTAAGTTTTTCACTTAGTTCTGCTCACTTTAGTCAGGAACAGTTTATAGACATCTTCCCATTTTTCTCTTAACTGTCCATTTTGACATATGTGGTCATTTGTTAAGCCATTCCCCAGAAGAAGTATTCCCTCCTTAGTTTCCATTTTTTGATTGCTACCAAAAGAACTGCTGTCATTTTGGGGGGGGGGGCATATATAGGTCCTTTCCTTTGGTCTTTTTTGCCTTTTGGAGAAATAGCCAGCATTAGTTGTGATGGATCAAAAAGTATACACAATTTTGGGACATAACTCCAAATTGCCTTCCAGAATGTCAGGGCCAATTCATATCTACATCAATTGTGAGCTAGTAAGCCTAAGCTTGTCCAACATTTGTCACTTTGATCTTTCTTCATTTTTGCTAATCTGGTGGGTGCTTTAATTTGCATTTCTCTAATGCAGATTAGTTAGAGCATTTTTATTTGTTTGTGAAAAGCTTGAATTTCTTAATTTGAAAATTGCCTATTAGTATTCATTGTCTTTTCTGTTGGAGAATGGCTCTTTGTCTTACAAATTTGAATCTATTTCTTAACAAATCTTATAACTGAGGCCATTATCAGAAAAACTGCCCCCAATCTTCCCAGTTTCATAGTTGCATGATAGTGGTTTGGTAATTTCAGTTGTGTCCAAGTCTTCATTTTCCCATTTGGTAAAAATACTAGAAGGGTTTGCCATTTTATTTTCCAGCTCATTTTACAGAGGAGGAAACGGAGGCAACAGAGTTCAGTGATTAGCCCAGGGTTACACAGCTAGTAAGTGTCTAAGGCCAAATTTGAACTCGGGAAGATGAATCTTCCTGACTCCAGGCCTGGATTTACCCAGAACTTTTCCTGTGTTCCACTTTCCAACTTCCTAGCTTATGTGTCTCAATGTATTTACATAATTCTGTGGTTCTCTGGGTTTAGATTTAGAAGTCTACAGGTGATTATTTCTTTTTGAATGGTTCATTTATAAGACCCTCTGAGGTTGGGGGATTTAGTTAGGCTTTGCTGTGTCCTAGGATGCTGCTATCTTTTCACCCTGTTATATTTTCTAAAATGTTTAAATCTAATTCCTTATGCTCCTCCCTTCTCTGTAACCAAACTTACAGTGCTTTTTAATGTCTTCTGGTTGTGTCATTTGTTTCCACATGAATTACTAGAAGCTGCTAGTAATCATCTGGCTTAATAAATCTTTTAAAAGTTCACTTTCGGGGGCAGCTGGGTAGCTCAGTGGATTGAGAACCAGTCCTAGAGACGGGAGGTCCTAGGTTCAAATCTGGCTTCAGCCACTTCCCAGCTGTGTGACCCTGGGCAAGTCACTTGACCCCCATTGCCTAGCCCTTACCACTCTTCTGCCTTGGAGCCAATACACAGTATTGACTCCAAGACAGAAGGTAAGGGTTTAAAAAAAAAAAGTTCACTTTCATATCCTGTAGGCCTTCAAAAGATAAGACTTCTCTATTGTTGCTGTACTCAAAATTCCAACCCACAAGCGCTGTCTCTTCTTCATCTGACCTCTCACCTGTCAGTGACTATCCATATCCTTATTACTCCTTAGAAGACATTCAGCTTTCTCTGTATTGGTCCTAGCTCTCTCCTCTTCCAGAAACCAATATATCTACTATTTATATCTGAGTATTGAGGGGTCCTGCCTATCTGTTTCTAGGTCATATTTTTCCAACCTTCCAAATTTCTGCCACAAGTTTGGTTTTCTTTCTCCATACTTCATTTTTGTTATTACATTTGTTTTGATATTATTTTCCGATTTTTAAAAGGATGTTTCCTTCTCTCTGATAACTTTGAGAATTGAGAGTTGTAGCTATAGATGACATAGAATTTTGCACATTCTATGCAGGATATTGCAAATTTTTTCATGTTCATATTTTTTGAAGTGAGATACTAAGCTTTTTTTGTGATTTTTGAAGGTAGCTTCTTTGGAGAACTATTTGTGGGACTGTTTAAAATTATGCTTTTTTAAAGCCTGGTTTAATTGTCTACTTAATAATAACCAACACTTATATAGTAGCTTTGTTTGTATTTGGGCCTCTTAACAGCTTTATGAGAGTCATTTTAGGTATTATCTTCATTTAAAGATGAAACAAGTGCAGAGAAATTGAATTTCTTGGACATGATCATAATGCTGTAAGTGCAAGAGACTGGCTTTGATTTTATTTTTTTCTTCCTAATTCCTTGTCTGGTATCCTATCCACTTCACCACTCTGCCAGTCATATGTATTTTGCCTTACTTCCTTTGTCTGATTATCCTATCTTACCAACTTTCTTTCCTCTCAATACCTTCTCCTATTCTTTCTCTTTGAACTATTTTCTGTTTTTTTTATTCAAATATTCTCTATTAGATAAAACACAAAAGTTAAAAAAAATAACTATATCCCCTATACTTGTCCCCACCAGAGCTCACTTCATGCTAGGAAGGATGGAATCATAAATTTAGAGATTGGAAAGGATTTTTAAGATTGTCTAGTCCAGTTCCTTCATTGTACAGTTTTAGAAAATGAGACCTAGCGAGATCAAGTCACTTGCCCAAGGACACATAGGTAGCAATTGATAGAGCCACTGTATGAAGGGTATGAAAATAATTAGGTATTTTACAAGAGTAGAGTGTGATATGGGTAAAGAATCCATTGAAGAATTTGAGGCTATTAGGCTAAAGAAGAGATTTGACAAGGATTCTCTTACATTTTGTATCTGTCCTGTGCATATTGTAGTACCCAGAAACATAGTAGGCTCTTAATAAATGATTATTGATTGATTAAATGTCTTCAAAATGTTTGAAGGGCTATAGTACAGAGGAGGAAGTTAAGACTCCATGAAGTATCTTTGAAACCACTCTTGCTTGTTTGGGGTATCTATAAACTGGGATTTTACTAGGGAGAAAGAAGGAATTCCAGGAGTAATTGATGTTGTTCCTGTCCAACCCTGCTCTTCCTATTGACTTGATAGTCATAATGACATTTATGCTGAACTTTTAGGGAATATTGTTATTTCAGTATTGCCTCATTGAACTCATACTAGAGTCAAAACAGTGTAACATTATGATGTCCTTCAGGAAATAGTCAGTGTTTAGTTTGACTGATTCCATCTTCTCAGAGAAATCTTTCCTGATCCTCCTAATACTAGTTGTCCAGTCATTTTCAGTCATGCCTGATTCTTTGTGACCCCATTTGGGTTTTCTTGGCGAAGATATTTTAATGGTTTTGCCACTTCCTTCTCCAACTCATTTTACAAAAGAGGGAACAGAGGCAAATGGAGTTTAATGACTTGCCCAGGGTCACAGTACTACTGTGATGTATCTGATGATATCTGATGACTGCCTTGCCACCCTTAATGCTAGTGCCTTAATTTTATTATCTCCAATTTACTCTACATTCATTTTATTTACATGGAGTTATTTTCATGTTATCTCCCCCAACCCTCAAAACACCAAGTTTTAGTTTGTCTGACAAATTCTCTAGAGGTCTTTTCCCCTTTTACCGCCCCCCCCCCCAAGAACTTTAATCAGAAATCAAGTACTATGGTTATGTTACTTCTGTACTACTTCCTGTCTTTTACTCTCTTCCTAACTTTTTTGTGCATTCTTTAGTACAGACTTGCAGTTCAGTGTTAACTTTCACCTTGTGGTTTTTCAAACATTAGTTGGGCTAATTGCCAGGTTCTCTGATCCATCTTGAGATAAGACATAATTAAAATCCATAAAGGAACAGGTGTTGGTTGCAGCCAACAACTGCTCATTCCTTCCTGAATCAACAGTGATATTTAATTCATTATGAAAACAGTGTGTATATAGGTCCCATAAACTTGGTCTAATGCTTTCCATATATTAGTTCAAATACACTGAATGCAATTTTATAGCATTTCATGAAGTCCAAAATTGTTGTTTCTTTTTAAAAAATACAACTTTTCTTTACATTCCAAATGATATCTGGTGAGTTTTTACTTCTAAGAAAGATTGTTTATAACATTTTAAATTTAGAAAGCTCCTCTGCTAATAGATTGTCTTTGTTTTCCTTGTGAATGATACAGAAGAAATGGTTTTCTAGATATAAAGTTGACTTACAAACTATTAGGGTTATTATCATCAGGAATTAAGTAGTTTGGCCATGCTGTGTAAGTGAGATAGCATGAATAAGGACAGCTTGAGTGTTTAAAAACCTAAAGAAGGACTTGGAGGTGCCCTCATCTCACAGAATAATGCATGGGGCAGGAATCTTTGGTGAAAAGACCCTCTTTAATTAGTCAGTGCCGCCTACATCAAGCTATCAAAATGCCATCCTTACTGTATTCAAGCAGGAAGATTAGCATTGCATAGAAAGTATACCTTTTTTTCCTTTATTTTGGGCCCAAACCAGTGGTTTCATGGAAGCATTGATTTCCTGTTGAACTACTTATCACTTGTGTATAACATTTAACTCTATGAAAACTTTGTATCCCTACTAGAGCTCCACACTCTCAATAGGGAGCTGGACTGTATTATTGATTCTCAAATTCAATTTCTGGTTCTCTTTACTCTCTTAAAATTAAAAAGACCCTTTTAATGGGAGTTATATCTATACTATAGCTATATTTATCATATTAGAAATAAAATTAATTAAAATTAGTCTTCGTATTATTATGAAAATAATTTTGACTGCAAGGATACATTGTAAAGGGTCGTAGGTTCTTTCAGAGGTACCCAGAACAACACACTCTGAGAACTTGAAGCTCTGTCAGTCTACTGTTGTTCAGTCATGTCCAACTCTGTGTGACCCCATGGACCCTAGCTTTCTTTTCTTGGTGAGGATGTTGGAGTAATTTGCCATTTCTTTCTCCTGTGAATTCAGTGCTTCTTTTATCCATCAATCAAAGGTTAAATGACTTGCCCAGGATCACATGGCTAGGAAGTGTCTGAGGCTGGGTTTGAACTTGGATCTTTCTGACTCCAAGCCTAGCATCCTATTCCCTGAGTCACTTAGCTTCCTCCTAGGCACACCACCCAAGGTCACACAGATAGGAAGTGTCTATCTAGGGCTGGAATTGAACTCAGGCTTTTCTTCCTGACTTCTTTCCCTTTAGTGCTCTTTCATACTGAGTTGAGCCCACCTCTGTTCTGTCAGTCTGTGGCATTATTACTTATCTTTGGGTTATCTTATAGCTGTTTCCTCTGTAGAATTTGTAAAAGGTAAAAAGAAGGCTTAGATTTAGGATCTAGCTTAAACCCCATCTGAACATAAACCATTCATTTTAGTGTCTGCTGAGATTTAATTTAGATAGCAGATATGTTATGATGGACAAATTTTCCATATGGAGAAACTTTCTGCTCTAGTTAATGTAAAATGAAACAGTAATCTATGCCTTCAGGTAAATACCCTGTCAGGAGTATTGCCAATCAGAAATAATGCTGAATAATCAATTCTTCATTTTACTACCTGGGTTGCCTTAAAGATTCTCTAATGAACTAATAATGTGTCACTGTTTTCACTAATGTGAAGATATTTTCACTGATATGTCAAATACCTAGAAGATAAGTCCCAATCAAAGGTAATTTTAAAAACCAAAAGCAAATTAACTTAGAGCAAAATTACAGCTTCTGTCAATTTATACAAATTATTTTGGTAATTTAAACTTTGGGTAGTGAACTCAATTAAATAAAATATTGGAAATATTTCAGTACCATTTTACTTAATCGGCTGGTTTTTATTTACTCCCCTTGTCTTCATACTATCATGGATTCTTTTAGTCAAGGTGACATATGTGCCAATTAGAACTATTAGGATACCCGTTCTGATTCATTAGTACCAGTCCCTGCCAAGCACTCTGGAATAATTAATCCAGGAAAGAGGGGATACAAGAACGTATTTGGTACCTTGGGGTTATGGGGAAGAAATAATACTAAATTAGACCAAATGACAGATGAAAAGTCCTCAGTATCATCAGTGTCACATGTTCCTGAGCTAAACTTGAAATTTATTTGGAGGATAGCTCACTGATTTGATCACTCCTCAACTGTCTCATTAGTTCTATCTCCTTATTTTTACATTTCGATTTTGAGTAATAGATGTGGTGACTTCATTGTCTTTTTTTTTTTAATAGAGTCATATGCTGTATAGGGTCATCACTGTTTTCTCACAATGCACACCACTTTTTTTTGGTCTTAGCCTTTCCTCCATTGCTCATATTCTATTATTGAAAAAAAAAAAGGTAGGGAGAAAAAGACATTGCCAACAAACTACACTTGTTTCCCAGTGTCTTTGAAATTAACAGTGATAGCATAGTTCCCTTAGCATGATCCTGAAGTTCCTGTTCGTTCTTAGTGCTCAGGATGGGAGCAGGGTACATAAGGAAGCTGTGGAAGTGAAATCATTGTTGAGCCAAGTTGGAAGGGAAGAAATGGAGTAAGAGGATGCAAGGTGAAGAAGCAGTCAGAATGAATGTGGCTCTTAGAGCCAGGTCTTATGTGCTCAGGTTACTTTTCTTGGGGGGTGGCAGGTAGATACAGGGGTACCTAGTGGCAGCTTAAATTCATATAGTGCTCCCTTAATCCTGATGTTTCCTTATGAGAGAAGTTATGTGGGTTAGTTAAGAGTTCTTGATCTGGAATCAGCAGGTATGTATTTATAGCCTGACACTTGATACTTAACTTGCAAGCTGTGTGTGACTCTAGGAAACCACTAAATTTTCCTTGGTATTTTGCATCTTTAAATGGGGATAATAATAATTGTACTACCTAGGTTACCAAATTATGAGGGCAACACTTTTAAAATGTGAAGTATTATAAAAATATAACATCCCCTATATCTGCCTGTCATGGAATCTAAATTGGAATCTTTCTGTAAATTTTTTGTAAATTTGGGTACATGATTTAGATTTAGTACCAGTCCCTACCAAGCACTCTGGAATAATTAATCCAGGAAAGAGGGAATACAAGAACATATTTGGCATTTAAGGTTTAACTTGCTCAAAAGATAATTTCAGATATTTATATTGTGAATAGAATACTGTGTAGATGTAGGCATTTCAGATGCATATGTAATCAAGTCTTTTTCAGTGGCTTGTACAAAAACTTTAAAGTTTCATATAATTCATAATTATTCATTTTACCCCTGTGAAATTCTCTACTTCTTGTTTGGTCACAAATTCTTCCTCTATCTAGAGATCTGAAGACTCTTTATTTCTAAATCATGTACCCATTTTGAGCTCAGCTTGGTATGTGGTGTGAGATGTTGGTCTATGCCCAGTTTTTGCCAGACTACTTTCTAATTTTTCTATCAGTTCTTGTCAAGTACAGATATCCTTTCCACATTAACTTTCTCTATTGTGGTTTCGATATATTCCAGATCAGCATAAGAAATTAAATGGGAATTTTGGGGAAGTTTTGCAGAAGCTGCAGATAACCAGTGAAGACTACCAGCAGATGACAGAAAAAGTTTATTAGAGATGGTATAACCTATGATCCACCTCTTTATCCAAATTTTACAATAAGATAAACACCCATAAAAGAAACATAAAAAATTCAGACTTCTGTGATACAAAAGGAGGGCCAAAATTTTTTACATGGATTTTCCAGATCATGGGGGTGCCTTTCCCCTAATATCCTTGAAATGGAAAGGGAATTACTGTAGCCAGTTCTTGCCCCAGTAGCTGGATCTTTGTTAATCAAATTGTAGGTTACTAATCTCATTTATTTTAGTACATTGTGTACCTAATCTTTTCATTGATTGACCATTCTATCTCTTATCCAATACCAAATTTCTTAGGTTATTATAGCTTTGTGGTATTATTAGAAATCTAGTACTGATAAGCCCCCATCCTTCCCATTTTTTTGATTCCTTCACTTTCTTGATTTTTTGTTCCTCAAATAACTTTTGTTATTTTTTTCTAACTATATATTATTCTTTGAAAATTTGATTGGTGTGGCATAGAATAAATTGATTAATTTAGGATCTATTATTATTTGTATTTTACTGGATCTGCCTACCCACAAGAAATTAATATTTCTCCAAGAATTTATTTATTTATTTATTTTTTAGAGCCCTTACCTTCCATCTTGGTAGAAGAGTGGTAAGGGCTAGGCAATGGGGGTCAAGTGACTTGCCCAGGGTCACATAGCTGGGAAGTGTCTGAGGTCAGATTTGAACCTAGGACCTCCAGTCTCTAGGCCTGGGTCTCAATCCACTGAGCTGCCCAGCTGCCCTCTTTCTCCAAGTATTTAGATCTGTCTTTGTGTGAATTTTTTGGTAATTGTGTTTATATAGTTCCTTTGTATGAGTGATCAGGTACACTCCCAGGTACTGTCTGTAGTTATCTTAAATGTAAGTTTTCTTTCTATATCTTATTCCTGGTTTTTTTTAATATAATATGCATAAATGTATAATATGTGTATTTAAATGGTGATGATTTGTGTGTGTTTACTTTATATCCTGCAACTTAGTTGAAATCATTAATTGTTTTGAGTAGTTTAAAAAATTTTTGACTTTATAAGTTTCTCAAAATAAATCATAACATTTGCAGAAAGTGAGTTTCATTTCCTCATTTCCTATACTTATTCCTTCAATTTCTTTTTCTTGTGATCGTGCTATAGTTAGCATTTCTAGTATATTGTTGCATAATAATAATGATCATGAACATCTTTGCTTCACCCCTGATCTTATTGGAAAGGTTCCTAGTTTATTCTGATTACAGATAATGCTTACTCTTTTTTTTTTTTAAACTCTTACCTTCTCTCTCTTGGAATCAATACTGTATATTGGTTCCAAGGCAGAAAAGTGGTAAGGGCTGGGCAATGGGGGTCAAGTGACTTGCCCCGGGTCACACAGCTGGGAAGTGTCTAAGGCCAGATTTGAACCTAGAGGACCTCCCTTCTCTAGGCCTGGCTCTCAATCCACTGAGCTACCCAACTGTCTTCTTTACTTTTGGTTTTAAATAAAGACTACCTTTCATTTTAAAGAAAGCTCCATTTATCTCTGTGCTTTCTAGGTTTTTTTTAGTAGGAATTAATATTGTATTTTGTCAAGCGTTCTTTTTGTATCTATTGAAATAATCTTAATTTTAAAGTTAAAAATTTATAAATACATTATTTTTTTAAAGTTGTACAAAACCAATTGACACTATTTGCTAATGTTTTCTTTTCCTAACAAAATAAAAGTGGTCTTAAAAAAAGTCATAATCTGTGCTATAGTTTCAGTTTCCCCCAAATACTCAAAAACAGACAATTAAGAGATAAAAACAAGAAAATAATTTAAGCATCTAAAGAAAACTTTCACCCTAATGTCCCCAAACCACTATGAGCTTCCTTGGGGGACAATGGGAAATGGGGATGGTACATTTCCCTTACTAGTGGGTTTCAATTTAATGTTTAGGTTGGGCTGTTGTCCTGTTTCAACAAAGACCATAAGCTTTTCCATAATAGTAACACATCCACTTTTGTTCTTTCTGTTTTTTAAAAAAGCAAACAGCTGTAGTTAAAAGCAATTCCAAATGGCATATGTGAATGATTTGGCTTAAAAAAAATTAAAACACACATACACAAATCAAGCCAATCATTGACACAGTTACATAATGTTTTTGTTAATGATATGGTCAATCAGGCTTATAATTTTCTTAACCCTGAACTAAACTGTATTCCTGGTATAAATCCAGCTTGATCATAGTTTCTGATACTTGTGATATGTTGTTGTAATGTCCTTAATAATATTTTATTTAAAAATTTTGCATCAATATTCAGTAGAGAAATTAGTCTATTTGGGGGGGGGTGGGACTCCCTTGTTTCAGGTATCAGGACAATATTTGTGTCATAGAAGGAATTCAGGAAGATTCCTTATTTTTTCAAAAATTTTTCATACATGTAGTATTTTCATGTAGTATTAGAATTATGTAGTGTTTGAATTGTTTGGTAGAAACTGCTTGTAAATCTGTGTGATCCTAGGGGTTTTTTTCTTAGAGAATTCATTTATGGTTTGTTCAGTCCCCCCCCCCCCTTTTAAACCCTTACCTTCTGTTTTAGAATCAATACGGTGTATGGGTTCCAAAGCAAAATAGTGGTAAGGGCTGGGCAATGGGAGTTAAGTGATGTATAGTTGGAAAATCTTGAACTCCAGGACTACATTCTCCAGAATTCTTTTTCATCTCCCAGCATCCCTTTCCTTGCTTCCTCACGTTTGCTGCATTATGTTATTGTTTATAATTCTCTGTGGCTCCTCCCTCTCTCCTTTCTTCTTTATCGAGTCTGTGGCTGGTGTTATCTCCCTTTTAACTCTAGTTTTTATTTTAATAAATCTTATAATACTTGAGGTATTGTATATTGATTTTAATCCTCACAGTGACTTGCCCAGAGTCATACACATTTAGGAAGTGTCTGAGATTAGATTTGAACCTAGGACCTCCCATCTCTAGAACTGGCTCTCAAGTCATTGAGCCCCACCCCAATTCCCCCTTTAATTTCTTTTGTAAGATACAATTATTTAAATATTCAATTTTCTGTTCTGTTGATCTGGGACATTTATATTTTGATAAATACTCATCCTTTTAATTTAGATTGTCTGTTTCATTGGCATATAGTTGGGCAAATCCTTTCCAGTGGTTTGAGTAATCCAGCTGAGTTCTGAATTAATTTTACATAGTTATCTGGTAGAAATAATAATACCTTTCATGAATAGTTTTTTAGGATTTATGAAGTGTTTTATAATTTCACTTGTCCCTCAAAAGAACTCTAAAAATTCAGATTATTATTTGTTTCATTTTACATCTGAGATAACTGAGATGTAAAAAGATTGTGACTTGATTGCAGTATTTGAGGCAGGATTCAAATGTCAGTAGGTCTTCCTAACTCCCAAGTCTAGCATCCTATTTATCATTTCTGTTCTGCTCCTTGATAGTATAACAGGATCTCAGCCATATTTAAGTCTACCAACTACAGGTGCCATCTTGTCAACCTACGATGATTGTTCAGGTAAAACCTACTTTAATTTCATTAACGAGTTAAACATTTGGAATGGTTGGTTTAGAGATTAATAGATTTACCCTAAACAAAGTCTAAGTCAGATTTCAGAGAATTTAGACTTTTGAATATGTTCATTCTTTTGACTCCTCTTTGCCACTAAAGAATTGTATTGACTTTAGCCTTGTGCTTGTCTTCTGCCATTTACATGGCAGTGTATTTATTTAATATGATTTCATTTTACAATAAATACAAAAAAATGCATTGATGGTATTTTTCAACCTTCCACAATTTCTTTTCTTTTCTTTTCTTTTTTTTTTGTTAAAAAAAACTGAAGTCAGAGGGGCTGGGGAGAAAAGGCATAACAAATCTTCAGGTAGTTTCAATATTTTAAAGTAGTACCCAAAAAAAGTCATTTCTGATTTTTTTCAAATGTAGCAAATAGCCATGAATTTGATCAAAACAGATAACAGTGACCTTATGTGAAACTGATAAGAACAAAGTTAAACATGGAAAGATCGTTCTTGCTAACAGTAAGAAATGTGAAGCTTTAAGAAAGTACATATATACAGAAAAATAATCAGGCAACATTTCTAACTTTGTCTTATAATTCATCGCGTAAATTGTTGTGAGATTTTTTCCTCCTAAGAAGCTTCATTATGAATTGTCTTTAAATATGTGTTAGCATTTTCTGTTGTTTTTTTTTCCCCCTCCTAGACCTGTTAAGGAGTCAATGAGGTCAAGACTATTTTTATAAAAATACTACTACACGTGCTTATTAAAAAAATTCTTCCCTTTCCATCTACATATCTATGGGGAGCCAGATTTTTTTTATTTGTTTCAACCATTGGTAAATGTCAGTTATTTATTAAGCACCTACTGTTTGCTATACACTCTACTAAAGCTCTGGGGTTAAAAATACTAACAAGAAAGACAGTTCTTGCCCTCAAGGACCTTAAAGTTTAACAGTATAGTGGAAGACATCATACAAAAGGGAACACTGAGGAAAGGGCTGGGGAGATGATAATGAAATTTAAAATAGTTGCAGCTGCTTGAGGAATGAAGATGACTAACCTGGAATCTCTCCTTAAAGGGAAGTTTTGGGGAGGAGTTCTAGGTTCTTCCTTTCAGTGAGGGAGAAGGAGGAAACTGAATCCATATGAGTACCAGGACTGATAGATTTTTCAGGATGATGAGGCTCCTGGGAGCATGATGGAGAAGTCCAGAGGAGTTCAGCAAATGGGAAGATGAACCAAAGCATATCATAACAAATTGAATGCAGAAGCAAATAAGAAAATCTAACTATTAAGCCAAACATTCAAGGGATATTTAAAATAATTATCATTTTTGTTTTAGAAAAGTTATTTTTTAAAAAAATTATCATGTAATATATTTTAAATGAATGGATATTTAAATTTTATCAGTTTAAATTTCTAATATTGTAAATATTGATAGGTATAATCTATATAAATTAAAATTCTTTGAGAACCTTAATAATTGTTTTTTAACCCTTACCTTCCATCTTGAAATCAATACTGTATATTGGTTCCAAGGCAGAAGAGTGGTAAGGGCTGGGCAATGGGGGTCAAGTGACTTGTCCAGGGTCACACAGCTGGGAAGTATCTGAGACCAGATTTGAATCTAGGAGCTCCCATCTCTAGGCCTGGCTCTCAATCCACTGAGCTACCCAGCTGCCCCCAAGAACCTTAATAATTTTTAAGGGAGTAAATGGGTCTTGAAACAAAAAATAAAGTGTGAGAGACACTGACTTCAAAGGTTATTCCTATGGGAACTGTTCATATGGGAAAAGCATTAAAATATTTTAAATAGTTTCACAATATTGTTTAATATAGTGGTACAAACCACACTTTTAATTTTTTTTTTTTTACAAAATTGACCCAAAAAAGATTATAACACTGTTTTGCCATTTTAGAATAATGATTGTGTCCAAATAATCAGACCATTTTCTGGAAGAACCAATGGTTTAAAAATCTTTCAGTAGACTGCTTATTGATGGAATTGACATCTTTGGTACATACATGAAAAGGTACATAATTGAAAGAATGTTTCATGTTTATACAGCCCCTATATAATTTTTAGGGGGAGAATTCTCAGTTATTACAAAGACACCACTAAGTAATGTTTTGCCTACTTCTGTTTGTTTACTCAGCTGCTAGTGACATCTTTTGTTCAAAGTTTGTTTGTTTTTTTGGCTGAACCCAGTCCAGAGATAAGAAACATACTGATGTGTGTTGTACTTTCACTTTATTTTCTAGCGGAACAACATTTTTCTTCAGTCTAGTAATAGATTTGGATGTTAAAATACTGAAATAAATTGTATAAGTGAGTACTCTTTCTTATTTCTCCTTTGTCTCATGGGTCTGTTAATCTCTTTTGTTTACCACCAGAACAAATTTAGGCTTAAAAGAAGTTCTCAGTTTGTTATATAACCCAACCCCATTTTTAATGCGCAATTTTAAAAAGGGGGGGTTCATTTCTTCTGTCTAATTTAATGCAGCAAAGATGAACCATTTTCCTCTCACTTTTCCCATTTAACCAAGTGTTAACAGTGATCATAAAGGTTGATGTTAGCAGGAAGGAAAAAAGCTAGTTTGTTCCAAAAAATATTTTAACTTGTCCAATCACACTTCAATCAACAATCTGTAGAATAATAGAATATTACTATTTTGAATGAACTATGTAAATACATATATTTACATATATATGTATATGTATATGTATACACACACACACACACACACACACATATACACACACACACACACACACACAACCATATACTTGTTAGTAGTTTGTGTTTCATTTGCTAACTTCCTATGACCACTTCTCCACTGGGGAATGGCTTTTGGTGTTATATATCCTGGTTAATTGTCTATATATCTTGTATACCAAGCCTTTTATCAGAGAAATCTGATACTCACCCCACACCCCCATTTGACTGTACTTCCTTTCTTATCCTAGAAAGCTGTATAGCAGCTTTCCAATTTCAAGTAATCAAGATTATCACATGAGGAACTTGCTGTGCTTTTACCCTGGATGTAGTTTTAGTTAGTTTTGGTTTTCGGCTTCCAAATAATTAACACTTATTTGACTAGACAAGAGAAATGGATGAAGATCTTTCTTCTACACTATTATTAGCCTTGATTATGTTGTAATCTGAGACTTCTCCCAAACCCCTTAAGTCACTATTCTGTGGAATATTTATGGATAACATTGATAGTGAGATTTCTAGTTTCCATTTTTTGTTACTGACATCTTAAAACTCTCTCTGTCCCCTAAGCCATTTACTTTTTCTTATCTTTCCTAACTCCCCCACACCAGCTGCCCGACTGTGGCAATTTTGCTATGGCTCTGGGAAATGTTATTAATTATTTTTCATTTTATGCCATCTCAAGTTGATGACTATGGGTAATAGGATAAAATTAAATGAAGAAAAGGTTGAACATGTTTAAACTTGAAATGTTCTTCCATCCATGAATTATTTTCCTGGGGAATGAACTGAAAATATAATCATTGAGTCATTGAAAAATCTGAATACATAAAAGCCCTTGAATATACTAGAGGGAATATGTTTTATTAGCAAAAGGGACAGATTGAGTTTTATTTTTTGAAGTTTTTCTTAAATACTTGTAATATTCTCTCTCTAGAAATGAGGGTAGGAAAAAAGGCAGCCATCCTTCATGGATTTAATTCAGGATATACCTTAAAAAAAAGATTTGTATTCATATCTTTTGCTTTGATGTCTCCTAAATTTCCCCCATATCTTTCTTCTCCTTTTCCAGAGAGCCATCCCTTAGAAGGTTAAAAAAAAAAGAGGAAGAAAAAACTGATTAACTGCTTAACAAGCAGTTAGTGATATAGTCCAGATTCTAGAAGGAGATTACAGCTGACTATACAGGGAGTCCCAAGAGGTATTAAAGTTTAATAGCTTAAACAGTACTAGGACTTTTGCCACCTTTTCCATAGAGTTGAAAGTCAAATGTTTAGAGATGACCCCATGAGAACTGATGGAATCATCCAGAGAAGAGAAGGCATGAATCTTGAGTAACCAAAACATTTAGGGAAGCAAGACATAGATGATCATTCAGCAAAGGAGAAATGAATGTTTAGAAAGTAGTATAAGAGGGGGCAGTTGGGTAGCTCAGTGGATGGAGAGCCAGCTTGAGAGATGGGAGGTCCTGGGTTCAAATCTGGCCTCAGACATTTCCCAGCTGTGTGACCCTGGGCAAGTCACTTAACCCCCATTGCCTATAAAAAGAAAAAAAGAAAGTAGTATAAGAAAACCAGGCTTAGGAAGTCAGTTAAGGAAACAACCAGGAAGGAAACAAAGTCAACAAAGTTAAGCCTTTTGATTCACTTGATCTTATTTTTATTAAGTCCTTACTATGTGCCTGACATTTTTCTAAATCTTGGACACAAAAGAAAGACCAAACAGTTTTTACCCTTAAGGAGCTCATGTTCTATGTGAAAGACAACATATAAATGACTGTGTGGCACAGTGGATAGAGTTCCAGGCCTGGAGTCAAGATTCTTCTTCCTGAACTTGAATTTGGTCAGATGTTTACTAGCCATGTGACCCTGAGCCACTCACTTAACCCTGTTTGCTTCAGTTTCCTCATCTCTAAAATGAGCTGGAAAAGGAAATGGCAAATTACTCCAGTTATCTTGCCAATAAAAACCCTAAACGGGGTCACAGAGAGGTAGACAGGACCAAAATGACTAAATAACAAATGAACAAATAAGATGTATGCAGGATAAACTGGAGATAATGTCAGAAGAAGGTTATTTTAGCTAAGACTTGAAGCCAAAGAAGTCAGGAAGCAGAGATGAGAACATTCTATGAATGGGGGACAGACAGCAAAAATGCCTCCAATTGAATGATGGAGTATCTTCTTCAAGGAACAACAAAGAAGCTATTGTCACTGGATTGAAGAGTACCTTTAATGGGTTGTAAAAAGTAGTGAGAGGACTGGTAAAATGACTAGCAAGTCAATTATTAAGCATTTGAATTATAGTGTCCTGCTGCCTTGTGAGGTCACTTGATTCTAGTTGTTGTATTCTGGTTCTTAAAGACTGGATCCTTAGTTTTTTGGTTGTCCTTTTCCTTTTGGTCGGATTTTCTTTGGAGGTCATCTTTCATCTTCTTCACCTCATCTTTCATCTCCTTTGCCTCATTTTCCAGCTGGTTGATTTTGGCTTTCAAGACACTATTTTCTGTTTCCAGATGACTTATCTTAGTTTTCAAGTTCTTTTCCCAACCAGTGGAATCGTGCGTCGGCTATGGGAGAGGGAAAGGTGGTGGGAGGGGGGAGGGGGGGGAAAAGAAAATGATCTTTGTTTACAGTGAATAATGTATGGAAATGACCAAATAAAATAATGTTTAAAATTAAAAAAAAATTAAAAAAAAACAATGTAGAAAATAGAATCATAGTATTTATTTGTTTATTTATTTACTTTTTTAAACCCTTACCTTCCATCTTGGAATTGGTATTGTATATTGGTCCCAAGGCAGAAAAGTGGTTAGAGCTAGGCATTGGGGGTGAAGGGACTTGCCCAGGGTCACACAGCTGGGAAGTGTCTGAGGCCAGATTTGAACCTAGGACCTCCAGTCTCTAGGCCTGGCTCTCAATCCACTGAGCCACCCAGCTGCCCCCTAGTCTTGCTGTCTTTTAAGTTTCAAATGCTTGGTTTATTTACTGTTATTTATTCTCATATTCATTTCCATATGGAGAAATAAATGACACACTGTCCCAAAGTTTGAGGATGATGATAGAGGATATCCTCTAAGGAGATACATGTCAGGGTAGAGCCTAACAAGTCAAGAAAACCTAAATGTCAAGAAGAGCAGTTTTTCAGGCCAAGCTAGACTATGAGCTCTGGATGTTAGTATCCTGAAAACAACATATAGGAAGAATTTTCTCAAATGATGCCTCTAGGCTTACTCCTTATATACATGTAACATTCATTCAAACAGCACCCATATCTGCTTGAATGGTTTGAGTTCTGCCATTCTTAAGTCTGTAGGAATATGGTATGTCACTGAATTAATTGTCCAGTGAGTCAGTGTAATGAGTTATTCAGCAAATAGAAATCTGTTTGAATGATTAGCCTCATGGCTCCATATACATGAGATTGTCTTCTTATGATGTTGCATTATCCATTTGAGGCACCAGAGGAGACTTAGTTGCAGACACACTGAATATTATTCTCCCTCTCTCTTCAAATTTAAGATTTCAGCTGCACTAAGTACTTTGGTTAAACCCTTGCTGTCTTGAGTCTGGAATTAATCTAGTCTAGAGGACAGTAATACTAATAGCTAACATTATATAGTGCTTACAATGTTACAGGCACTGTATACTAAGTGCTTTACAAATATTGTCTCATTTGATCCTCAGAACAACCCTGCAAGGCAGGTGCTATTACCTCCATTTTACAGATGAGGAAATTGGGGATGAAATGAGATATTAATGAAAATATTAAAATGTAAAAACTGTAGCTTACAGGTTCCTATACCACTTGGATTTTGCTTTTTCAGTTTATTCTTCCTCCTTCCCTTTTGTAGATTCAGTGATGACATATTATGGTCACAAAGTATATGTGTGGTATTACATGAAAGGAGCTTGAATAAGTACTTTTCTATAGATAAGTTCACTTCCAGCCACTTCTGACAGTTGTCCCACTTGCCTTCTAAGATCTTTAATGGTGTTGCTGACCCCATAGATTCTAGGAAGGAATAAGGGAAGGAAATATCTATACCTTTCCTTTGGGTTAGAGATCATACAGGGGTATCATTGTGAACACTTGGCTACTTATTGATTTTGTGGGGTGTAGGAGAATGAGGAATCTATCATAGCACTGATAGTGTGAACCAGGATGTCCAGAAGTGTAGTGACACCCCACCCCCTGACAGAAGTAGGGAGGTTAGGATTAGAACTGAGGGAAAACAATGATTTCTGTTTCATATGTTGAGTTGGGGATGCCTTCGGACTTAATAGTTGGAAATGTCCAAAAGGGTATTGTCGATGTTGGGCTGATGTTCAAGAGAGTAAGACTGGATAAACTTGGGAGTCATCATAATGGAAATGAAATCTAAGCCTTGAGATTGTAGAAAGAGAAGAGTGCCCAGGACAGAGCCTTGGGGCACACTCACAATAAATAGGAAGCCATGAGAAGCTTTTAGGCTGGTGAGGACCGATGAGGAATAGGGATTTGTCGGACATGCACCGAAAGCTAGATCACTCATCTGTACCCTGAGCCTGTGGCATTGAACTTTTCTTCCTCCTGCCCTCTACTGCTCAACTTATTCCTGCATGGCCATTACTATCTCCCCCTAATGCTTGCTTATTATTCATCCATTTGACACTACAGGAGGATATATTACCTGTTTGGGGTATACTTATGAATAATTTCCTCTCTGACTTTCTTGGTCCATATCTGTTCATCTGTTCATATGTAATTTCTTTACATCATATCCTCATGTCATCAGTGCTCCCCCCTCCCTCAATTTTCCTCCACACTTATCCTTTCTCTTCTTACAGTGGGTCCCATTGGCACACAGCATCCGATCCTCATAGCCTGTGTCTGATATTTGCATCATCATCTGGAAGGCTTTGTGTATTTCTAATCTTTGGAGCTGTCCAGGATTAAGTTAGCTTGAAATTTTACTTACCTACCAATTCTGAGGAATTCAGATTCAGGCTGTCTTGACCATTGAGTTACAATATTTGGGATGGCTGTGAAAGCTTGGGGGTAAAAGGCAGGACCTGATTTTAGGCGGTGAGATGGGACTTTGGGATTGTAATGGAGAATATTGCAAGTGGGATGTGGGAAAGAAGGGTTTTCCCTATATATGTCACAACCATTATTATTGCCTCTTAACAGCTCAGCTCTGGCCCAGCCTGGGTAAAGGAGGTAGTTCCCAGGATGGGTAAGGGAGAAGGAAGGGAAATCCCAAACAGCAAAAGTGAGGAAGGAAGGGAAATTTCTGTGGCTATCACACAATCTCCAGTCATATGTAAAGTATATATGTAAGTCTGTGGCTTCTTATACTCATAAAACCAAACATAACTTGATTTTGTACATGTGTACACACATTCACCCATATACCACCCATTCTGTGTCTAGGAAGTGTCTGAGGCTAGATTTGAATCAAGAACCTCCTGTCTCTAGGCCTGGCATTGAGCCCTCTAACTGCCCTCCTAGTTTACTAATTTAATTAAAACAATTTAAGACCATTCATTTTTCTTGATCTGTGTGCTATATTAGTCTCTATGAGATCCCACTTATGTTTCTATCCAGCATTAATATGTGCCTCATTACACATTAGGTCCTTTTATATTAATGTTATGTCAATATTATATTAAATGACTGTAATATGTTCATTTTTAGAGAGGAGAGTGCAATAGGAAGATAAATTTGTGTATGGTCATCATTTACCTTTTTTATATGGCCTTACTTTAACTATGAATATGCTTTAAGTTGACTTTTTCTGTGTGCTTTTCTTACCCATATCTGATATATTGGAGGAAAACTTAAGAAATGACCAGGAAAATGACTTTAAGAATTTTTTATATGAGCAAATAAGTAAAAAAGTACAATTCTGTTCACAGATATGTGTACATGTGATTATACTTTCAAATATAAAGTTAGAAACTAGAAGTTATTCTTTATTGAATGTTGGTGCCCTTTAGAATTTGCCTTAAAGAAATCAGACCTTTAAAAAATCTAATGGTGCTATTTCAGCCATTTAGAATAATTAGCTGCTGCTTATAAATAAATGAATGAATAACTTCACTGCAGTTCTGGTTCTAAAAGATTGATCTGGTATGTCTTTTATGAACACCATAGACATATTTTTTAATGCCTTAGAGATGTCTGAAACTCAAATGTAAATTATTCTCTTGAGACTATTGATCTGAATAATTTTATTGTATTCTTTGCTTCTGATCTAATCAGTGATCCCAAGTTTAAATGAGTCTCAAGTGACTGGGAGACCTTTCTTACACTGGAGTCTAGTTTAGGCTTACCCAACTCATAAATTTGAAACACTTAGGGCATATAAACATCCTATCTTGTGTAGTTTTTATTGTTGTTATGATGAGTCCTTTAAAACTTTGCCTTTATGCCTTACTTTTTGAATATATCTCCTTCCCCCCCTCCTAAATTATCGAGTCTTACATGAAGGGGCATCTAAAATTGTCTAGTTACGAGAATTCTTTCCATAAAATCTCAGAGATGTGTCCTTGACAAGGCAACAAGCATATACTAAGTGCTTTCTGTGTGCTAACCTCTGATATGGTCTGAGTTACAATAATACAAGCAGAAAAGAGACAGTCCTTGACCTAAAAGAGCTGACACACAGAAGGGAACTGGAGGGGAGGCAGGGAGTTACCAGGTTATTATGTCGAATCACATTGTGCCTTTCAGACTATTCAGAAACCCACATCTTTTTCATATGACCTGCTATAGATCTATATCTCCCTAATCTTATACACATGCAGTTGATTTACCAAAAGAACTATTGGATTCATCTCCATACTTTAGCCAGTTAAGGCCTTTTCAGACAATGATTCTGTCATCCAACATATTTGCTGTCCCTTCCAGCTTTGAACTTCTGATTGAGTATTTCCAGAAATGGGGAAATCAATATATCCTGAAATAGCCCATTCATTTCTGATCAGCTATAATTCTTAAAAAATGTCTGCTCATATTGAACTTATATCTTCTTTCTGTAAGTAACATTTATTGTTCCAAGTAAAATACAACTCTTCTTCTATGCTAAAGAACTTCACATATTTAAAGGCTGCTCTAATAAATAAGCTCCCCAATTCTTTTTCTAGATAATCTTTCCTCAAATCTATCCTCTTATGGAATGGTTTTTACCCTATCCTCAACTTTATTGACTTTTGGGGGTATGTTTCAGCTTTTCAGTTTTTTTCCCTAAAATTTGGCAGAATTTATGAAAATACTAAATAGTTTGACTAGACCAAGATACTCTGGGACAGCGATGGCAAACCTTTTGGAGACCAAGTGCAGGGTCTTGCCCCATAGACCAAGTACTGTGCTCATCCCTCTGAGTTTTGGGTATACCCTGGTTCTCCTTTACCCCACACAGGGGAGGGAGGAAGTGCTCCCATTGGGCTGCTGGGCAGAGGGAAGGGTTATGTGAAAAGATGTTGTTAGGTACAGTAGAGATGGGGAAGGGAGAAGCTCCCCTGAGTCCCTCTGCCTTTCTAATATCAAACTTGTGATGGGGGGAGGGGAGAAGGTAGCTGTGTGCCCACAGAGAGCACTCTATATGCCATCTTTGGCACCTGTGCCATAGATTCGCCATTACTGCTCTAGGATTATAACATCACTTCTCGAAATTAAAGCATTCATTCAGATTGGATTTCCATAGAACATGTCCAGAGTTAAAGTTTATTAGTCTTTAAGCTACAAGTCAGCATCCTCTTTGACTCTTAATAGCATCAAATGTTCTAAAGCTGTGGCCATTAACTGATGGTGTCAATTGAGATTGAGATTTTCCTGAATAGAATGAAAATTAATAAAGTTCATTAAGTCACAGGGATATAGAAATTTTGTTTGATCCATTTAAGAATACATAATAGTTTTAAGTGATACCTGCCATTTAGAAACCTCTGTGGCTCACATTTTAAAGTTTTATTTTTGGAGGTGTGTATTGGGGAAGTATCATGCTATGTCACAGAATTAAAACTCCAAAATGCCACTGTGGTAGCATTAATATTTCTTTCCTGTGTGTAAAAAGCCTTCCATGTTATTGCCTTAGGTGTTGCAGTGATTTTAAAATGTTTTAATATATATTTTTATACAGTTTTCATACAAAACTTACCCCTTCATTTTCAATTTAATTCAACAAACATTAAATACCTACTCTGTACCAGGTACTATGCTAAGTGCTATGCATTCAAATAAGAAAAAAGACAGTCAATGAGCCTATAGTCTTATGAGGGAAGAAGCACACAAAAAAGAAGCTAGGAAGAACGGGCTGTGGTTGCTGAAGGGAGGCAAATGGATGGCCTGGAATAGGAGCATCATATTTTCAGTGGTCAAAACCAAACAAAGCAGCTGATGGAAAAGGGAGAATTACTTGGAAAGTTCTGAAAGTTCAGAGCCTTCTCTAAAAGAAGGTTCTGGGAAGGGGAAATTGCTCTACCCTTCAGCCCTCCAGTCATAGAGGAGAGGTAGCTGGGAAAGTTGAGGTCTCAAGTATCAAAAACTAAGTCACTATGATGATGAGATTTTAGAGGATCAGCACACATTTTCCCTTTAGTTCTAATCACTTGCCCTGGGTATTATTACATGTTCTTGCCTTCTTAGAGTATAAGAAATGATTATCCTTCTTTCTTCATGATTCAAGATCATTATTATCAAGATTAATTTAGATCAGTGTCTGGTTTTTAGGGTTTTTTTTTCTCTTTTCCTATGAAGCTTCCGCATCTGTCAGAATGCCTGCTTCTGATAGGTATCAGGTTGTTGGTTTTATTCCATCATGATCTGAGAGCGATCTTTTTTCTAAGTTTAGAGCTGTGTTCCAGAGATCACTAGTCTGTCCTTAGAATGTACCTGCAAATAGAACTATAGAGAATCCTTGCATTTCAACTCAGGCACTATTAACTTTTCTATTGTTAATAATTGTGAACTCTGTTATATATCACATATAAAAATAATGTGTATATTATTTAATACTTATAATATATATGTATGCATAGTAGCTTCACATGGCCACCTGAAGCAGCAGTATCTGTGTTCTGATCACTTCTATATTGTTTCTTAACAAAGGTGTTATTTGAGGAGCAGTAGGGTGATACAGTGGAAAGATAACTGATTTTTGGAGCCAGAGGACCTGGATTTATATCTTGCCTTTGATGTTTTCTACCTGTAACCCTGGACAATTCAGTTAACTTCCCTAGTTCTCAGTTATCTCATTTGTCAAATGAAGCAATCACACTTTATGTCCTCTGAGGACCCCTCTAACTCTAGAGCAATGCTATGATTTACTGACCTCTCCACTTTTCTTCCAACTATGAGTATTCCCCTGGAATAACTTTGAATTTATTCACAAGCCTGTGTTGTTTCCCTTGATGGAATAAGCTACTTGAGAGCAGGGAAGATCTTCCTTATGCTTCCCCCCCAGCCCCCACTTTTTATCTGTCCAAAGCTAACACAGTGCCTCACAATTGGTAGGCACTTAATACAAGCTTGTTTGGCAAAAAGAAAAGGAAGTTGTTAATCTAGGTGGTATGTGGTCTGGACTTCTACTCTGACCTACCTATATAGAATAACCTCATGCTTGTGACATAAAGCCCTTAGGGCTTACTAAGAGGTGTACATCACCTAATAGCCTTTGACATCTGGCGTGGTTTGTTTTATATATGGTCTGTTTTGGACCAGTGGCAGGCATTATCCTTCAGTCCTTTAGATTTTACTAATTTTCTACTCCTTTGGCAAGAAAGGCTCATTATTCATTCCTCTTATCTATTATAGTTTTTTTTTTTTCCCTGGGCTTGATACTATTAGGTCCTTAGTGTGGTTTAATAATAAAAAAAATTTGGTCTTTTAAAACCTTAATTGCAGTTTTTATTTATGGCTCTGGTTATGATTCATAATTTATGGAAATGGCTATATTTATTCTGTTGAGTCAAGGAAGCACATGCAGCCCCAACTTTCCTGTGGAAGAAGGATCATGTGACAACCAGCTGCCTAAAGATAGCTTCATTCCTTTTGGTTTTGGTGTACTTTATGGGATTCATCACTATATCAGGTGTAGAATTGGTTTCATTTTCTGATTTGGATAAGGAATGTTCCAGAGTCTTTGTATCTGCCCAGCAATGTTGTCTTTGCCAGAACTAGTAGTCTTTGTTCTTGGTCATATATCCTTTTCATCTTCCTTATTAGACTATTAAGTTTCATACAGGTAATAATTATTTCTTTTCATGACATTTATATCCCTAGTACTCAATAACAGTGCCTGACACATAGCAAATGCTTGATAAATCCTTTTTGATTAATTTATTCTTGATTGATTTATTAAATGCTTATTTGTCAAGTCCTATGCTAAATAAGGAAAAGTACTCTTAAAATCAGTCACTAAACATTTATTAAGCACTTACAGTGTGCTGGGAACTGTGCCGAGTATACAAAAACCACAAAAGATAGATTTCTGCTCTATCAGAGTTTACAGTTTAATAAGGGAGATTGTAGCAGGATAAATAGAAATAATTAACACAGAGAAGGCACTGAAATTAAGAGATTGGGGAAGACTTCCAGCAAAATATGAGATTTTAGGTGGGATTTAAAGAAGGGCAGGGAGGTCAGTAGACAGAGCAGATGAGACGAGGGTGTACTGAGAGATGAGAATGTCTAATTTCTGGGCCAGCCAGGAGGCCCCTGACACTGGATCGAAGAGCATATGGCAGAGAGTAAGGTGTAAGAAGACTTCAGAGGCAGTATATCATAAAGGGCTTTAAGTGCCAAATAGAACATTTCATATTTGATCCTTGGGGTAATAAGGAGCTGCTGGAATTTATTTAGTAGGGGAATGACATGATTGGAGTTTCACTTTAGGAAAACCACTTTAGTGGCTGAAGAGAGAATGAATTGGAGTGAGGAGAGACTTGTTGCAGGTAGACCAGCAGATTATTGCAGCAGTGCAGGTGTGACGTGATAAAGATATGCATTAAGTGGTGAATCTGAGCAGTATAAAGGGAGAAAGATAAGGGTCCAGGATGGAACCCTAAGGGGCATCTAACACTAGAAAAGGATCTAGTAGAGGAAACAGCCATCTTCTCCATCCTTATCTCAAGAAGCTTGCATTCTGCATTGGAAATATTATTTACACACACATGTAAACACAGAGCAGTGGACTTTGGGGAATCATTAGTAGCTGGAGGAATCTTAAAAAAAATGCTTTTATATGAGGTAATAGAGCTTGAGCTGCTCTTCAAAGGGATCTAGAGATATTGAGAGGCCAAGTTAAGGAAGGAGAGTATACATTAGCAATGAGGGACCATGCGTAGGTATGGAAGAGAAGCAAGATGGAATATTTTATGCAAGGAAGAAGAGGTTTGGTTGGAATGCAGACTACTTGAAGAGAGACAAGATACAATTTAATAAGCCTAAAAAGGTAATCTGGAGACAGATTGTGAGGGCTATAAATGCTAAATGGGGCATTTCTATTTTATCCTAGAGGCATTTGGGAGCATTAAGGTTCTTGAGCAGACTTGAACAGAGAGTATTTTTTTTTATTTCTAAGATTCATTTTCCCTTAAAACCCAGTTGAAAAGGCTTAAGGAATTATTAATTCCAAACCAAATTCAATTTGACTAAGTACACGTTTCCCCGACAGAATATGCTTATCTATATATTACATGAATCTAGCATTTTTGTGATAATGAGTTATTCTACCTAATTCATCTAAAGTTATTCTACTTCTTTAAATTATTTATAAGTTAAACAAAGTCTTGATCTGTTGGGCAAAGGGGCAGAAGAGAGTGCTACTGAGAGATAAATAATTGTTAAAAAAAAAAAAGTTGGTGGTAGAGAAGGCATGGCGGATGGGTAATTTTCCCATAAAGAGATGGGCATGTTGCTTGTTACCTGTCAGTATTTAATCATAGTAGCTTCTGATCACACTACTTTTTTGTTGTTGTTGAGAGTATTAGTGGGAAATGATTGCTGGAAATATGTAGCCTGGATCCTTCTAGGTCTCAGAAGTTTGAAAATTCTGTAAGCAAGCTTCTCTGGAATTTTATATGTCGAATATAGAGAAAACTCTACTTACCTTATAGGATGTCATCTTTTCAAGAGTCCTGAGGCTGCCTATGATATCCTTTTCCTCTTTTTTTGTGTCATTGTCCAGAGACTTAATTATCCAGCTGAATAAGATCTGTTGGGAACCTTGTTGTAGCTACTGTATTTTCTAGATAATTCTTGTATGTATTTCATTTTCTATGTGTCGATAATCACCTCAACTAATCTGTAAGTTTCTGATGGACTAAAAGACCATCTTTTCAGCCTATTATTGCTTTCTGGATCATTATGACTTCTCTAGCATTTGGAAAGTATAGTTAAAATGGGGAGGGGAGCCAGCAATGTCAACGAGACAGTTATCAAGAATCTGCCACCTCTGACCTACTTCTGTTTTTTATTTATAGACTGGCCTTATTGTTGCCTGCTACCAAGGTTTTGTGGATATTGTAGTAGCCCTAGCAGAGTGTCCCCATATTGATGTAAACTGGCAGGACAACGAGGGAAATACAGCTCTAATTACAGCTGCACAGGCAGGTAAGGCTTTCTTTTTATTTCACCCTTATGGATAATATCTAGCTGTAAAACGTGGGTATTGTGGCCCTGTGGATAGGGTGCTGGACTTTAAAATTGGAAGATCTTGCTTCATATCTCATCCCATGACACTAGTTTTGGGACCATGGGCTTTATTTCCTCATCTGTAAAATGGGAAGAATATTAAATAATACTATTTCACAGTTGTCTTGAGGTCTGTAAACAATAACTCCTGTAGAGCTGCCTCATCCTGTAGTGTGTGCTGGTAATCCACACTGCTAGGGGAGGCTGAGGCTGGGATTTAGTAGGTCTAAAGCCCACTAGGATGCCTTTTGCCCTAAGTCCAACACCAATATGGCGGATTTCCTTGCCTTTTGGGGAGAAGGGCAGGCTGCTAAAAGGAGTGAACCATCCCAGGTCAGACAGAGAGTGGATCCAAGCTTCCCTTTTGTTCAGTAGTTAAATTAGGGCTCATGAATGATTGGGGACAGCTAGGTAGCTTGGATAGCATATAGATGACCTACAATCTGGGCATGCCAGGCTTAGAATCAAGAAGACTCATCTTTCTGAGTTCAGAGATGGCCTTAGGCACTTACTTGCTATGTGGCCCTGGACAAGTCACTTAACCTTGTTTGCCTCAATTTCCTCATCTATAAAAGGAAATAGCAAACCACTCCAGTGCCTTTGTCAAGAAAACCCCAAATGGGGTCACCAAGAGTCAACCATGACTAGAAAAAAAAATGGCTAAATAGCATGAGCAGGCTGCTACATTTCCTGCCTAGGCAAGCTAAAGAGGACCCAGCCCAGCAAATGACTAATTCATGTAAAGTGCTTTGCAAATTTTAAAGAGCTATGTGATCAGTTATTATTCCTAGTTTGGCTATTTAATCCTATGCTAAGGCTAAGGCTCACACTCAATATGTTTGGACTTTTCCCACTTAACACACTTGAAAATCTCTTTTAGAAATGCCTTTTTTGCAGATTATACAGGAAACATCAGTCTCATTGCTTTTTGTGTCTTTGTTGAAGGCCAGGGCTGACAAAAGACTTATATTTTTAGTTTGAGATGTAAAATGAGGCACTCTTAGTCCACTTAACATTTTACAAAAAAGATTTACTTAAACATGACAGGAGAAGGATATTCAACAAGGATATTCAGCAATGATTTAGGAGCAGACAGCTGAGTTGCTGCCCCGGACAAACATCCAGTAGGAATTTGTGTTCTTCCTGGCTTTTTGCTCTCTAGAGACCAAGGAATGATACGAGTAACCTTTAGTTCTCTGACCAAAAAGGTCTCCAAAATAATATTTTTTAAGGAAAATAACTAGTATGTGGATACCTGGGGATGCTGTGATATCTCACCCATTTATGGCAGACCCTTAAGAGGTCTTCCAGAGCAGTGGGGTCACACTCAGCACCTGATCCCTGAAGGCCACCTATTGGCTTAGAAAACCACAAATCAACACTATCTTTGTTATATTTTTGTCAAGTAAAAAAAAATTAACATTTCCCAATTGTATTTTAATCTAGTTCCCAAACCTCTGGAGTTTTGAATACCTCTGTTTTAGGGGTCTTTCTTCCTCTTAAATAGTTTTAGGACTATTACTAGACCACCCTGACCTTGGGGGTGTCAGAAGCCTGATTTAACCCAGGAAGGAAGAAAAACCAAACCATAAAGATAGCTAAAACAAGCCAAAAGATAACAAGCCAAGAAATTTCTGCCTGAAGAATGTAGAATGTGGGAGAATGAAGACTAGAAATCCCAGAATTCGCTTCCTCACTCTGCAGTCCCATGTACTAGCCGCCTTCTTATTCCTCAAAAACCACATTACAGCTCTCAGTGTGTTTTCACTGGCTGTCCTCCATGCTTGCAGCGTTCTCCTTTCCCATCTCCACTTCCCGATTTATTCAGCTTTCTTCAAGCTTCTATATTCTGTAAGTCTTTCCCAGGCTTTCTTAATTTTAGCGCCTTTCTTCTGAGACTGCTTCTGACATATTTTTAATATCACTAGTTTATATGTGTTGATTTCACGTAGTCCCACTAACCTGCGATTGCCTGGTTTGTGGATTTCTTTGTATCTTTGGTGCTTAGCACAGTTCCTTGTCCATAGTAAGCGATCAATAAATACCAGTTAATTGCTTGCCTAATTGGAAAGACCTAGCCTTCAGTCTAAGTGATCTGGTCCATGTGGTGATGCTTCATCTTTTGTTGTTTGTTGTTCAGTCATCTTTTCAGTTGAGTCTGACTCTTCATGACTCTATTTGGGATTTTCTTGGCAGATATTTTGCCATTTTCTCCTCCAGCCCATTTTATAGATGAAGAAACTGAGGCAGATAGGTTTAAGTGACTTGCCTAAGGTCACACAACTAGTATGTTTCTGAGGCAAGATTTGAACTAGTCTTTCTGACTCCAGGTATGACACTCTAATCACTGCAACACCTACCTGCCCTATGCTACATCTTAGTTTCAATAAGTCTGTGGCACCCCTAGATGCCATTCTTCTCAAGGAAGACATGGGATCTAAGCCTTCGGGTATTTGGCCCAACCAAATAAGCTGCATAGACAACCATAGGAACTCTTATAAGAGGCTGGAAATTCAGAATTCCACAACAAAAATAATGTCTACTTGGAGAGATATGCTCTGGTCTTCTGTTTCGCTTGTATTCAGTATTCTTTGAGACACAAACTCTTACTGCAGAAATGATGATGCACTTGGTTCTCAAAGTCACCTGTAGCCCTCTGCTTCTATATTTCTCTTTTATGCTCCAAGAGGGAGGATGACTTCCCTGAGCTTGATGGGGCCCTAGATTTGTTATTTGGCTGTTGAGTTCATTGTGATTACCCACCATCCTCAGTGTTGTATCAGCTGTGACTGCTCTGCATTTTAACTATTAGTGGCTTGTGTGGTTAGGTGGTTTGAGAAAAGGAATACTATGGATCATTTTTCCCCTCTTATTTGCACTGGGGATAGGTTTTCACTTTAAAATAATGCAAATGTAGGCACTACTCTATATGAGTGATTTTTGCCCTGTTTTGTTTATTTTTTAAAAATTGATCTCATTGATCCTGCTCATCAAAATTATTTTTTAACCAGTGAACAGGCTAAGTTTATACCCATACCATTTAGAGCCTTTTTCTAGGAACATTGCTGACTGTTTGTGAAACTTCAGGAATAGAACTAGAAGAATCCTAGCCCTAATGTAATTTTTTTGGTCATCAAGTAGACCAGTGTAGTAGATCATATTGTACGATATGGGGAGTAAAATGTAAGAACACTAGAAGTCTAGGAAGGGGCCAGGTTGTGAAGGGCTTCAAATGCCAAGCAGAGGGTTTTACATTTGACCCTAGTGATATTGGGTAGCCATTTCAGCTTATTGATTGTGGAGGAAAGACAAAACGGTCAGATGTGCTTTGGGAAAATGGCTTTGACAGTTGAGTGGATAGATAGATTGAAGGTGGAAAAGACTTAAGAAAGGGGGAGATCAATTAAAAGGCAATTATAATAGTCTAGGCAAGAGATGATAAGGGCCTGTTTACTAGGGTGGTGGTTTTGTGAGTGGAGTGAAGGGGACACATATATATGAGAAATGATGTGAAAGTGGAAATGACAAGATTTGACAATACATGATGGGGTATGTGCCATATATGAGAGTCAAGAGTTAAGTGGCTAAGAGAAGAGGGAAAGTGAGAAGGGAGGATTTTAGAGAGAAAACAATGAATTGTGTTTTGATTTTTGAGTTTGGGATGACTAGCAATCCAGTTCAAGATGTCCAAAAGGAAATTATGATATAAGACTAGAACTCAGGAGAGTGACTAAATTGGGACTATAGATCTGGGAATCGTCTTTCTAGACAATAATTGAATCCTCGGAAGTAGTGAGACAATCAGGTGAAGTAGTATAGAGGGAAAAGAGAAGAGGGCCCAGATTAGAGCATTAAAAATTACCAATGTAAGTTGGTGTGGCCTGGATGAAGATCCAGCAAGAGATTTGTAGGGGATAGAGCCAGGAGAAATTATCCAGGAGGGGAAGGTGATCAACAGGGTCAAAAGCTACAGGGAGCTCAAGAATGTGAAGGATTAAGGAAAGGGGATGAAGAGACCATTGGCGACTTTGGAGAGAGTAGATTAAATTGAATGATGAATATAGATAGCTTCCTCAAGGAGTTTAGCTGCAAAAATGATGAGAGATATAGGATGATATCTAGTGGAGGAGGATAAAGTGAGGATTTTTAAAAGGATATGTTTGTAGGTAGCAGAAAAGAAGAGATTAAAGATTATGAGAGAATGGGGATAATAGTGGGGTCAGTCTGTTGTAGGACACAGGATGGGATCTAAAAGATATGGGTGAATAGAGAGAGGAGTTTCATGAGATATGTCAAAGAGGAGAATGAAGACTTGATTTTATTGGGGGAAGTATGAAAGGAATTGGTGCTGTAAGGAGGCTTGAGAAGAGGATGAAAAAGTTTATAATAGCCATTCTGGTGAGTAGTAAGAGAATTGGTTAGGGAAATGTTACAAGAATTGCCTTGCTGTAGTGAGGGTGTCATTAAGATGAGGTATATTCCTTAATCAGTATGGTTTTGTTATTTTCTTTGGCTCCATTCAGTAGCAAATTAATGGAAGTAATAAAGTATATGGTAGAAATAATTTGAGGTTTGGCAAGGCATTATTGTCCATCTGACGTTGGGTGTAAAGGGATTTGAGTGTAGAAGATAGGAAAGAGTTAAATTGATTCACTCAAGGGATCAGGAAGGCAGAAAGTGTAGTTGATGCTAGGGTATTGACTTGGAGAAGAAGGAAACAGATCTCAGTGAGAATAAAGAATAGGGATGGGGTTCAATAAGGCATAAGGAAAGATGGAATAGTTAAAGATTTCGATCAGAAGTAAGTATTTTAGAGTTCATTAACTTGGAAGTAGAGCAGTTGTGGCTTATGGGAAGGTCAAGGGTAGCATCTGTGTGTGACTGATGTGAAGGGAGTAGATCCTAATATTTAAGGAACTAGGAAATTGGTGTAGTGAAAGCATCAATATGTGTCATCACTGTGTTTTATTCAAATTTGATGAGCATTCCCTTTATGTATTTATGATACAATTTTTGATAGCAATATTAAACAACCCAAAGCCAAATACAAATCCCAGGGTTTTCTCTTGAGTTGTTCTGCCACATTGATATTGTATCATTGACAACTATTCTCCTAGTCTGACTAACTAGTTCTGAAGCCATATAATTGAATTTAAATCTGTCCATATCTTTCTTTCCATCTTTTCCATAAGATAAGTTTGATAATACTTTATCAAAAGCTTTGTCAGAATCTAGGTAAGCTATTTTCTCAGCATGCTCTTTATCTCTTAGTCTAGTAATCCTGTCAAATAGAGAAAATGAATTTAGTCTGTCATGACTTGTTTTTGATGAAACCATGCTGGTTCTTTGTAATCACTCCTTTTTTTTCTAGATGTTTTATCTAAATAGTCTTGTATGTAATCTATAAATTATTTAGTCTAGTAAATGTTTAATGCTTCTGGGAGTTAGAGACTTATGAAAACAGGTGGAATCAGGCGGCCCATGGACAAATTCTGCACAAACTCTGTAGGGGAGTTGCAACTGGATTTTGTTAGACACATAATACCCTCTACTTTTCCAGGAACATTGTTCTGAACTCTTGTGTGGTGTTGTGTATTGGTTTTGTAATTGGAATAAATGTCCCCCAAGGACAAAGCCAAGACCACTTTGCTCTTTTTACTTGTAAAAAACTAAATAAATTCTGTGAGCTAAATAATTTGGAAGTCATGAATACTTAATCACAGTTGTATCCCCACTGCGGTTTGTATGAAGTGGAAGCTTAATAAAAATTTGTTGAATGAATAAGCTGTAACAAATCCATGCAGCATCCAGTTGGAAGTAGAGAACTGCCATATTTTTGTACTTCTTGCTACTATAGTTGTGTTGAATATGAAAATACCTAAGATATAGGGGGCATAGAATTCTGCTGACATCTTATAATAAAATTAGGAAGTAAATTCATTGAGCTGTGGTTTTTGTCTTTCAGAAAGCCTAGACTGTTTTTGGGAGAGAAGGGAAGAATGTTCAATAAATATTAAATTTTGTTTCAGCTAGTTCTCAATTAATTGAAGTAAAATGGAAAGCTTGTATAAAGAATTCTGAAGTAATTGGGGGATGAAATTGGGTCAGTTTCAACCTCCTTTTCCACGCCTTCCCCCAGCTCCCTTTGGCAAAGCTTTTATAAGACAGTGAACTAACCCTTTTTGGTTTCCTTTCATATTTCCCTGGCCTCTTTTTGTGATTTGTGGGTGTTGAAATGGCTGAAAGATATATAGCAATAGATATTTAGGGGCAAAGAAGGGACCCTGAGTAATTAGGAGTTGATGTCTATGTACTTTGACTACTATTACTGTTAATATCATGTAAACAGTGCTAGATGACTCAATGGATAGTGTTAGATCTGCAGTCAAGAAGGACCTGAGTTCAAGTTTGGCCTCAGATACTAGCTGTGGGTTCTTAAGGCAAACAAAGGTTTTGTTCTCTAAACCATTGGAGAAGAAAAAGGGCAAACCATTCCAGTATCTTTGCCAAGAAGGGATGAACCTTTAAAGTTCTGATCTCTGGGAGAGAAAACAACAGCCTCATTTCACCTAGGACTCCTCCCTGTCTTGAATCTTCCTTGAATCTTCCTTGAGTTCCATGGAACCCACCACCCTTTTCTAAGACTATCTTCATTTTGAATACATTAAGTTGAAAAAGTTTTTGTACAAGTAAAACTAATGTAGCCAACATTAGAAGGAAAACAGTAAGATGGAGAGAAATTTTATGGACAACTTACTGGATAGAGGTCTCTTCTCCAAAATACATAGAGAACTTTGTTAAATTTATAAGACTATGAGCCATTCCCCAATTGGTAAATGGCCAAAAGATATGAATACCGTTTTTGAATGACTAAATCAGTCATATATAAGTATATGAAAAAATGCTTTAAATCATTATTGATTAGAGAAATCCAAATCAAAACAACTCAGATATCATCTGACACCTATTAGATTGGCTAATATGTTAAAAAGGCAAAATGACAAATGTTGGAGGGAATGTGAAAAAATGGGGACACTAATAATACACTGTTGGTAGAATTTTGAACTGAACTAACCATTTTGTTGAGAAATCTGGAATTAAGCTCAAAGAGTTATAAAGCTATATATTTTGACCAAGCAATACCATTATTGGGTTTAGGTGATCAGGGAAAAAGGAAAAGAACTGATATGTTTGTGATGAAATAACTACTGTACTATAAGAAATGACAAACAGATTAATTGTTTTTAAAAACGTGGAAAGAACTACATGAAATTATGAAGAGCAAAACAAGCAGAACCAAGAGAACATCATGTACAGCAACAGAACTATTGTTTGAAGAATAACTTATGTATGTCTACCTCCAGAGGAAAAAAATGATAAATAGAAATAAGTAAGACATAGTTTTGAATATACATACATTTCTTTGGCAAATGATGCCTTCTCTGATGGGGGGAGGGAGGAGGAGGAGTTAACTGAGTGTTTTAATGCTAACAAACAAACAAACAGAAAGACTGGGTTTTCTTACCTTGCCCTGGCTTGAGCAATAGAGGCTACTCACAGGTCATATCTCACTTTTATCTAGCAAAGAATCTTTGACCTGCTCTGTTTCCATCCTGGGCCAGTTCACCCTTCCTAATATGAACTGGTGGCCCTTATATGGTGGATGGGGAGTAAGTTACTATAGTGATACTACTTCCACACCCCAGTAACTGAGATGAAAGCCATGTACCATCAGGGTAACATCTGTTAAGGAAAAAAAAAATTAATTATTGTTTTTATATCACATACATTTTTCCTCATGTGTTTCCCACAGAGACATTCCTTATAGAAAAAGAATTGTTTAGAAAAGAAAAAGGAAAAAAAATGAACAAAACCAGTCAGTACTGGAGGGGAAAAAACTGTTATCTCTAATGTCTCACATCCGGGAACACAACTCCTGCACAAAGTAAGGCAGATAATCTTCTGTCTGTTCTTTAAGGCTAATCTTATTCTAGGAATAGTGGTTCTTTTTTTTTTAATGACCCTTATCTTCTGTACTAAACTGATTCCAAGGCAGAAGAGTGGTAAGGGCTAGGCAGTTGGGGTTAAGTAACTTGCCTAGGGTCATACCACTACGAAATGTCTGAAGCCAGATTGGAACCCAAGACCTCCTGGCTCCAGACCTGACTCTATCCACTGATCCATTCAGCTGCCCCTAGAATAATGGCTCTCTTAAGCTGATGTTTTTGAATTTGTTTAAAAAATATTTTGATAGTGATTTCAGCATCATGTATTTTCTTTGCATTTCTATGTACTTTATCCATTTAAAAATATTATTCTGAGAAAGGGCCCCATTGACTTCACCAGACTGTGATGACACATTAAAAAAAAAGTTAAGAACTCCAGTTTCTAGAGGCTAATTGTTTCCTGTAGTTATCTTTCTCTATGACTCAGATTCTTCTCAAATTGGGACAGACTAATGGCTAAAGAGGGGACCTTTACTGATATCTTATATATGATTTACTAACGAGTGAATTAGTATAACAATATCCTCAGTAAAGAACAATCTGTTTTGTAAAGGTTATTTCTTTTAGATTTTTGTCTTGATTTGATCCATGGGCATAAAAAAGAATTTGTTAAACCTAGATCCCTAATGTGAAATATAAGATTATTTGTGAAATCTAGATAATTCTTTATTAAGGACCTAGTGAACATCAAAGCCGTGACTATGGACAATATCTTGAATTTTGTCTTCAGCTCTGATACATAAGTACAAAGACATAATATCATTCAAAAACAAGCATTTATTAGATTATTTATATATGCAAAGCACTGTGCTAGGTCCTGGGAATACACAGACACTCACAGTGGGTTCTCAGTAGTTATTTGTTGGGGTGAAAGATGCTGAACAATTTCTTTTTTCTTAGAGAATCAAAGTAAATTAAACCATTTAAGCCATAGCAGCACAACTATAGGTTAGGCATCAGAAAGAACTTTGACAGCATTTTTGACCTTGAAAATCTTATGAAACTCAGTTTAACCAACCTTTAGATGTTTAGTTTTATATTTTGCTTTTTTGGAATGAAAGATGTATACAATTCTGGAATAATGTCAGAACTAAAAGGAAGTTTTGAAACCATATAATTTCTCTCCCTTATTTTATGTATGAGAAAAAGAGATTCAAGTTAAATGATTTGCCCCATGAACTTCTAACATATACTTTTCTTTTGCTTATAACACATTTTCTCTTTATTTCTTGAGTAGCTTCTCTAGGTTCCTATCATTTTATTAAGAACACTGGCAATTTAGTTAAATTAAACATCTGTTCCTATGTGAGACATGTTAGGTACTGGGAAAACAAGAATAAAATTTAAATAATCTGAAAAATTAATATAGATAGGTAAAATAAGAAACTTTGAGGAAGTGGACTAAAATATTGTGTTACTCTAAACGAAAAATTATATCCAAGCATGAATATAGTTATGACCAAGGGCTGAGTGATTTCTTAATCTTTTTCATAGATTACTCAAAGGGGGATGTATGTGTGGGGAGGTACATTAGTATACTTTCTTCCACAAGCTATTTCAACTCTTAAAAAAAATCTTAACTGTTGTCCAATCCCTTCTCAAATTTCCTCAACCGTTTTGTATCTTCTCCCCCACAAAGCAATGTACAATTTTTAAGGATAGTGTTATTTTGGTTTTGTAGTTTTTCTTATTTCTGTTTCTAGACCAGACCTTTGATTTCACTAACATAGGAAACTGCATTTGTTAAGCAAATTTGTTACTCTGTCCTAGAATCTGGGCATAAAAATACAAAGAATGAAGCAAATGTGTACTCTAAAGGTTGAATTCAAACCCTTGGGAGGACCCTCCAGAACTTGCTCATTGCTGGCATAGCTTTCAAGAACCCAAGTTCACTTTTGTACCATGATGAAGTGTCCTTGTAGAATTTCTGCAGAGAATTAATTGAAAAATAGTTCATTGAATACTTTGTTGGGATCACAGATGTAGAGTTTACAAGGGATCTCAGAGGCTATCTCATCCTAGCACCCTCAGATGAAGAAAATGGAATTGTTAATTCATTTAGCCAAGCTTGCACAGGTGTAGGAGAGGGGACTTGAACCCCCTCTGATTCCAACTCCATTGCTCTTTCCAGAGGTATCTCCTTTCCAAAGATTCATAGAATTTTAGGGATAACAGGAGCCTTAGAGATATATATGCTCTAATAACACAGTGATGATAAACCTTTTAGAGATGAAGTGCCAGTCCCCTCACCCCTAAGAGACCTTGTACCATGTCCCTCCTCCCCTAACCCTGCTGGGATTTGGGTCCAGCCCTTGTCACAGCTTTGGGGATCCTCTGCTAGGTGTGGCAACGAAGGTGTAAATGAATGATGGAAGTCAGCCTGGGGAAACTGCTTCCGCTAGGCCCAGGCTTGGTTTTATTTCTATACCCCAAGGATTACCTACTTTCTTAACACACAGATACATTATTCAACATACATGTTCAAATGCAGATAATTGGATAAGTGATACATTAAATTTTAACAAATCATTTGATAAACATTCTGTGATCATTCTATATAGTTGTTACCATTGATTCTGACAGCACACACAAAGCTTTTGCAAAAGATAAATGATTTTGTTGCAGGTGGCTTAGCTAGAGGGCAGTTTTTTTTTTTTTATTAACCTGCAAGGTGCGCATTTGTGGACAATCAAAGAAAATCATTTGTTACTTTTAATAAAAATAGATAATCAGAAATTCTAGAAAACAGTCAATAAACACTGTGGCTAAGTTGAGGAATCAAAGGGGTAATAGAAACACAGTTCAGTTTTAATATTAGACTAATCATTTTTCAGTGTTTCATGGGGAGTTTCCAAGATGGATTTTAGTTAGTCAATTGAGTCACAGAGGCAGGGTGTACTGGTCTCTCACTAGGGTGAATGATGTACTGACTTAGGAGAATTTGTTCTGTGTATAGGAGTGGGGAATTTCTGAGCACAGCTTTGTTAGAAGTTATATGCATAAGCAGAAGTTAACCCATGATTGTCTTTTAGGTTTGGTTTTGTAAGTGTGATCATTTGGTGGTATTCTGGGGGAATAATGTGGAGTATTAGTATTAATCCTGCAAGTATTTTGCTCTCATATTATTTTTCCTGAAGTTAGGGAGAGAACAATAATCATAGCAATTCCAATAGTAAGGGATGTTAGTGAGAGAAGTCACACAGAGAGGGGCTAAGTGGATGTCTCCATCCATCCAAGGAGCCACTTTGTGACCTCCTGGTTTCCATGAGTGACTAGAGTGAAAATGAATTGGCTTGATGGCCCCCAGCATTACCCTACATCGGAGAGGGAGGAACCACTCCCTTTGAGCTGCTGGGCAGAGGGGTGGGTGAAGTGAGGAATGACCTCAGCTAGTGTAGAGATGGGGAGGGGAGTGGCCCTAGCTCTCCACTCTCCTCTAGCTCTGCTGCCTGTGAGGTGTGAGTTCCTATTGGGCTGCTGGACAGAGGGGCAGGGATGTGAAAAAAGGTATACAGGAATGCTGGAGAGGGGGAGGGGAGCAGCTTCCCCCAAATCCGAACTGGGGTGGGAGGGGTCCGGCCAAGTTCCAACAGAGAGTACCATAGATTTGCCATCATTACTGTAGCACTATCTTTTTTTATGGCTGACATAAAGACAGGTAAACTAACTTGGCAGAGACTAAAAGATAACCCTTCCTTCCTACCTTCCTTCCTTCCTCCCTTCCTCCCTTCCTCCCTCCTTCCCGCCCTCCCTCCCTCCCTCCCTTACTTCCTCCAAACAACTGCTATTTCCATTACTGCCTTTTATGATTTTATTACTGCTAATAAAAGTACAGTAGGGCTCCATATGGGATATGTTCCTAGACCTACCTTGGATGTAAGCAAACACCTGCTGACCCCATCTATATATGTATTCGCTCTCCCTGTTCTCCCTTCAACTCTGAGCCCCAAGACCTCTTATCTTGTCCCTGTTCACGCCCCCCCCCAAACATTAAAAAGAGAAAGTGAAAAGGGGGATGGGTGGGAAGACCTCAGGGCTTAGAAGCTTCCTGGCCTGAGGAAAAGGGAAAATGTAAATAAGGAGGCCCTACTATACTTATATATACAATAGGGTAATCAGTTTGTTTCCTTTTTGTAAATAAATGCTAAGGCTCTAAGAACCTTTTGTTATTATGTTTATGGCTGTGCTCAAAAAGTTTTAGGTAGACTGAAAATTTTGGGTAACCGGGTGGTTTAGTAGATAGAGCCCTGGGCCTGGAGTCAGGCCGACTCATCTTTGTGAGTTTAAATCAGGTCTCAGACATTTATTAGCTGTTATGACTTTGAGTAGGTTACTTAACCCTGCTTGCCTTATCTGTAAAATGAAGTGGAAAACCACTCTAGTATTTCTGCCAAGAAAACCCCAAATGAGGTCAGGAAGAGTCAGACAACTGCAAATGACCAAAAAACAAAAAGACTGAAATGCTAAGTTTTCAGCTAAGTTTCTCAATTTCTTTTTTTTTTTAATTAACATTGTTTGCCATAAATATAGTAAGATTAGGGACTGTTCTTTTTTTCTTTTATAGGTTTCTACATCTGCTAGCAACTTGTTATGCAAATATGGGCATTGAATTATAGTTTCATTACAGAATAGGTAATTACAGGATTTTCTCATTACCAAATAATCTCCCTACTTTTAGTGTCTACTTGCCAAGAGAATCTATATACATAATGATTAATTTTAAGGTTTTTTTTTCAAAGGATGAGCTATTTTTAAAGGCATAATTTCTATATAGTTTTCCTCTGCATTGGTGTTTCTACTAATTTTAGTGATTTTTGTGGCTAGTAAATTAAATGATTCATGTGATATATTTCTTTATAAGACCTTTCCACCTTAAACCTCTGTGTATGTGTGTTTACCTCATTGCTATTTTCTCACTAATAGTTGCTACTTGAGGTTTGCTTGATATCTCCCTGGAAAGGCATTCCATTTGCTTACTATTTTGTTAGCTATTGAAAGCATTTCTATCTTTCTTAGAGATTTCTTTATTGATACATGAACATTATACTTCATGAAGAGAATTAGTCATAGAGCAAGTTTCATGATGTGCATTTCTTTTTGTCTGATGATGATCCTAAAAGGTTTGGGACCATCCATCCATTTTTTGATTATACTTCATTAAGCTTGGAAATTATTAAAAATGCTTGTTTGGGCTTGGTATGCTCTTCTCTTGATATTGTTCTTAGTTAAAATGAGATTATCTTGTCAGCAGAGGGTTAGAAAGAGAGACAGAACAATTGGGTTGACATCGAACTTAACTTCTCCTAAACTTCTTTCTCTTCCTTTGAAACAAAGTAGTTTGACTTATATGATTTTTAAGATCCCTGCTGTCTATATCATATGATATAAGCTACAGACTTTGAATAAAGTACTCATTTTGTCCAGATACTGTGTAGTCACCAAGATTACTGTTCAACATACCTGTGGTCATATGAAAATTTCTTTGTTTTAAATATATTTTTGATGCCAGAAAAGTAGAAGAGGACTCATCTATTTAGTGAATGCATAAATTTCCATAGAAATTATCCAGTTTGAGGCAGTAATAAATAGTTTGGGGAAGTAGAAGGAATTGGAAAACAGGGAAAAGTCACTAGTTAGCTTTTGCTTTGTTTTTCATGCTGTGCAAAATGCCAGTTTCCGTGCTATGTGGCAGGATGAGCCAGGGCTTACATACATGCACTTAGTCATGCACTGAAACTCAGTATGGTATGTTCTGTTCTATCAGTTTTATATCAGGAGTTTGATAAGCCTCAATATTGTTTCTAATCCTGCTTTCTCAAGTGGTATTTATTCTGTTGATATGCGTTGCTTAAATTTTCAATGTGCTTCACAAATGTGTCAGTCACCTCAAAAGTTTTTGCTATGTATGTGGTGAGCTAATTTGTAAATCTCAGATGTCAGCTTTACTCTAGATGAAATAAGAAAGCATCTAAACTCTATCTTGGTTGAATAATTCATGATCAGGACAAAACTTGAGACCCCCTTGTGTGTACTAAATTGTTTGTGCTAGGACTACTATCTGGTTAGAACTTGGATCTCATTACAAAGCCATCTATGATTCCTCCAATAGGAAAAGAACAAGATCTTTTAATAGGTGCTGTTTTTGCTTTAATGAATTGGGTGGAATAACTTCAGAATATCCAAACCTTCTATCAGCTATAAAACCTGTTTCACCTATTGAAGAACTGCCTGTCCCCAACAACCAGACACATGGAATTTAGATGAAGTAGATGAACCTGATGATACAGATAGCAAAAATGAGACTCAATGTGATAAGGAAAGAGCCCAGAAAAGTAATCTTTCTGTCCCCAGATCTTTACATACAAATTCAAGATGAAGTAAATGGCATTATTTTTTTTTTCATCTAAAATTCAAGCTAAACTAAAATCTGCTAGGAAGAAAGTATGGAATCTCCTGCAAGAGGTTACCAAAACATGTTCAAAATAAGAAACTTCAATTGAGAAATACCAAGTATGATGGGTCAATTTGAAGGGATCTGAAAGTAATTGATCATTGTAATGCTCAGTTTGCAACTTAGACATAGTAAATACTATTGATACATTTGTGAATAGAACAATAGAAAAAAAATTTTTTTGATTCACAGCACAACACTGGTTCTCAATGAAAAGAAAAACCAACCAAATAGTTGGTTAATTCTGAAAGATTTCCTTACACTTGTTGCATATTAAACTTTATTTAATGAAAAAATGCTATTGAAATAATGGTACATGCTTTTTTAATCTAAAAAACAAATTTTCAATAGTCAGTAAAGATGAAATTAAAGACTAAATATTTGTGTGTCTTCAAAAAAGGGAAATTATAAAATCCAATCTTTTGAAGACTATTTGAATTAAGTTGAAAGAACTTCACAGAAGTCATTTTTTAAAGTGACCAAAACCTTTTTGGTACAGTACAAGGCAGAAAACTACCAAGAAATTGTCAATGATCTTCTCAAAACTTTAAAATTATAGATTATTGGAGACACATTTGAACTTCTTAGAAAACCTATGTATAGTGGGTAAAATAACATATATAATTCTTTCATCCAAAAGTTAATAAATTTTGTAAGTCCTTTGAGTTAGTGAAAACCCAGTGAGCTTAAACACCCCAAAAAGATCAAAGAAGAAAGGTCCTATATGTGCAAAAATATTTATAGTAGGGTTTTTTTTTTGTAATGGCAAAGAATTGGAAACCAAGGGAATGCCCATCATTTGAAAAGACTGAACAAGTTATGGAATATGAATGTAGTAGAAATCTACTGTGGTGTATGATAATTGAATAATGAGATAATTTCAGAGACCTGGTTATATTTGTAAATAGGAATGATGCATAGTCAAGTGAGCAGAACAAGGAAAAAAGTTTTATGCTGTAACATCAGTATTTATACTATAACATCAGTATTGTAATAAGAACAATTCTGGCTTAACAGTTCTTATCAACAAAATAATCTACCCTGATTCCAGAGGACTAATGAAGTAGAACACTGTCTACCTCCTACAAGAAAGATTCTATGTTGATACAGAGAATAAGAATGCATTTTTGGATGTAGTCCCAGTGTGACCATTTATTTTGCTTGACTGTCTATGTTACACAAAGGCTCTATATTTCTTTTTTCCTTTTTTAAAAAAGTGGTTAGAGGCAAGTGAAATGGAGGAAAAAAAACTGCTTGATAACTTAAAAAAATGTATTTAAAGTACAAAAAGATAATTCCCTCAAAAGAAAAAGTTTTAACAGGATAGGTAAATATCCAGAGTACTGACTACTGTCTCCAGTGTTTCCAAAGCAAGAAATCAAATAGCCAGAATTTTTTTTTTAGGTGAGACAAAAAAAGAAGAAAAGCGTACAAAAAATTTTATATGTAAAATGGATGGCCTGAAAAGAGTAGAGTAATAACAGCATCTGAAAACATCTGTTCAGTCAACCCCAAAACACGGTAAAAGTTCATCTATTTTCACATGCATACTAGAAAAATTGGGGCTTTGGAGGGTTATTTAGTATTACCTATACTTAAAAATTATAACTTGGAGCATTTTCAGGGGGTTTGACTACTATAGGCATATGTTTTTCATTTATAGTAGCTTCTTAGTTCTGTGATCTGTTGTTTCCCTGTTCATTATTGTTTATATGTGTTCTATTCTTTTCTTTTAATGAGAAAGGAGAATGAAGATTACTATGCAGGCAGATTTTGTGAGATCCACTATCCTTTCCTTGTCTTTCCTTTCCATATTGACCCAAGCTTTCAAGGACCACATCAAAATGATGTCTGTTGTTAAGTAGCTGCCTCTCAGTGATGTTATGCTAATTGTTCTACAAGATTGCCGCTTCAGGTCTATTATTTTCCCAAAGGACTGTTTTCTCATTTGCTGGTATAGCTAAAAAAACCCTCAGTTGAAAATATTTTTCTATATTCAGTTTTGTCCTTTTTAGGATAAATGGATTACTGTATATGCTACTTCTTGTACTTGAATTCTAATGTTTCATTAGTAAAGTCTACAGTTCCCTCTACTGGCTTAGTTTGGAGAACTACAGATTTAGCACCCAGAATCAGAATACTGATTTTTACAATTCAAGTTATAGAATATTATTGTTGTATATATTTTTGAAACTGGCAGCTTCTGTGTAAATAGATCAGGATATATTTGCTTTCTCAAGTAAGGAAAAAAAAAACATTAAAAAGCATTCCAAAGCATATACACATTGAAAGAAAGAATAATTAATGCAATTAATTTGTTAATTGCAAGCATTTATTAAATACTTACTTTAAGTCAACCACTATGATCAATTTAGGGTATTCAAATGGGGAAAGAGGAGATTATCCTTGTCTGAAAGGATTTCATATTCTAATTGAAGAAGGCAATTCTTAGAGTAGAATAGGGACTAAGAAGTCATAGGAGTGGTAAAGTTATAATATACTACTAGTAGTTAGTACTTAATAAATATTTTTATTGGCTAGATTTCTGAATGTGCATAGGATGCCAATGTAGCATAAAATAATAACATTTAGAGAATGCTTTAAAGTTTGAAAATATTTTATAAATATTTCATTTGATCTTTATGACTACTCTAGACTTATTGTCTCTTCTGTTTCTCTTGGTTTCCTCATCTTTAAAATGGGAATAATAATAGCCTATGCCTTCTAGGGTTGTGGTGAAGATCAAATGAGATAATAATTGTAAGCATTTAGCAAAGTGCGTAGTACATAGTAAGCATTATATAAATGGTAGCTGTTTATTAGTAGTAAATATAGCAAGACTGTAAATTAATCTTTGTTAGAGGCAGCTAGGTGGCTCAGTGAACAGGGAGCCAGGCCTGAAGTCAGGAGGAGGACCTGGGATCAAATTTGGCCTTAGACACTTCCTAGCTCTATGACCTAGCAAGTCACTCAAGCCTAATTGCCTATACCTTACTGCTCTTCTGCCTTGGAACTGATACTTAATATTGATTCTAAGACAGGAGGTAAGGGTTTAAAAGAATTTTATTTTGATGTTCACCTTGCTGTTGTGAGGAATAATCTAAGCACCTATGCACTTGCCACACCATGTGAGCAGGGACCGATACTGAAACAAGTAACACATAGGTCTTGTTTGCTATGCAGAATAGAAATTTTAAAAATTTAAATTTAAATAAAAATTTAAAAATGGATAATAATAATTTTACAAGAATATAATTAGAGAGCAGCAGGACATAGGGCTATAATTGAACAATACTGATTGTTGTAATAAGATGACTAAAAAAACTCTTGTAATGTTAGTTTTCATTAATGAAGTTTGAGCATTTAGGTCATGACAAGGAATAGCACCAATAATAAACCTGTAAGATAAGATGACAAGAAAGCAACCCTTGGCAAAATCCTCCTTAATTAAGTGGTCAACGTCCAGCATTTCATAGGCATTTTTCCGTTGAGGGGAAAAAATAAACTCAAAGTTCTTTTTAACATGTAATACTCAACAGGCAAAGTTCAACTTGCAAAATGTGTTGCATTGTGCAAAACTGTTTCTGCTCTATAGAAATAATAGCAAAAGATAATATACTAGCTAGTAACTTTGTACTAGTGATAAAATTGGCAACATTATCATATGATATAAGATGATAGTAGTAAGAAGTTAATTCATTTGTTTAGTGCTTTGCAGTTTGCCAAGATCTTTTGAGTTTTTATACATGTAGCCAGCATATACCCAAACACAGATACAAGTGAAATAGCGTGAATAGAAAGCTGGGCTTGGGGTTAGGAAAGCCTGGGTTCAGATCCCTTGTCTGGCACATCCTGGCTATGTGACTCTAAGGAAACTCTAAGTAAAGCATGTAACCTTTTAGAAGCTACAGTAGGAAAGGGAGTTACCTCATCTAGGAGTTCTCAGGACCCTAGATGTTATAAATCCAATGCCTTTCCTCTTAGTTAAGTTTATACCCTTTCATAGACACATTGGCCTGGCAACATCCATGGGACTATTCAATGCCTGGTAACTTAAAGCACTTCTGTGATACCAGTTAATCTGATAATAGTGAATCGGGGGTGGGGTGGGGGGTATCTGAGCTCTCAAATTCATTTGGGATTTTCCCCAATCTTTACATAATTTTATAAGGTTAAATTGTTATCTTGTGCCTCAGTCATATTTAGTCCCCTACTTAAGTATAAGTTTTATGAAAGCAAGAGATTATTTCTTCCCCCTCCCCCATTACATATAGAAACAATTGTTTTCTGACATTCTGTGATTCATATTCTCTCCCTCCCTCTCTTCCCCCCTACTCAAAACAGTAAGATATAAGTTATATCAGTGTTTTCATGCAATACACAGTACATATTTCTGTATTTCCCATGTCATGACATATACAATAAAAAAACACATGCCGGAAATAAAGTAAATGATGGCATGTTTTGGTCTTCACTTGATTGTGGATAGCAGGATTTGTTTATTTAATCAGGAGTCTCTTGGCATTATCTTGGAATCTTGTTTTGCTAATAATAATTTAGTACTTCATAGTTGATCATTGTACAATATTTCTGTTGTTCTATTCACAGTTCTACTGGTTCTGCTCACCTTGCATCATTTTATGTCTTTCTATTTTTTTCTGAACTCATCCGGTTCATCATTTCTTACAGTTTTTCATTACAACCATATCCCGCAGTTTGTTCAGACATTCCCCAATTGATGGGCAACATCTGTTTCCAATTCTTTGCCATTGCAAAAAGAGCTGATAAAAATATTTTTGTACAACTAGGTCTCCCCCACCTACCCCCCAAGCAGTAAGGGCTAGGCAATGGGGATTAAGTGACTTGCCCAGGGTAACACAGTTGGAAAGTGTCTGAGGTCACATTTGAACCCAGGACCTCCCTGTCTTTAGGCCTGGCTCTCAATCCACTGAACTACCCAGCTGCCCCCAGTAGTAATATATTTTTAATGGACAGGAGAAAGAGGATATTCACTAGGTATATGTTATTTCTCTGACCCCTTTAGAGGATTTAAACTCTTAGAAGGTAAAGACTTTTTTTTTTCATAAGGTTTTATTGACTCAAATATGACTATAAATAGCCTAAATATTGCTGTCATTTAACTAGTTCATGAAGGATAATCTCAGTTTTTCCTTTATACATGATACATTTATAGGTGGTATGAGTTAATAACTTTTTTGCTTTAATTTCTAAGAAAGAAAATCATGAACAAAAAAAGTAATTATACACTGTGGGAATTTTACTTTCTTGCTTTTCCTTCACTGAGCAGTTTAGGTCCTTTTCTGGAGCTAAGTATTGCTTGAAGATGTTGACAGTTCTGCCAATCTAAGTAAAGCCCAAGCTTTCATTGTTCTGTGGTGGTGCTTAATTGATGTGAGTTTATCTGACTTAAGATGTTCCGTTGAAGCATCATTGCCTCTATGACTCATGTGGGCTTCTAATTCTCTGGAGTCTCATTACGTAGCTGACCTTGGGACCTATGCCATGAACATACCTTATAGGTGATATTGCTCCTGATAAGATGCTTTGGGAATTTCAATAATTGAACCTCCCTAGATGAGATCTAAAATGGATTTGTCTTATAATGTCTTCCGCTTTGTAGTAAATATTAAAGTTCCAGTGCTTAATGAGGGCTGTGTTTTTGTATGTAACAAAAAGGAAAAAGAAAAGATGGACCATTTGTCATTATTTTTTAGGAGAAAATTGAACACACCTTCCTAGATGCACAGGAGAGAAGCAGCTAATGGCCGATCCTTGAGTTGACTGAAACAAGATCAACTGAGCAATAAAAGGCACCAGTTGATATGGGCAGAACATGTCATGGAGCATTGAGTAATTTCATGGACCATTGAGAAGCCAAACCCATAATCAGGACTTATTGGTTGTATGGCAGTTCTCTGGAATGAAGCATAAGACACAGAGAAAGTCTAATTTGAACACTGCCGACTGTGTATAACAGGCCGTTTGCTTTGTGGATTTTCAATTTTTCTTTTTCTTTCCTCTTCAAAGTGTTTAGGACATGGTCAGTGCAAAACACCTCCTGCTGAAAATTGCAATGGATACGCTATTTCAGATAGAGGAAAAAATGGCTCTGAACGAATCGCAATCTGCTTCAGTTACGTTCCTACTCAAATTTAACTGGCACCCACACCACAAAGCATTCAGCTGGACTGCAGAATGAGATCAAAGAGCATTCTTTTATAGGTTGCCACAATTAAGCCGTTGCAGCTGCCTGACAGCTTGCATTATCAGACCAGCTTTCACACTCTCACTAAATAAATGCCAAGCAAAGGGGAGTAGGGAGATTGAGAATGGTATAAATAAGTAAAAAAGGAAATAGAGATTTGTCTTGATCTGTGAAGTACATGACTATAACCTAACATTAATTTGTTTTTGGACTGTTGACCCTGAGACAATGGGATTATTTTAGGTAACACAACAGTCAGAGCTGAATATATTTCATTGGTTACTATCTGCAGGAAGGATGGTAGGTAGATGAAGTGATGAAAGAAATGATAAGCTTCCATGATTCCTTTTGATTAATCAAAAGCTTTTCTTTTGCTTTTAAACCAAGAGGCCAGATCCTAGCTTATTCATTTACTCACTGTAGCTCTGTTGTTAGCTCCAAGTAAGTAAAAAAATTAAACCTATAATTAAGTGACTCCATAAATAAGCAAGCCAAGTGTGCCCCCCTTTCATGTTTCCTCCTAGATATCAGTGACCTTAGGTCCATAGGTGTTGATTATGACAAGGAAGAAGTTGGAGCCTGTAGGGGGTAAAGCCTCCTCCTAAGGTAGGAAAAGAGATGTTTGGGGCATACAAGGTTGACTTGATGGTAACCCAGAGCTGGAGGGAACTGGGAATAAGTGGTCATTCAGAAGATTCTACTTGGAATAAGAGAGTAGGGGGTTAGTTTTGTTTGGTGCCATTTTGCCAAATCATTTGGGTCATTTGGATATTCCATGGGCAAACCAGAAGATTTTCTGATCCATTGTTTTTTTCTATGCCAGACTGTGGCTATGTAAAGACAATGCTATAAACAACAACAATGAAAGCGTTTATATAGAACTGAATGGTTTGCTAACAGTCTTACAAGATATTATCATCCCCATTTTACAGATGAGGAAACTGAGGCAGACAATTAAATGACTTGGCCAGGGTCACATAGCTAAAAAGTCTGAGGCAGAGTTTGAACCTAGTTCTTCCTGATTTCCAAGTTCTGTGCTCACTCCACTGAGTCTCCCAGCCACCTACAGTGTTAATAAGCATACTGAATATTATTAGGAAATGGGGTTCTAACCAGAGAAGTTAGTGATAAGTAGAAAGAATCTAAAAAATATTTCTTGCTCTTGTATCATATTGTATGTTGATGGGAACCTTGAGCACTTACTAGCTGAATCTTACTGCAGTAGTAAAAACTTTATTTTTAAGAATCTTGGAAACTATCTTGAAACTTATTTGTACTTTTACACTGTTCCTATCCATGTTTCATGCTGTTAGTTGATGGCATCAAAGGCTGATTCCAAAATTGTGTTAAATGTCTTTAGTCAGGAGATTCACTATTGTGGCAATTTCAAGAGGTACCTGGAGTGCCATCTCTTGCTAGGCAATTATGACTATTTATCAGTTGTGGGGTACGCTTTCTTATAAATTTCTTCTAAATTTTCTTATAAATTTGATTCAACAGTTATCTATATATTTGATTCTTAGCTTTATGCATAATGAAGTCGCTACTTCTTCCTTTCCCTTCCTCTTTCACATACATATGCACATACTTTCTTCTCTCTCCATCTCTCCTTCTCTCCCTCTCTCTATCTCTCTCATTCATTAGATAGTGTCTTTGGTCAGGAGGAGCTGAGTTTGAAGCTTCCCTCTGACACATACTTTATGATCTTAGATTAATCAGTTTCTTAGAGCAAATTGACTAAGTTACTGAGGAGTTACCTGTTGAAAGATGGGAGAATTTCTATACTAGGAATTCCCTACAGTGGTAAATAAGTCTAGAGTAAAAGTGTTTATATGTATGCATATCCATGTGTCTGTACAACTTTCTTTTCAGGGCACATAACTATCACCAACTATTTGCTGAACTATTTTCCTGGTCTTGACCTTGAAAGAAGGAACATATTTGGATATACAGCTCTGATGAAAGCTGCCATGCAAGGTCGAACTGAATGCATCCGAGCTTTAATGTTGGCAGGTATGTGGTAATCTCTCCTTTGGTAGGTTATGTTGCATTCTTCACAGGGTTGGGGAAGGTTAAATTTCAGGGTTTCATTCACAGATATCAAGAAGAGACAATTTTTTTACTTCTATTAATAAATAATTTATTCATTAACAAAATCTTATATTTCTGAGCGTTAGTAGTCTTAGATAACATTTTCTTTTGTAAAATGTATTACCATCCCAATTCAGAAAAACAAAAGAAATTACTAAAAGTTGCAGTAACTAGACCCAAACAGTATAGCCCTTACCGCTCTGCTCTTCTGCCTTGGAACCAATGCTTAGTTGTTTCATTCTATATATCCTGTCTGCCATTTGACTGCCTTCCTTGTAGCTATACTATCTGTGTCCTCCTCCTTCAGTAGTTTGTTCTTTGACCCTATTAACCACAAAGCTATTATATCAAAGATGAGGGTCTAGAGCCGTGTTGGCAAACCTATGGCATGTGTGCTGGAGGGGGGCTGCTCCCTTCCCACTCTCCACTATTGCCTGAGGACAATTTTCATATCACCTACCCCTTCAGCCCAGCAGCCCAATGGGAGTGCTTCTTCACTCCCTTGATGGGGTATGGGGTAAGGTGAGGGGTTCACATTCAGTGTGAAGGTTGTAGTTTGGGCACTCTGTCTCTAAAAGGTTCACCATCATTGGTCTAGAGCAATAAGTGGCTTCTTTTTTGGAATTGAAGGATAAATGAAGGATTTATGGATTCAAGATTTCTTAGACTTGAGTCAAATAAAATCTACAATCATTTATTAATCATTTACTATGTTGTGGTAGCTGGGAATAGAAATACAAGTAGAAAATAAAGCAATCCTTGACCCCAAGAACTTTACAATCTTATGGGAGAAGATGATACATAAAAGGAAGCTGAAAGGGGGGTTGGAATTAAAGGTACCAGGTGAAAAAGAGACCTGAAAGAGAAAGTGTTATGGGATTTACCAATGTAGACTAGAGAGAAATGAAGACAGATTGACTTGGGTCACATCCTTTAACTTGAGATTCTGAGAGGAAACAGTCAAAAGGAGAATCTAAGGGAGTAGAGACTATTTCACTGTGAGAAATAATGTAGGAGTGAGCTGAGCCTGTTCCTTTCACCAATGGTGATCAAGCCCCCTCTAAAGAGTTGATGTGGTTGAAGATTTTTACATTCCCAATTGAAAATTTGGTTCAGCAAGCATGTCACCCCCCCAAAAAAAATCATACATTGGCCGTGTACATCTTATTATGCTTCTTAGGAGTTAATCACCTCTGTCAAGAGGCAGTGTACTTAATAATTTTCTGTACTAAAATCTCCCTCCAATGTTTATTTAAATCAACCATGAGATAGCCCTGAGTCCTCAAGTTATGTTAGTGGAGCAAAAATTCTGCCAGGTCCTAACAAGTGAAAGGCTTTCTCTTTCCTTGGTTTCAGCTCTTTCATCATTAAAATGAAGGAATTGAATTAGACCTTTGAGGAGGTTCCTTCTTATTTTAAATCTGTAAGAGCTCACCTTAAGATTCATTATATCTGTTGTCTGAGGAATATCCTGACCAAGTTTGGAAAGTCTCGTCATGAAAATGTTGAGTTCTTGTTGATGAATTTTTATGGTTCTCTGAAGTCTGTCTTCTAAGGCATAGGAAAGTTGTGATATATATATTTGAAGACTTGATGAAATTATGCATCTTTGAAATAATAATAGAAATTACCCAGCTCTCTAAGGTTTGCAAAATACTTTACAAATATTATCTCATTTGTTTCTCATAACAACCCTGGGAGAAGTAAATGCTATTATTTCTATTTTACAGATAAGGAAACTTAAGGCAAACAGAGGTTAAGTAAATTGCTCAGGGTCACAGCTGTTAAGTGTCTGAGATAAGATTTGAACTCAAGTCTTCCTGATTCCAGATCTAGGTAAAAATAAATCAGAATTTGTACTTTTTCCCTGACTAATTGCTTCTAAAATATTTTAGCGAATTGCTGATAGAAAGGAGATCCTTGTTTTAGCCCCAGATACATTATTTGCCAGGCTACATCAGCAAATACTTTAGTTTTCTAGGTGTCTCAGTTCCAAAATGATGAGATTTTGGAGTCTTAAAAAAATAAATTCACTGCAAGTATACAATAGATGAGTTTAAATTTTGTCTTAAAACAAAGTGGCTAAATAATGTGAGTTGGACATTTAGAGTTCATATTCTTTATCTTTTGCCATCTTCCCTTTGGGAAGAAATATTAGTTTGGAATATTGTGCTGTTTGTTTCATCTCTGTTTTTATTGATAGTTAACAGATCACACTGATGAAGTATTAACAGCTGCTTTTCTAATTAATGGTGACAGAGTTGAACTTATCAGTACCAGTAATAAACCATCTCCCTTCACCTTTTCAGTATTGCTCCCTCATCTAGTTCTATATTCTCTAAACAATTAAAAAAGTTTGCCCATTATAGGGGACTTTATGTCAGTCTCAGGATTTAGATTCTAGCTTATTTATCTTCAATATTAAATAAAGGTAAGGACTAGACCTTTTATTTTTTTGAGGAAAACAGTTGGAGTCACCTGAAGGCAGAATAAGTTCTAGACCCTGTTCATCATTATACCTCTTCATTATATCTACCCTATGAAGTAGGATGGATACAAATGTACATTTTGTTTTTCCCAAACATCACAAGAGTTTTTGTTTACTCAGTATTACCATTTTGGTTTGAAACTGAGCCCTGAAGCTACTTCTTCCCAAAAGAGGAAACACCTGTTTATCACTAATTTTTTCAATTGAGATAATATTTGTAAGAATATGCCTGAGGTATGAGTAGATTTCAGGTCTTCCTGGCTTCAACATTGACTCTTGTGAAGATAATTTTAGGGTTGTGACTTAAAATCTAGACTTAATTGGCCACCAGGGAAAATCCCAAATAAAATACCCAAGTCAGTCTGGAAATTTATGGTAATTTAATTAATATGGAGGGAAGGAATTTAAGGAGAAGGAGGGAAGAGGATATAGGATTTTCTCCTGCCTGGCCTGTGCCAGGGGGAGTTTAAAATTCCGGCCTCTAGGTCTCTGAAGAAAATTAGAGGCTTCTAAGAGGATAAAGTTGGAAAAGTAAAGAAGGGAACCTCAGCCAGAAACTCACCATCAAACCGTACAATAGCTTGTAGCCACACTAAGATGCCGAAATTTCCAGCATGCTGCTATTAGCCAATTCTCTGCCACAAAAGGTACCGGAGAGAGGAAATGAGCCAATGTATAGACCTTTCATCCTTGTGTCCCCTCCTCTAAATGCCCATTCTTTAGTTCTCATCTCCTTTGATTAGATTATATCTTTAGAGTTACTTAACACTTCTTTGTTAAGTTCACATTTTATTAGTTACTTAACCTTTTTGTAATTAATTTAACCTTTATAGTTACTTAACACCTTTTTGTATTAAGATCTTAAAATGGACTTAGCTTAAAGTTCTAGCTTCACTATAAGGTAAGAGTTAAGTACCTTCATTGTTCAAACAGGAGATTACAACTTTATCTTCCCCTAAAGTATGATCTAAGTAGGGTGGAGTAATTTAGAGTTCCCAAGACATTCCTGATTTTGTTAAACTAAGTATCTTCATTTTTACAATCAGGAAATCGCTAAATCCAATCTTCACATTCTATATATTTTGTGAATCTTCAATTTTAAGAAAAGCAAATTGATGATAGTGTCTAATCTTGGAGGGTTTTTTTTTTTTTGAGGGGGGGGGGAATGTTATTGTCAAATAACATTTTATTTCCTTTAGCTTAAAACTTCAGTGTGTGAACTTTTGAGAGAGTTCCTTCTAGAACTCTGACCAAGAAAATGTTACTTTGTGAGACTGTAATTAGAGTTAAAAGACACAGGGATACTTCCATATTGACAGCTGATAGAAATACATTTTGCCCTCTAACTTATCCATTGCAGTGTTCCTTTGTGAGTTGACTTTTCCCAGTCCCAAATACTTGGTATTCAACAGGAAGTGTGTTTCTCCCTACCCCTATTTTTTTTTTTAAACAAATCATGTATTGTTTATTAGATTGCCTGCTCCTCCCAAACGGCTAACATCTTCATAGAGTATATAACATAGCCACACATCAATAACTGTTTTTATCTGCTCTGATCAAGCAGAACAAAGAGATATTAGAAATTTCAGAAACCCTGGAATTTAATAATAAAAAATTATAGTTCAATAAAGGATTTTCTCTCTCTAAGGTTCTGAAATTCTGATTTATTGGAACTCTGTTACTGTGGCTACTAAGGACAAACACATCAGCAGTGCCAGCTGTGCTGATTATAATCTCAAGGGATGTGAAACCTTATTAATTTGATAGAATATTAATATTCCCCAAAGTGACAGGTCGGTTTAAATAAGTTGCCCCAAGAAGCTATATTCAGAGCATGATTTTATCTACACAAAAACATAACTCAGTAGTGATGCTTGTTTTTCCTTTTTAAGAATAAGCTTCAGGATTCAGTTTCAAACCAAAATGTCAATACCGAGTAAGCCAGAACTCCTGTGATGTTTGGGAAAATCAAAATGTACATTCGTATCCTACTTCATAAAGTTGATATAATGAAGAGTTATAATGATGAACAGGGCCTAGTCACATACACTATTCTGCCTTCAGGTAACTCCAAATGTTTTCATTTCATGGAGCCAAGTTAGACTCTGAGATGGAAATCCAAATTTCTTTCTGTTTCATATTCTTATTTCTTTTGTGTTTATAGACATGGTATAGCTTTTACAGTTATCACACTCTCTTCTGTTATTTACTAAATTAGAAACTGAGTCTTAGTAGAGAACCTGAACTAGTCTCTTTAAATCTTCATGTAAGTTCTCTTTCTACTTGCTTTTTCTGCCTGCCCTTTAGAGATCACCACCTTTGCTGATTTCTAGATAAGAGTTTTAGGATTATAGGAGTTAAAGCTGGAAAGGACCATTGAAATCATCTAGTTGAATGTCCTCATTTTATAGATGAGCAAACTGAGGCCACAGGGTAGTTAAAGGAATTGCACAAGGTCTCCTAGTATCCAGATATTAGAACCCCAAATTGATTTCTCTTTCCCCTAAACCACAGACAGTCAATATTTATTAAAAACCTAAAAAGCTACTTATCAGTACTCTAGAGAGAATGCAAAATCAAAATTAGGAAGCATTTATTAAGTACTGCTTTGTGCCTGCCATTTTGCTGAGTTCTGGGAATATAAGTGAAAAGTGAAGCAGCTCTTCTCCTCAAGAAAGCTGTCATTCAAACGGGGATTAAAGGACTTGGAGCATCTCTTGATTCTTGTTCTTGAGCACAAATAGAATGTGAACCAGAGTTTACCCAAGTACCATCTCTGCATAGTTCTCAAATGTGGTATCTTAGTGGGATAGGAACAATGACTGTCTGTGATTGACTTTATTAGGAAGCAGTACTAGCTGGGTCTTTATTTTTCATACCTCTTGTGGGGAAGGGAACAATAGATGGATGAAGACTAGGAAAAAAAATATAAACCACTGAGTCAACTTTTCTCTTCCCCCTTCCCTCCATCCCAATATTTTTTATGCAAGTAAAGTTGAGTTAAATGGACAACCAGAGCAACTTTGAAGGAAGGAAATGTCTAAAACATGTAACCTTAGAGTTATATATACATTCCTAACCTCTTTTGCCTTACTGATGGTGGAAAGTTGGAGGATGTTGTATATATGACTGGCTAAGTATATGTCCAGTAGATTTGAAGTCAGAAGGCCTGATATAAGTCTTGCCTGTGTTATTTACTAATTGTGTGTTCTGGGGTAAATTACTTTATTTTCCTCACCTGAAAAATGTTGATGTGCTAGAGAAGTTCCAAGTTCTCAAGCATGAAATCCTACCTAGAATGTTGGTACCTGTCTGAGCCTCACCAGGTTTTTTTTGTTTATTTTCTTGTTGTTGTTGTTATTTAAGAGTAGTAATTAGAATCAGAAAACTTGACACTAATTAAGAGATGTGTAACCTTTGACAAATCACTTTAGCTCTCTAATCCGCAATTTCCTCATCTGTAAAATGTGGTACGTTCATTACCAACATCCATATTTTTTGTGAAGGTCAAATGAGACAGTATACAGTGTTTTGTCACTGTGATTGCATTGTGTACATATGAGCTGAGTTTTTTTTTTTAATTTTAGCACCAGTTGACCTAATAATAATACCTCCAAACCCTAAGGAATCACCTCATTAATAGTGTAGCTAGGCTTTTGGTTAAATGATTATCAAGAAAAGCATCTTCTAAAACCTCCATAATAAGTTAGCTACGGGAAGGGGGCAAAAAAGCTCTTGTCTCTGACTGTGAGCCCTTTAGACATATGTAGTCAGTGAGGATGATTTGGGGGTCTCTTGTCTTTACAATTAATAGCTCTGCACTAGGACACTTGCACCTTTTATGATGACCAACCTTTCCTTCTCATGATGGGCAGGGAGCTGAGTTCTGAATTCAACACCGAGTAGGGGAAAAGGTATAGATAACAATGGTCATGTTGTAAGATGATTCTTTGAAGTCTTCATTGAATGACATGACATAAGTATAAAATAATTGACATCAGCCCATTATAGTCCATTATTTAATTGCTTTATCTATAGCATTAATATTCCATTCGATAGTGAGTCTTTTGAATTAGAGTTCACCATGATTTATGTTATATCTCACAGAAAATCTGAGACTTTAATGTCTCCTAATGGAAATGTCTTCTGATCTTTTGAATCTTTTGTACATCCCAAGATTATACATAGAGGGCAAAAAAGAGGGCAGATTTTTCTCCACAGGGAGAAGAATCTTAAACTTTTGACAGCTGTTCCTTTTGTGTTCCATTAGCATTTAAAAAATGTCTCTTTCAAACAATGTATTGTTCATTAAGATTTTAATTTTGCAGTTTGTTCCCTTTTAAGTGACATGCAATTAATTAAGTTTTAATGTGCCATTTATTTTTTGTAATGACATTTTTAGTGCCCTGTTTTCTTTTTAGTCAATTTATAAATTGTACTTCAGCTAATGTTACTTCCTAATTTTCAGTTCTAAATAATTGCAGCTACTCCCCACATAGCTCTTTAATTTGTCTGAAGATGAAAATGTACCGAAATAGTGTAGATTAGCTAGGCCAGTGTTTGGCCAAGGGAAAAACTGCACAGCAACAAGGAGACCAAATATGGTCAGTACCTGTGGTATGCAGTTGACAGCCCTAAATCATCCCATTGCTTTTCCACTGAAGATTCTGTCATTGAAGATAGAAGTCTCAAGTAATTTGTATAGCCATTGTGCATTTGGCTTCGTTTGAATTGGCAATACAATAAATCTTAGTTCATTGGGACTACTGAGAGGTAGGTAGGGTGATATAATGGACTGAGAGTGAGTCTCCAAGCCTCCTCCCTGATTGTATGATCTTGGGAAGGTCACTCAGCCCTCTAGACTGGTGGTAGCCACAAACTCGATAGAAAGGGATCCCTGTGGAGGTATGACTTAGAAGAACACACATTTATGTTATATTTTATTGGATTTTAATTTTGTTAAAATTTTCCTGATTAGATTTTAATCTGTTTCCTGGAACTCTAGAGGTCCATGGGGGCATGTTGGACACCTCTGCCCTAGACAACTCTATTGGTTACATAGCTATAAGTTGTTGAGCTGATGTTGACAATAATAAAAATAGGCAGTGAGGTAGCACAGTGAGTAGAGCCCTGTAAGACCCAAATTTAGATTTTTACCTCAGACACTTCTTATCTGTGTGACCCTAGGCAAGTCACTGACTTTCTCAGTACTATAGATAACCACTTCTCTGAGTTATAGATTAATTTAAATAACTAACAATAAGTTGCAGATCAGGTACTGATAAGAATAGGTGATAGAGTAGATAGCACACTGGGTCTGGAGCCAGGAAGACCTAAGTTTGAATCTGGTCTCAGATTATTACTAGCTGTGTGACCCTGGACAAATTACTTGATTTCTCTTTGCCTTAGTTTCTTCATCTGTTAAGTGGGGATAATAATAACACCTATTCCCAGATTTATCATAAAGATAAAATTAAATGTTTGTAAAATATTTGGCAAACCTTAAAGCTCTATACAAATGCTAGCTATTATTATTACTTCTCATTGGAACATAGAAATATAAATTATACGATAACACATGGACAACCTTTATCCTATTATCCGCTTTCTTGGGGAAGAGGGAAGGATGGGAGGAAAGGAGAGAACATGGATCACAAAATGTCAGAAAATTATTGTTGAAAATTGTATTGACTCATCTGGGGGAAAAATTTTAAAAATTTGTCATTATAGTTGGCATGTATGTAGTGCTTTTTAAGGTTTGCAAAGTGCTTTGTGTATGTTAACTCATGATCTGTATTGGTAGTAGAAGCTTCTTTCATAATGATTCCCTTTTGCAATGAAATCATAGATGAAGGGAAATACTTAATTGAGTATAAACTATTTTCAAGTACTTTATAGGCATCTATTAAAATACCACCAATTAATAAAATAATTAAAATTGTTTTAATCTATTCCTTGAAGCAGGTTCCAAGGGACCTTTGTTAGCATAAGATAATATACCATATGTACTAGAAAGTAACAAAACTTTTTATATATACATTCACTCCAAGCTCTGGAAAGATAAAGCACCAAACAATATTAGGATGAAAGTTTGATTTCTCTATCCGTTGTTGTTGGAGATTATGCCAATACTATGGAATGTCCACATTTGGGAATGAGGTTTTTTCCCCCTGAAGATGAGACACCTGCAGTTGTGACTCAGTGAGTTGTTAAGAATTTTAAACTGAGTTCAATTTCAGTTATCTATGTTCTCTTGGATAGAGAGTAGGGAGAGTTCCTGTGACATCCAGCCATACTTATTTTTGTTTTCATTTTTCAGGGGCAGATGCCCATGCAACTGATCCCAACAAAGGAATGACTCCACGGGAATGGGCATCTTACACAGGAAGGTTCGAGGCTGTCTGTGTCCTGCAGAGACTGTTGGACAGGCCCTGTCCTGAGCAGTTCAGCGAGCAGTACAAGCTGGACTGGCCAGTGGTCAAGGATGTTCTTGTCAAACCAGCAGAGCCCAAGAGCTGTTTACAGAGGCTTAGTGAGTGCTTTCGGTCAGTCTTGTCTTCTCACTATGTCCAAGAACCTGAAGATGGGGGGGTCCTTGACCACATGGTCAGAATGACCACTAGTCTCTACAGCCCTGCTGTGGCCATTGCCTGCAAGACTGTGTGCCCCGAGAGCCCCCCCTGTGTGGGGAAGAGGCGCTTTGCAGTGCAGGAGATCCTCCGCAGACAGAACACTAGGGAGGTTGGTGATGGTGAGGAGGACAGAGGGGAGAGCCACCAGAAACGCCTTTCCAGCTCCCAGGGTGAGGTGGTTCCAAACCAGACAGAGAGGAGAGCAAGTCTGCAGCCTTCCCCCATCACAGGGGCGCAGGGGGGTGCAGCAGGCTCTCGGAAGGCCAGTCTGTTGCCCCTACACCTGTTGCGGAGGAGCAGTGTGAGGCCTGGCTTTGTCATTCCCAAGGTGCGCATCAACAAAGCCCCCACTCCCACCTTTCAGCCTGAGAGGGTGAAGAAGAAGGCCAGCACCAAGGACAGTACCTACTTGCAGATTCCCAAATGGAGATACAAGGAAGCCAAAGAGGAGAGGAGGAAAGCTGAGGAGGCAGAAAAGAAGAAGGCTCCTGAGGTCCTGAAAGAAAGACGAGTGTCTCCCTGGAAAAATAGGACTTGAAACCTCGGTGGCAGCATGCCAACATCTGGGCTCGGCTTCCAGAGCCATGGATCCAGGATATGGGAGGGTTCCTTTGAGTGTGGGAGAAAGCCTGGAGGGAGCAAGTGGGGAGCACAAGAACCTGGAGAGAGTGAGTGAGGATGAGACACTCTCCCTTGCTGCTTCTCCCTTTCCCTCTGCTCTGGGGCTCCTCTCCTTTGGTTTGAGTAGAAATGGGCTGGCAACAAGTTTTTGGTAGAGATTGTGGGGCTTGGGAGCTGGGCAGGAAGATGGGGAGGCACATTTCTGGGGATGAAGGAGATGAACATGGCAGCTGGTAGGAGACAAATCTCCCAGACTTCCTCCCCTGTCACTGAGGGAAGGTGTTGGGACTGTCATGCTGGCCCTTCTTCATTCCCCCCACCACTATTTTATCCCCTCATTGTGTTCCTTGATATCCATCTGGCTCAGATCTCATCGCTTAGAAAGGTGGCTAAGGAGAAGCAGGAAGGAGTAGAAACAACTCCCATTGGCCTGTAGCCTGTAGAAATAACCTTTGCATCACATGTATTTCAGAACCAAGAAGAGAGACTAATGAATCCATGATGGTGGGTATTGTAGAATTCTTGTAATATATACACTACTGGCTACACTTCCATCATGAAGGATAGCATAGAGATACCATACATTTCTCAAAACTCTCCTCTCCCCCATCTCCTTCATACTCAAGGATGGGGCAGTTAAGTGCCTAACACAGTGCCCTGGATACACTATACATTTCATAAATACTTAGGAAATTGAAATTTAATTGAATCACGTCCAATTTGTGCATAATGATGTCCAATAATACTAGAACTTTGCTATTTGGGTGTTATCTTTGCCAGTCCCAACATTATTAAGGGGTCTGTCTATCAATTTATATAGATGAGCAGTTCCTGAAATGTGGACCACTGACTGACCATTTTACATGATAAAGAAAAGCCATGTCCTACCTAGATTAATAGGAGATTCATATTTATTTGGGACATCCCTAGAGAGGTCATTTGCTTTTTGCACTTGGATTTGTTAAATTGTTAAAGCCAGTCAGAAAAATAAGTACAGACAATTTCATGATGAGAAAGATGAGAGAGCAAATCTGTAAGCCTTCACAAGTCCCCAGAATTGCAATTATACTTAGAAATATTTCTAGATATGGATAATTCTCATTTCTGCAATTTGGAAGTGATGACATCCCTGAGGTGGAAACATATCGCTATTATAAAAGAAATATGTGATGACCAGAGCTCCCCCTTTATTTTCTTCCTCCTCTTCTCTCTCATTCTTAACACTGTGAAGTCAGGAGCCAGCATGTATCTAAATGGCTTGTTTATCAAACTTGGGAGGTGATAATCTGTTCACTCAACTTTTGTGCTAAGAGGACACAAATGCAGCAACGGGCTTGAGTGGGTAGTTAGCAGCTCAGCTTCTCACTCCCCGATAGTCATCATCCATCCCAGAGCAGTAATTCTGTCCAATAGAATAAATTTGATACCCCAAGTTCTTGTCAGTACCCAGTGAGGTAAGGGGGTGCCACTTGGGGAAGGCAGCTTTTTTAGCCAAATGCTATCTCAAATCAGCGGTTGCTCTGCTGTTTGTATTTTAATAGTACTCCCAATGTTGCCCCAAAGGCTGGTCATTTCATACCATATCAGCGACTCAGCATTTATTAGGCACATCCTGCTTCATCATATGCCTCCTTTGGTGGCTCTTCAGAATTTGGCCAGATTATTGATGCAACCCCACTCCACATTCCCATAGCTATCATATACTATTAAGATGTGGGAGGGGGTTTTGAATGCTTTTTTACATTTTTTCCCCCTAACTTTCAGCCATAGGCAAAGGACACTTTGGGGTCTGTATACTGAATAGGCAAAAAGCACAGAGAATGCTCATGATGTCAGCAAAACAGGCTTTATATTTTTTCTTCTAAACTGCCCAGCCAGCAGATTTGGACCAAACAAGTCTTGGCAAGCCAGATGCTGTGTTTGTCACTTTTCTGTTACTGAGGAAAACAAGATAATTGGTCAAAGGAATATGATGGGGAAGGCACAATGGAAGGCCTAGAGTTAGTTGTGTGTTACAGGACAGAGGAGTCATTACTGTGTACGTGTTTGTGTGTGTGTATGCATATATACACGGATGGCCACATTATGTGGAAAACATAAAATGAACCAAAGGAGAACGTTTAGTACCGTCCTGGAGTGCCGTCTTTTACCCAACTCTATTCTTAACTCCAGTCCCACCCAGATTCTGAAGGGAAAGCACTTTGTTATTTCTGCACTTTCTTTCTCATGACTAGCTTGTTTAGATTTTCTCATTTTTCTCCCTGCATAAGCAGATTTACTAGTACAGCAGTTTCACAAGGCAAAGACGTTGTCTTCCAGGGCCGTCTCTCTGCTAGAGCAAGGACGCTTATGTTCTTGTTTTTTAAGCCAGCCGTGGGAGGGAGAGGCAGGGGTGCAACCGTACAGAGCCAAATAATTTGCTGTCTCTTCTTTCCTGGGAATTTCAGGATTTCCTATTTACTCCTTTCCAAGGGAACTTTTTTCTTACATGAGGTCATTTTTCATACTGGACTTCAGAACTCTGCACAGACCCAATCATCAGCACACCAGAGACCACACACTGCCCATTCGATAGTTGTCAACGTCAGCAGACCAGGTTGGAAAACTAAAGAAAAATAGTTACACTTATTCATCAGCTGCTATTTGGGTGAGCTAGCTAAGCCACTCTGATGGGGGACTGAAGGGCAGCTGAGTAAAGGAAGATTTCTTATGAAGGAGGCCTTTAAAAAAGACATAGACTCTTAGACAAGATAGTTATGTTATTTATTCCTCATCTCTTTTTTTAAAGACGTTTCATTTAGAGCAGAAACTGACCCTTTTTGTCCGTACTGGGGAAGAAAACTGTGGAACTTGCTCTTAAGTATTTCAGTAAGTGTATGTCACAAGTGTGTCAAACTTGGCAGACTTTAAGAATGTTCTTTCACTGTTACTATCCAAATGGCAGTCAGATTGGTTTGGTTTTTTCCCGTTTGCCATATTTGCTAAGGTTCAATAGTTGCTTTCAGAGAACTCTTTTCTTTACTTCCCAACTCCATCTCCATCCCACTCCTGCCTTTTGGGGGCTGAAAAGCAAAAATGGAAGAATTAAGTGTGACTACTGGGCATTTTCTGCCTCATTACCTTTTGCCCCTTGACTCCTGAACAACTTCTTATTTCACCAAGCCTGCTCTTTGTAGCTTGTCCCTGTGTTCAGTGGCCTCTCCTTTCTCCCCTTTGCTGGCTATTTCACCACCTCCCTATCAAAATTCCTTGTAGAATTCCTGTCATCAGTTATTCTGGAGGCAAAAAAAGGGGCGATATGGTAGCTCCCTATTTTGGCAATCCCAAGTGATAGTTTTTAGACTTCATGAAATGAAAGACTGATTTCTCCTATTTCTGTCCATTTGACTGAAATTTTTTACAATTTTCTTTTTGCAGATAGAAAAATATAATTTATAAAAAAAACCAACCAAGCACAGTCCATATTGGACAAGGGCATAAGAAAATTCCATCTCAGTTCTTAATTACTATGAATATTGGGTAGCAGTTTGACAAATGTGTGTCTCTCTTTTTCTTTCTCCTAAAATTCACTTTTACACATACAGTCAAGCACTTTGTTGGACATTATTTTAATTTTCATTTACTTTTATCCCTTAAGGGTATTATAGTTAGACTAAAAATAAAATAAATAGGTTATAAGGCAGTTGCACAGCTCCCCCACTACCCAGTAAGATTCTTTTGCCTTTTGAATTTTCCTTGATCTTAAGCAACTCGGATCTGTGGTAGCCTAGGACATATAATAGAATGTTAAACTCTGGTTCATATGAAGCCAATTATTGATCTTTCAATAAATTCTTGTGACAATTAATACTCAGTTAAACAAAAATCAAGACTTTCATGGAAATTTTCAGTCAAAGATAGATAGGCTTAGATTTTTAAGAAATATTTTTACACATTTTCATTGATTTAGGTTTCAGAATACTAGGTTTAGGGTTAGAATATATATACTTCTTTTGTGTGTTTTCTACCTAGTAATGTGAATAAAAGGCCCCAGGATCTGCCTTGCATTAAAAAAAAATTAGGGAAAAAAGAAGACTGCAGGAAGTTAATCCAGCATCTTTGAAACTTCCAAAAGCTTAAGCACTTTAGTTGGCCACCGGAGCAAGGTATATAGCAGACTCTGAAGCACTAAATAGCATTTGAAGTTTTTCTTTCTCTTTTTGAAGTTACTTATAGCAATTTCCTGGCAGCACTACCTTATGTACCTCAAGAATGTGATGACCTTCAGTTTAGGCAAAAGTTGTATTTTAACCTCTTGTTTGATGAAATAAATATCATGCACAATGTTTATAAAGTAGTAACATGAATTCTGAAGTAATGTTTGTGAAACCCTTTCCCTTGTTTTCAGACCAAAGTCAGTTTTCTCTGGTCAGAAATGAGAACGCTTTATGATGAAGTAAGCCTCCCAAATTTAGCTTCACCATGTGAGGCTAGATTCAGGTGCTACCCTGTCCAGTTGCAAAATTCTTGAATTATTCAGATGGTAGGTAGTGATAAATTAATATGAAAAAGAGTCACCTTGGGAAAATTGGTTTTTTTATTTTTACTAAATCTAGCTAGGAGAAAAGATTTTCCTTTATAGTATATTGGCAAGAATGCTGTCTAATTTTAACATTAAGTAGAGAGTAGAGAGGTCATGATTTTTCTTTTCACAATTTGATGTGGTGCCTATGACATTCAAAAGGAAAAGCAACTCATCAATCTCCCCAGTTTTTTTCGAGGTGTCCTCTTCCAATGTATCCATTATTATTTAACATTGGCACATTTTGTTTACACATGAAGATAAATAAAATATACTGAAAATCCATTTTCATAATTTTTTTTGGATAGGAGAAGATACCAACATTTGTTTAGTGTTTATAGTATTCCCAATATACAGTATTATAAAAATCCATATGATGATGCCAAAGAGTTAACTCAGGACTATTTTCTTCCCATTGTGTATTATTGTTTCAGTACTGAGAATAAGTTTGACATTTCATTAAAAAAACATATAGTTCATTCTCAAGGTGGTGCTGAACTTTGTAGCGATGTAACTTGGGTCTGGTCCTGGATCTGCCAGCAACTGACTTTTTGATCTTGGAAAGTCACTTGGTCTCCTTGGACATCAATTTATACATCTGTCAAATGAGAGAGTCGGAGTAGAGAGACTCCAAGGATCCTTCAACTATATAATGTTTTCCAATTCTGTAGTTTACATGTGGACAGTCATGGTGCAAGGCACTTCAGCTATGCAAGCCATCAGTTTCCCAAATTTTTTTGGGAAGATTGCTAATCTTCTAGGTCGGGAAGGACCTTACATTATCCACACTAAAAATATTGGCCCTTATAAAAAACTGCAGTTGCTTTAAAAGTCAGAACAAAATTGGGTCAGTGATAATAAAATGGGGTTTAGTCAAGATGGGTCCCAGCAAAGCCACCAGGAGCTTGTTTAAGGTGTTGATTATGCCATTTCTTCCTTCTCCCATCTTTTGATGTACCAAGTACTTGGTTCAAAGGTATAAATGTTCATCTATAAGCTATTAATTTGAAATTACTTTTTTTACTTTGATGCTTTTATGCACATTGATGGTAAATAACAAAAAATCACTGAAGATAAAAGAGAAATAAATGAAAAAAAAACCCTATGAATTAGTTTGATTCTCTTTCTTGACTCAGATTACATGAGTATCATTTCATTTCCCCGGTATGGATATGGGTCACAAATGGCATTTTAAGGAAAGAGCACTGGTACAGTAAGCAGATATTTGGGTGGCTATGTCTTGCTAAATAGACTTGAACAGGATATAGTGAGACACAAATGCATCAAGAAAAGGGCATAATGGCTCAGTGTGAGACTAGAAAATTCTGTGGGCTCCTTGTGAGAAGTAACTCTCAATGGGCCCTATGTATTTGAAAAAAAAAGTTGTGCCCTCTAAGGCCAGCACAGTGTGATATATGGAAAGCATTGAGTCTGGAATGAAAAAACTTAGGTTCTAATTCCAACTCTGACACTAACTGTTTGACATCGAATACATCTTTATGGGCCCCAAATAATTCCTTAAAAGGTTGGCAACATTGAAAGTTTAAGGTCTCTTTTTCACTCTAAATCCTATGGTCTTGAATGAAGGAAGTCCCACTGTGTAAAGTTGTATCTAGGACCTAATCAAATCTCATGGCCATTTATTGAAGTTTAATGGTGACATTCACCATCGTGATATAGACTATTAGGCTCTATATAGGAGACCTGGTTTCTAATATTGGCTCTGTGTGATCTTGGGAAAGTCCTTTCTCTGGAACTCATTTTTCTAATTTATAAACGAGAGCATTGAATGAGGCTTTTCTAAGGTATTTTCTAACCCTAACAATCTATGGTTTCTTTGTGTTTCCACTTGTCTGGTTTTGGAATTTTCTTTGAAAATCAACACAATGATACATGTATAACCCAGTAGAACTGCTTGTTAGATTCAGGAGAGGGAAGGAAAGAGCTGGGGTTGGGGAGGGGTGTCATGAATCATGTAACCATGGAAAAATACTCAAAATTTAAAAAAAGGGAAAATCAACACAAGATTTAAGCCCCACAATCCCTCATCTTGCTTCTAGAAAATGGCTGTTTTTCTCCCCAATCTTCCCTCCACAGTGGGGATCTAACATCAATCCATAAGGGCTACATAAACCCCTCTATATTATAGATTAAGGGAAATATATTTGACATAAAGTTTTAGAGCGAAAATTGCAAGCCTTTTAAAAAAAGTGAACATATAATGTTAAATGTCATTGTCATGAACATAAATTGTTGAAGCTGTACCATATGTATACATCTAGCAGTACAGGAAAATTGTACTATCAGCCCTTTGAGGGGATAATTAGGGGAAAGAGCTTTTGAATGATAATGAAGAATGAGAGAATAATAAAAGCCCATTTCAATGAAATCCTAGCTCTCTGTACATAAATTTGTAGAGTTTCAAGATATTTTGGTCCTGATCAACAATAACTACAAAATAGCCTGAGAATTTAACCTTGCTCTTTTATGGCCACTGTGTAGATTAAAAAAAAAATCCCAATATGTCAGTATAAAAACATTTTCAAGTAAATTTTATTTATGGTGTAGGTCTTGTTAAAATGATGTTGAATGTGGCTCCAATTGTATTACTGGAGGGTCAAAATGTTTATTTCAAGGTTATGTCTTTATCACCTACAGCTCTATAAAGAGATTTGATTTATTTGGGTTATAGGAACATTCGGGAACATAGATTGAAAAGACAGTATCTTTAGTATTTGGACTACAGAAAAGCCATTAAAATGAAGCATACTCAATTGAATATCATCTAATAACTGAAAAACAATTTTTTTCTCACTGTCTATCAAGTTATGTACCTCATGTCAAAGTGAAATCAAGGTAATATCCAAATGACCATTGAAGAGATTGGAAAGTATTCATGAGTAGAGAATAAAAGAAGCATACAGTGAACCTGTTCTGAATGTATAATTGTCTAATGCTTGAATAAAACTATTTTAACTTGAAAATGATTGTAAAAAAGTATACATGATTTTTTAAAAATCTTAGATATTTATATTAATTTTAATTCAAATGTGAGATTTCTGAGCTAACATTTGACTTTGTTTTCAAAGGACATTTATATTCTTAATTTAATAAGGACTTGTGTTATTCTTGATTAAATTTAGCAGTGTTGTATTTTGAGTTTTTTCTTCCGTTGATCTTACATTGATCTTATTAAAGTTCTGAATTCCTATGGGAGGAAAAATTAATTTTGGTATTGCCTTGATCAGGTAATGCCCTAAATAAAAAAAATATAGCATCACCCTTGTTTGGCTTGGTTTCAGTGCCTTTCTTGCATGTACAAAACAAGTTGATGGTAGGGAGGTCCCTATATTAATTTTCCAGCAGGGAGGTTAGTTGAGCAAAATACCTGAATTCGCCACCAGATGTTGCTCTGCCTGAGCTATGAACTTCATTCTTGGTAAGACTTAATGAGTGTCAAGGAATTGGCACTTTCTATGAGTCATTAAAGAGCAGCTAGGTGACCCAGAAAATAGAGTGCAGGACTTTGAGTCAAGAATATCTGTGTTCAAATCTTCCCTAAGACCAGCCAACCACTTCTGAGCCATGTGACCCTGGGCAGGTCATTTAATCTTGTTGTAAAATAAAGACAATAATAGCACATACATTATAGGATTATTATGAGCCTCAGATGAGATGTAAAGTACTTTGCACACCTTAAAGTGGCACACAAATTCTAACTAATAGCCATAATTAACTAATAAATAACTAACAATAACAGTAGCTAACATTTCTATAGCACTTATGTGCCAGTCACTATACCAAGTGCTTTAAAATGGAGATAATTATAGCATCTACTCAAGAGTTGTGAGGATCAAATGAGAATTGTCAAGTGCTTGGTACAGAGCTGTAGAAATGTTAGCTATTTTATCCCCATTGAGGAAACTGAGGCAGATAGGGACTAAGTGACCTGCGCAAGGTCACAGCTAGTAAGTGTCTGAAGCCACATTTGAACTTGGGTCTTCCTGATTCCAGGCAGGGCAACTGCATCATACCACCTAGCTGCTATTATTATTTTCACAATGTAGCACACAGCCCTAATTCAACACAGTTCACTGAAGTGGCTTCCCTGTTAACTTGCTGATTGGGCTCAACTTAGCCTAGGAGAGGAAGAAGAATAGCAGTTAAATATCAAAACATAGAATCTATTCTATCTGACGAGACTCCCTCCTGCAGAGGTCTTTCACTCTTGGGTCACTTCCTATTACATTCAAAGACATAAATTATGATCAGAATTTTTAAAAATAGCAAATATGTAAAGAATGCTTAAACTCTATGACTTATTCTTCACCTCTATCCTCCAGGATCTTTCTGGCTTGGAAACTGGACAATCCATATACACTAATGAATATCCATCCATCCATCCATCCATCCATCTCTCCATCCATCCATCCATTCATCCATCCATCCATCTCTCCACCTATCTGTCTACAATACAATGAGTGGAGAGTAAGGTGGAGAAGGGCTTTCATTATTGTGAAAATTAACACTAGTTTGTGCCACTTTCTTTGGAACTCCAAGATTAACTTTGGAATTTAAAAAGGGAGAGAGTTTTCTTAAGTTTGAAATTTCAACCAACCTCAACCTCTGATTGAATGAAGTTGCAACTAAACTCACCCTTTGCCTGAATTAAGAACAGATAAAGGCTGTTGCTTGTCTGTAAACAAACTACATAAGACCGTGGGATAAAAGAAAGATCATGGTGCCATCCTAGAAGTCTCCTGGCAACCTGAACTAAGTAAAGACCCTTGTCTCTTGCCCAGAGTGAGGTTGGAGTCTTCCAAAGTAGGTAGAGGGGAGATTTGGAAAGGGACATCACTAAGGGCATAAATTTGAGTCCTGAAAGAGTGCGCTAAGAGAACGGCTCGCCATATGTGGTCTCTTTCTCAGGACGACTTTTTGTTATTTAATAAGTAATTATAAATTCAGACACTGGTCCAAGGAATTTTAATCTTAACATCTTATCTTGAAGTTCATCAGTTACAGAGAGCACTGAAGATGTTCCCTCCATGGCTCAGCAGTCAGAATTTCTAGTGTTCTCTGACATTCACCATTTTACCAATAAGCAATTCCTTTTTGTTCCTGGGTCCCCCAGGTGTACCTGGCCCTTTGACTTTTGTCTCTGCATTCTCAGAGGGAGCAAGTACCCAAGTGGAAAAAGTTGGAGGAAAAACATCAAAATAAAGGCATCACCCTATATTGTGGTTTCTCCTGTAGCAAAAAGTAAAAGGATCATAATGTCAGATAATCAGAAATTATTCTGTCCACCTCTGTCTCTGAATTATTTCCTAGGCCCCAAGTTCTCCACAGAGAACTGGTGAAGGGTCACCAATGTACAAAAATTTAACGTTAAACTTGATCTTTTAACTTATCTTTGAAGGTTATTTTCTTTTGAATTCCTGTGCAAATTTGGGGATAAATAAGGGGTTTAGGCAATTATGAGCATCAAATGAGATTTTATATATATATGTATATATATATATATATATATATATATATACACACACACATATATATTAGTGGTCTCTAACTGGAAAGTGCTCTACAAATGCCAATTACATACAAAAGTAAGGACTGTCTCATGTGTATTTTGGTCCTATTTATTTTCATTTTTAATGGGCAGGTCTGTGAATTGAAACTTGGGACTTGAGAGAGGGAAGGTGATTTAGAATTATGGTTGCATCATATTTTACCTACCTTGAAATAAAATTATTAATAAAGAAAAGAACAATAAGACAAATAGTGATTAGTAATATAACATCATATCTGCAGTAAAATAACAATTTAAACAATTGAATTAACTATCTTAAATATCTTCCAGTTCTTTATTCTCTCTTATAGATTACTTTTTTTGGAGGGAGAAGGGAGCAATCAGAGCATCTAGGTGGTGTGATGAATTAAGAACCACTGGGAGCTAGGTAGTTCAGTGGATTGAAAGCCAGGCTTAGAGATGGGAGGTCCTGGGTTCAAATGTGATCTCAGACACGTCCTAGCTATGTGACCCTGGGCAAGTCCCTTGACCCCCATTGCCTAGCCTTTACCACTCTTCTGCCTTGGAACAAATACACAGTATTCATTCTAAAACAGAAGGGTAAGGGTTAAAACAAACAAACAATACTTGGCCTGAAGCCAGGAAGACACAATTTTGTAATTTCAAATATGACCTCAAGCATTTATTAGCTGGGTGACTCTGAGCAAGTCTTTTAATATTATTTAGCTCATCTGTAAAATGAGCTGGAGAAGGAAATGGCAAACCACTCCTTTATTTTGCCAAGAAAACCCTAAATGGAGTCACAGAGTCAGACACAGCTGAATAACAACAAAAAGGTGCATTCATTCATTCATTCATTCACTTAATGAACTTGTTAGCCTTTGGTAGAGAGACAGGTACTCAAAAAGAGAAATTTTACAACTTAAAATGTTGACTCTTACCAAAGGTTTTAAGCAGCCATTTAACAGTCATATTCTCCCGAATCAGAAATGCATTTTTATCATTTCTATTTATTTTTTAGCTCCTCTTTTGCCCATCTCCACCTTCCTGCAGAGAAACTCAATGGAACTGCATGTGCCTCTGTTCCACTTCCATGCCAATGCACACACGCTCTCTCCTTATTTTGACTCCGAGACAGTACGGGCCCCCTGCTAAACTAAAGTACACCGAGGCAATTTGGATAGTAAAGCCTAAGAAAAGGCCATTTTGGTGTGGATTCAACACAAATAGCCTCATCTTGCGGCTGTGGGAGTTCACACCTGGACTTGAGAGAGCAGCAACGAGAAAACAGAGTGCTCAGGCATCCAGGTGGTCTGGGTACACCTGCCAGCTTCCAGCAGGAATAAAGGCGATAAACTGAGTAGAGTCTGGTTGATGGGGGAGAGAGCAGACCCTTCCAGGCATACGTGTACCCTTTCTTTGGGGGATTGCTTAGACTTATGCCTCTGGAGCCCGGGTTTTCATTTGCTCTGGAGGCAGCTGCCAGGAAGGAAGCTAATTGTGGGCTTTTTCTTTGAATACAACACCTGCCTGCCACTCATTTCATGCCGCCACCAAGCACGTGTCATAGGAGCTGCTCTCCTTCACCATTGACCTGGGCTGAATTCCAGCCAGGGACATGAAAGGAGAAAGTTTCCTTCTGCCCTGAAGCTCCCAGTTCCCTAGACAAAATAGGCTTTGATATGGAAATTGTGCTAGTGAGTTGTCAGCAGTGAGATGGAAGCCAACAGCTGCATCCCAAACTGTTACTGTTCCTTCTCTCAATAAAGAGGTTTGGGACTGGCAGCACCATCTAACAAATTAGAGTCATCTGGGGTCCAAGGGGAAGTGTGTGAAGCACGGTAGGACAGGTGCCGCAGTAACAGAGATGGGGACACCGAGGAATGAAGCTGCCTTCACTGTTCCCTGTGTACCACATTATTTTCAATTACACGATCTTTGCTTGGGAATCTCCAAGTGTAAACCCTCTCTGAAGAAGGAATTGCCTACTTGGCATCCCTAGCACATGGCCATTCAACTTCTGCATAAGTACTTCTGGTGATGAGAAATTCACTTTCCTACAAAGAAGTCTGTTCCATTTGGGGGGCAGCCCTAATATTTGACTATTGCTCCTTCATTCATTTAGGTTTGAGTGCTTTGGTTTTTTTCCCCACTTAAAGAATTGGTGGGCTTCAAAATTAAAAAATTAAAAAAAAATTGAACACGAGAGACTTCAAATAAAAGGTTATTTTAGCTAAATATATCACTGTGTTCCTTCTTATGAAAAATAACTTTCCACATCCAATTCAGAAATCATTATGATGCCCTGAGTTTAGATGGAGAGCCAGACTTTGTATTAGGTAATGAAGGACTACAGCATTTGGGAGAGAAGAACAGGTAGTGTTTGGAGTTGACAGCATTACAAGGTGTGGAATGGTGGAGATGAGTCTAAAGTGTGACTTAACAGCCAAGAGAGTTACTATAATACAATCTCAGCCAGTGTGAAGAGAATCCTAGATTTCAGGACTAAGGAGCTGATAATTCTGCTGTCTTCTTCTCTGGTCACACCACACCCGGATGGTTAGATTGTATTGTATTGTATCAGCTGTGGGCTCCACATTTCATGAAGGACAATAGCAAACTGGGAGATGTCCAGAAGAAAACCAGGATGCTGAAGGGCCTGGACTTCCTGTTATCTAAGGATTTCTTGCTTGGAGTAACAGGAAATGCTTAGCCTAGAGAAAAGATTTGTGGGTTAGAGGAGTGATAGTTGACTCAAGTATATGAAATGTTGGTAATAGGAAAGAGCTTTGCTATACAATTGGTCCTAGAGGCAAAATTAGAAGCAATGTACAAAAAGTACAAAGTGTGGAAAGGAAAACTGAGACTGAGGAACCATCGTTTAGAATGTTGCTGGGAAGGGGAGCAGCATTTGGAACAGGAGAAGAGGCTTGTGGGAGTGAGAGAGAAAAGAGAGCTCTTTGCCCTCTGAACTCTGGAGAGTGAGGAGCTAAGACCCAAGCTCGAGATCCCAACCTGTGATGACAGAGCCTTGCCTCCATTTCCCTTGCCCTGAAGACGTAATATTCCTAATATCTTTAGATTGTCAACTAAAAAAAAAGAAAAGAAAAGAACAACAACACTAGAAATAAGAAGGTTTGAGGAAGAGTTCCTATATAAGGTGGGCTTTTAGTTGAGGCTTAAAGGAAGCCAGAGAGCTCAGTAGTAAGAGCAGAGGAGAGAGAATGTCCCAGCTATAGGACACAGCCAGAGAAATGCCCAGAGCAAAGAGTTAGAGATGGAAAATGATGCAGTTGTTTGATGATAATGATTCAAATGGGGTTCTATTTGGTGCTGTTAGAATGTGGGAAAATATGACTTGATATTAGGAGACGCCGGAAAGCAATTGATAGAATTGGTGTACTTTGGTGGACTTGTTAAGAATAATATTCTAGTACTGAAAGTAGAGCAATTCTCAGTGAGAAGCTATAAAAGATTCTATGATCCCAGCCTTGGACCTGAGTTCAGCCTGATTCATAGTTTTTTGGGTCCCCAGCTATCTGACATACTATGAAGATAGCATGATGGAAAAAGAAGACAACCTGGTCACATGGTGAGATGAAAGGTAAAAAACTAAAGGTTTTCCATGGCTATCTCACACATCTTGAGGTTATAGGAGGACATGGACAAGAGTTCCCCAAGAAGGGGGACCCTCAAGAATTCCCCAAGAAGGAATATCCCAATTGATCAGATAAAAGATCCTTTGGAGAATTTGAGAGTCAGAGGGTAAAGCAACTTAATTAAGAGTTAGCCAAAAATGGAATGAGATACCGTGGGAAGTAAAACTTCTTTTTCTTTGGGTGTCTTGAAGCAGTCTTGGGTGTCTTGACCACTTATTTTAGTGGGGGAGTCTGATTTGGAGTATGGGTGGGACTAAATGGCAACCAAGGTCCCTTCTAACTCTCAAATTCTGTGTCTATTATAATGGTTAAATTGATGTTTTGACTAAATGAGAATTATAAAAAAGTGGTTGCCAATTATTATCCTTTAAGTCAGGAAAACTATTAGCAGCTTTTAACAATTTTGTTTGGAATATTGGTAAAAAGAAGGAAATGTGGAAGAGAAAAAGTTAAGGAGACTGCCTATCCTATCCTATCCTAAACGCTGATCCAGCAAAATGAAGATTTCTCCCCAACAGAGTTCCAGTTTCCACATGGGAATCCTAGTAATTCACCAGCACGCCAGGCAGGATCCAGGCAAGGTCCCAATGCAGAAAAACCCTCATAAGCTAAGCTCACAGGCAGCAGTGAAGCCAACAGGAAAGTCCCCAGCTCCAAGAAGTTCCAAAGGCAAAAGCCCAAGTCCCAAAGCCAAAAATTCCAGTCCAAAGGCCAATGGTCCAACTCAAAGTTGAAATCCAAAAGCCCTAAGGAGCCTTCCTCCAAATAAGAAGTCCAGAGGAGAGGATCCAAGGAGCAGAAACTCCAAAGGAGAAGTCCTTCAGAAAGGAAGTTCAGGACTTTTTATAGTCCTTTTTCCACATCACTTCTGTCTTTTCCCCACTTTATGGGAACTAATCATAGTCTTTCAATTTGCCTAGCACTGCCCAGGGGCAGATCAGTGGCCTCTGGAGTTGTCACCCACTCTAGCAAGTGACTTGTGTACTCTCATACTTAGTGACTGATAAGGTACTAAGTAAGGGTACTTAAGTTTTTGATTGATTAACTCAAAAGTCCAAAGAGAGTTTGATTCACTCTTCACAATCCCCTGCCCCTGAATCTTTGGGAGATTCATCTCCCTAGTGAATCATTTAACATAACCAGCTTATACCTTTAAAGATCTTCTAACTAAAGATGCATACAATATTGCACTTTCTAAGAGGAAATGACAATAGTTGGAGTTAAGAGGGAAATAAAAGAGAGAGAGCAAGACCAATGTTTGCTAGACAAAAAGCTAATTGGGGGCAATCCCCTTTGGCATAAGAGTTTACATTCAGAATAAATGTGTTCAACCCCCTTCAGTTCAATCAATTATACCCCAAAGTTCATTCTGGATCTTCTGATGCAGTGTAAGTTTCTTTATGGAATTTTCTCCGAACAGTTCATTTTCTTAATTTGGGGAGTTAGCAAGCTTCTTTTCCTGAAATTTTCTCAAAAAATTTTAACCTTGGATTTTACAAAAATTATACTCTATAAACTGGGGAAAATGGGCTAAGCATGCAGCAAGAGTAAAAGATAACTAATGACCTTGTACCATGTTGGTATTCATATAACATCATTTGACAAAAGAGGAAGACCCCCAGCAAGCCAGATGGTCCCTCTGTGAAGAATTTACTGGAGGACACAAGAACAGCAAATGAAGAAAGGGTGTGGATATATTATTATTTGCACCATTTGTGTCAGTTATCCACCTCAATCAGAATACAGATAAATTTAGGTATTGAAGTATAAGGGCGGTGAGATGGAGCAAAGGATAGAAGACCAGGCTTGAAGTCCAGAAAACTCATCTTTCTGAGTTCAAATCTGGCCTCAGACACTTACTAATCACGTGACAAGTCACTTAGCCTAGTTTGCCTCAGTTTCTTCATCTGTAAAATGAACTGGAGAAGGAAATGGAAAACTACTCTAGTATCTTTGCCAAGAAAACCTCAAATTGGATTATGAAGAGTTGTATACAATTTTTAAAATGTTCGTACAAAAACTACAATATAAGATTCCTACAAACATCCACAAAAGGGGAAAGGGAGAGAAGAGACAGAAGCTCCTGAATTTCTCTTAGATTAAGGACACCTGGTTTGTGCTACTTTGTCTGGCCTAGATAGCTAAGCCTGTGTGTTCGTCCATGTATAATTCAGCTTGTTTGTGGCTCTTATTTCATGCTTTTGCTTGTGATACATTATGGAATGCTCTCTCTCTATTAGTCACTCTGGCTTCACTTCATTCAAAGGGGCTGTTTGGACATGGTCCCTGGAGGCAAGCCCACTGCAAGGTAGGTAATTGTTTCTCAGCAAATAGCAGAGGCAGGTGTTTGGTTTACAGCGGAATGATGCTGAGACTTCAAGCAGGGAAGCTTGAAACCTTGACTGCTCACTCTCACCAAATGCTCCTGTGGCAGGACATTGAGGCTGGTTCTATGCCTTTCCTTCTTTGAAGTGCCCAGGTTAAGTGAATATCTTCTCTTTATTGCTCTATCTCTTGCCCTACCAAGCTGCATGGGTGGGGAGGGAAGGATTCATGAATTCCTGGTTCTCAGCCCTTCCTGCCCTTGTCTACTAAGAATCTTATGATCCAGGTGCTGGAAATGATCCCAGAAATAATCCAGTTCAATCCTCTCATGAATGGATAAGGAATCTGAAGCTCAGGAAGGAGTGAATGATTTGTCCAAGGTTAAATCCAAGTCTTTGGACTCCAAACCTAAAGCATGTTCTAGTGAGGGCTGCTAGGAAATCCAGTCTGAGCCTTTGAGAGCAAGGACAGCGTTGCTTAGTCTGTAGAATTAGTGGTTTTCGAATGAAAGAAGTTCAGTGAAAATGGAAACAGGCAAGTTTAGTTTGGTTAAAGATGCACCAATGTTGGAAATGCCTTTCTTACTTTATTAGTATTATCCTGGATCTTTTCCCAGAAGAACATATGGTGAAGATGCTTAGATTGCCTAATTAAATCAACTGGCTGGAAGGCTATTCTTAGAGTCAATACTTCAGCTGCAGTTCTGTGCTGGGTGAGATGCTTCCATAAATCTGGACCAAAGAAAATAGCACTTTGTACTTGTATAGTGTGGATTTCTGCAGAGGGCTCAAGGTGCTACTCAGGGAAAGCCTAGCTCTTTAAGCCTCCTAGGATCACTACAAGATAGGAAAGAAGGATGAAGCATTCTTTCTGTTTTCTAGAAAAAGCTAAAGATATTTTTAAAAGACAAAAATGGCTTCAGGGAAACAGGATTGAGGAAGGATGAACTTTGACTGACTTTACTTTTCCAATGGGAAATCCCTCAGGCCAGCCTGATATTTGGGAAAGGATAAGTAAATTCTTTCGGTTCTCAGCATGGGTCTGGTTAGTATTGTAAGGACCAGACAAACTATCCCAGGGTTTCACTGAGCAATAACCAGAAAGGATGGGTTGGAGCTTGGCTGCTCACGTAAGCAAATAGGAAATTGTCCTCTCTGGCTACTATGGTCTTTGTTTTGCTGTTTCATAGTAATACCCGAGACTGAGCATTGACTAGCCACATTGTTTATTTGTATGGAGAGAAATATTTCTGTCTTGTCACCATTCTTTGGCATTTTATACCATTACTTTCTAAATGGTTGATCACAAATTAGCAAATGACTCTTTTACCTCCTTCAACAGACCCAACAACTCCATGATAACTTCCACGAGTACTTTGTCCTATCAGACCTCATTCACACATAAAGATGCCTTGCTTTGAAATTGAGACTCATTTCCTTTCATCCACATTCCCTTCACCAGACTGTTTGAAGACCAGAATTCCAATCAGCTGGACATTCAATGTAGTTTGATGATACAGGTGCTTCCTCTACCCAGGATCAAAAGCAATCTCAAGGGAGACATACTTCTAATATAGGCTTCAACCCTAATATATACTAAAGTACATTAGCTCCTCTTTATAGACCACCTGGATTTCTTTTTGTGGCTCTGATAATGATGCTCCCTCATTCAAAAGGGCAATGAGGCTACCTCAGAACTTTGAATAATAGGTCCTTTCCAAACCAGGGAATCCCAGATATCAGTGTTTGCTTCATTTTTATCTCATGGCTGCTTCTACCCTCTTTGAACGTTCTCCAAGACTTCTGAAGCTTTCTAATATTTTGGTTATTCTATGGATCTATTCTCCACTAGCATAAATCTCTAGATGCTGTGAAAGGATTTTTTTATTCCCTTTGTCTATTTTGAGTTAATCAAGAACTAAAAGTACCCCTACTTAATATTTAGTAGGTCACTAAGTAAGAGAGTTCACAAGTCATTTACTAGGGAAAAAAAAAAGTTCATACCTCCAAAGGCCACAAGCACCATCCCCCCTTGGGCAGTGCTAGGCAAATTTGGAGGCTGTGACTGGTCCCTGTGAAGTGGGAGAGAGACAGGAAGTGATATGGCAAGAGGGCTATAAAAGGCAAGATTGATGAGAAGAATGTTTTCCTTCTTTGGATCTTCAGCAAAGACTATCTGTCTCTGTCTGTCTGTCTGTCTGGCTCTCTCTCACTTCAGTGGGACACTCTCTTCAGTGTGTGCTCTGGTGAAGACTCTTGGCAGTCTTGGCCTTATGTGTGCTGAAGGTTCTCTGTGCCTCCTGGCTCTTTGGATTTCAGCTTCCTGATTAGGATCTTGGATTCTGGTGAGATTCACTTTCTGATTTTCATTCACATCTGATGGCATTAGGATTAGGACTTCCGGTATTTGTAGCTAATATGTCTACCTTGCTGTAAATAAATGCTGCTAACAGTCATTTTGACTTAAGAAGTTAATTATTTTTTATTCAGCTGCAATGATTCTTTTGAGATCTTGTTTCTATGATTCAATGCCATAAAACATCATTGAGAAAATAAATACTGGCATTAATTTAACATTAAACATCAATACAAACAAATCAGCATTGTAAAAACTCTTATTTTTTCCTGTCCTGGGTCAATAAAAGCTACCTCCGCTAAGCTAAGAGTTCCTCACTTTTTTCTTCATCCTCGAACTAAGCTAATAATAAATAAATAATTAATAAATTCTTACACCAAAGCAGCATTTGACTATTTAGTAATCTGATCTAGTTGGAATTGTTTCTAATAGCTATATCCTTGGGCTTCTGTCATGGTCAGCTTGCAGAGTCTAGAGATTAATTGACCAGCAAAGATGTTTTTCTTTAAAAAAATTTTTTTTTGGGGGGGGGTGCAGCGAGGTGGCTCAGTCTCCAGAGAACCAGACCTGGAGACAGGAGGTTTGGTGTTCAAATTTGACCTCAGACACTTCCTCGCTATGTGATTTCTGGCAAGTCATTTAACCTCAGTGGCCTACCCCTTAAAACTCTTCTAAGAGAGGTTTTTTTTAAAAAAAAGTTTTTTATTGATATCATCCTTTTTTACATCACTATGGTTTCCCTCAATATCTCTCCCACTTCCAGAGAGCCATTTCATAAAACAAATAGTATTTTTATTTTTCTATTTGATTTTATTTTTTAAATATATCTTTTAAATATACCTTTTAAATATATCCCTATTACGTGTGATAAAAATTTTCAACACACATTTTCTGAAATGTAAGATCCAAATTGTCTCTTTCTTCCCTCCCTCCCTCCTCTTTGAGATTGTAAGTTATTTGATCTGAGTTATACATGCATCACCATGCAAAACGTACCTTCATATTGGTCATTGTGAGAGCACCCTCATTTAAAACCCCAATCCCAAAACACAAATAAACTAACCTGGAAAATAGTATACGTTGATGTACATTCTGACTCCAAAAGTTCTTTCTCTGGAGGTGGATAGCATTCAGTGTCATAAGTCCTTTGGAATTGTCCCAGATCATTGTATCGCTGAGAGTAGGGAAGTCTTTTACAGTCAATCATCATGCAATATTGCTGTTATTGTGTATAATGTTCTCCTGGTTCTACTTATTTCGCTCTGCATCAATTCATGTCTTCACAGTTCTTTCTGAAATTATCCAGTTCACTATTCCTTTGAGCACAATAGTATTCCATCACCAACATATACCACATTTGTTCAGCCATTCCCTAATGGATGGACATCCCCTCAGTTTCCAGTTCTTTGCCACCACAAAAAGAGTGGCTAGAAACATTCTTGTACCTGTATCTGCTTTTCCCTTTTACATATGGTATTTTTAAAGAAAAAGAAAAAAATCAGCAGGACTGATCAATACATCAGAAAAAGGCAGAAAATAGCTGCATTTGGCAACACTTATAGACCTTCCATCTCTGTAAAGGCTTAGCATGGGAATGTCTTCTCATATCTCTTCTTCTGAGCCATGCTTGTTCTTTATAATTTTGCAACATTCACTTTTGATTTTTTTGTATATGTGAGGTTTTCTTTCTATTCATATTGTTATTGGCATTGTGTATCTTGTTGGTTCTGCTGACTTCACTCTGCAGTAGTTCATATTTATCTTTCCATACTTCTCTATATTTATCACATTTGTCATTTCTTACAGCATAGTGATATTCTGTTATACCCTGTCCCATAATTTGTTTAGCCATTTTGCAATTGATGGGCATCTACTTTGTTTCCAATTCTTTGCTATTACAAAAAGCCCATGGAATATTTGTTAAAGTGCTTACAGTGTGATTGGCACTGGGCTGTGTACTGGAGACAAAAAGACAAAAGAGAATTAATACCTGTCCTCAAGAAACTTACATTCTAACAGAGGAGACAACTTGCAAATATAAAAGCATATATGTGTGTGTACATATGTGTATAGATTTATGTAATATGTGTGCTGTAGAGATAGAATATTGGAGATAAATATCTAATGGGACCGGAATCCCCAAAGTGTTGTCTCCTGCCCTTAAAGAAGGCAGTCTTCATACAGACTGATATGAATAACGGATGATTAAAAGATAAAACTCCTTATCTTGATGAAAAAGGAGAGCAGAAGCCTTGAGAGAGATATTTTTTACTTTATTTTTATTTATTTATAAATATTATTTGTTTTTTATATTTATTCACAAATTGTAAACACAAAAGGAAGGTGTACAAACATTATTAGCAGTTGTGATCACTCTGGTGGTTTAATCTATTTTGGGGGTAGTTGGTGTAGATATACTTTCTTTGGAGATTTTTATTTTATCCTGGGAAATATCTGTTAAATCAAAATTAAATATATAAAGGATCTGTGAAAAAAAAGAGAGGTATTTATACCACATGGTAGGAGAGGAAGTTGAGAGACAGGCTGTAAGGAGTTGGAGGGGAGCGAAGCCCCTCTAGGCCATCATGACTTCCAAAGCCCCCTCATACTCCATTCTTCTCTAAGATACGAAGGGGACCTGCCCAGAGGTGAGGATGGCCTCCCACCTCACCAGACACTAAGTGGAGCTAGAGCTGTGCTTTTGAGACCATCATGAATTAGATTCTGGGGCCATGAGGTACATCTAGCCCGAGAATGGTTTGTCTAAGCTTGTCAGGAGGGGAAATACAAGACAGTGATTTCATTCCCCCGCTCTGCTTTGCATACAGGCAATTTCCCCCTTTCTCATTGTTCTAATCACAAATTTAATAGGAAGCCTGTCCTTCTAACATGAGATCTGGGAATCAAGGGCTTCGTCCACACTGGAGAAGGTTCCAGCCCAGAGGGAATGATACCTCTTTTTCCTCAGCCACATACTTTGCCTTCACACAGTGTTGGAAGGATAGCAGCACTGCTCCATATACAAAATTAATACAGCCTGACTTTTGAAAGGAGGATGCCATGTGGAGGGCTTCAAAAAGGTTTCATGTAGGAATTGGCCCTTGAGCTGAGGAGCGAAGGAAACCAAGGGGCTCAGAATATTTGAGGTAAAAGAGGAGTCCCCAGCGGGTCCTTTTTATGTGAACCTTTTCTCTAAGGCCAGGGGACGGGAATGTTCCTGACTTGGTAGTTTCATGAGGCAGTTTCTGAAGATGAAGGTCACATTTTGTACCTAGGTCAGAGGCACGGCCTGCATTGTAAAGGGGAAACCTCTTTTTCTTGATCTTGCTTCTTGGAGGGAGGAGTACAAAGTCCATTTCATGCTTAGCATGCTGCCCTACTGTCTCTAGTCCCATGCCATTTATCTTGCTGTATTTTATATTAGCTCCTTTTGGCTCTTGCCTTTTGGGGGGAATTTCCTTCTTTCCACCCACTCTCCCCATAGCATCGCATAACTGTTTATTCTTTGCTCCCCAGTCCCTTCCCCATGCCCCGTGCAGACTTATTACTAGGACAGCTTGAGCTGGAAGCTTCCATTATGGAAATAAGAAGAGATTTAGTTGGAGGAGAAAATGGAAAAAAGGGGAAGAGGATACATAAAAAGCCTATTGGAATCAGCATGAAAAAAATTCAAGCATGGAAAACGGCATAGTAATGCGAAAAGGACCAAATTTAGACCCATACCTCACTAGGTACAGCATTACCGATTTCATTTGGATCAATGAGCTAAATTCAAAATACTCAAACCATAAAAAAAATAGAGGAATATGTGTATTTGACTATTGAATCAATGTGATGGTATAACTTAGGGGGACAAATTTGAAAAGTTTGATGATAAAATTTCTAAAAAAGTTTCACACAATGGAAAAAGCTCAAAGCTAAGACAAAAAGAAAAGCAATAGAATGGGAAAATATTTCTGACGACTGTCAGATAAAAGCACTGCTTGGAGTTTTTTACAAGGAATTAATACAGAGCTATGTTGCGGGGTGCAGGGACAAGATATTCGGTTTCCAGTGTACAAATAATGGCCAAAGAATGTGAATGGAGAGCAAATGAGGACACAGAAATTGTAAATGAATGCTTGAGAAAATGTCTGACCTCACTAAGAATTGTAAAAATCACTTCAAAACTATGTAAAGCGTCACTTCATACCCACTAAGCTGGTGAAACTAAATGTATCTGCTCCAGTACAGTGCTGGCAGGACTGTAGGAAGATAGGCTTATCTGTGTGCTGTTGATAGTGCAGACTGTCTGGAAAGAGATCAGAGAATGTGCCATGAGAACAATCAACCTGGCCTTTCTCTGTGCCCCAGTAATCCAATTATCCTATTAGTAAATATGGTCAGAGTCAGAAAGAGGAAAATTTGAAATCCGAAAATCGAATCTTCCTATGAAAAATGTGTGTGTATTTAAATAATTCCAAAATTGTAGTGATTAACTTCCACACTTCCCCACAGACCACTGTAAAAGGATAAACATATAACTCGTGGGTGTTTTGCTTGGGTAAGTTACTAGTGTGGCTACAAAAAATAGAACTTGTGTTGGAGCTTTTTAATGGACCTCAAATTCTATATTTCACCTCCTTCATTTTCCAACCTCATTTGTGGAGCCTAAATTTTGAATCAGGCTATAGACCACTTGAGGGATCCATGAAAACCATAGTAATATGCTGACTGAGTGATGGACCATTGATTTAGATCACTTAGTTGCCCTTATTTTGATAAACTCTGTATTAATCCTGTTGCCCACTTCAGCTGTGAACCTTTTTTCTCTTTACATTCACAGCCAAAGCCCCAGGATTTAGATGTTACAGTGGAGCTCCTGCCTCTATTTCCTTATCCCCCTTTTTTCTCCCCAATCTTTTGTCCTCCATTTCCTCTACAGAAATATTACCTTGGAAGGTCACCAATGTACTAATCATCATATTCCTTTTTAAGCCCTTATTTTTGGTGACTGCTTTGCTGCATTTAACATCATCGATAATCCCTTTTTTATTGTTATTCAGTTTGGGGTTTTCCTTGGCAAAAGATAGCGTAGTGATTTACCATTTTCTTCTCCATCCAGTTCATTTTATAGTTGAAGAAAAGGAGCCAAACAGGGTCACACAGCTAGTAAGTGTCTGAGGCTAGATTTGAACTTGAAAAGATGAGTCTACTCCAGGCCTGACACTTTATCCACTGTGTCACTTACCTGCTCCTATCCCACTTAACAAACCCTTTTTACTCTGGCTTTTTTGAGACTATCTTATCTTCATGCTTCTACTACTATGTGAATTGGTGTGACTAGTTGGACTTTGAGAGTCAGGAAGACTTGGGCTCCAATTTCACCTCTGCGTTTACTAGCTGAAGGACCATGGGCAAAATACTTAAACCTTTCTGACCCTGAATTTCTTCACCTATAAAATGGCATTATAACATCTGTAAAACCTCTCTCACAAAATCATTGTGAGGCTCAAATGAAACAATGTTTGCAAAGGGCTTTGCCCACTTTCAAGTGCTATAAAAGTGTAGATGATTGATTTGTTCTTTCAACATTTTTTGCTTTTTTTTCCTCCTTTTGAATTGTAATAAATATGGAGGTTCAAGTTTTAGCCCTTAGAATGAAAGTTCAGACCCTAGAACATAGCTTGTCTCTCTGGCTCTTTCTCTTATTCTGTCTCTGTCTCAGTATTCTCATCTGTTCCAAGAGCTTCCATCTTTAGGCAGACAATTGCTAAATAAATATCTTTAGCCCTTGCCTTTCTCCCCAATTCAAACATCACTTCTGATATCTTATGGTCATTTTCATGTGGGTGCTCCTTTATCACTTCACATTCGACGTATCTGCAACTGAACATTTAATCCCCCTCATATCATCTCTTATTGCTGACTTCATTATTCTCTTAATGATAGCACCACTCTGCCAGTCACTTAGATTCAGAACCTCAAAGTCACTTTAGATCCTTTTTAAACACCCTCCCCTTCAGTCACATATGGTTGATTATTCCATTGCTGCATCTCCTGCACTTATTCCTTCCTTTTCATTTTTGTCACTACCACTATAATAGTTCATTAAAGGATTACTTTATGCCCATACATTTCCAATGACCTTAAACTAGATGTCCTCTTTCTAGCCTCTCATCCTTCCAGTTCACACTTAACATGGCTTAACAACATGGCTGAACATCTTGTTCAAAGCCCATAAAGGTTTTGGTTTTTTCCCCTACAAAATAAAGTGCAAACTCTATAACCTCATATTCAAGGTCCTGAAAAATCTGATCTCAGTAAACTCCTTTTAGACTTTAGCTCACGTTCAATCCTTCATTTATGCTTTGTCCCCCAAACTAGATTGTAAACTCCTTGAAGGGAATAACCATATCTTATCCATCATTGTATCCACTACAACACCTGTAAGTTCCTGGTGAAATAGATACTCAATAAGTCTTGACAGATTCATTCCCATAAAGTGAGAACTCTTCTTATTATTTGTGTCCCCAGTTTTACCTTGACTGATGTTTACTGGTTGGAAGGTCTGTTGACCACCATTTGTACCTATGTTGGTGATTTTTTTTCTCCCCAAAGTTTGCCCTTACTTATTTAACCTCCTCATTATGGGCCATTAGTATAAAAATAGAATGTTATTTCTTAGAGAATGAACATTTTGGGGGGCTTACTCCATTGTTCTGAAGATAAATTTTGGCTTGTTTTTGTTAAGCATCCTTTGAATGTTCTAAAATCTTTCTAGTTCTGGAATAGAAATCAGAGTAATTAGGTTTGAATCCTGTCCTGGCTAATGGATAGTCTCATGAGCCTTTGGATAATCTACTTAACTCCATACAGTCCAAGTTTTCTCTCTTATAAAATGAGGGAGGTAGACTAAGTAATTACATCCTATGAGCCCTTAATGAAAACAGTTAAATTACAACAATGTGGAGAAAAGCATCACTAGTACAGTCAGGAAAAGAGTAATTTACTGATTGTGGGCGACCCCTTTTAAGTGGATAGAATTTGCCTGTGATATATATGTGTAAGAAGGTGTAATTATGTGTAACAATCTTAAGTTGGTTATGATTGGACAGGATGGGTAAACTCCATTCTGTGTTTGTTAAGCATATATACATAAGATGCAGCAGTAGGACTTTGGTGTTATCCATGGAAGTCCAGCTCCTTCTGGCAATGTGTCTTGATAACTCTACAAATAGTCTGTTAAGAGTTGCTTGGGGCATTGACAGGTGAAGTGACTACCTGAGACCAGTCTATATGAAGTGAGTCTTGAACCCCGGGCAAATTGATGCCAAGGCCACCTGACTGTCCACCACAACACATAGCCTCTCCTAATTTTGTAGTTACACTGATAAAGTACCATCTTCCTGCACTTCACCTTTCTTAACCTCTCCTCTTGGAAAGAAGAGATCTTCAAGTATATTTCACACTTTTCTAAGAAGTGGTATATTCTAAGAAAAGTGGGTTTTGACACCTTGGCCACTTTCTGGTAAAATAAGGAAACTTGCACAGAATGAGCCAGTTTTCAGTTCCCATAGTTCAGAAGTATCACTACTATGACATACATTTTACAATGCTTCCCCTGTTGTCGGCGCCTTGTCATGACGCATTTGAAGGCTGCTGGCAGTAGTGACCTGGAGTAGAGTGACTTTATTAAACTCCAAAGTGCTGCTCCTTGTTCACTGAGAGTTCTCTAAAGCGGCAGCAGCCCCTCTGTAGTTCTGCTCTTTGAGCAGTGTTTTCAAAATGGGATTTGGTTTGAAAGTGTGTCCCATTCCTTATTAATATGCAAGCCCCTGGGGCATCATCGGGATGCACAGAAGCTTGTGTGAGGAAATATATTACTTGGGCCAAGGTTTATGATTTGCCTAAAGGACTGAAGTTTCTCTTTTGCTTATTACACGCTGAGACCTCTCAGTTTAAATGATGTCTATGTTCTAGTCCAAGTAAACTAATTTCAGTATCACCTGTATCTATGCTTTAGATGTCTGAGGGATGTTTGGATTTTAGTTTCAAGAAGACCTTTTAAGGTGATAAGAACTACACTGAGGAACACATCTTTTTTGTTTGTTTGTTTGTTTTTGTTTTTAATTTTATAATATTTTATTTGATCATATCCATGTATTATTCATTAAAGACAAAGATCATTTTCTTTTCCTCCCTCCCACCCCCCGTAGCCGACGCGTGATTCCACTGGGTATCACATGTGTTCTTGATTTGAACCCATTGCCATGTTGTTAATATTTGCATTAGAGTGTTCGTTTAGAGTCTCTCCTCTGTCATGTCCCCTCAACCGCTGTAGTCAGGCAGTTGCTTTTCCTTGGTGTTTCTACTCCCACAGTTTGTCCTCTGCTTATGAATAGTGTTTTTTCTCCTAGTTCTCCTTGTTCAGGGACATTACACTGCCACTAATGGAGAAGTCCATTACGTTCGATTATACTACTACACTGAAGAATACATCTTAAAAAAAAAAATTAGTGCCCTTTGTTGTCTTCCTGTAGCCATAACTAGACTGGGCAGTAGGGGCTTTGCCTGAAGGGAGGACATTTACAGGGCTATGAGAGCATCCTTCTACTTTCCCTCTCACCCAACCTTCCTCCCAGCCTCTCTGACTAGGATTGGGCCCAGCAGCAAAAGTATATTCTTTCCCATTTCAGCCACATAGAAACTGCAAGGTGTCCTGGTTTGTACTTCCTCTTTTCCCCAGGCCACATCAGTTGGGCTGTCATTTCTGGTCCCCAACTGTCAAATTAATCTTCCTAATGTAAACCTTAAAATTTCTTAGACTTGTGAATGTTGGAAATTTCACCATTGGAATGTGAACCCCATTGGCAAGGGAGGTTCCTCCTCCTCCCTTCTTAAGATTACTTTAGGACAGAAACCTTTTGCTGAACAATGGAAAGGGCTGCAGCATAGATCAAAATTTAATTATTCAAATCTCCACCCTACTCAGGGTAACAGGATTTAGGAAGGGCTGTAGCAAAGGATCAAGATTTAATTATTTGAGAATATGACCTTCAACAGACATGTGCAAAGCCACAGACCTCTGGGCGGTCCTGGGTTAAGCTAGAGCCACCATTGGCACAGGGAAGACATGGACAGTGATTGGTAGATGTGAGAACTGAGGGGAGGGAACTTGGATGGTTTCCTTAAAGATAGCAGGGTCTGAAGACTGTTGGGAGGTTGGAGAGGTTTTGCTCTGAGAGGTTGTGCTTGCTCTGAAGGAAGCTGCTCTGAAGGAAGCTGGAGGTGGAGGCCCCTGAGACTGTTTCTCCATTTTGGTCACGTGAGTGATAGGGACTGATCTCTTTTCTTTGCCTCAGCTATCTAAGGGCTTGGGCCTTTTGGCCCAGCCTAAACAGAAAGGGTATTTAAGCCCTATTCCCTTCTCTCCCCTTTCTCTCTCCCTCTCCCTCTCTATCTCTAATACCTTTCTTCCTCCTGTTTGTAATTAAACTCCATAAAAGGTTGACTGCTGACTTGAGTTTTCATTTAGGAATTACATAGCTGAATTCCTTGGCGACCTTAAATTAATATATATCAGTCTTTTAAAGTGATTTCCTTGTCACACTAACCTGTACAGGTATGACCATGGCATCCTCCCTTTTCAGTAAATGGAAATGCCTAAGGGATATTCCAAAAGCCAAGATCTGTCCAAGTCATTCCCCTGCTCAAGAATATTCAGAGATTCCCTATTACAGTGATGGCGAACCTTTTAAAGACCAAGTGTCCAAACTGCAACCCTCACACTGTATGTGAGCCCTGGTCTAACTCCAGACAGGGGAGGAAGGAAGTGCTACATTGAGCTGCTGGGAAGAGGGATGGGTGAATGTCCTCAGGCATGCATGGAGAGGGGGAAGGGAGCAGCCTACTCTGGTACACTCTGGCACTAATGCCAGAGGTTCACCAACATGGCCTTATCTCCTCTAGGATCAAATAACAAACTTTCTGGTCTCTACATCCTGGCTGAGCTATTTAATGCTTCCAGAGATAGGACTAATTTGTTTGAGCATCACTTTGTTCCTTTCTAAGTGAATTAGAAAAGTGTATTCATACTTTGTAAAGGAATGAGGGCAGAAACACATCTTTACAGAGAAAGACATTATAAAGTTCTTATGAATGAATTTTTGATATTATGGCCTTGACCCAGATCAACTTTTCTACATATATTTGTTTTATATGTAGCACAAAGCTATTGTGGTGCAGTGGATGGCAGCAGTAGGGGTGATGTATGTTTTATAGGGAGGCAAGAACAGACAACTTTAGAATTTCCTCCCTTGAATCTTCCTTAAGAGAAACTTTGGTTTCTACCAAGAGAGGAAACAGGTTGCTCTGCTCTCCTTAGGAAAAAAAAAAAGGTACGGGGAAAGTTATATCTGTCTTCTCCCTTAAATATCATTAGGCTAGAAGATATAATTTTTATATTTAAGCTAGATAAAACCTCAAATGGGATCAAAACAAGTCAGACACAACTGAAAATAAGAACCAAAACATTCCAGGAAGTTATTTGTTAATGGGGGAAAGAGGACCCTCAAGCTTTATGTGCAAGCCTTGACTCTCTTCCCACCAAATGCCAGTTGCACAATGGCACATGTAGCAAATAGCAAAGAAACCCATTTATCTGTATCAATAGCAAAACAGAAATCAGAGAAAGTATAAGCATGAACATTTTTACCAGACATTACAGAGTGAAGGAGCTTGCTTATGGGGAGTGAGATAACTCAGCTCAACCCAGAGAGAGTCTCTTACTTCACCCAAGGGGAAATGCTCAGAAATATCTGGTGGAGCAAGCTGAGGCTACAGACATAATGACGATGGCCAGCTCCTCTCATATCCTCTTCTTCCTAGCCCTTTTCTCCCTTTAACATCCTGAAGAGAGTGTGGCATATCATACATCTATCTCAAAGCTGGAAGCCAGAAGAGTCTGAAGAGATTGAAGAAAAGGGATCTCTCTTCTCTCGCACTGCCCCAAACTCTGGTCCACCCCTCACGCAGGGTCAGGGCATTGATCTTCATCGATGAGGAAAGGATCTCACTCAACATTCATCTACTTTATATATATTCAAGTTACTTTCCTCTACAGAATGTCATTTTTGAGGGCAGAGGCTTATATATTTTTTTAATCTTTGCATCCCAGGTGCATGGCACAGCACCTGGAATATAGTAGTTGCCTAATACTTTGTTGATTGATTGTTTATTGAGGGTTCTGGAAAGAAATGATTCATTTCCCCATGCTAGGTGTTCCAGTTGATAATTTCTTAACATGTATAGTGTTGTGTTTCTATAGTTAAAGTTCTAAAAATATCTAAAGCACAAGCTGGCCTCACCTGAGCCTTTATTTCTGAGCTACAGGGGAGGTTTATGTATCACCAGTGAGCTCTAACCCTTTCCTACATGCCTCTCTTTCTTATCTATTCTGTAGATTGTGTTACTGCTATTTCCAGTTCCCAGGGAAAACAAATACTTTTCTTGGATTGTTTCATTTTGGTTCTCAAAGGAATGTAAAGTTCTGCAGTAAAGGGGGGATTCCGTGAGATTTTAATATCCAGTATCCAAGAAGCAAAAGTCAAGGACTCATCAGCATTTTTCATGCCAGGGAAATTCATTAATGGGAAACAAAAGTCCAGGTAAATAGGTTCCAGGGGATAATAGGAGTCCATACTGGATGAAGCTGACTTAGGGCCTTCCCTATTTTAGACTTTAAATGTATAACCTGAGTTGGACTGAATTGAGCTACGTTGGTCCTTAGATAATAGGCTTGCATGCATTGGACTATGTTCAAAGCCTAACCAGCTAACTACTTTTGCAATTTGCTGGCCTTTGAGAATCCATGGAATGAGAATGTGACTATAAAGAACAATGTTACGGCAAAGTTCTTGTGTGTCTTCAAGGGAAATTGAAAAGGATTTGGCAGAAACCAAAACCTATGTACTCCAGGAAGGAGGATGATCAAAAAGGCAGAAAACCTATTTAGTCTGTACTAAATAATAGCCCTGTGCTCTGTATTGGAATAACATGGAAGACGAGCCACAGGGAGGTTTGCTGAAATGCCTGGTTATCATGAATTTTGCCAAGGCCCAGTGGAATTGCCAAGCATGGAGAAGATTTAGTTCAAGTCCTCATCACTTGTCACCTGGGCTACAGCAAAATCCTCCTAATTGGTGACTCTCCAATTCATCCTACACACACTGCCAAAGTGATTTTCCTAATGCATAGGTCTGACCCTTTCACCACTCCTACTCAATAAACTCTAGTGGCTCCCTCTTATTTCTAGCATCAAGTATCAATTCCTATTTGGCATTTAGTGTCTTTCCATAACCCAGCCCCTTCTCTCTCCAGTTTCTTACACATTTCTCCTCTACATTCGAATCCCTATGTCTGCTCCTTATGTGTGATGCTCCATTCCCCACTTCCTTGCCTTTGTACTGGCTGGCCCCCTTCCCCAGAATGTACCCCCTTTGCACCTCTACCTTCTTGGTCTTGTATCTGTCTTGAGCAGTCTTTGAGGTTTCCTGAGTATCTAAGTTTTGAGGTTGAAGGTAAAAAAGAAAAGGAGAGATCCTCACTTCCTCTTCTAGCCCTCATCTTTGGAATGTGGGCACCAGTGACTGGATCCAGATAGTCCCTTTTCTTTCCCACTACTTCTGAGTTATTTTCTAGTCACCACTGTCAACTACATTCTTATAGAGAAAATTTTCTGCGCATTGGTGAGTGGAAGAGGGAAACGGTGAAGAAGGAAGGGTGATTCACCAGTCTTGCCTCCCACAGACAGCAGTTATGCTGCACTTGTTTTTGTCCATACAACCAAATCCCAGGACTTTGCTTTACTTACTTTGGGATGTGTCTAAAACTGAATGAATCAATATCATATCCCCCTATATCACCCCCAACTCCTCAGGAAGTATGTATGTTTATTGATGATTCATTTTAGCCTTTATACCAAGACTAATGACTATTTTCTTCTTTTTTGCAACTCTATAGACACAAACAATAAAACCTCAATAATAAGCAGCTAGGAACTTGGGAAGTTCATGGGACAGGGTGTGAGTAGAGAGGGGTGAGGGAGGAAGTTTTTACACATTTAGGGGAGACAGCAACTATGAATTTTCCAAAAGTATTGCTTCACTGTAGCTTACAGATATTGGAAGAAATGAAATTCAGCCAGGACTTAAATGCTTCCCACCCCTTCTCGGGCCTACAGAGAGTACCCTTTGCCCAATATAGTTAATGGCAATGGCATGATGGGCCACATAATTAGCCCAGCAGTGCTGAGCCTTAATCTCCAGTTCAGTGAAAGTCATTCTATTCTCTCTGATAGTTTCTAGATGCTATCTAGCATACCTGTGCCTGAGGAAAGTACAAGGATTAGCTTTGTGCCCAAAACATTTGTTAAAAGAAAAAAACAAAATGAAGCCATAGAAATGGAAAAACTAACATTTCAATAACTTTGGTCTTATCAGCTTAATGAAACACAGCTGTACAATCTCCAACCTCGGAGAGGCCTGTTCATTAAGGGCTCAGACTCCTAACCATGGTGTAAGAGTGAATTTCTTAACCTGTTCCTTGTTCTTTACTTAAATTGGGTGAAATCTTGGAAAAGGAAAGTCTGTTATCTAGATAGGAATCTTTCACAAGGAGAATGCTGTATGGCAAAGAGGAGAAGGAAAACATAAACTAGTTGAATGACTGAAAAAGATAAGGGGGCTTCAGTTCTGTCCCTGAGACACTACAGGCATGTAACATGGCAAGGGAAGGCCACTTAAGCTAGTCCAAGTCCCTTGTTTTACAGTCAGATGTTTTACACCCTACTATTTACAGTAGTCATTAAGTAGTCACTGAACACCTAATGGAAACTGAGAGGTGAATTGACTTGACAAAACACTAAACTGCACAACCAGTTCTTGAAGCCGGGGCCTCTGAATATAAATCCAGTATTCTTCCACTACGTCATATACGTTTTGGCCATTCTCTTCTCCTCTATCTATACTTGTGTGAAATGAATATAAAAAAGTAACCCGTTTTCCCATACACTCACATTAAACCCAGGTGGTCAGCCAGCAAGTCATGTGACTAAAGGGTCATATGGGTACCAGGAGTCCCACGGGAAGGGGCTGCCGGAAGTCAGAACCAGAGTGTCCAATCAGAGCGCCCCAGTAGGAGTGACGTCATTGGCTTTATAGAGAGAGGGAGTCTTGGGCTCTGGACTCTTGAACAGAAGCTGGGAGCTCTCTCTGTTCTCTGGTGTGCTTAACGCTCTGCTGGAACCTTAGCTGGGAACTAGATCTGAGGAAAGATGGAAGAAGCAGTTGCTTTTTTTGTTAGGGTGACCTGGTGATTTTCTTTTATTCTCCTTCCAACTTTAACTAATAAATAATTATAATTTAATAGATAGTCGCCAAGAAAATTTTAGTCGTTACGCAGTCTCGTTTATTCCCTTTTGGCCCCTTTCCACCTGTGGGAGCCCCTGGTCCCTCAGGCTGGAGGCATTTGGTACCAACATCTAGACTTGCCTTCCGCCACGGTGATCCACTCCAAACCTCTTTTCTTGTCTCTCTCTGCATCCCATTAGGGGGTAGTGGAGGGCTGGCTTAAAGGGATCAATTTTAACGAAGGGGCTAGTGGTTATAGTGCCTTGTTCTCTTGACTCTTCCTGGATCACATTCCTGTTTTAACTCATGCTTTAATTGAATGCAATATTTAAAAACAAAATACTTGCTATATTCTGAGCACTGCAGATAGAGGACGGAGGCAAAAGATCTGTATGACAGAGACTCTACTATTCTCTAGTAGGAAGAAGACAAGAATACCAATAACTATGATGCCAGCATGAATGAAGAAAGCATAGAGAAGCAGACCAGCTAAAGTGATATGAGGAATCTTAACTAGAGGGTGTGAGGTAGGAGAATGGACGGGAGAGGCTGCATGTGGGAAATGGCACTCTCAAGAAAGAGACTTCAACCGATGGAGATTGGGGTGGGCGGGCAATATTTAGTCATGGGCACAGGGGACTGTGCAAGCAAAGACAGAAAGGCATGTGGGTTAGAGGGAAGAGGAAGGGAATACACATTTTTATAGTACCTACTCTGTCAGGTACAAATACTATCTCACTTGCTCTTTGCTAATATCATTGCCCCCATTTTATTGTTGAGGAAACACAACAGTAAAACAAACAAGAGGTTAAGTGGGACATAGAATTAGCAAGTGTCTGAGGCTGGATTTGAATTCAGGTCTTCCTAATGCTAGATCCAGGTCTAGCTAAGAGAGTGTGGGACAAAAATTTAGGATGGAGGTTTGGTTGGAACATAGATGTACAGAAATATGGAAGAAGCCAAATAGAGTAGGCTGGGGCTAGTCTATGTTGGGAGTTGGGAGTTTATACTTTTATTTGATGGACACTGGGAACCCTTGGAAGAATTTTCAGTAGAGGAGCAATATGGGCTATTTGGGGGGAATGATTAGGCAGCTTGACAAGAGATGAATGAGAAATCCCAGGGCTACTGTAATCAGTCAGTTAATTAATATTTATTAAGTGCCAGGCAAAGTCCTCTCCTCAAGTGAGTTAAACATGGCAATGAAGGTTGAGTAAGATGCTTTTCTATGCCATACACAGAAAGTCATTTTACCTGTGCTTGAAGACCTCTAGTGAAGGAGAACACAATTTATCCTGAGGAAATCCATTCCTTTTTTTGTATATCAACATTTTTCTTTATAGTAAGCCTAAATCCTTCCCCCCCCCCCCCCCTTAACATTTCTACTCAGTATTCCTAGTTCTGGGCTAAAGCACAAACCTAATCTCTTCACAAATTCAAGATGGAAGTATAACTACACAGCAGTCCATCTGGAAAAGATGCTGGGATTTTAGGGGACTGCAGATTTAATGAATTAACAGTTTGGTACTGCAGCTATAGAATATGATGTTTGTATTTATAAGAAGAAGCCTGGCTAGTACTTGTGAAATTGCTCTCATCTCACTTGTGTATGATAGCCTTTTGGACACTCCCAAGACAGCTGTAAAGCCCTTCTACAGTTTTCTTCTCCAAGTCAAACATTTCCTCATGTCATAACTTTATAGCTCATCACTATCTAGTGTTTAAATTCCAATTTAGATTTTTGATATAAGGATGATAATCACTTCCATATCCTCAAAGGATTTATTAAGAACCTGAAAAGATATATGGATTTATAACTTTATAGTAAAACAAGCATGCCACCAATGAATATTGTACACTGACCAAGGCAAAATAACTATACATCTTTTGTAATATTTTTGTATTCTTATAATTGTAATACAATTTCATAAAAATTGTAATTTTTCTAATTTTGAAAAACTATCATTACAAAGGGGGGCATAGCAAAACAAGTACATGGTTTAAATTATACAACCCATGTAGCATGGTGGATAAGTGACAATAAGAACTGAGTTCAAAAGCTGCCTCCGAAAATTGCTTTCAGTGGAACCCTTTACCGATCCTCAGTTTTCTCATGGGTATAACATCATCAACATTGCCTCCCTGAGTTGTTGCAATGATCAGATAAGATTGTGTGTAAAGTGCTTTGCAAATTTTGAAGGAGTTGTATACACCAGGAATTGTTGCTAAAACATGGGTGGTCTTGGTCCTTAGGCTCATGCAGTCTTTCTCCATAGTCCTGGGCTCCAACTTGCTTTTCTTAGGAGCCATGGGAAGCTTTGGATGGGCTCAGTTACAAGGCCAGGTGTCACAAAGAACAGTGAACAGAACAACTCTGTCAGACTTCTGTGGAACCTTTAATAGAACCTTTCAAATTCTGCAGTTTATCTATTTGTGGGTACAATTTAACAGGCTCTTATAAAATATCCTTATTAGAACAAAATTCATCAGTTAGTTGATAGTAGTTCCAGTGGTTATGTCTTGGCTACCAAATGGGGGCACACACAAATAATCCTAATGATGGCCCATTTAAATAGATGAATGTTGCAAGAATTATGGAAATAGAATATTTGTGATAAGCACTGGGGCATTGGATGTATAAGAAATATAAACCAGTGTCAGCCCAGTGGGAAAAACTTGGTAAAATTTAGGAGAAATTGAGGAAATTTGAAAGGGGAAAAGTTCACTAGGTTCAAATTCTTCTGCCGAGTTGGAAGAGAAACTGAATCAGGAACTATTTAAGAAGTCTATAGAAGGATGAAGGAGGATCAAGGCGGTTTACAGAGCAGAAAATTAAGAGGCAGACTCGGCAAGGAGAAGGTGGTTGGCAAGGCAAGGTAAGTAAGAAAGAATAAGTAGAAAAACTAGAGGGCCAAACAAACTGAGGGGATTGGCAGGTAGGTCTCACTGATGAAATGGATAATATAAAGGTGGAAGGGTGAAGGAGAAGTAGGTGTAACTGTGGAACTGTTGGGAAGGAAAGATATTTGAGTGGGGTTATCAAGAGGAGATAATTGGCAATACAAGTTTTAACCAAGTGCCATGGACTCTTGTACATAATATAAGTAGTTGGTCAAGAGAAAGAAGGCTTAAAATCTCGATTAGTATGGAGAATAGGGAAAATTGGGCAAAGAGATGCTTAAGTGTATAATGTTGTATTTCTCCCATGTTATCTATGTTCCAAGAGTAGGTAATCTCCCTTGTGGAAAAGGTGAAAGGACTCAAAAAATCCCAGGCTATCCTCCAGGTTATTAGGCAGAATAAAGGATTTCTAAAGGAAAGAGAATTCCAGTCTTCTTGACTCCAGGTCCAGTATTCTGTCCATCGTCCCATCTAGCTGTTTCTAATAAAAATTTTTAAATGGGTTCTGAGCAGAGCCACCATTCAGACAAAAGCTTTGAATTTATTTAAGACACTGATAGAAAATGAAAACAAAGTGAATAGTGAAAAAACTACTGAAAGTGCAGGGTACTTCAATCACATGTTAAATGTAGATAAGGAAGCAGTGGTTAAGTATCTTGGTGCTTTGAACAAAATAATCAAAGAAGGTAGATTCGCAGATCAACATTTTAATTGTGGGTAAAATGAGCTTGTTTGAGAAAAGGATGCCTTCCAGAACTTACATTTCTAAGGGAGAAAAAACCCAAACCTCAACCTATATTTGGAGTGTCGAAGGATCACATACACTTATTGGGAGGTTATGCAGAAGGGGATTTTAAATGAAAACCAATGCTTGTTTACTGGTCTTGAAATCCTCATGTTCTGAGAGGCTTAAGTTGCAGCAATCTCTTCCAGTTGTTTGGTAGTCAAATAAGAAAGCATTAGCAATTAAAGCTGTTTCCAAAGACTGGCCTTCAAGTTATTTTAGCCCAGCTGCTAAAAAATATTGCCAAGACAACAATATTAGGTTTAAAGCATCACCGATTTTGGATAATGCCCCAGGTCATCCAGCTACATACACTTGGTTCATTGTGAGAATTCGAGCAAGCAAATTTGCCAAAATGTAAATAAAGCTCTCTGCATGTAGCAGCTTACGTTTAAAGATTAAAGAAAGCCAATTCAGGCTATGTGGCTAAAATATTTTAAATCATAATAACAGCATTTTTGTCATCTTGGCAGGTTAGGCTTATCTTTAGGTACAATATTCAGTAACTTAAAAATTTTACTTTCTAGAAATATTCTATTACTCTGTAATAAGCTTAAATTTGAAATACTTTTATCTTCTGTTACATTAACTTAGTAAACAGATGAAAAAGTTAAAAATTTTTTTCATTGTATATTCCCATGAAGCAATTTCCCTATTCACATATAATCATAAGTGTCAATACTGAGAATTAAAATAATGTGACCACTTAACAGGATTCAATATTTGTACAATCGGTACTTAGCTGTACTGAGTTCAGCCCCAGACCCCATGTTATAGCAAAAACATTGATAAGGTGGAATACTGCTTATTATACCATTTTGTATTAAAATATTGTGTATGTGTCATCTACCCAACTAATTTCTAAGTTCTTGGAGACCACAGATTGTGTCTTCCCTATCTCTGCACCCTCTGCCATGCTCAATAAATGTTTGCCAAGTGACTGAATGGAGTTAATAGTTAAAGGGTACCTTTAGATAGAAGGGTAAATGCATCTACTACCTCTCTGATGCAAAGCTGCTAGTAACCATCATAACATTTTTTTATTATGCTGTATTAAATCTGTCTCAAAAGGTCCTATTTACCTTAATGAAAGTGCCAGCTAATGGTCACAGGTTACCAGTTTTAATCAAATGCATTATATTTTTCCATTTTATGGTACCATAATTTAAAGCAGACAATGAGTGGAAGCAAATTTAAAACAGAAATCTCTGAAATAGGAAGAAAAACAGCACTGAGAGAAGGGTAGGCATAATTTTTATTATTGAAAAACACAAATGATTAACTATAAAAGGAAACACTTGATAGAATCATTTCTTTTCAGTGATTTGGAACATGTGGATCCACACTACATCTAAGATATATGTAAAATGAAATTTTTTGAAACATAAAAAGCTATTATCACTTCCAGCTATCTGCCGGTGGAGGTTGGAAGGAGGTGGTGGGTGGGAGAAGCTTCCTAAACTATTCTGATGGCAGAGGGTGTGATATGTAGATTGCGTGACACCTAATCTACCACCAATTGTTTTCCCAAGTGTCCTAATGCTCTCTCCTTCCTATATGAAATGCTTATTTCCAAACAGAGCTCTGAGGAGATGCCAAGTCTTTGTTCCAAAGGAATATCAACCTGCAAGCCTCTGGGTATGAGTTCTGACTGTGAAGTAATAACATCGACAGCATTTTGGAGGCAGAAAACGTTCCCGTGAATACTCCTGCCATTAGGAAACAAACAACAGAGATGATACATACAGTGTCACTGCCATAGGAAACTGGCCTGCTGGGAATCTGGAGCTAAGGAAGGCCAGAGTTTTCTAGAAAACATGAAACCAAGTGAACTGTGAGCATTCTTTGTGGAGGAGACATCACTCTGGGGAGGGCTGTGAGAATTTCTTCCGATTGATGAGATGTGGACTTCCTCGTTTTATCTAAAGGTGGCTGGTACGGGAGGTGGGCAGCCACTCAGAGTGCCATTGCTGACCTGCAGCAAGAAACAGCTTTAAATGAGGCGGCCAATGTCCTAGCTAACAAAGCAAGACATTCTCTGTGAAACTGGTCTGTGTGAAAGACTTTGTTCCATATGCAAATGAACAGAAGTTTATTTTCCAATGGGGAAATAGTATAGTAATTGTTCCAGCAGCAGTCTTACAAATATCAACTGGCAAGAAGCACATACAACAGAACTCCAAGGGACATAAAATACTTAAACATTCGGAAAAGTGATTATGTCATTGGGGCAAAGGGGAGTCTGACCAGTTGTGAGGTCTGAAAACAGATTGCTCCAACTAAAGTAGAATGTTTCTTTCCTTGACAATGGGATTTGTCTCCCTTTGGAGGAAAAGTGAATCTCTTTGGGAACTTGGTCAGTTTTGCCCATTATTCCCCCTTCTTTAAATTTCTTATTAAAATTTTAAACTGTTCTCCATATGTCTCTCCCTGCCATGCCATGGATGTTGGTCCTAAGAGGTCCCCCCCTCCCATTCTAAGCCAGTAAGACAATTACAGAGATGCATAATTTCTTTTTCAAGCCAGGACTTTCTGGGTTACAATAAACTCCTGAGCCCTGGGACTCCAAGAAAGATGTCTCAGAAACCAACCTTTCTTGGTTTCTCATGTTCCAGATACAAGGCTCTTAAGGGAAATAACTGTTTTGGTTATTCATTGAAAGAACAGTATGAATTTTTTTAAACCCTTACCTTCTGTCTTAGAATTAAATCTATATATTGGTTCCCAGCATAAGAGTGGTAAGGGTTAGGCAATGGGGGTTAAGTGACTTGCCCAGGGTCACACAGCTAGGAAGTGTCCAAGGCCAGATTTGGGCCTGGCTCTCAGTGCACCAAGTCACCCAGTTGTCTCCGAACAGCATGAAATTTTAATTGACTTCCCTATTTTCCTCTGGACTACATGGTAAGACCCTAGTGTCCGGTAAAAATAAGATTATAAAATTACCCATGTTTTCTTAACCATTACAACTTTTTTTAAATATCATACTTCACTTTATGGTACAAATCAAAGGCAACTTTTTCAGTACTACTTAAACTAGCTTTTAAGAACATCACTGCAAATAAACCTAAACTGAGTAAGGATTCTAAATTAGGGGGGAATGAGATTCAAGTGTAGTTTGCATTTAGGTAAACAAGATACATGGTTATCTAATCTATTTTTAGACAGTAAACAAAGAAACATAAGGCAAAGAAAGCTACTGATTTGCTTTGTCTTAAATTTCTCTACAGAACTAGACAGGAAAAAAATTGAACCGTTTCTTGTTGTTTTATAAATGTAAAATCTAAGAGAAATCCTGTTTTTCTGGGAGGGCCGGCCTGGCAGGACTGGGGCAGGCCCTCACTTGCGGGGCTGCTGGATGTGCTGCGTTGTCCTGGGAGGGTGCTTTTCCATGGAGGGATGAGGTTTCTGGTGGGCCACTTGAGCTGCCGCAGGGGGGAAGTCTTTGTCACCCTGTGTGCAAACACCAAGGCATGCCATTAGCAACTTGGTATACATCTGAGACTTGGAAAGGGAAACAATTTGTGCTCTGGAATCCTCAGACTACCCAATACTGAAGAAATCCTCGAGAGAGGGGCACTGCCCTGTTCAATGATCCTGATAACTAATCGGTAGTGAGAAACAAAAGACAGGGAGAATGGAGGGTCCCATGTGCCAGCAAATATGAAGGGCAGAGCACAGGTTCCAGGGAACTGCAGAAGCCAAGCTGTTTGCATTTTTGCAAATCACAAGACAGTATTTAGATGGGTGTCTCTGTGTTGCAGGATAAAGTAAAAGGACTAGGAAAATTACTACTTGTGGATGCCATGTCTAAAAAGACCCCCCTCTGACGCCCTCTTCTTTTGCTGTTCACCCAGGGTTTCAACAATCCCCTCCGGAGAGATGACTTCCATAGCTACAATTCCACCTGCCTTCTGTCTCCAAAAGCACACTCACCTCCTTTCTGCTGGCATTCCCTGGCTGCTCAGACAACACCCTCTACATTTGACTTTGTTTTGCTGCCTAGGCCTGCCCACAGCAAGTCACCTTTGCCAGCGCCCTCCACTTCTCATCAGACACTACATCAGTGCGATTCTCAAGCAGCATCTCTAGCCTCCATTCCCTTCCTCTCCATCTTATTTCCCCCACATTGCTTCCCTTCCAGTCTAATGACACAACTATTCCCTGACCCTTTCCTGTACTACCTTGCCCAGTGCCTGGTATGTGCTCTTCTCTCATCTATGGCTTCTGAATCTACTTCAGATTCTGTGTTTTCTTCTTTGGGAGTTTAGCTCAGGTGTTGTCTCTCCTGAAACCTTCCCTGATTCTCTCCAGCTAAAGCTATTCCTTCTCAAGTTCCCCTAAACACTCTGTTTGACTGCCCACCTTGTATTATATTAATGTATTTTTTATAGCCTTGCAGATTTTAAGTTCCTCAAGGGCAGGTTGTATGTCATTTTTAAAAATGCTTTTATCCCCAAGGATAATTAAAGGCAGTTGGAACTTATCATATCTGTCTGTAGAGAAATGTAAGGGACTAAAGACAAGCTGTATTAAATATAGATGATATACCTAAGAACAAATTGCACTCAACCTCTCTCTATTCTTTTATCATCTTCCTTGAAAATGTGTTTGTGGATGTGATAAAACTTAAGAATTCCACCAAGCCCTGGACTCCAAGCTCTTGACTCCATTAGTCTTGTTGGTCAATTCTTCTTGAAAGAATTTATGAAAAATATAAATAATCAGGCAAATACAAGTTGGTGAAGTAATTAATGGAATGTTTATAAACGAGACATAAAAAGCTCTTACCCTTGCAATAACACCAGAGATGTACACAGTTGGTTTAGGTGGGCTGGAAAAAGAAAAAGGAAAAATAATTTAATATTATGCCTTGAATCAAGAAAGCAACATGTGATCCACATATAGAAGAGGCTGGCCTTAAGTGAATACAATAAACAATGGACAAGTAAGAAATTTATTGTTGTTTGGGAGAAGGTAATGGAGGAGATGGTCAGGCAAAGTAGGAGATGGGTCAGTTATTTAGCTCTAATGATTTGGCTATTTAGGCTCAGAACATTTGTGTTGTATCTTTTACACTGGAGAATAAGTTAGGCAAAGAAGACTGGGAAAACTAGATTGTAGCAAAGAGCACATAACTTGCCTAAGTAAGTCTTTTGTTAGTTTTTCTAATCCTCAAATTGTAACTAAGAACAAGAACAGTGTTTTTAAACAACGTTGCATGAGATTATAAATGGGGTACACTTTGCCTCCCAATAGCACTGCAACTATATGAACCTACCTTATCAACATAGTTTACTCTTTTACTTAGTTACCTAAGCTCCAAAGAATTTTAGGAGTTTTTACTTCTGAAGCCACTGTGAAGTGACATTCATGAAGAACTACAACTTAATTTGCTAGCAGAAATAACTTTATCTGTATAGAGCAGTAGAATGGGGGGAAGGAAAGATCCTGTGTGGTTCCCTTTCCTTCAAAATCTGAAATATCCACCTTGCTCGCCTTTGAATCTAAGGCACTGAAAATTACAACTTAAATATTCTCTAACTATTATTATCAAATATTAATCTTTTGGTGCAAATGAGTTTATGGTTGGATCAGTTATAATCTGGGGGTAGAGGACACATAGGGCTAGGGGAATTTTAAGGCAGCATGCCAAGTAGGGAGGCCCTAAATATCTAATGTGGAAGGAATGTGAGATGTTGAATAAGAGACCTACATTCAAATTCTAGCTCTGCTACTTGCTGTTTGGCCTTTGGCAAGCTCTATTTCTATTTCTATGGGGTGCTCAGGGAGGGGTAGTATCTCTGGTATGAAGGGCTTGTCGTGCCCTCCTAGGGCAGCTCTCCAGCCTCTGACACCCAGCTCTCACTTGTGGCTCTCAGTAGCTGCTAGCATGTGGCAGCGGCCACACCCCAGGCAACGGCTTTGACAGGCCGGCCAAACCTTGTGAGGGTAGCCATCGGGTCATCGACCCCTGGTGAACCAGGGCTTTGCTCACCCAGCATGTGAAGACTGCTTCGGCTGAACAGACAGAAGAAACCAATAAGAAGGTTCAACGGCTGAGAGGGCGACGCAGCGAAGCACTGTGGAATGCTTAGGGCGTGTTGGAGCACAAAAGACAACACGGCCATCCAACGCAGCTGAGGAAGTCTCCAGACGTAACAATTTTTCATGCAAATGGACCTAGGCTTCCAACGCCGAGAGAGTGGGACTGTCTCTGTGCATCAGCTTTTCCACTTAAATCTTCATGCACAAGTGTCTTTGTGTCACACTCATCTATCCTGACCCCGTCCACCCTCTTCAAGACCTGCGGCGATGGGGGAGTGACGACGCACAGGTGGAGGTGACCACTGGCAGTTGTAGTCACGATCCTGCACGTAGGCGGTCCACGGACCAGTGGTCGCTCTGCCCTGTGGGCAGCAGGGAGGTTCGGCAGCATCCTGGGCGACTGAGCAGCCCTCTCTAGGACAGCACTGCTCACCCTAATCAAGGGAGGGGACTAGAAAAGGTGTCCCAAACATTGCCTGCCCTACAAACACCCGGTCAGCACACCGCGGCTGGCGGGTCATCCCCTTTAAGCGGTCGAAATCAAAGAAAAAATACAAAGAAACTCCTCCTAGGAGCATGGAACATCAGAACATTACTTGATAGAGAGAATACCCCAAGACCTGAGAGAAGAACAGCTCTAATTGGTAAAGAACTGGCGCGATATAACATCGACATCGCAGCCTTAAGCGAAACACGCTTACCAGAAGAGGGATCACTCAGCGAACCCACCACTGGATACACCTTCTTCTGGAAAGGTAGAGCCTCAAATGAAGACAGAATCCACGGTGTTGGCCTGGCCATCAAGACCAGTTTGCTCAAACAGCTGCCAGACTTGCCTGTGGGCATCAGCGAGAGGCTCATGAAGATCTGTTTGCCTCTCAGCAAAGACCGGTATGCCACAATCATCAGCGCATATGCCCCAACACTGACCAGCACAGAGGAGACCATCGAGCAGTTCTACTCTGACCTGTGTGCCGTCCTGCACTCAGAGCCCACAAATGACAAGCTGATACTACTGGGAGACTTCAACGCCCGCGTTGGCCAGGACCATGAAAGATGGAAAGGAGTGCTCGGCAAACACGGCATGGGCAAAATGAACAACAACGGCCTACTGCTACTCAGCAAATGCTCAGAGTTCGAACTCACCATCACGAACACTGTGTTCAGAATGGTGAACAAATATAAAACAATGTGGATGCACCCACGATCAAAACAGTGGCATCTCATTGACTACATCCTTGTACGCCGGCGAAACATCCAGGATGTAAAGATCACCAGAGCCATGAGAGGAGCTGAATGCTGGTAGACCACCGATTAGAGTGACTCGACGAGAACAACACTGCTATTGAAGACCTATTGAGCAAGAAGAACAAAGCCTTTATGGAGTGGCAAAATAACCCAAACTCTGCTCCTAAAAAGGACAGATTCAAGTCTCTCCAAGCCATGGTGCAGCATGAGATCAGGAAGATGCAAGACCAATGGTGGGAAAAAAGGCAGAAGAAATCCAGCGGTTTGCTGAAAATCATCTCCAAACCATTGTGGACAGGTTCTCCACCGCAACAAAACTGTTTGGCCTGACTCTGACTATCAGCCTCAGCAAAACAGAGGTGCTGTTCCAACCTGCACCAGGGAGGCCAACGAACCAGCCGTGCATTACAATCGAGGGCACGCAGCTTTCTAATGTCAACACTTTCAAGTCCCTGGGCAGCACCATCGCCAACGACGGGTCCCTAGACCACGAGATCAATGCCAGGATCCAAAAGGCCAGCCAGGCACTCGGGCGGCTGCGCTGCAAAGTCCTCCAACACAGAGGTGTAAGCACTGCGACGAAGCTCAAAGTGTACAACGTGGTGGTCCTCAGCTCGCTCCTGTACGGTTGTGAGACATGGACACTGTACCGGAAACACATGAAGCAGCTGGAGCAATTCCACCAACGCTCCCTCCGGTCAATCATGAGGATCCGATGGCAGGACCGAATCAGGAAGTCCTCGACAGAGCCAACTCCGACAGCATCGAAGTCCTGGTCCTCCAAACCCAGCTACGATGGTCTGGACACGTCATCCGCATGGACCCACAGTGAATACCAAGACAGGTATTCTATGGTGAACTGTCAGCTGGACTCAGGAAACAAGGCCGACCAAAGAAAAGATTCAAGGATCAGCTAAAGTCCAACTTGAAGTGGGCGGCATTACACCAAAGCAACTAGAACTCGCTGCCTGTGGCAGAAGCAGCTGGTGAGCCCACATTCACCAGGCCGCCGCCACCTTTGAAGATGAGCGACGTCGACGTCTTGCTGCTGCGCGTGAACGCCGACACCAGGCCACACCCGCACCTCCCGTAACAACTGGCGTCCCAGGCCCCAAGTGCCACAAACTCTGTGCCTCAGCCTTTGGACTTCAAAGCCACATGAGGGTACACCGTAGAGGAAACTGCACAAAGACAATAGTCATTCTTGATCACCGAGAGACTAGTATATATATATATATATCTTTAGGAGTCTCCCTTTCCTGGTAAATGAAGGAGCTAGGCTAGAAAATCCCCAAAAGGTCCCTTCATGCTCCAAATCAGTGCTCCTATGAATGGTTTTCCCTGATAGGTAGGTCTTGGTCCAGTGGCCCTGGATAGTTAAGGGAGTGAGAGGAAGTTGCTTGTTGTCAGTGACATCAAGGGAGATGGGACAGAAAGAGGGGTGAAGGTGTGCTGAACACTTTGTTCAGCTCACTACTTAAGACCAAAGATGGATCAGTCTGGCTCTGTATGTAAGCAAATCACTCAGTATCTCTGCCTTTTAACCATATCCTACGTCAGGATTGATCAGGAAGAGAGGAGCAGCTAAGTAGTTAACACAGTGGATAGAGTCAGGAGGTCCTGGGTTCAAATTTGGCCTCAGACACTTCCTAACTGTGTGACACTGGGGGCAAGATACTTAACCCAAAATGCCTAGTACTTGGAAGTCTTCTCACTTACAACTGATACTAATATAGATGATAAGGGTTAAATTTTTTTCACAAATTACAAATAGTGAGAAACCAAAATAATAATTATTAAATTATTATAATTACTATCATTATAATAGTAGAGAAATCAAATCCAGTATCTCCAAACCCAGGGTACACTCCAAAACCCTGATTATAGACAAATAAGCTTGGTATAAGCCGTAATATGATAAGGAGCTCCAGACAAAATGTTCCATAGATTTATTTGCATTTGGCCCTTTTTAGGAAAAAAGAAAATAAAGGTTTATCTCAAAGCAATAGTTGTGGCTTCCTTTTGTTCACAGCAATTGTCCTGGTGTTAAAAACAAAACAAAACATAACATGCCAATTGTTTACAACTTAAAAGAGTTTAGCAAAAACATAAAAATATTTCCAAGTCATTTCTGTACCACAATGAGATTAGAAAGTAAAGTCTGGAAAAGAATCACAACAAAATAAGCCTCCTTAATTATTTAGTTAAGATGGGCTTCAGTGGTTTTGCTTTTGTTGGCTTCTTTTTTGTGTTTACTAGATTGCTATTTTCTTTCTTCTTTTTATTCTTTTTTTGGTACAAACAATTTAGCTGCTGGATTAATAGCCAGCAAAAGTGTAAATTCAATTTGTTCCAGTAGCCCCATCTGGTCTTCTCTCATCTTTATAAAAAGCACATACATGATATGATTAAGTTATATAAGCTGTCAGCAAGTTTAGTAGTGAATTCATAGTTAACTCATGGCTAAATATTTTTGGATCAAAAACTTAAGCACTGAAACCTGAATCATTTAACTATATAAATTATTTTTAAAGGAGCAAGCATATGGTAACTTGTGAAGCTTTAAAAATTCTCAGTATTCTTTTACTTTAAAACAATTCATTATTAGACTGGAGGAGGGATGAATGGGTACTTAAATCATCCATTCCTTTCCCATTCTTGAAATAAATCTCCCTTTCTAGTTTATAAATCTGTCAAGGCTTAGTTTGGGTTCCAGCTTCTACAGGAACTTTCCCTAAACCTCCTTAGTTGTTTGTACTCCTTTCCTCCTTAAAGATTCTGAGTGTATTTTGCCCAACTGTCTTCTTGTAAGAGGGCAGGGTGGGTGGGAGAAGATGATTATAGGTGTCTCTTCCATATCATGACTTTCCTTATTTTAATTTTGAAAGATTGCAAATTGGCATAAGAAATTAAATGGTGGTTTTGTGGAAGCCTCAGATAAAACACAAAGGCCAGCCAATGACACAAAAAAAGTTTAGAAACTCAGAAATGCATAAAATGTATGTAATGCTTATCAATGTAGTTTATCTTTTAATATCATAAATAAATACAATTTCTTTTTTTTAAGTTAAAATAAGTGAAAAGAAAATAATTTGCAAAAACAACATGAAAGCCAAAAAATTTTACATGCATTTTCTAGATCATGGGAGTGTTACACCCCCCCTAACCCCTATGATGTTGAAGAGATATTTATACTCTGTATTATCTTTAGCTATATATATTGTATTTCTCACTAAAATGTTATCTTCTTGAGGCAAAGAAAGTTTCATTTCTGTTTTCAAATTCCCAGCTCCTAATGCCCTGGAGGCAGCTAGATTAGATAACTCAGTGGATAAAGCACTAGGCGTGGTGTGAGGAAGGCTGGAGTTCAAATCTGGCCTCAGATACTTATTAGCTATATGACCAGGTTAAGTAATTTAACCTCCATTAGCCTTAATCCACTGGAAAAAGAAATTACATATCTTTCCAATATCTTTACCAAGAAACTCCGACAAAACTAAGTGACTAGACAATAGCAATGTAGTACCTGGGACATATTAAGTAGAAGAACTGTGATTCCAATTCTAAAAATAAAAAGGGAAACCTAATAAATCATAATCGTATTTTCCTGGAGTGAGATATATGCCCATTTTTGTCTTAGGGGTACTAGGAACATGTCTTTTGAACCCCAAACCTTGTCTCAAGACCTGAGAAAGTATATTTGGCAAAGCCTGTTTAAAAGTATGCTTCCTTTTCTTGAAGTCAGTATTGGCCTAGGGCCATGGTGGTGAACCTATAGTCCATGTGCCAGAGGGGACACTCAGCCTTCTCTGTGGGCACCTGTGCATTGCCCCAGCACAGAGTTTGTTTGTTACTAGAAAGCCAGAGGGATGTGGGGCTAGGTTGCTCCTCTCCCCCTCTCCACACACCTCAGGATGCTTCTCATATCACCTGACCCTCTAAAAGGTTTGCCATAACTGGTCTAGGGTATGATCACCATATCCATTCTTCTTTAGCTTTGTTTAAATCTGTTGTGGAAAATGGACTTATAAATATAATTTAATTCAGTAAGCATTTATTAAGCAGTTACCATGTATACAAGCACTCCATAGTAGGAGAAGATATAAAATTTAGGATATTCCTTCATGCGCGTGCCTTCCCACTGAGCTTAACTCCAATTTATCCTGTATGTATCGTCCTTGTATATGGTTATTTGCATGCTGTTTCCCAATCAGATTATAAGCTCCTTAAGAGCAGAAACTGTTTTTATTTCTTGTATTCCCAGCACTCTTAGTATGGCCCCAGCATAAAGCATGTGCTTATTAATAAGCAATTGTTGACCTGACTAAAATTATACAATAAAATGAGGCCATCATGAGCAAACAAGACACACTGAAAATCAGCAACATTTCTAACAAATCTAATGGCTTCCATAAACTGTGTTAGCTACAATAACTTTATTTCAAATTATCCTATGGCTCTGATTCTACTGTTTCATCATAGAGTATACCATAAGATCAGAGCTGGAAGGGGTTGTAGATGTCATGTACTTTTTTTTAACCCTTACCTTCCGTCTTGGAATCAATACTGTGTATTATTTCCAAGGCAGAAGAATGGTCAAGGTTAGGCAATGGGGGTCAAGTGACTTGCCCAGGGTCACACAGCTATGAAGTGTCTGAGGCCAGATTTAAACCTAGGACCTCCTGTCTCTAGGCCTGGCTCTCAATCCACTGAGCTACCCAGCTACCTCTGTCATGTATTTTACAGAGAAGAAACTGAAGCCCAGAGAAGATGTGAGCCCAACCTCGTGCGGGTTAGTTCTACACAGTAGCAGAGCTGAGATCCCAAAACTCAATAATAATGAAAAGGTGTTTAAGTGGGTATGAAAATTCTGATCTATTGTATTTTAAATTAGTTTCTGCTATTGCATAAGGAAGTGTAAATTACAGAACCCTCCCTTAAGCAAAGAAATAATTATAGTAAGAAAAAATAATGACAATACTATGAAAATAAGTTTAGTTTGTCAGAACATGTCATTTACTGGGGGACAAAAGACATGGACTTGCTGTTTGACTCCTAATGCAAGCTTAGAAAATTAAGGGTCCCCTACCCTTTTGGGGGCAGGGTGGGTGGGAGGAGAATAGTTGAACTTCTCTAGCTGTGACCTTATAGGGAGCTAAGGCAGATATAGCTGTTACTACATAACTTAGGGATTTAATTCCCCAGGAGAACATCTCAGAAGTCATGCTTTTAAAACAAATTTTGCCAATTCAAGAAATGATATTTATTGATCATTGCCAGTGATGACCTTGAAGGCTGCATAAATAGAATGAATCCCCAGATTTAATATTATTACTACTACTATTATAGTACTAGTAATACCATTAGTGGAGAAAGTTGCTACTACTACTGGTATTTCTAGATTTTAAGATTAAAATTATTTGAGGACTGTATCTTTATAGTTTTTCATTAAATAATAAAAATTGGGCCAGAGAAAGAAAAGGCACTAGGCATCTGTGGGCCCACTCTTTCCTTTATAAGCCTCCTCCCCCAGCCGGCTGTACAAGTTTCTCAGCCAGATATCAGACTTGCCTGGCGCTCAGCCCTGAGCCTGAGCCTGTGTGTGCGCACTAGATCTCTAGGGGATCACCAATCCAGTAAAGGCTCAACATAGGAATCAGAGTCTGGGCTGCCACCAGGACCTGGGAGAGTCCCACCAGCCAACTGAAGGATGAAGTTTGAAAAGCCAGTCTATGGAAGCTAGCAGGCTCTGGGCTTCCATCTGGTCTCTGGGTTCCTGGCCTCACTCTTTCTCTGAGTTGTCCAGTCAGCTCTCATCTATTTTGCTGTCTGGCAAGCTGTGTTGTGGAGGGGACCTCACTGGGCTGGAATCCAGGATCGGATCCTACTTTCAGTTTGAAAGGCCGGAAACCTTATTTCTCTCTTTCTCTCTCTTTACTAATATTTATAAATTTACTATGTGGTCTCCAAGATTAATGTTTATATATAACACTGGACTAGCCACCTCCCTCCCACCCCAGCCTACTACAGGCCAGTGCATTCCTAGCTGCCTACCTACTTCCTTGCCCCAGGCCAATTTTATACTACTTGTGACATCACTTTTTTGAGGTCTCCCTAATTAGGCAGACTCTGACCTCAGTCTGGATCAGAGGTAGCATCTGTTTGTGTGGTGGGCCTCAGCTAAATTAATACCAGAGAATCGATTCCTTGGTGACCTCTCTAAAAATGAAAAGAGAAAGTGATGGTAAGTAAAGGAAGCATGCCCTGTTGGCTGCCTCTCTGGCTTCTCTTCATCAAATTTCAAAAATCAAGAAGGAACTCCTGCATTCCTGAGGAATGGGGGAAAACTGCAGCTTTCTACATTTTAGCTGTTATTTTCTATGGATAAATGCATGACATTTGGATAAAACTGCTAAGTTTGTGGCATCCTAAGAGCTTAAAATAAGAGACAAGACAAATCACATACCTTTAAAAACCTTTGTTGGGTACTGGGACAAAACAAGGTTGAGGTGAGAGATGCCCCAAACCTCCAGGCCACTTTACCCTTAGCCCTTATCCAGGATGGCTACCAAATGGCCTGGGAGCTAAATGTGCAACATGTAATATTAAATTAAATGCTGGAAAGAATTATTAACATACCAGAAATGTGTATTTATTTCATTTGTAGCTTATTAAAATTAGAGAACAGAGCCATTTCCACTTATTCAGCATCTCCCTCACTTCCCCATTACTGAAAGAATTTTATTTTAGATAGTCTGAGGGTCTTTTTGTTCTGCCAATGTGGTTTGGAGATCAGAAAGGGTTTGAACAATCTTACTCAAGAGCCTTCTGCTAAGTTGTTTCTAAGATTTCTAAGTGAGAAGTAAGATTTCCTCCCTGGGTACACTCCTCAAAGCAAATCTGGCTGGGTTGACTATTCTTTTGTGAGATGGGAGTGCAGAAGGACAACAGAAAGAGTATTTTTTTTTTTAAACCCTTACCTTCTGTCTTGGAGTCAATACTGTGTATTGGCTCCAAGGCAGAAGAGTGGTAAGGGCTAGGCAATGGGGGTCAAGTGACTTGCCCAGGGTCACACAGCTAGGAAGTGGCTGAGGTCATATTTGAACCTAGGACCTCCCATCTCTAGGCCTGGCTTTCAATCCACTGAGCTACCCAGCTGCCCCCTAGAAAGAGTATTTTTAATATTATATTAATTTAAGGCAAAGAATTTCACCAAATATTTGAAGACTTAGTGGATTTTCTCTTGTCATTATTCTTAAATTCCTGCAAATAGTCCTATACAGTACTACATGTTTTAGCACTAGTACTTAAAGAAATGCAGGGAAATAATGGCACCCAGAGACCATTTGACATTCACTTTCCTGGCCTTAAGATTATGCTTTCCTAAGTAAGGCCTTAGGGATCCAAGGTTTTTAAAGCTTTATGCTACATGGGCAAATATTTTATTTTCCATCTTGTCTACAGAGGGGAAAAGGGTCAGGAATTGGCATCTCTTGTCATTTAGGTACTAGTTATCTCTGAAAAATTTTATCATAAACTTTTCTTCAAAGAAATGGGTTTTGCATAAGGGTCATGGCAAGGTCTCCCAGTGCCTTAAAATCTTACAATGGACTTCAAATTACTCTTTGGGAATATTTGTAAGCTAGTCACTTAAATTTTGAAACATACCTTCCAGAGGGGATCAGAAACCTTAAAATTGCTTTCATGATCTAGCCAAGCCTTGTTATATCCAAATAAGTCCAAAAGGAATGTCTCTCCTCATGCTCTCTATAAATTTTGAGGGCCATTAAAACTTCTCTATAGCAGTTAATTTTAAAGGCTGTCTTAAAAGAGTGGTTTGTTAAATAATATCCAGGTGCTATGTTTTTTTTTTAATCTCTATGTTGATAAAGTTCATATTACGTTTTACATTTTATCAAGCTTGGCCAAAAGGTAACATAGAATGAGTTTTTATACATTTAGCTGAATGGCTGCCTCCTTGACCAAATACATTTCTATGACTTAACAAATCAAATTGGTAAATGATTATTTATGGCATTTACATAGCACTGTACTGTTTCTTTTCCTCTAGACATAGGCACAAAAAATAAATACAAGAACAAGAAATTCAAGAAAGAATCCCCCCCCCCCAAAACAGTTTCCAGTATCCAAGTATATTAAATTCTACTGGTGTTTCATTCAAAGCAAAACATACTTTTCTAGTATTCTGTAAACTATGACAGTTGCTTTGAGGATATAGTTAATCTGATGAGAATCACTCTGACAGATGTTGTTTTGAAGATAGAATAATACTTTCTTTTAAGAAACAGATAGTGAAAAAATTCCATTCCCCTACATCCCCAATCCTTAGGCCTTTCCCATTTTTAAAGAATTTACTTATTTAAATTTAAAGGAAATGCATGCAAGGCAGAATTAGCTAGGATTAAAGTCCCTGTAACACTTCCCATAAATCAGCAGAAACTGATGCTTTAACACATATGGGAATGACTAGCCATATCTGTTAGGCTGAGAATATTCAAAGTACTTAAGGTTTTTATGTGTAAAATTGTTAAGGACACCTGCTAAGCCTCAAAATCTAAGATCATTCTTCCTTGGATTGTTTTTTAAAGGCAGTCCATTGTGAATTATACAAATTGTCTTTCTGGGTAAAGCTTAAACATATTTTAAAAATTTCGAACATTCCAAGGAAGCTCCAGACAGTCAAGATACAATGCCCAAAATACTTACTGAAGAAAGTGACAAAGTTGTCCAACATGAGCATAATAAATACTGTTTGACAGTCTTATCTACAATTTGGCAATCTATGAGAATTGTACTCAAAATTAAAAAAAAATCTCTGAAGGCTAAGATCACCTAAAATTTTCCTGACATCATGAAACTATGCATTTATTTTTAAAAAATTAAGCTTAGGGGCACTTACATGCAAGGCAAAATGGAGAGAAGAGTCAGGAAGACCAGGATTCAAATCTTCCTCTTATACATTCTAGCTATAGGATCATGGGCAAGCAACCTTTGTGGGACCCAGGCAACTCTCTAAAACTAGAACTTAAAATGACTTGCTGACATGCATAGGATGGAATTTTCACTAATGGAGAAATTACCTATCTTGATGAAATCACAAGTCTGGAGAAAATGAAACAAATTTCATATGCATAAATTTCTTATGGATTCTCTGATTTTCCTTGTGAATTCTGGACGCTATAGCTGAAAGGGATCCTAGGAATCAACTAACCTAATCCTCTCATTTTAAAGAGGAGTAGAAATTCAGGAGAGATAAAATGATTTGAAGTTTGCACAGCAAATTAGTGGCAGAGCTGAAACTCAAACCCAGGTCCCTGGACTCCTCATCCAATGTTCTTTCTCTCCACACCACACAGGACACTGTTCTATTTATATCATTCAAATCCTTCAGTTTTCTTACCTTCCTGCCAATTTGCTACGATGGGAGATACAGAATGACTTAACAACACTGATGCTACCAAAATGTAACAAACATCCCTAGGCTTAGTGTTATCTTGGGGACCTGAGTTTGCCCTCTGAACAAAGGAAAACTAGAAGGGACATGGAGACAGGAGTAGGTGCATACTTTGCTGAAACTCAGGGACTCCTTTCCACCTGAGAACAGAAAACTCTTTGGGAATGGGCACATCTACTCCTGCTTTTTTACTTTTCCCCCATGCACCTCACTAAGGACAGGGACAGGCACTGAGTCTGTGTGTGGGAGCTAATGGAGGGAAAGGGTGAGAAGCAAGCAGCTCCTTTTATTTATGGAACCAGGAAAATTTGAAAATTTCCCCAAACATGTTTTGAGGTTCTGAGAGAAAATTTCAATGTTACCTTCATTTCCCCTTCTAAAACAGTAAGTATGAAATCTTATCTATATCAAAGAAGATAACAATAACTTTTTTTGGTATGAAAACTAGCTTAATTTTTCTCTATTTTGCCTCCATTTTCTCTAACTCAGGTATATTTCATTAAGCCAACAGTAAATGGCTTTTATAAATACAGTTCAGTTCCTACATTATTCTATGGCCAAATGCTCTTTGGGAAGGAGCTTTCTGTAGAGCATACAGGCTGGGTAGGATGAAATCCCATGAAAAGAAATATGTAAGAGAAAATTTGTGCTTAACAAAAACCATTGCCATACTCCTCAAGATGGACTATGGAAACACTTCTTTGCAGTTCTTCTGATCTAAGAGAGGATCAAATGCTTGACTCACCCTCACTTGTTTATCATAACCCTGATAAATCCTTATAAAAGCCTCCCTCAAACTGGTTTGCGGAATTTTGTGAATCTAAATCCATGTTATAGGATTATATAAGAAAATGTTACAATGCAACTTGGTTACCACGAAGAGATTGAAATTTATCACATATTCAAAAATTGGCTTCTTATTGGCCTAGAATAATTTACTGAATATGCCTTGTGAGGTATAATCAATCAATTGCTCTTTTCATGCATATAAATGATCTATTTATAGTCCTTACTGGTTAAAAAAAAAGATAGCTGAAATGGAAAGGAATTGTGTTAATGAGAAATAATGAGATTTTTTTAGAAAGTCCAAATGGTGATGACCAAGTTTCTGGCAATTAAATGAGACATCTCATGAAACCAATGAAGAGTGTAAGGACCTGAGTTCAAGTCCTATCTTTGCTATGTGATATTTATTTGACCTAGGGTAAATCACTGGGTTAATCATTTAGGTTCTTAGTTTCCTTACCTATAAAATGATAAGGTTGAACTAGATGCAAATTGAGAAGTCTAGACTTCAAGTCCAGAATCCTTTCCATTACACTACTAAAGATAGGAGGCAGTTGGATGGCTCAATGGCTAGAGCTCAGGGCCTGGAGTCAGGAAGAACCAAGTTCAAATCTGGCCTTGGACACTAGCTGTGTGATCCTGGGCATATAAATTAACCACTGTTTGCCTTAATCCTCTATAGGAGGATAGGCAAACCACTACAGTATCTTTGCCCAGAAAGTCCTGTGGAGAGTATGGTCCAAGGGATCATGAGGAGCTGGATATGGATCAATGCCTGAACAACAACATGCTGATATTACCTCTAATGTAGGATTTGATTTTTAGTGCTTCTTCTGCATGGTAAGTATACTATTAACAAATTTTAAGAAACCATTGCTATGGAAAAACCACAAAATCATCTATAAGTGATAAATTTAGAATTCTTGATTTAAAAAAAAGCATCCACATGATGAAATGAAATATTTAGGGTTAGAGTTATATTTTTGTGGCTTAAGTGTAAAATGAAAATTGTGAAGCATCTTGTTTAATCACTGCAGTCATGCCCAACTCTTTGCAACCCTATTTTGGAGTTTTCTTGGCAGAGATACTAGAACGATTTGTCATTTCCTTCTCCATATCATTTTATAGATGAGGAAATTGAGGTAAACAGGGTAAAGTGACTTGCCCAGTGTCACACAGCTTATAAGTGTTTGATGTGACTTGAACTGAGGAAAATGAGTCTTCCAAGCCCAGTGCTATAACCACTAGCCACCCAGAAGCACTTTATAGTCAGCTATTATATACAACATTGTTCCCAACTGTAAAACATATATAGATAGTATATAATCACAAAGTCTTTTATTAAATAAGCTATAATATTATTAGAATACAAATCATTTGAAAAGGTAAGATTTAAAAATAATTTTAATTGATTAAAATTATATTTGATGCCATTAATAATAAGCATTTAAAATCACTAAGCAATTTCACAGAAACTAACACTGACCTATTAATTTAAGGTATATAAAGTGCTTTATATGTGATACTATGACTTTTCCGCCCTTTGGTTGTACATGGAGAATTCTGGGTAAAATCTAAGTATTATTTCAACAAACATAGCTTATATAAAATTATGACATCTGGATTTGTTCATATCCTCCTAATAAAGATATATTTTTAAAAAAGGTTTAGCTTAGAAATAGCATTACATGGAACATAAATGCATTTTAAGAAAATTTTAATGGAAATATGGCATACTAGACTCTATTTTTAACTAGATGGCTAAATGTTTCTCTGAATGTATGAATGCTTTCCCTCTCAAGCCTGCAGGAAATCAGCTATATTCCTATATTAATCATCTAGTAATATCTGAGTTGTCTACCAGGTAATATACTCTCCTTGTGTCACCAAACTGAAGACTTATTTTCTCTCTGGCACATGAGCAGGTCAGCCTTTCTCAGACATTGTAGTATCCCCACCAGCCCTGAGAAGTCACATCCCTTGCCATCACTGCCACAATGCTTTCTTCACTTAAGATTTTTCCTATCCCTCAGTGCATGGACTAGGTTATCTTAAACTTCTTCTTTTTCCTGGTATCTCTGAAATAAATGCATAATCTTTTACTTAAGTGCCTACTGCTAGTACTAGAGGAGAGCACAGCAGTTTCAAACAACAACAAATGAAATTGCAATATTTCTAAGTTAAAAGATTTACTCTTTAAGGAAATATAAATGATATTTCTTAGTTCTCCTCTATTGTTTTTATCTTTATTCATGAAACATTTTTAAATCTTAAAAATACATACATACATCTATCTATATATCTATATATCTTTGCCTAAAAGCTTTGGATTTCCTCTTTCTCTGATCAGGAAACCTAAAGAAATTCCTATTTATGCATTCTAGGGCTCAGAGAGCTGACATTTTGTGATTATGATCTATTTTATATAGAATAAAGGGAAGGTAGACACTACCAGAGATTCAAGGCAGGGAAGAAACTGTGACTCAAACTGTGGCTGTGTGGCTCCTCAGCATACATATGTTTACCAACCAAATGGCCAGGCATTTGTACCATAGCTTATCTTTTCCCCAGAATTGGACTAGCCCCCACGAACCAATACTTCCCTAATCCTTTGGAAAGTCACTTAAGACCATAAAGGGTGGTAACCATCATCTCCCTTCTTGCAGTACTAGGAATCTCACTGTGAACTGGAACAGGAATAGCAGGCCTGACCACTTCCCTCAAGACCTTTCAGGTACTCTCCCAGGAGTAAAAGAAAAGTCTAGGGGAAATAGCCACTTGTATATCAGAAATTCAGAACCAGATTGACTCTCTAGCAGCAGTGGTCCTCCAAAATAGGCAAGGCCTTGATCTTTTAACAGCAGAAAAGGGTGGCCGTTGTCTCATTGTGAATGAACAATGCTGCTTCTTTATTAATAAATCAGGAGTAGTGAGAGACACAGTTAAATCCCTGAGAGACGGGGCTACATGCTTCAAAGATTCAACACTAAATCATAATTCCTAGGGACAAGTTTCATCATGGTTACCCTATATACTTCCTTTACTTATAACTCTACTTACCCCAATAATCTTCCTTGCCATTGGGCCCACTATACTTAAATTAATAATCCAATTCCCACATTGTGGCTAGCTCCACTGTCCATAATATTCTCTTATTAAGATCTTACAGGCAACAACATCTATATCAACTTCTACTGAGGGATGGAGAAGGGACCATGAGAGAGACCTCATTAATAAATGACCCACTGGTTCAGTAGGAAGCAGGTTAACAAAGAATGATGTCCATTTCCCTTTGGACTCATGGCCCCTCTCCTAAATCCTGCTCTGCCATCTTCTACCCTCATTTTTTTTCATATATGAAACAAAAAGCAGGAATGATGGATTGGCATTCTGATCCTATTCTGCCTGTACCATGTTAGGAACCACAAAGTCATGGAAACCATCTACTTCCTGCCCTGAAATAGCCAATGAGACAAGTCCCAGAACATGTGAGGTCAAAAGATGTATAGTATACAGTAGGCACAGTTTTCAGATGAGTAATGGGCAAAAAAAATGACTTATGGCCATATATAGTCATTATTCTGCAAAGAAAAGATAGAGGTACATTTTCTCATCTTTTATTTGGGGATAACCAAGGTCATTATAATTACATGGTATTAGGTTCATTTTTCCCATTTATATTGCTATAGTCATTGTGCAAATTATTTTACTAGTTCTTCCTGCTTAATTCAATCATTTAAAATAAATCTTCTAATGATTCTCTGGATTCTTCATAGTCAGAAGTATGATTCCATTATATTTGTGTAATACAATTTATTTAGCCATTTGCTAATTTATGCATATCTTTAGATGTATGTCTATCAATCCTAGTTATAGTTTTCCAAACTATGGCAGATTAGAATCAATAAATTAAAAGTGTTTATGCTAAAGTTATATAGATTGCTAAATGCAAGGGATGAATATGGAAAGCAACGCCAGAAAAGCCAAAGTTAAAATAATAGATCTGGAAGGGATCTCAGATCAATTAATATAACCTTCTCCTTTTACAGATATATAAATTGTGACCCAGAGAGGCAAGTCAACTTATGTGGCTGGTAATATAAAAATCAGATAAAAGAACTAAAAAAGAACAATTGACCGAAGCTATTTTAATGTCTTTTTGGCAGTCTCTTAGTGATAACCACTGTAATATAGCATAATAAAAACAAATGTTAATAATTATGGGCTTAAATCACTAAGAAAAAATTAAACTATGCTTTATAGTCTTTGTTTCAGAAAGCAGCAAAGATATATATAGTATAGTTTTGAAAAATTTCCAACAAAAAGTTAAAGATCTTGATTTTAGGGACATAAAAAAGATAAACTTTAGTTATCTAGAAAACTGACTTTTTATTATAGATTCAGAGCTAGGAAGGAATTGAGAATATTTATTCTATGTCCTCAGTGTACAGATGAGAAAACGGAAGCCAAGAAATGTTAAGTCATTTGTTTAAGGTCCCACAGGTGGCAAGTTGCAAAACTAGGTCCTACTGACTTGAAAATTCAGCACTCTTTCCACTGTACCATACTTCCTTTCTATTTATGTTCCACCTAGATAAAACACAAGTGACTGACAAAGGAGGCATTAAGGTATTCATTTTAACACAATGAAAAATGACGAAATAAAGAAAAATGAGGTGATTTTCCTTCTCTAAGTGAGATTTTTACCTGAAAAAGGCAACTGTAATTATGAAAAAGTCAGAAGGTAGCATGGTCAAGGGTTGCTTTTGGGTAAAAACTGCTACCTTTTGTTTTGTCTATGGGGAAACCTGTTATCACTTTGAGCAAAAAAACAAAACAAAACAAAACCCTCTTACTTGTTAAAGCAGGTGATGACTATGTGTGTTTGGAGGGCAAAATGATAATATTATCACCTGTTTAACTTGCAATATACACTTAAGAGCTTTGCTTTTTTTCTATACCAAAGTATAGGTGGGACTTTTAAACCTAGTCAGCCACCACATATAACTAGTCTCATAGAAGAGAAAGGCCAAATCCAATAGCTTTGCTCCAGGCTCAGGGGAAAATTCTTTCTTATGAACCTCTTATGGTCTTCAAGGCCAGTATTATTATTATACCTCTTCAGTTGGTTTGGCATGAGAACAGTATGTACAATTTAATTTCCCTTTGCTAAGCAGTAAACATGAGGGAAAAGGAAATTTCTCTTTTTCCTTCTGGAATCAAGAAAGCTGTTTAATCTTATCTGCCACAAATCAGCTACCATAACCAATTATGATGACCAGACCATGACTGCCTGCCTCTGTCTTTACAGAGGTAGGTGGCCTGGCAAAGTGGGGAAAAAAAAACTACTGGATTCAGAAGAAAATATGTGCTCTGATCCTAGACTAGTAAATTATTTCAACTATACCCTTAATTTCCACATCTGTAAAATGTGGAGTATACTCTCTTATACCTTATGGGGTCATGGTAAGGAAAGCTTGTTGTAAAGTCCTATCAGTGGGAGCTGTCGTTTTCAGGAAAAAAACGAGATCCCTTAGGAGAAGTCAGAAACAAATTCTACCCCAGCAATGGTTTTGAGTGAGTCTTATTGTAGTAGAATGTAATGAAATATGTGTGTGTGTGTGTGTGGGGGGGGGTTGGCATTTGGTGGGGAAAGAGCACTGCACAGCAGAGATGATTTTAAAACATTTTCCAGTAATCAGACTAAATACAAGCTCACTGCTTATAATTTGTGGCTCTTGAAACATTTTCAGGCTTGGTTTTAATTTATTTGGGTTATTAATTTTCTGGACACCAAAACAATAATTATAATTAGCATGGCTGGCTACCAGAGGGAAACATTTCACTTGACTGAACACAGACATGTCTTTGTAATGTCATTCTACAAAGTTCCTGACAATCAAGGTTGTTGATTTCCCCAATTCAACCTCCTTCCAAGACCAGGAGCCTTCCCACAAGATGGCACTGTTGCATCTTTCAACTTTGCTGTCATTCTAGGGAAGCAAACAAAGGCTCAATAGCTTCAGGGAATAATTAGAAGTAGAAGATTATTATTTGGCAAAGGCTATTTGCAACTAACTTAAAAAAAAAAGAAAAAGACAACCCAAACTTCTAGTTACACTTGTCAAGTGTGCCTGTCTAGAGGTGCATAATAAACCACAGTTCAAATCTTCTAAGTGAAATTCCAAATCTCAGAAGAAATTACCTGGTTTCCAATTCTTTCCTTGTTTAAGAGTTGATTGAATTCTTTAAAAAAAAAAGAGAGAATCACCACAGAAGAAAAATCTTGATTTTACAATGAAGTCACCTTTTTTATTTTCTGTGATCCTAGTTGGTGGGCTTACAAAACTAGGAATGTAAACCTTCATTATTCTAACAGTGGCTGGTGATGACATGGCAGAAATCTAGCTTCAATCACCATCATCTATTTTCCTGTGATTCATGCAAACAACTACCCCCTTTCCCCCTGTATAGTTATCAGCTCTCCTGATTTGAGGGCACTGTGATCCTCTTAAAATGAACACTCATTCACCATCTGTTGTTTTATTAAGTCTAAAGAATGAAAGAATTATTATCAATACATTTAGATGAAATTTTATTATTTGAAAGAGCTAAAATATGCCCAGATAACTCCAGCAATGTAGTCCCCTGGCTAGCTGTGGGTTTGAACATAGGCTATAGCCTCACCTAACATTTATTTATAGAGAACCCCAAATAGTGAATATTAAGAGATAGATGGCTGGTTCAGTCACTGAATCCAGAAATTTCTAACTTATAGAGGAAAAATATGTATGTTTACATAAAAGCTATAAATAAAATTTAAAAATGAATATAGATGAAATTTTTCTCTGTGGACATAGTTGTTTAAAAAGACATTCCAAACTAAGAACTAAAAATTTAACTCAGAAAACTTCATGATCCTGTTCTTCTTTTCTCCCCTTCCTGAATGCTGAAAAGATCATAAAATTGAATAAAATTAATATTCTTGATACTTAGCCACCATGTCTTTGTGGCATGTGGCCACCCAGGACAAAGGGGATAACAAGTGGCTATGGAAAAATAGAATAGGGCAGGGAGGCAAAATGAGCTCTCTGAGTTCAAATCCTGCCTACCAATGCCAATATGATCTTGGACAAATCCCCTAACCTCCCTGGGTCTCAGCTTCTCCTGTAAAATAAGGAGAATGGATTGATGGATTTCCTAGACTTAGGATCCTACCAAAACATCAGAAAAAGTGGCATGAGAAAATTATGCTTTATGACTACTTTAGTATAAATGTTTTGCAAACTATCTTCCACAGAATAATTTTCTATAAGGTATTTAGAAGTCCTCTGAAAAATGTATAGAGTAGGACAGTGAATCTGTTTAATTTCTATAATGTTGTTCTCTCCCCTCTGTGCCCCACTGGACACGGAAGGTTGGAACTACAGGGAACTAAAAATAAAGGTGGTTTCCCAAAACTCAAAGTCTGAATAAAATCCATCACTAGATATTAATGAAGCAAGTCTAAATTAAGGAGAATAAAGACCAACAGTAGTTTGTGTTCTCTCAACTTACAACCAAATGGGGATGTTTTTCTTACCAATTATGAGTATATTTTATATCTAACAGCTTGCTCATACAGGTTTATTCTGAGAGACTGTAAAGACAGTCACAAGGAAGCAAATATTCATGACATGTTTTGGGCACTTCTCTCCAAAAGCTTTTAGAAGGTTGGAGGAAGACATGGGGAGCATCCTCCGTTTCTTCCTCCCTTCCCTTCACGTTTCTCCAGCCTTCTCAGTCACTTTTCTTTGAATGGTCCTATCTACCTATGTAGAAGAGGGTAGCTGTGGCCTATAAAGGAAACCCGAGATCTCACTCAAGGGCCTGCTGAAGGATGACGTGAAGGTTGTTCTGTCTTCAGTAGCCTGGCAAGGACATTCACAGATGACTGGTACGTTCTGTGCTCCCACAGAAAGTCTCTTAATTCGTGCTTTTCTTGGTAGTGGGGGCTGGGTGTGGGGAACTGTGGAAAGGGGAAAGGAATAGGCTTGTGGATCAGTTTTTTCCTCCTACTTTATTTAGACAGGCAACATACTTTTGGTACAAAGTCTAGGTCTTCATCTTTGTATTTCTTTGAGAAATGAATAGTGCCTTACATGAAAGTAGGGACTCCAAAAAAAAAAATTCACTAAACTGAAGGGAAAATTAATTTTACCCTTAAAAATGAAAGAGTAAAAAAATTAAAATCTAACAGTTTACATGCATAAGGAGGTTCTACAAAAGATAGCCTTCTAAGGGAAAAAAGTTAATAGGGAAAGAATTAAATTAGATCTACAACAAATAAGAAGTCAAATAATGAGAGCCTCATAGCTAGTAAAATAGCTAAAACATCAAGCTACCTAATTTTAGGATTTGATACATATATACACCAAATTTGTGGAATATATATAATATTTATCATGAAGACTTCTGATCTGGAAATGCACTGCCATAAACCTCCACTACTAAAATCCGAGATTTCCACATTCCCATCAAGGATATCCTTCTGACACAACTTAGTTTTTAAAAAATTTACCTGTTTATGGCTTAAATATATAAAAGTACTTAAAATATACTTAAATGTATGTGTGATCACATTAATTTGAGAATCCCTTCCAATGATACCAATGGCTTAGCTCTACTGTGGACCTCTCCATTGCCCACCACATGATAATTGTTTTACATTTTTGTGACTGTTGTGTTCTAATTACTTGTTGCCATAAAGCAACACCAATAACATGTCAATACTAAAAAGATGGGCCTTTGATTCCCGTGTAAGCATGGGCATCTTAGGATCTTATTCCTGTGCTGATTTAACTTGTCCAATTGTATTCCTTGTCTCAGATAAACACACTGATGGACAAGTTTGACAAGCTATCTAACTGCATGCTATAATCTGAAGAATATCCATTTTTTATCTACTTGTGTTGGAGGTCTTTTCTTTACATTGCCTCCATTAATGGAGGCTTTACAGTGTTTTGGGATTCAATGTTAATACCAAAATGGCCTTATGAAAAGGACTATCTCCATCATGGAGATAAATACATTTGCCAAACATACATATATTTCCTGTTTTATATACCTTGATTGAGGTTTACCATTTACCATCAGAGGATTATTGAAGAAGGTAATTTATATTTTTATCTTTTAAGGAATTTTGAGTGCTTCTGATGTATAAATAGGAGAAATATTTTGTTGGAAAAAAGTCTGCAGTACGGAATAAAATACCTTAAGAAAATACTAAATACATTCAGGAATAAAATCCAGATGGAAGAAAATCCCCAAATCCATGACAAAGGCTATTTTGAAGGAAGTCCAAGATTGAATTTTATAATGTGTTTTTTTTTTTTTCAATTTAGGGGAGGAATGGATTATGACTATCATTTTAAATATCACACATTTGGTCTGTACTTATCATTATTTATTATAGGAGGAGGAAGCATAAGGAAAATATAATCCAAGGCAAATGCTTAATATTAATAACATCACTTTTAGAAGGGTGTTATGAATATTGAACCAATCAAACCAAAAAGATCAAACTTTAGGCAAGAAAGAAGAAACCTAAATTTATCTTACTGATCCTACATGCTCTGGGACAAGTTACACTTTAAGGGAAGGAAGATAAAGCTTAAATTAGATTGGCCATTACTGGCATTTACATAAAACTTAACACTTTCAGGATATATAAATTTGCTGTTGTGGGTATTCCCTTCACTGAATGCAGATCACAAATTCTCTTATGATATGGAAAACTAATTTTGATATTTTTCCAGAACCAAAAAGAAATCATTATTCTGAAGCTAAACCTGATGAATGACACCCCACTTCCCTGCCTAGAAGCAAGAAACAAATTTTGGAATATTACAAGATTATTTTTCTTTCTAATCATCTACCTCCAAGTCTTGTTACTATCTATGGAAATTAGGCAAAATATGGCCCTGTGGGACTAATGCAGCTTTAGTTAAAGTCAAGTACAGAGAATGATGGACAAGAGCCCCTTTATTTCTCTCTTGCTGGATTTGCCAGTAATTATATCCTTAATCCACCTTCTATACTCATTTCAGGGAAGGGATTTGGTGAGCTGATAGTCTGGCGTCTGACATCACAAGCTTAAATTTTCAGTACTCCGGGTATTTGCAAATTTAATTCAGGGTCTTACTACAGAAACTGGAAATGCATTCCCCACCCCCACCCCAGATCATATGCCATTCCATTTTTCCCCCTGTTCATTTGCAGAGACAGAAAAAAAGGTCAAGTAGACAGAGAAAAAAAATAACCCTCTTTTATAACCTAACACATTTCTCCCTAGCTCTAACCTTTTATTTCTTCAGGCCAATTCTGTTTGGCAAGATTTTGGGGGTCTTCCCCACCCCCCTCCCATTAGATTGTATAAAATCTTAATAATCTGGGAGACTCTTCTTCATTCATATCTGCTGGAAGGCTTCTGAAAACTTCAATGGAATGCCTATCAAAGTTCAGAATAATACTGAACTAATATTCAAGAGAGGCTCAAAGTATGGACAGAGTTGGGAGAAATTCACAAAGAAATAATGGCTGAGATAAGGAGAATAGATAAAAAGATAGCTAGTAGAGAGAGAGACTAAAGAAAGAAGAGGTTCAAGATAGAGCTCTTAGGGAATGCCTACTTTGGGGTATAGGAAGAAGATAAAGAGATAGGAGGAAAATCAAGTTAGTGCTGTGTAATGCATGCAAAAAGAAAAAAAAATTCAAAGAGTGTTCTATGCCAAACAATACGGAGAAGTCAAGTAAGATAAGGACTAATAAAAAATCACTGGAGTTGGCAACCAGGAGGTCACTGATGACATATGTGAGAGCAATTTCAAGAGAATACAACAGAGAGCAGCAGCAACAAATATTTAACAACAGTAGGGCAATGAGAATGTAAAAAGATCCCAGCTCTTAGGGAGTTAACAGGGTTTTTGGTGCCAAGAGAGATGAGTTCAGCTTCACCTTCTACCTGATGTACCTCCAAGACCAACTAATTCAAGCTCAAAAGTAAACATCTACTTTGACACAGATATTGTTAGTGACCACCCTGATTGCCAAAAAGCAAAAACTTGTTTTTACCATTATAAAGTGGAGTTTCTAAGAAAAAGGTCTGATCCCCAGGAGTTATATGTAAGTATTTCTTCACACTGGGGAGACCAGAGTAATGTGGGGAACACTAAGATTCCCTTGAATTGTCCAAGTTTAAGATTTAATAAAATTATGGAAGTTTAGCCAGAATGTGGAATAAAGTACATTTCCTAGGTGACTGTCTTTATTAGCATCTTATCTCTCTAGCATTCAATAAACCTTAGCTAAGTGAGAGCTCATAAAACTATATTCAAGGAAAATTTTCTTATCAAATCAAACATGTCTGATCCTAAAAAAAGGCAGAGACTTTAGATTATCCTCATAATGAGTTACAGATAATATTCATAAACTATGCCTATGTCTATGAAGTAGCTATAAAATAAATATATCTCTAGAGTACACTTTTGTTTGGAAGGACAATACACATACACACAATTTAATGGCAATTCTGAAGCTTGAAATATTAAAACGTTGGGTTTCTAGTTACTGATTGACACAAGCAATAACTTGCTCTTGTGAAGCAGCTAAAGGGGAAATCAAACAATTGCAATTAAATGCACTAAGGAACATTTTTACTGCAGCAAAATACAATCATTGGCACTTGTCTGTCTTTAGCATTCAGCGTAAATGAATGATATTGTTTAGTATAACAGTTATGACGTTTTCTTAAACATAAAAAACAACAAAACAGAAAACACTTCTAAAGTTCCAACAGTTTTACACAGAAAATGAGTGAATAATGGTGACTTTGTTCTTGAAATGAAAACACTTGAGTCTGCACGAGAAAATCAACCACTTATTAAGCTATGTAAATCTAAGCAAGTTATTTAGCTATGTGGCATCTCAGGTTTCTCTTCTATAAAATGGAGAAACTAATGCTCATGCTAGCTACCTCACTTAGAAATAAATTATAATTCTCTTTCTCAAATGCCAATTCATGTATTTGAGCAAAGGTTCATTTCCTTCTCTTATCTTGTGCCTGGTCCCAGTCAAATCCTCTCCAGGTACCTGAGCTCCAGTTTTTCTTCTAAAAAATGGGCCTTTCTGATAGATGTCAAATTCTAAGAGCTGTAATAAACACTGGATCACTTAATCTAGCTCCTTCATTTGTTACATGAAGAAACTGAACCCAAGAGAGATGAATGTCTAGTTTGATATAAGAAGAATTGGGATTAGAACCAATGTCACAATAAGTGATTAAATACGATATAATTGCCTTTATCTGGTTTGTAATTCCAATGGTATAGGAAGTTCACAATGAGGAAAAAAAGCCTCATTTTATGAATGCAAATCCAGATAGTCCCTGTAACTTGTAGTCTTAAAAGAGTTGTCTGAGGCATCAAAAGATGAAGTGACTTGCCCACAGTCACACAGCTGGTATGAATCAGGTGTAGGAACTGAACACTACTCTCAATTCCCTGGGGGGGGGGGGGAAATATACATACATATGTGTGTATATATATGCATATATACATTTAGTTAGTTTTTTGCAGTTCAGAAAGCACTTTTCTTACAATCCTCTGAAATAGGCACTTTATGTATTATTATCATGATTTTAAAGATGAGGAAACCAAGGTTTAATGAGGTTAAGTTACTGTCAAAGACTTGGAAACAAGTCAACTCATAAGTCTGATGCTATTTTTATAACTCCATGAGGCTCATGCAACAGAGCTTATTTTTAGAGAAAAGACAAAAGTATATAAGTTTATGGAATGCTTTCATAAATTCTCATTTGATTCTTCTAACAAACTTGTATGATATCCCCAGTTCCTTACCCTCCTCTCCCCTGAGTACTCTTAATTTATTTAGTAAAGTGTAAACTAGGGAAATATCAGAAAGACAATTAGTTTGATATGCAGAGAATTCCAGCAATCCAGTCAGTTTCCAATTGTTCATATTAATGAGTGAGAGGGAGGCAATAAGAGGGTAAATGCCTCCAAATAGCAAATAACTGGATAATCCTTTATATGTCTTTCTGATGTTTTTGTACTTATACTTGAATATGGGGATGTGTTTGCTATTTGGGTAACTCAAGTCAAAGGAATTTTTCTGCCTGAGATCAAATGAATTGACTTTATCCTCCATAGTTAATAATGATTCTGCTGGGTGGGAGCCCTGCCTGATTCTAGGAAAGGATAGCAGTGGCATTTGGCCTCAATAGGCACCCCCCAAATCTATTATTTAGTTCTAGTAACATCCTCCCTCCCTGCCCCTTTCATTTTCTCTACTAGGACACTATGCTATCAGAACTGAAAGGAACCTTAGAAGGTATCTAGCCTAACCTCTTATTCGGTACATGAATCCTCAATAGTTTCCCCTGTCAGGGAGTCATTTAGGTTCTACTTGAATATCACAAATAACTGGGAATTAACTCCTTCCTGAGTATCTATCAATATCCATTGCATTGTTGGATGACTCTGAAATCAGTCCACGTGGCATGCCCAGGCAAGTGCACATAATTAATCACTACCATGTTCTGAAATTCAGGGGTTGAATATTGAAATGACTCCTCACTCAATGGACATTTCATTTCATTCTATTATAACCCTGAAAAGCACTTAGTGTACTTAAAGTAGGAGAAACCCAACAGACACAAAAGATCAACAAATACTAGTTACAAGTCTCAAGGTGAATATTTACTTCAATTTAACTCAACAAATGTTTTAAATGCCTACTGTGGATGACAGAGTTAATTGCCTCAAGCTTCATAACACTGCAGTCTCCTAAATAAGATCTATTACTCAAAAGAATCTGGCCTACCTGCATAAGAAAAAGCAAGTGGATGAGGAATACCTATTATCTCCCCTAGAGTATGCAATTGCAGGAGCAACTTATAGAGCTCCATCAGAATGCCTGTGTGTACTCAGGCAGGCATGAATACATGTATTTGTGTATATATGTATATTTGTTTGCACACATAAATATACATCGAATAATCACTTCAAATGGACAATAAAGTGAATTTGAAATTAAAGAAGAGTGGGCTGGATTGTCTTTGGGAAATTGCAAAGTTCTTTAAGAGATCTCAAATTTCTCTCCAAAATAAAGGATGATAGGGGCAGCTAGGTTGGCAGAGTTGACAGAATACTGGATCTGGAGTTGGAAGGACTTGGGTTCAAATCACTTCCTAGCTATGTGACCTTGGGCAAGTTACCTAACTCTGTATGCCTAACCCCTGCCTTTCTGTCTTAAGAGTTGATACTAAAACACAAAGTAAAGGTTTAAAAATAAAATAAAGGCTCATGTTTTTAACACCAATACTCTTCTGATGACATATGGCTGTGAGCCATGTTAATATCATAGCCATTAAAGGAGGGAGGTTGAAGATCACATGGGAATAGAGAAAGTTGCATGATAGGAGTGAGTAGGCTGCAAGACATTCAGACAAGGAATGATGCAGATATGTTGTAAAGGATGACATCAAAGGAACAAGATCAAAAATCAAATGGGCTGACCATAGGACAGGAACAAGGAATAATTAATTAACTGAAGGGGAAGATTAAAAGAGAAGAGACTCCAAGGAAGGAAGCTAGTCAGGAAATTATTATGGAGGGGCCTGACACTGTGAATAGAGAAGAGGGGATAATAGGAAGAAAGAATTGACAGGATTTGGCAACTAACTGGATGTGAGAAATGCAGGTAGTAGAGGGAAAAGGTAAAGCCAGCTCTGAGATTTCAATCCTAGTTCAGTGGGAGGATGGACATGTAAAGTAGGTTCTCCTATGGGTATAGGTTAGAGGAGAGGGCCTCTGATTCTTTTTAATTCAGAGAGTCTATGGCTCTATGAAATAAAAATACCACATAGGAGAGAACAAAGGTAGAGGAGGCCAGGAAGCTAGGCGTTTTCCAAATCCTAAACCCATCCCTTTTCTGAACTTTTAACACAACTTTTCCCATTATACCCAGGGAACCAGGAGTCATTTTCAACTCTTTACTTCAATTCATTCTCTAAGCTGACTCAATTACTAAATCTTAGTCCTCTCACTTATTCAGTATCTTTCATATGGCCCCTTTTTTCTATTCATAAGTGCAGCCCACCCCCGACATCTTTTTGGGACTACTGCAATAACCTCCTAATGGGTCTCTGCATCTAGCAGATGGTTCTCTGAACCATCCTCACACTGCTGCAAAACTGAAATCCCTATGGCACAGTTCTGACTGTGTCCTCCCGCTAAAGAAGATTCAGGGGCATCCCAGTCTTTAGGATCAAATACAAACTCCCCTGGTGGACATGTAGAGCCCTTCAGAGTCTGGCTCCAGCCAAGCTGAAGTACTTGCTGTTTCCTACATGTGACATTCTATTCTCCTGCCTTCTTGCTCTTGTATAAGCTGATGCTGGTGTCTGGAATGCAGCACTCTTTGCTGTTGGCATTGAAATCCCTGGCTCCTATTAAAGTTCAGTTCCAGGGCCCTCTCCTGAACTGAGCACTACATTTGTTAGAAGACAGGTTCAAATCTGGCTTTAGACACTTACTGTGAGACTGAAAAAATCACTTAACCTCTCTCTTACTCGGTTTCTTCATCTGCCAAAAAGAAGTTGGGCTCAATGCCCTCTTACATACATCCTTTCACTTCTAAACCTACTATTGATCCTATGATTCCTGAAGAGGCCTTTTCTATTTCCTCCAGTTATTTTTTCAAAATATGTACTCTATATGTATTTTATCTGTGAATTTGTATTTATAGAACTCCCTGAAGGCAGGTCTTGTGTATTATTTGTAGCCCTAGCACTTAGCATAGTGACTGACACATAGCAGACACTTAATGGAGGCTTGCTGTTCCTTTTGACCTATTCCACTATTCCTTGAAAATTACTCCATTCTTTAGAGGAAAGGAGTTGACTTTTTCAAAATAGCTTCTTTTCAAGAATAGTAAATTAACACAAGAATCAGATGGAAGCAATGTATAAGTAAGTATACAAAGTTCTAAGGATATTGAATATTTTCATATTGTTAGACTATATTCTATCAATAAAACTTAAAAGTAAGATAGGCTTTATAAAAACCAAAATGACAACCACATACTCAAAATCATTTGAATTGGGCAGTCAGAGATCAATGTAAATACACTAGCTATCTTGGGGATGGCAGTGAGGGGCCTAGATGAGGTGGGGAAGAGGGAATAAGATGGATTTTAGGTGAAAAGCAGGTAAAAAGAAAATAGATTTGGCCTGTGCCTATAATTATATTTGGGGTCTTGATGGCCATACTCCCTTAAAATAATTTGGAATGTTGTTTTTAGAACCCATACAAAAAGTTTTCCATACCTGCCCTAACATATCTGGACAAATTAGATTACCTGATTGACTAATCAGGTAATTGACTAATGAGCTGTCACATTGGAACACAAAGACCTCAAAGAACACATCCAAAAGGAAAGTGTATGTATCCTTAGGTACAAAAAATACATCACAAGTTTAAGATAAGGAAAAGTGTGGTTCTCAACAATTCTTATGAAAAAGATCCAAAGGTGTAACAGTCCCCCAAATTCACTAACTCTGCATACTATTTTGACTCATTTGGTCATCACTAGGCCAACATCTCAAAGAGATCAAAGGAAGGGGAGAGAGATTCATATTATAAGAAATGTTTGAAGCAGCTCTTTTTGTTTAGAAAATAATTGGAAACTAAGGAAGTAAGTATCAACTGGGAATGGCTGAGCAAGTGATTGTATATGAATATAATGGAATAATACTATTGTGCTCTAAGAAATGATGCAAGTGATAGTTTCTGAGAAGCCTGGCAAGATGTGTATAAACTGAGGCAGAGATAAGTGAGCAAAACCAAGAGAGAAATTTATATGACAATAATACTATAAAGGAAAAAAAACTATAAAAAAGCTTAAAAACTACATTTAATTATCTACCACAATTCCAAGGCACTCATGCTTGACAGCTACCTGTGACAGAGGGATAATACTCGAGGTGCAGAATGAGACATACATATATTTTAACACATGGCCAATGGTATTTGTTTTGCCTGACTATGAACATTTGCTGTGAGTTTTTTTCCCCCTATTGCACAATCTCCCTCTCCACCTTCCAATGTAGGTTTGAGTTCGGAAGGAAAGCTAGCAACAAGTTTGCCTCCAAAATGAAACAAATCAAACCCTGCTCCCAAACAGGTCATGCAAGCATTTTTTAAAAGCTCAGATGAGAACAGAGGAAAGGACAAAGAGAAACTCAGAGCAACAGGATATCTTTGAAAGTCACATGCTGAAAAAGCAAGCTATATGAAATAAATTTGTTGCTTTGTGTGTAAAATCCTTTTTCCCTGTTTTACTTTGTATAAAAAATGCTGTATTTTAGTATTTATTAAATCCAGAAAAAAATTAAAATAAAGAAATCAAAGATCCAGGGATTTTGGAGTTCAAAGAGGTTAACAAGAGAAATAAAAAAGTATGATAATGATTGACCAAAAAAGCTAATGCTCTGATAGGCTGCATTAAGAAAAACAGTGCTCAGAAGGAAGTGACGGTTCTTCTATACTTTCTCCTGATCAGACTACATCTCAGGTACTGGGTTCCATGTTGGGCTCCATATTTAGGCTGGACACTGATAAGCCTGAACAAACCTAGTGAAAAATAGCCAGGATGGTGATCCTCAAACCTAAGAGGATCAAGTGGAGGAACTGAGGGTGCTTACCTTGTAGAAGAGAAGCCTAAGGAGAGGTATGATACCTGATGTCAAGTATTTGAAGGGTTGTCATTTGGAAAGAGAATTCTATATTTTTTATTTTTGTCCCCGAAGGACAGAACCAGAAACAATGGGTAGAAGTTGCAGATAAATAAATTTAAGGCTTCATGTGAATCTCTAATTCAAAATGTTCAAAATCAAGTGGGCTGTCTTAAAAGGCAGGCTAGTTCCATCTCTGAATGGTACAATAATATGCCCTCTAACACCTAATACAAAGGAAACTCTATGCCAAGGGAATCAAATTCTATCGCTCCTATGAAAATGCTCTGCAGGTTTTTTTATCAAAATTTTCAAATGTTGATTCAGAAAACTGGACTAAATATATCCTGGAGTAATTATCTTCTTCCCTTGCTTTTATGATTGTTTTATATGGAAGAAATCTTACTATTTATTTCTGATATCTAATGTATAGGGGTAGCTAGGTGGTCTAGTAGAAAAAGTGCTGGGCCTGGAGTGAGAAAGACTCATCTTCCCATGTTCAACTCTGGCCATAGACACTTACTAGCTAAGTGACCATGGACAAATTTACTTAATCCTGCTTGCCTCAGTTCTTTCTTCTGTAAAATGAGCTGGAGAAGGAAATGGCAAACCACTCTAGTACCTTTGTCAAGAAAATTCCCAGACAGGTTCAGGAAGAGTCAGAGATGACTGAAACAACTAAATGACAAAAATGTATTATGAGAAATAGTAATGGGGTCATACTTTTCAATTGAGTTCCATTTTATAGCTAGCTCTGATTAGTATGAATAATTTATCTCCTGAAATAGTCATATACATTCAAATTTACAGTATTTGAAGTTATAATTATGTAAAATATGGTAACTGGTTCCAGTCCAATGGAATTTGCAATGTTTATTCAAAATAATGTGAACCCTTCACAGCATTCATTAGGCATTTATTATTTGCACCTATCAGGACTTGGCTATTGTTCTTTATATTCACTGGGTTGAGATTATGGTGGGACTTTTTTATGATATTTTAAACTCAGGAATACACAAGACTCTTAAATCAACAATAAGCTCCTAGTGCTTGAGAAAGACAAGTTGAAACGGTCAGTATGGAAGAAAACCAGCACAGCTGGTTAAGCAAAGTTCTCCTTAGTGAGAGTAAGTTAAGAGAAAATTCCTAAAAGCTTCACTTGCTATTGCTGAAATCAGAACTGTAGAATAATGAACTGTATCTACGAAGATAAACTTCTCTAGAGGAACAGAGAATCAGGGAACCTTCACTGTCTTTTAACCAATGACCTTAATAGAGTAAAGAGACAAAAAATAAGGCTATTCACACCAGTAGTTGAGTTCTTCAGCAATGGTGCTGCTGTTTTGTTTTTTAAATATGGTGACAGGGATGGGGAAAAGAAAATAAGAATTTACATAACACCTCTATGTGCCAAGAACTGTGCTAAGTGATTTTTTTCCTTGCAAATATCTTATTTGATAACATTTGTGAAAAAGAAAATGTCATAATTGGTCAGATGATAGATCAAGTTAATATGGATTCAAACAATATCTGAAAAGAAACATGCCCCTCTTTCCTATGGCTTCAGCATAAAAATTAAAATTAAATTCATGAAAGTTACTTTGTTTCAGTCAGTCAACTGACTATACTACTTTTTACATTAATGGCAAACATTTATTGGATGTCTGTACATGGAATTATGTTGGATGAACTATGTTCAAACATAATTCAATAAATATTTAATTTAACAAAATTAGACTAGAAGACTTTTGAGGTCCCTTTCAGCTCTAAATCTTATGATTCCAAGAGCAATACAAGATCATGAGTGAAATGGCAAAGAAAAGTTAAGATGAAGTTTCAAGGAAAATTTGAGGAGAGAGAAATCATTTATATCTGGGACAGGTGAAAAGATTGATGGATGGAATTCAGTTGCTCCCAACATATGAATGGGTTATTTCCAAAAGTATGTATATAGGTTAGTAATCTGTTTGGAATTCAGAATATACTTCCTTATAAATATAATATTAATTAGAGTTTAAGGTTAGCACTACTGCCCCTGGCCCCCTATCCCAAGACTCTTTAATATATAACATAGCTGAACTGTACTGTAATACTACCAACCCAAATTTGGGGGTTGGCAAAGGAGAGGCCATATTGGTTCAGGAAGAAGGGGAAATTATTCCATCCTTTCCTTAGTCTTAGAGTTACCCCAGGCAAAATTCTGAAATAGGACTTTAACATTTGGGAAAGATTATAAATAACAAAGGTTGGAATAAAAGACAGCTAAGTAGAAAATTCTACTGTCAGGACACTTTAGCTAATCATCTTCTTGTTCATCTACTGGGGACCAATGTTGATTTCACTGTGAATAAATGCATAGGCTATCTTATTGCTACTTGTAAGCAATGCTATGTTTAGTTATGCATTTTTCTCACATTTTGCCTATATGTGTACTTTATATACTCTATATTTGTACTTTATATGAACAATTTTGGTCTTGTCATTTACTGTGAAACATAAAGGACTGGATGATTAGTGAACTAAAAAATGTAGTCCTTGGTTAATCTGTTAATTGTAAAAGCTTGGTTGCCAATGGACATTTAAAAATAGGAAATTCAAAGTTAACCCCTAAGTATAATGAACAATTTGGTCTTGAGATTCTGGCTTATCCTCAAGAATTTCCATTCTCACTTACCTATAAACTTTTGGGAGTGAGGGAGATATAAGTGATAGAATTAAATGTTACTTAAAGAGGGAATACCTTAGATACCTGATCCTGATTGTGTGATACATATTATATAATATTCTATTAGGTCAGTGCATCTGAGGGCCAAATCAAAATAAAACTCTAATTTGAGAAAGAATCTAATTTGCAAGGTCCCTAAATATTTTTATGTATCAATGTAGGTAGTCCCTGTGAATAAGATGCTTCTACACAAGAGGCATGATATAAAAGTAAAATAAGAGAAAGGAAAGGCAAAATGTGGGAACTTTGAGCTGAAAGGGTACTTCAAATGTTGTTGAGATTTACATGAAATAATATCACATTAAAAAAGTCAAGATAATAGAATATGAAAAAATAGAGCTGAGTGTGATACTTAAATTGTAGAATGAGTTATTAATAAGGCTTTTAAGTATGTACTTTATCATATAATAGGCACATAGGTAAAAAACAAGCTCTTGAAAACCTTTTGATATTCAATATTTTTATAGCAGTTATCTATTTGCAAAGCACTGGGTTTTAAATTTAGTTCTTTGTTGTGTCTGTTGAAAATGATAGAAGGAAATAGATTATATTTTTCAAGTTCCAAACCACCAAATGGCTAAAAAAGTTTTTATTAGATTTGAAATACTTTTATAAAATATATCTAGATGTCTCTTGGCAACTAGTGTTCTTCCAAAATGGAAATCAATAAGACTAACTCACTTTACTAACTAAAAAGTAAGCATGTTGGAAAGTTCTGACTAGTACTTTCATACAGTTAAGTATATGAAGGAAAGAAGATTGGAGTTTGTAAGAGGTATTTTTAAATAATCTGAGAACAAGTGCAATATACTAATTTGCAACTAGTCAGTGACTAATAAATAATAAAACAAGGAAGTATCTCTGATATTGACAGCCTTGGGAGACTGACAACAATCTCTCCTTTTCCATTTCATTCCTCCCTTCAGTGTGGTTTTGGGAAAAGCAATTCACCTCTTTGAGACAAGTTTCTTCATTTGTAAAATGACAGTTTAAGTAAAGTGAATGATCTTCAAGGTTCCTCCTGACTAATTAAAAGTTAATAAGCAAAACCAACTAAGATGGTGACTATTTAACAGAATATATGTATCAGCTGCCTAACCAAAAGGAAAAAGGTCTATTTTGTCATGTTTTCTGGGATTAAACTATTTATTGAGATGCCTCAAGAGTTCAGCTTCCTTTTGTGTATATTTTCCCGTGTTTCTTTGAATTCTTTATATTTCTTAAGGTGCAATGACACTCTATTATGCTTTTATACCTCAATGGGATTGACCATTCCCCAATTGTTGGGCATCCACTTTCTCAACATTTTTCTTTTGTAAAAGAGTTGCAATGAATCATCCAGCACATGTGGAACATTTTTTTTTTCTGTTTCACTGAAGACCCCAAACTTTACTAATTATAAACTTATCTAGCCTAATAGACTTCAGAAGACTACCAAAGAACAGATTTTTTTAACTGGCATAGAAGATGGAATGGAGAAGAATTTATTAAATGCTTACTATATGCCAAGCACTGTGCTAAGCACTATAGATACAAACAGGTAAGTGAGATAGCACTTGCTCTCAAGGATCTCACATTCTTATTGGAGGAGATAACACACTAAGGTGGGTTCAGTTTCATGGCAGATTCAAAGTCCAGATGGTACTTAGGTTCTGGCAGAGAAACAAAATAGCACGGTAGTTGGTTCTGATGGTGGGTCAGAGTAGAATGGGACTCTTGAATACTTCCTGCAGAGGTGGGAATGGGAGTTTTAGCATGTAGCTGAGACTGGTATCATCTGGGCAAATGAACATTGAGTTGGGAAGGGAACAAGTTCCTGGTTCTTTTAATATAGAATTATAAACATACTATAACAATTCTAATCTAGTATATTACTTAACATACCAGCTTAACACAATATTATAGATTCATCTTTAAAACTTGGACTGAAAAGTGCATTAATAAACATTTCTAGAGATTTCATTTTCTTTTCTAATTACAAAATGGACATAAAGATCATCCTTATGTCCCTGAACTTAAACTTTTTTAAAACTATTTTTATGACCATAAATCTATTTTCTTTCCCTCTTTTGTATTTTTAACTTTTATACTATGAATCGGATGGATGAGTTTTGAAGAAAAAAGAAACAAGTCCCCTACCACAGAGGATTCTCTAAAACTACTAATAGCAAAGAAGTTCTAATTCTAACCCACAATGGAACAAAAAAATACAGTTATACATTAAGTAGGAGGTGAATGAAAGCAAGTGAAACCTAAAGTCCTGTCTAAATTAGTAGTCTCTGTTCCTCACACATGACCCTCTATTTCCTCTCTCCAAGCCTTTGCAGGAGGCATCTAGCCTCACTGCTTGAAATATATCACCTCCTCACTTTCTCCTCAAAGGATCCTTCATTTTCTTCAAGGATAGAAGAAGGAAGCAACCATTTATTTAGAACCTATTATGTGCCAGCCACTATGCTAAGTGGTTTATATATATTGTTTCATTCCTACTGCAGTATTCTTTCCAATATATCACTGCACCAGGACACTTTAAGATCACTGCATTAAGTAATGTTCTAACATTATCATTTGAAATAGCTAGTACTCTTATGGCTGGGATGAGGGAGGCTTTGGCCCCTATGCTATGGTCATAGGCACAGACCAAGAAAAGATGTGTTTTTGTTTTCCTACCCTCCACCAGTTAATAGAAGCAAAGTAGGATTTTCTGTCTTCATTTCTTTATATTTTATTATGCCATGCCAGTACTGTCCCTCATACTCCTGGAAATAGCATCTCCTACCCTAGTCAATACTTCAGTAACAGCTGTCTCATAGCAGTGGTGGTGCTGGCATGGAGTGGGTGTATACTGGTGGAGGCAGGTGCTTGAGTCACCTATGTTGAGGCACTGGCACTCCTTTTCCTTTTGGCTAACTAGAAAATTACCTATTTTCTATAGCATTCAAAAAAGACGGGGAGTGGGAGGGTGGGGTGAGGTGGAGAGGGAAGGTTGCTTTACAAACTAATGGTAGAAAGGGAGACACTCTTGAGAAAAAGTCCCAGTCGTAGGTTTATCCCCCACACGCCTTTATTTTCCTCTTAGACTCTTGGGAAGCACTTTTCCCTTGGATAGAAAATATACCTAACAAAGGGAACAACCTCCCAGAGATCCCTCTGGGAACCCTATGTTAGCAAAGCCAGCCCAGTACACAATGGCCTAGCATTGCTCCAATGACAAGCAAAAGATGGTTGAGCCCTTTATTGTAGTCTCCCACAACTCAAAACACTGCTGAGACTTTGCTTCAATTCTTGTCTTTGGGTTGTCGTTTGAGACTGACTGAACATCACTAATAGCACACACACACACACACACACACACACACACACACACACACACACACACCACCACCACCACCACTCAGTCTTACAAGATTATTGATATATATGATCTATCTGCCTGTCTATCTGTCTCATGATTTATATAGAATTTTTGTGGATTTTAGTATGGAAAGGCATTGACTGGACAATCCTGACACTGTGCCACACTATTGGAGAATAATAAAGCAAGAACATAATATGTCTCATGCAATAATGATTAGATGAGAGGTCCTAGTTTAAACATAAGTAAATTAAAAACTCTGCTCCTCCAAGTATTCAAAATTGTCAAACATGAAAGAGATCTTGCTGAAACACTGGAAAGGTCAGAGACACAGTTCAGATTAAAAAGGTGGGAAGAAGTGATCAAAGGGTTATAAGCCTGGGTTCATTTCAACTGAAAGCTAAGGATAAGCAGAATGAGAGATCAGCATAAGAAGGCATAACTCAGCTGCTACCTTTGGACTATTCCCTATCTAGCCATATTTAATCCAGGGTTAAGTTTGAGGCCGCCTTCTTCATTAGAAACAATTAAAATTTCAGCTCCTAAAGCCAAACTCACTATGGCATCCTGGAAGCTTTTATTTTGGATAGGTAAAAGAGATTATCTGATCAGATATCGAATTACCTTGAACTGGAGAAGAGGACTTATAAGATACTTATATTGAACTCACAAGTTGGTGTTTAGAAGGACAATTTTTACAGTATTCATGCTGTGTGGGCCACAAGATATTACCATCCTACCCTTCCCCCTTAAAGCTTTCCTCTGAATGCTTATACCTTTGGCCTTTATTATATGTCTTATGTTAGGATTATCTTTTTACATGCTTATTCCTTATCTCCCCAATGTTTTCAACAATATTACTGATTCCCCAGAGGCAATGTCCCTATCTGATATTTGTCTACTCCTGTGGGTGTTCAGTTTTAGATACCACAGTTTAAGGTCTCTGACAGACTGGAGACTTATTATATTCAACCATTATAATATAATGAAATCATAATCAAGATTAAGACAACTAGGATACTGATGAGAATTCAATTCACATCAAATGAGAATCAACTCAAGGTACTGGGGATATTAAGTCTGGAGAGGACTTGGAGATATGATAACTGTCTTCAAGTGTATAGGGCTGTCAAATGAAAGAGAGATAAGACTTGCCGTTTGGTTTGAAAAGAAGCAAAAGCAATGAATGGAAGCTGAAAGGGCAAAATTTTGGCTTGACTTCAGGTAAAACTTGCTAATTATTAGAGCTGTACAAAAGTGAAATGTGCTGCCTTGAAAGGTGGGAGAGATTTATTTACTTATTCAAGCAGAGGCTGAATAATTACTGGTCAGTATTGTTACAGTAGAGATTTCTTTTGGATATGGGTTAGCCTAGAAGACTGAGGTCCCTGCCTCCCCCAGCCAAATTCTGTGAAAACATTCCATGTCTTCAAAGATCATATCATATCATATCACCATATTGGGGAGGAGGTAAAACAAGAGGAAAAGGAATAAAATAAGGCTACAAAGCAATTGTATGGAACAGAAAATTGAAAAGAGGAACCTTAGGCTTTTCTTGAAGAAGTCAAGATAATTCTAGAGAGAAAAAAATTAAGAAAGTACAGTCTCTGTGATCAAATGCCATTGGATCTAATGATTGAAAGGTTGTTGGAGAAGCTAATAGTTATGAAAGAATCATAGGCATGGAAGTCAAATTATAAAGGATTAGAGAAGGGAAAATGATGGCCCTCTTCTCTTTAGACAGCTAGGTGTTAGTTGATAGAATGCTGTTCTGGAGTAAGGAAGATCTGAGTTCAAATACAATCTCAAATATGTCCTGGCTATGTTACCTTGGGCAGGTCAGTCTCTATTTGATTCAGTTTCCTCAACTGTAAAATAGGAATAATAAAAGCATCTACTTTCCAGGGTTATTGTGAAGATAAAATGAGATACAATTGTTTAGCACAGTATCTGGCACTATATAAATGCTTATTTACCCTTTTCTTTCCTTCACTAAAAGTAAGTAATGGCAAAGGACTTGGAGGTGAAGTTTGCAAAATTTCACCTTCAATCTTGTCCTGTGAGGACATTCAAGTGAGAGTCGTTTTTCTATCAATGAAGAGAGGTAGTGGAATCTTGAGGGCCTCAAGAAACTTGGGAAAGCAGAATCTTGTGAGATTTTTAACAGGAAGAGTTCCTAAAGAACTAACATTTCATGGGAGGACTGTGGTAACACCTCTATATAGATTTTTTTTTGTCCAGACCTGTACTTTCATCTGTGTAGGAGAACTCGGTGTGAAAACTTTCCACTGCAGATATTCCTATAACAGAGCCTGTGGAGTGCAGGGACTTTTACAGTGTTTTGCAAAGAATAGGTACTTAATAAATGCTTGTTGATTTATTAACGTCACCAATAAATATGGAATAGAAACAGAATATTTAAGGAAAAAGAGGACGAATAGCGATTTCTGGAAAATGCAGGTTGATCAAGGTCACTCAGAAAAGCAGGACCATTTCCACTTTGTAAGTGGATGAACTACGACTGGCTGTCATGTTCTGTTCATTCTTCCCTTCTCCTGCCATGTAAACTAACTAGGGAATTTTAACAGGGAAAAGCCTACAGTGGTATTTATCACTTTTCTTACATGTCAGTGTGTCATGTGTAACAATTAATTTGATGATCTCAAATTAGACCTGACAGGCAGCCAGTCCCTGGATAATACAGCCTGCTCAGTTTTAGCAAACACATACATTGCTCTTCTGCACATTCTCCAAGCATAAACAAGCATTCTCACTCTTTCTGCTGCTCCCCTCTATCTCTTACCAACTGTTCAATATTTCCCCACTTTACATACTGCTGTGCCCCAATTTCAGAAAGTCTGATAACCCTCCCGGTAGTTCCTCTAGGAAACAGTTCTCCTAATGTGTTTCAGTGTTTCTTTACAGATCATTAACCATTTGACAGAGACAGCCAAGGGGAAATGGAGAGAGCAGAGGGGACAGAGAAACTTAAAAGCATAAGTGTTAGAAGTGCCCCTCCCATTCCATGGCAAAAGGAAGACTAAATAAAATGAAAACACACACACACAAAAGCTGTCAAATCAAACTTAAGTCAGTAGAAAAAAATTAGCATTGATTTAGAAAATTCCTATTTACACTTTTCAGGAAACCATTTATGTATTTGTTTTAGGCAAAACAAAGACTGGATTGGGTGGGGTTAAAAGAAAATGCCCTTTTGGGAACAGTCTTCACACTTCATAAATACCTGTTTATCTTCAATTACATAACTAGGGCAATTAGAATAGAATAGAATAACTAGGTTATGCTAGGTCACACCTGTGCAAAAGAAACACATTTGTTTGATAACAATTTATATGAAAATTGCTTAGGGAGAAATGTCTGTTCCTTATGAGGGATACCCAGCATCTACTATGGACTATCTCCTTCCCACATTTAAAAACCCTTTACACTTTATTCTTTTCAAAAGTTAGTATTCCCAACCATCCCTTAAGAACTGAAGTTAGGAAAGTGCCTATGTAACTGAATTCAATCACAGAAGCTGTGCATCGAAGACATTCGATGTTTGAAGTACCAAAAAATCCTTTTTATATGTCTTTATACTTTAGCCAGTGCCAAAGCCAAGTTGCTGCCTCTGGACGAAATGTCAATGCCAAGGAAATAAAGATTTATACAGCAGCTTCCTTCTTTTCCTCCAGGAAAGATGACTTTCTTTTTAAGGAACAGCAATTACCATTAGACATGTCATAAAAAAAATATAGTATGTGATAAAAAATGCTAGCATCCTTGAAAAAAGGAAAACTAATTATTGTACATTTATCAGAATGTGGAAATCATAGAATTTTAGGCTTTGAAGGGATATGAGATAACAAATGAGTACAATGCCCTTGACTTCATAGATTGGATAGAAAGATGGGGGGGTGGGGAACCTTAGCTGCAGAGAGAAATAATTTCCCCAAAGGTCACACAATTAGTTGAGAGAGACAAGACTAAAACCATTGTTTTCTGCCTCTCGATCCAATGATCTTTTGGTTAAATTATGCTGTTTTTTTTTTCATAGTGGGGGCTATGACCTTCAGACAATCACTTCACTTCTTCAACTCTATAATTAAGACTATAGGATCTTAGACCTCACAGAGATGTTTTGAGACTCCTAATCATCCAAGACCTCTTTCATGGCATGCCTAGTTTTTACCTCTCTACATCAGAGGATCATAGGTAGGGAATTGGAAGGGAGCTTAGGGGACATTTAGTTAACACTCCTCATTAATACCAAAGCTGGAAGTACCAAAGCCAGGACCTGAACTTGGGCTCTGACTCCAAATCAAGCATGCTTTCCACCATCCTATACTTCCTTAAGTTTATTCTCTGAGTATCTTTGATGGGAAGAAAAGGCCAAAGTTGTTAAATTATTACTAAGAAGGCTTATTCATGGGACAAAATAGAAATCTTTCTTTTTTTTTAAAAACCCTTACCTTCTGTCTTGAAATCAATACTGTTCCAAGGCAGAAGAGTGGTAAGGGCTAGGCAACTGGGGGTCAAGTGACTTGTCCAGGATTACACAGCTGGGAAGTATCTGAGGTCAAATTTGAACCTAGGACCTCCTGTCTCTAGGCCTGACTCTCAATCCACTAACGCTACCCAGCTGCCCCCCTAGAAATCTATTTCTTAAGCATATTTTTATCAAAGAAAAAACCCACCAGACTGATCTGCCTAAATACTTAGGATTTTACACTGACAAGTGCTATAGCCAACTTTGGGTTAAGTAGAGAATAAATGTGTAAAATAATTTCCCCTCTCATTAAAAACCCAAGGTTGGAGTTGGCTATGTATTTCATTATACTCCGTTATAGTCCTCATTACAATGCTGAGTTATGACATCTTCAATGTTGACTCCTAAAGATAGTATAAAAACAAGACAGAAATCTTTCCTAGCTTCTTAAGGATGTCTGTTACAAGACTTCAATTGCTAGATGTCCATTTAAGAATCACTACAGCAAAAGCAAAAATATAAATGGTATACGTTTTTCCTATGTACTAAAGAATAAGCCAACAAGACTTGTTCAATGCTATAAAAAAATGCACCAATAAAACATTTTTAAAAGGTTTGTTCAACAAACTACATAACGTAGGAAGCCCCTTCCTCTCCTTTTTCTCACCATCTCAAGAATGGCAAAACATAATAATTTCAAGTAAAAAAATCATTAAGTTAAAAAGTTTCAAGAATATAGCAAAAGCAATTCTAATGAAACCTAAAATGACTGATATAAAACATATGTAGGATCTACTTCAAATAGCAGTGGTGTGCAAACTCATTGAGTAATGAATGGGTTTGTAGGATATTTTAAGATCCTTAAGAATAAGAACTGCCTCATCCATATTTTCTATTCTTCACAGAGCTGATCATATAAAAGATATTATTAAATACATAAAATTTCTATTCCATTGATCTCTATATTTCTTCCAAACTGCTCTTACATTTATTGTCAAATTTTATTATCAAAACAATCCTATGTATTAGGTAGGCTCAATACCATCATTCTCATTGTACAGGTAAGGAAACTGAGACTTAAATGTTTTTCCTAAGGTCATACTTCTAGAAAGCAATGACAAGTGGGATTTAAACCCAATAGAAACACTATGTGGGCTTTTACTACCTCTGGGGTATTGAATAATCATTTTTAACTTCTTTGAAACTTAAATACTCTATTTATAAAATAAGCATTCTAGAATATAACAAAAATAATAGTAAACATGTATAAAGTTGCTTTGCAAAAGTACTTTACACATATTATCTCATTTCATAAAGATACAGAAGATTTCTAAGGTCCTTTAAAGTTTTAAATACTATGGCTTTAGGTTGATCCTAATAAGTAGCCTTTTTCTTTTAGACCATTCTTAGTCTCAGGAAAGCAAGAATATAGCAATTAAGAGATGGAAAAACATGCTAGACTAACTGGGAGCTAGATGTACTCAAAAGAAGACTAGTTGGACTTTCTGGATTTTTAGCTTTAGTACTCATATAAATATGCCATAGAATTTTCTTTTTTAACCCCGAGAAGAGTTAGAATCTCATTGCCTTATTTTTCATAAGTGATGCCTAAAAATGTCTCTCCCCCCTTGTCCCATGATGCCCTAGGGGCAGCTGATTCACTAATGACTCACAGGGAAAAGAACAATTCATAGACATCCCACTGCCATATCTTGGCAGCTTCTCTTAGATTTATAATCATCTTTCACCCAATGATGGCAAATTCAGTTACATGAGGATATCAACTTGGAGGGTTTTTAAAAGTTTACAGTAAAGTTACTCCTATTTTCTCATCCATCTCTTTTCCCTTCCTCTTGAGTAAATTTTAACCCCCCTTTTCATAGCATTTTAAAATAAAGAATATGCCATTAGCTTAGTTTTGCCACAGATGAAAAAAATCTTACTTTTTTTGCTCTGTAATCACCTCTAAAATCTTTGGCATTACAGAATACAAATTCTTTCTTCAGTAGAATCTGTGCCACCCTTCCCTTCCTACATTTAAGACTCATTTCCCTTGCCAATTAAAACCACCATAAATTTAGCAGAAATGAATCATGGGTTTGCAATGCTACTCCTACTTCCTTTAATTTCAACTTTTCTGGTTTGATTTCCTTTACTTCTAGCTGCCTTCAGAAAATTTATTTGTTGTAATTTCTAAGCTCAAAGCTTGCCTCTAATTTCTATCCAAATTCTTTAAATTGAAAATACATTGTTATATATAAAGACCAAGTATCATAGCTCCGAATAATCATCTGTGTTTTGTCTTTCCTCCAAATATTTCAATTTTTCCTTGTCTACTTTTAGAATTAAAACAGATGTGTCTCTGAAGAGCTGAGAGTTGAGGGGCTGCATAAGTGTAAGCCAGTGGCTATTTAATAAGAGTACAGATTCCCTTTGACAGATGCTTAGAAACCTTGAGTCTGAATTCAGCAATCCGTGGAGAAAAAAAAATTACATTTCCCATATTACATGAGATTAAGTGGAGATTGAGGCTTCTCTTAAATAAGCTTGTACTAAAAGCATCTAATTATTAAAAAAAATACACCACTAAATAGAAATGTTAGTTGCTGTTGTCAGAAATTCTCTTTCATTCTTTGTTAAAGGTTGGATAAAACCTACCCCTCAAGAAGATGCCAGGTGGACAAGATTTATTTGGCTATTAAAGAGTCCACAAATGGCTGTAAATCTCTTTTTTATAGTAGCAATGATTTCATCTACTAAACTAGTTCTTCTCCAAGGACCAATTAAAAGGCACTGTGGTTGTAAATTCAATAGGATGAATGATATCCTTCTACAATAGGTCAAAGTTTACTGGGGGGAAAAATGTTCAGTTCTGGCCTAGAAAAATTTCATGTAAAAAGCAAAAACAAAAACATCATTCTCATAGAGACAGGAAGCATTTGCTGCCCCAAAACTGTTACTAACATTTTGTTCAGTTTTAGAGAACAAAAAGTATATATATTTTTTTAAATGGAGAGGAAAACAACCTATACAACCATATCATAACTAGACATCAGATAAGTTAGGTGTTAGGATGAGCACAAAATTTCTTATCCCTGTATAGTTTAAATAAAGGTTTCTTCTTTTAAGTTCCTTTTTGTAAAAAAAAATCATGTGGCCTTCCTATTTGAGGAGTAGTGAGGCATTCCTCCATCTTAACTAATGGCTGATCTAAGTATAATGCACCATCAACATTAAGGACTTAGAGTAAAATGCCACCTTGCCCCCAAGGTACTTACCTCCAAATAAATGACTGTAATGGGCCAGGCACTATGCCAGGGACTCAGAATTCAACGACAAAAAAGAAGACAAATGGAATTAGATGAGTTAGTGTAAGGAATGTTTGGTCATTGCACTTCTTTGGACCTCAGTAAAAGGAAAAGAACTACAGAAGATATTAGATTACTAAGGTCTTTCCAATTCTAACATTCTGTGACTTTGTTGAGTGATTTACTTCAAAAGCTCTGCTCCTAAGAAAAAAGCTTTAGTCTCTTGTGTACAACTGCTTGGTTTAAATTCTTACCTTCTGTCTTAGCATCAAGTCTAAGAATGGCAAGGGCTAGGCAATTGGGGTCAAGCGACTTGCTTAGGGCCACATAGCAAGGAAGTGTCTGAGACCACATTTGAATTCAGATCCTCCTGACTCTAGGCCTGATGCTTTAGCCACTATGCTACCCAGCTACCTCTATCTAATGTATTTTAAAATCATGAGTAGTTTTCTAAAAATTGCAGTTATAAAAATTTTAACTCGTCCTTCCAAGAGAAAATTTAGATTTACATAAATATAAATAATATACAAAAGAACAGTGATGATCTCAGAGTATTTAGAATATTCTGGAACTATCAAGATTGTATCTGTTCTGTTTTCCAGAGTATGGGGGGAATGAGGCATGACTAGAAATAGACAATGTCTGATGTACAAAGGAATTTCTAGCCCTAAGTCAGAATACTCTTGGTGACCAGGAAGTTAGCAAAAGGCATCCAGTTTGCCTGAAAGCAAAGAGAAATTACACAGAACTGGACCCAGTGGAATAGATCATAAGACCAGAGGTCAAGTGATGATGCATGCAGTTTTAACATGATGTATCCATACTCCCAGTCACTCCACACATGAGCTCCATGTCTGCTTGAGGCTGTGTGCACTTGGCAGAGATTGCATGTTATCTGAGCCCATCAGTGAGTAGGCTAGCATGGGCAAAGTATTGCCATGTGTGTCAGTCTGGCAGTGGAGAGGGAGCTGCTCCCCTCCTGCTCTTCCCAGCACCTGAAAACATTTTTTTTGCATGCCCCACCCCTTTGTCCAGCTGACCAAAGGGGGCACTTCCTCCCTCTGCTCTCTCTGGGGTAATGGGGGGGGAGGGGGCCCTCACACCCAGCTTGAAGGTGCAGTTTGGGCACATAAACGTTCACCAATGTTGGAGTAGGCCAAGTAAGAGCATATAATTCAATGCTAATAGAAGACATTAGAGGCCTTGCTGTGCTGCAGACATTCTACTCATATATTCTGGCTACACATGTTCCTGTGTGTGCCCTTCCATATGTTTTATCTGTGTATTCTAGCTACTGATGATGTGCATTTATGGAAAAATGTCATCTAAGTTTATGAAGGAAATTTTTATTGTGGCTTTCCTTACTATGCTACTTCATTAAGTTCTTTAGCTTTAAACAGATTCTGTCCTCTAGCTGATTAGCAAAAGTAAATACATTGGCAAAAACTCATGACTATAGAGTCCTGAAGAAATTTATACCCACAAAATTGAGTATCCTGAATCTGAGAATAAATTTATCTGGTAGACCCACATATAAATTGTTGAGGGGCTCCTAAGCTGTTACAATGGTTAATAAGCTCCATTCCATTTCTAATATCTTGTAATGCTGTGAATCTCTCACTAATAGCACATGTTTCTTCAGTTGCTTGAAAATAATAATTTACTAAGTCCAAAGACAGAACTCATTCCAGCCAAAAGATGGGTCAATGAAAAAATATATATGGAATACCTACTATGAAACTTGAGATTAATTTGGGAGAGAAGATTTTAAGTAAAAGCGTTTTTTTTTTGTTTATATCAAATTATTTTTTAATATTAGGGAAAAACAAACAAACAAAAATTGAGAGCACCATTTCCTAAATCTGTTTTGGGGGAGGGGGAAGGATTTTGGGAGCTAATAAATCACACCTGGTTCCTCTACTGGTTTTGAATGAAGAAAGAACAGATGTACTACAAATACAGTATCAAAGCCCATTACCTAATAGTAACAGACATCCCTGGAAAGCCAAGGGGCTTTAACCACTTTCTTTCTCACCCTTGAATTAAAAGAGTCCAGCCAGGCACTTTTGACATATGGATGCCCATATGCTCTATCACTCTGTGGGTAGGCTTTAATTCACTACCTGCCAGATTTCAAGTCTTTCTCCAGAGACAACAGAAATCAGGATAGTCTACAGATACAGTACAAATTTACATCAATGCTAAATAGCTGCTACTTTGTCTAAGACAACTGAGGGTGTCAGAGGGTATATATTATACCTTATATTCCTGTGGCAATCTGGCAAAAAATTTTCCAAATGATACACAATTTTACTATAACACAATATTACTAAGATACCCAAAACAAGAAGCTTTAGAACAAATATTTATACATTTAAGGATACACACAGAACAAAAGTTTTAAAATGCAAACTCTGAGAGGTCACCAATGGAAAACCTTCCACTGAGCACCAATTTACTAAATGTGTAGCACTATATTATGTTATCCAGTAATAGCCCATGTATTTTCTACTGCTAAAAAAGAAGTGGTGACTCATTAATTGGAGAACTGCTAAAACAAAACAAAACAAAACAGAAAAGCACAGTTTATGAACACAATAGAATATTACTGTGTTAATGAGAAACTTGGGATTTATATGAACCAATGCAGAGTGAAATAAGAATAGCCAAAAGAATAACACATGTACACAAAAGCAAACACAATAAACAAAAGGATCACTAAAGAAGGTAAAGTCTAAATAATCAAAATAGCAGTGACCAACTAGTAGAGCAATTAATGAAACCTATCCTTCTCCTTATGGTAGAAAAGGGGGGAATGACTAAGGCAAACTGTTATATACATTGTCAGATGAGGTCCCTCCATGAAATGTTTATGGCTTTCCCCCATTTTGTTAAAAGAAAATTCAGTCTGAAATAAAGAGGAGTTCTCCAGAAATGACTGATACAAAGACAAAAAAGCATCAATAAGTCATTTAAGTGATGAAAAGTCAGTTATATGAACTCCAAGAATACAGACTATTACTTTATACTTAGAAGTCTAAAACATGTAGTCTGCATCTCCAATATTATTTTACTGAAGACATGCATAGACCATACAGAGACTCCCAGTTTACTTGGTCTCCATCTAAATCTCTTAAATTCTTCTAGTGCTGTTTTATATTCCAGTGCTTTGTAGTTATCTGAAACCTACATAGTACTGTGTTACCACTTTGTTTTTTATGTTGCAAAATCTCAAAGGATCATAAGCTTCCTGAAGGCAGAGGATTAATCTTTCTTCTAATGTACCTCTTTTCTTCTACTTTCCCCATTCTTTCCTTTCCCACCCAGTTCTTCTATTTTTCTTTTAATAATATCTACCACAGTGCCATTCTATGCAATCTCCTCAATATTCTGGCTTCTGACTAGCCAACTGATTATGCTTGAGCTTGGGTTGGTCTACTTAACTACTTTTCTCTATGGTAACTAGCATTTTTGATATGGAAGTTATCTTAGAGATTTAGACCAATTTTACAGATAAAACATTATTAAATGATACATTTTACAAATTTGTAATTATACAGACTACAGGTAATATAGATGAGATAATAGGGTATAGCAGAAAGGGAATTTCCTCTGGAATCAGAAGATCTGGGTTTAGAGCTCACTTTATTACCAGCATGATACTAAATAAGTCAAGAAGAGGGGGATTTGACTGGGTGGCCTCTGAGGTTTCTTTCAGATCTGAGTGATCCATGTCCTCATGCAAAAGATGCAGTTTTCTAAAGAGATTACAGGCTCTCAGCAACAACTTATATCTTAATTTCCATTCCCCCCTCCCCACATAAGATTTTAAAAAGAAAATGGAGATAAGGGTAAGAAATTGATAACAGCATAAATATAAAAGTGTGGCATGGGGAGGAAGAGAAATAAGCATTTATGTAGCACCTACAACATGCCAGGGACTGTGCTGAGCACTTTACAATTATTAACTCATTTGATCCTCATAACAACCCTTCTAAGGAGGTGCTAGTATAATCCCTATTTTACAGATGAAGAATTGAGGCAAACAGGGTTAAATAACTTACCCAGGTCATACACAGTTAGTATCTTGAGGCCAAATTTGAACACAGGTCTTTTTGGTTTCATGACCAATACTTTAACTATGTCACCTACGTGGTCCACTTAGGAGCCAGGATGACGTGGGTTCAAGTCTTGCCTCCAGTATGGTAGTTGTATGACCATAGACAAGTTAGTTAACCTCTCAGTGTCCACAGATAAGGCCCTAAGACTAAAAATTACAAATTAGTTAACAATCTGCATTGTTAGAGGAAGTTTCTATGCTAGAAGTTCCCTACAAAACAAGAAAAAATGCCAGCCCGAAAGATCAGGGCAAACAACAAATATAGTTTACATACAAAATTTTTCATTCTGCAGTTCTATATAAAATACATAAGTATTTGATAACCTTAATATGCTATATACAAGCTTGTTGTTGATATTATTACGTTGGCAGTACAATTAGGTAGATTATGAACTAATTAAATAAACAGACCCAACAAGAGTCATCAATGATTCATGACTAGTAGCATTTGTATAATAAATTAAGGTTGCCATGTGCTTAACAGGTTATCTTATCTGATCCCCACTACCCTGTGAGGTACTTGTGATGTCTTTATTTTACAGATAAGATAACCGAGTCTAAAATCCTTGCACAGGGTCACAAATCTCTGCAGCAGAATTTGAACTCAGGTATTCTTGACTCCCAAGTCTGACACTGTCTTCACATTCACTTCGCTGTCTAAATGTCAATGTAGGACTCTTTAGTGATGCCTCGGGGAATCTCTGCTTCACATTTTTCTCCATGACTTAGATAAAGTCACAGGTCACATGCTTGTCAACCTTGGAAGCAGCACAAAACTAGCTAATATGAAGATTTTATTTGTGTTAAATCTCAAGTCATACTTGAGTTTAAAAAAAAATCTTCATAACTCTCCAGTATAGCTAGAGAGCAGTTCATCTGAAAAAGATGCGGAGAGTTTTAGTGGAATGAATGAATATAAGCCAATAGTATGATGTGGCCGCCAAGCTAGGCAATGCAATCAATCACATGCTGAATTAAGAAAAACCATGTACAAAACTAAATTTCATAGTATGGCTGTATTCTGCTCCAATTAGACCAAAGACAGAACACTGAGTTCAACTGTGTGTGCCACATATACATCTAAATATAGTCAAGATGGAGTATGAATCTCGGTTTTATGACTTTATATCCAGGAGCTCCTTTGGTCACACCTACCTTTTGAACTTTATTATGCACAACTTCCCTTCTTAATCTCTGAACTGATATTCTTGCTATTGTTTCTCACTTGGGATGATCCACCCTAATGTCCCCCAACTCCTTGAATCTATTTCCTTCTCCTCTACCTCTTAGGATCAACCTAGCTCAACCTCAAATTCATATTCTAAAAGACATCTTTCCTGATTCCTGCAGTCCTTCTTAATGATTTTTCAGTGAACTTGTATTTATCACATTGCCTTTGCCAATAGAATATAAAATCTTTGAGGGTAAGGATGTTCATTTTTGTGTTTTCTGTGTCTGGTGCACAGCAGATGCCTAATAAATACTTGCAGAAAGAATGAATGCATACAGTAGTTTTTTGAAGGTAAGCAGATGGCAAGAATGATGTCCCTTTTTCAAAGGGAAGAAACTTAAGCACTAGAAAGTGCTCTAAAGTTCATCCAGCATCTAAATCCAGACCATAGCACATGTGACAGAATCACCCAAGACAGGGGTCTCCAAGCTCAGCAGCTTTTGCATGGGGGAAGGCTGACCCCAACCCTTTGTGCTGGATGCCAGTGGTAAGAATCCTCAAGGAATTAACAGCTCATCTCTAAGCTACAAAATACAAAGGAGATATCCCTTTTAAAAGACTAATGGCTCCTGAGCCTGAGCATATAAACATATTGCCTGGTAGCTGGGATGATGGCTACAGCCTGATGGTGCTATTAAGACTACTCCACAGCATGGTTTAATGAAATGGATAATAACACAGTCTTATAACTTCAAGGTGCAATTTCTGGGCATATAGGCTAAGAAGACCAAGCTGATTTGTCAGTGCTTAACTGTCATAGTTGTGTTAAAACCAGTATTTGGTTTTATTTTGTTTTGTTTTCAGAATAAACTGTAACCAAGAGGACTGCTAAAATCACTGTTTATGTTCCAACTTCCATCTAAATGTCGCTTCAGTTTTTTAGGATTCTAGTTCACATTACCATGAAGTGTATCCAATAATAGAACACAGTGCTGCTACTGCTGAGTTAAAAGTCTAGCAAAGCATTACTCTGCTATAAGAAAAAAATCAAATGTTGATGCCTCCTTTAAACTTTTAACTCCAAATATCAGTCAACCCCGCATTGTATGCATCCTAGGATTATGTGCCCTTAATCTAAGTAGCTTTTAAAATAAAATTTAAACAGAAAACCCACCCATTACACAGTTTCAGTGATAACAAAAGGTTTTGAAAATGATTGATTCTACTCTCTAGAATTCATAATCCCAATGGTAATTAAAGCTGTTCATCTTCATAAGTGCACTGCAGTACAGGGCAGCTGTAAACGGTTGCAATTGCCAATCAAAACCTCAACTATTGATACTATTTTTCTTTTCTTTTTTTTAAAGGAAAAGAAAAAAGCCTATAAAGAAATGAAAAAAAAAAAGAATTGCTCTGTATTCTCATGAGTCTGATTTCTGCAAGGCATCCTGAGCTAAAAGAATGAAAAGAATAAATGCAAAATGGCAACTTCAATGCTTAAGGCAATTGACTCCTACATTTTCATAGTACTTTCAGACTCAAACTTAATACTATCTTGACTGAAATCAAGAAACAAGTAATTCAGTCTTACTTTTTAAATTTTTTACCAAAGACCATATGATTTTTGAGTTGTTTCTAACATGATAGGAAAAGGTTATTTTCTTATTACCATTTGTTATGTCCACCTCAAAGAGATGTCTTAAATGTAAGCCAACTGTTTCTGAGTAGTAGAGAAAAGGAATGTCTTTAGAGTGAAAGGTTGGTTCAAGAAACATATTGATATTTTGAGATTTCCTACATGCTATTTCTAAAATTAATTAACTCTATAATTATTTATTATAGCCATTTTGTGGGTTCCTTTCCTTTGATAGAAACTGGACAGGGGTGGACATTCATGACCATTTCTGAAACCAAGAGAGCCCTTACAAGCACAGAAGATTTGAGTTGGGGATGAAGATGAATTCCTCAGGATTTGGGTGGAGTCTCTGGAACAAAGGCAAATAGCACAGACACCCACAACTTTACTAAGCCTTTCTCTGAGTCAGCCTAAATGGCTCACCCTCAAGGCACTAATCCCTCTTGGTAATTGGTTGGTAATACACTGCCCCACCACCTCCCAAGGGGAATTATGGGTGAGGCTAAAGGGACTATCAGAGGGATGGTAGGACAGGACCTGACTCATTTTGTTACCAAATTAACATATCACATTGGAAAGAATACTGGACCTGGTTCACTTTATTCCTTAAGAAGTCCAGCACTAAGATTTGCTGTCATTAAGAAAACCAAAAATTATTTATGGTTGTAGAGAGAGGGAGCTGCTTCATGCATTTTTGAAAAGATCTGATAAAGATGGGGAGGGGAAGGATTTTGGGAAACTGGCAGGTTTAAAATAATTTCTTTCTTTTGGGGTTTTCTTAGGCTGCAATTCATGACTTTTTAAAAAAAAGTATTTTGATAAGTGTCTTTGAATATAAATCATCTCCTTTATAATCTCATGCACTTAAAAACATAGTGCCCTGGGAATCAATGACCAAAAAAAAAATCATCATCACTATACTTAATATGATCAACAGTGCTGAATTCTATAGGGAGGACAAGAAGAAAAGAGACTTAATGATTGTAAAATAATGACTTATAAGTATTTTATAAAGTGATTATAAAAAAGTAGATAAGTAGTTTAGGCCACTGGAGACATTAAAAAAATAGATATAGTAGTCTTTGGGGCAGAAGTTAAAAAATAGATGATTAATTCTTGCCTAAGTTAATGGTGAGGGATAATAAATGTAAATAGTATTTTTTTCATAAGGAAGAGAAATTAAGCATTAAAAGGAAGAAATTAGATGGTGGTTTAGGGTAGCAAGGTTAAGGGGTTTTTTTTGGTAAGTATTTAATTTGCAGGGGAGAAAGAGCCAAAGGATACAGAGAGATTAAAAATGTTAAAAAAACAACCCCATCCCCACCCCCCAATCAGGGTATGATAGAAGGAGCAAAGTCCTAGAAAACACAGGAGGAAATAGGTTTGAAGATTTAAATAGAGGAAAAGGAGGAGTAAAGATTACAGAGATATCTGAGATGGAGGGTAAGGATCAATGAGTGAGGTCACATTGAGGGCTTTGATCTTCTAAGACCTGCTAAAAATGCAAAAGTTTAGAATTCAATAAAGTGGAATTTGAGACCTGAGAGTATGAAAAAGATTTGTAGTGAAGAATCTACACAATGCCTAGTGGTATCAATAAGAGATGAAAAAAAGGGGGGTGGGGTGGGATGGATTTAAGCTATCCAAACACAAAACCTGGGCCAAAAAAGATCATCAAAGGTTATTTTTTTTGTTTGTTTGTTTGTTTTTTTTAAGTGATTCATTCCCTGGACTCCCAAAACTACTTGTGTTGACATCTTTTCCTACAGTATAAGAATCCTATGGTTTATAAGTCTGCCTTGTACATGCTGCTGATTTAATTAAAGTAAGACCCTGATCAATGGGTTCCTGAACAGCCTAGCTCTCCTCATATTGTTAATTGATCTAGAAAGACTCCTATGACACTGGATATACCTTTCTGTGAAGGATTTAAAGGAAGATAAAAACAAAAGTCATAAAGAATAAGAGACATGGACAGACTATAAATTAAATCACTGGCATGAAGAGTCACACTCACGAGATTAACAGATTCACTGAAAAAGAGTCTGACTCAACCCAATAGAGAAATTGTTATAAAAAGATAAAGACCTGGTTGCAAGAGGCAAAAAATAACCTAATACATAGTTTGTCATCAGCTCTGTTCCAAGGCACTTCATTCTGAAGAAACCAAATCTCCAAGATGATTAAGATGCTAAAATCGAGAGAGCTGGGGTGTTCCATTCTCCCTTAGCAATCTTTCAACCACTGGACTATTTATTTAAATTGTTCACCATACATACATCTTGTATTTCTCATAAAAAATCAATAGGAAGAAAATAAGTGGGTTGCTGCTTTGTATTTTTTAAGTGTGCCAATAAATTATCATCTCTGAGTTCCACAGACTCTGTTAAACTAAAAAAAAAAAAAGATACATAACTTATTCTACTTAAAATGATACCAAAATACAGATGGATTAGAAACAACTCAAGATCCTTTATTGGCAAAGTATTAATTTTATTGTAACTAGTCACAAAAAAAGTGCTTATAAAGACTCAGTATTTCCAATTCTGGTTGGAATTTCTTATTAAGGTAAACTTAAACAGAGTGGACACTGGCTTTATGTTTTAAAGCACAGTTTTGGGAAACCTGATATATGCTATAATATTTTCATGAAATCTGTTTTTCATAAAAACAAGACTTTGTGATGAACTTTCATATTAATGACCCTACAGTTAAAAAGAAAAATATGCAGACCCATCATGTTTCCAAATCTAATAGGTAACTCCTAATTTCCTTCCCCCTAAATTGTGCTTACTAGACTAATGACATATAAACAATTTTCTATAAAAAAAATAAGTAAATGGAATATATAATGTGAGTTGTTTTTATGTTGTATATAATGAATATTTTCCAGTTTTCATACCCACTATAACCAGTTAGGAGCCATCATATTTTTTGAAGCCTGACTCAAGTATTCTGGAGATTAAAACTGTGAGGAATAGCTCTTTCGGTGATAAGATTGATTATGACTTGGTAAAATGGAAGGACAGGGTCTAGACTGAATGAAAGGAAAACTATTCTTTATAAGAACTGAGAATATGTGCTTTTCTCTTTTTAATTAACTGGGAACAAAAATTTCACACATTACTGATGAGGGAAGAAAAAATACACTGCATGAAGTTCCTCTTCCACATAAATAGCCACTATTATTTATGGTGTTGGACTTAAGGATAACAGGTATTAATATTTAACCAGACAGAAGCTGTCCATGAAATGTTTACAAGTTACAAAAATTCTCACCTGGTACTTTCCCATTCTTGATCATCTTTATCCCTCTCTTCTTTAGCATCTCCACCATGAGGGTGTTTCTGCACAATTCTCATTCCACCAGCTTTTACTTAAATAAAAATAGATGGGAAAAGTCTAATTAATGAGGGCAAGGGCCAAACCTGAGGAATGTCTGAAGATGAGACAAAGTTTCCTGGCAAACTTTGAGTAACAAATGGTTACATGTAGATGGATTAAACAACAGTGCTAATCATTAACTACAGAAGGTTAGATGGAAGTAGGATATGTGTATCCAATCAATATTTCCTTCACTTAGTCCACCTTGGTCTATCTAGTTCACTTTAATTTGCCTAGAGTCCTTTCCAGTCTTCTTATCAAACATTTTTAGTATCAATGGAAGGTATATTGTAAAGGGCTTAGGGAAAGTAATTTCTCCTTTCAATTCTGTACTCCTTGTACCCTACAACTCACTTTTCTGTACCTCTTTACATTCTACAAACTGCAATCTTCCCAACAATCCTATCAGTTAGTGTACAAGTATTAATATCCCTTTCTGATGGATAAGAAAACAGACTCAGAGAATTGTGATTTGTCTGGTGTCATATGCTCATTGGGTGGTCAGGATTTGGAAACAGCAGGAACACAGGGCAATTATCATAGCCAAGAGTTTCACTACTATCATAATCTTTAAACAACCAAGGGCTTATTATGGATCTTAATTACTGTGCAAAATGCTAATTTCTCTCATAGTACTTTCCCCCCTGAGATTCTTCTATACATCTTGAATGTACCTAGTTATTTACAAGTTGTCCCCACACTAGAATCTGATCCTCTTGAAAAAAGGGATTATTTTTCCTTAAATTCCCTGGGCTTAACAATATAAGGAACATATAAAGCATTTATTAAGTGTTTATTGACTTGATGACATAATTTCCTAACACTGAACATGATCCTTTTTCCACTAAGGCTTGGTTCATTAACATCTATAAGAAGATAAAGTCATAACTTTCCTACCTCAAAGAACTTTATGGGATCTTTACCTAGAATTCCTACTGGCTTACAGTGAACTATATATATATTCTGTCTATTCTTCACCTAACAGTGATTTGTTTCAATAGTGAACATGTTGCCTAACTGATTCCATAGTGAGCTTCCTAATGTATGGACAATTCAATTTTCTTCAATTCAATAAACATTAATAACTACATGAATCCCATGCACTCTACGATTTTATAGTCTACATATACACAGTTGTGTATGAGGTTAACTTTGGGGGGAGAGTATACAACTAGAGGGATCAGAAAAGGCATGGAAGTTACACCCAAGCAGTTTTCAGAAAATAAAATCCTATTACAGGTGTTGCTGTAATAAGAAAAAATTATGTAGAGCCAAGAGAATATTATCCAACTCAAAAACCTTGAAGACTACTTACTTGAGGAAATATTGATGCCATAAAGTTACAATATAACAAAAAATTATTTTCTTTAGGAGTTCTCTCCTTATCAACTTATAAATGTAGTCAAATCCTTTGAAATTAATTTTTAAGAATACCACTGATACTGACTTACTTGTGTTCATGACTTTGCACCAAAAATAATTGGTGAGTTGGTAATATTGGTGAAGCAATAATATTGAAATGGCCCTAGTTTGAAAGCTTGACAATGAAAAATCTCTAGACAGGAAACCACTAGTAAGACTTCTAAAACTAGAACAGAAAACTCAAGTGAGGTCACAACTGCCCATCTCTATCATTGGCATTCTTTTGCCTTCCACAATCTCTCTTCATTTGAGTGCCTTCTTTACTGATCATTTCCCATTTACCTTAAGTACAACTTATCTGTACACAGCTATTGAATGTTGTCTCTTCCATTAGATTTCAAGCTCCTCAAGTGCATGGGCTGTCTTCTGCCCTTCTTAGTATCCTGAGCTCTTGGCACACATTATAAGAGCTAAATGTTTACTGACTCTTATCTTGTTACTTTTTCAGGGCCTTTAGGTTAAAGTTACTGGCATGGAAGAGTAGGGGAACCAAATGAGCAACCTAGCTGTCACTAATTTACTATGGAACCATGAGCAGGTCTTTTACCTTTCTAGGTCTCAGTCTTTTCATCAATAAAAAGAAGACCTTGGTCTATATCAGAAATTCTTAGGCTGGGGTCAGGATTGTTGAAATTTTTTTTTTTTAACATACTCTGATAACTATTTCAATATAATTGGTTTCCTCTGTAGTCATATGAATTTTATTTTAGGAATTAATAAAAACCATTCTGAGAAGGGGCCCACAGCCTTCACCTTGCTGCCAAAGGGGTTCAAGATATAAAAAAAAAGATTAAGAAAACCAAGGAAAGATGATCTCTAAAGGTAAAATGTCATAAGTTGGTATGTTTCACATTTGTCTTTGCTTCCTCATGCTTAGAATAGTTCTTGACACATAAGTACTTAATAAATGTTTATTAGGGAATTTGAAATCTATTAGGAAGTAAAAGACATATAAGCTGAAAACTATGGTTTAAGAGTGGCTGTTGAAAAGATGTCCAACACAGATACTGCCCTAGCTGTGTGATTCTGGGTAAGTCATGTAATCTCCATAGCCTAGCTCTTCTGCAATCCAAAGATGACTGGTGTGGTAGGCAGGGAGGGTCAGAGGGTCTCTGGAGATTGCTGCCCTCCCCACTGTGGTTAACAGGAGACTGGCTTGGAAGTTTCCCCAACTCCTATAAGACAGTGGGAGATAAATGAAAGGAAACGACTCAGAAACAACCATTCTATCTTACCCTCTGGAGGGCAAACTTTATTCTCAGTATCTCCTCTATCCCATATGGTCTCTCATTGAGGGAAATGCTTCCAACAATTACCCAGAATGAACACTTGAAAAGGACTGTCTTAGGTGCTTTATGATCACTCTCTCCTATGAGATGGTCTTTTATAAACAGATCCTAGAAGTAAGTTGCAAATACAAGGAAGAACACAAAAGAACCCCCTGATCCATTTCTTTTAGTTCTCATCTTGTTCTGTCATGTTGTGTGTCACATGTGGGGTAGGGGGTGCCAAATGCAGCCCTGCCCTCTGCTTTTTGTGTTTGCCAAACTCTATCACCAGTGTTTTCCCCAGGAGGTTGTATCCATTCACCAAAAGCAATGCCTGCTGGGCCATCTCCGTACTGGGGAAGGTGATGAAGGCCTGGCCCTTCATGCGGCCAGTCAACACTCGGAATTGAATTGGAGTTCCTTTATCCTCCTGGAACCTAGCAAACAAGGAGACAAGTTCCTTCTCAGTCACCCGAGGACTAAGGTTCTTTAAATACAGTACTTTGTTTGGCTCTCCAGGACTGTAAGAAGCAAACATAGGTATTTTTCGGATGTCCTCTTGTGACAGACGGTTCCTCTCAATCTCATCTTCTGGGACAAATTCCACTACTTCTGTCAACTTCTTGGGCTCAGTAAGATATTGTTGTGCCTCAGATTCAATAACTTTTACCACACAGAGGCTAGGCCCCTTGGCCTGTGCTGCCTGGTTTCCTTGAGCTTCAAGTACTGACAAGTTCTTAGCTGTGACACTACTGTCCGCTAATGCATGTGAGTCCAATAAAGGGCAAGCAAAAGGTTCATCTCTCATAAGCTGAGCTTCTTTGAGATGGGGTTTGGCCATCATCTCTTGGTAAACAGTCTCCAGATTATTAATGGGGTCCTTCTCAGCCTCTAGTCTCTTATGGGATTCACCTTGGTAATAGAGAGCCCTCAAGAAGGAATGGCGATCATTCCCCTGAAACAAAGCCTTTTCTATTTCCATCTCCCGTCGGCTCAGCTGTTTACACCCTGCAAACCTCTGTGGCAAAGCCAGGATGCGCTGATGCTCCGAGATCTTCTCTTCAATGTCTCGAAGACAGTCCTGTGTTGCTTCAGGGGTTGCTCCCAGCCCTGTACCCCTCTCTAATGAAGCACGATTTTTCCATAGCATGATTTCTCTATCAGTAAGACCCAAGTCCCTCAGAGATGCGATTTCCTGGTCACTCTTCTGTAGTGCCTGAAACTGGGACAAGCTCAAAACCCCAGCTGCCTCCTCACCAAAGGGCTTGTACACTGCAGCAGGAGCAAAGCATTGCTTCTTAGATACACATTCCTCAACAGAAACAGAAGTATCGAGCTGATGGTGAAGAAGGCTTCTTAGCTGCCTCTCTCCCTCTGTCTCCAAGTCCTCCAGAATAAGGTCATCACTGGAAAGGCTACTGTTTATCCTCTTCATGTTGCTGCTATAGCCGTCGCTGCTGCTGAACATTTTTTTTTTAACTTGGGGTAGGGGAGTCAAAGAAGGCTTCAGGCTTCAGTAAAGAAATGGAACCTTGTTGGATCATCAAAGTTGGGCCTTGAAGAAAGGAAAGATTTTTTACAGGAGACTAGGAAGTGGGTGAAGAGTTGCTACTTCCACGTATAGAGGTGGCTGTGGAATTAAAAGAAATATTAGCCGTAGGATGAGAACAGGTGATGGAGAATACTACCTTTAAAAAAATACACAAAAGGGAGAAACATATAATCAGGTTGGAAAGGCAGAGTACAGACAGACTGTGAAGGGTTAATTTTCACTGGTAAGAAATAGAATTCTCTCCATTCTTAAAAGAATACTCCACATGCTTCAGTATGAGAACAATACCTTCCTGCATGTGAGAACCTTACCTCCCATATTTCCTTTCCTTCTGAGAAGACTATTTTGGTGGTAGGCTGTAAGCTCTTTGAAAGTAGGGTTTGTGCCATATTTATCTTAATGCTACAATCTAATGATGCCTTGAATGTACCATGCCTTTAATAAATGTTTATTGATATGACTATAAAGATGTTGGTAATAGGTAAAACTGTAAAGACATGTTTCATTGAACTGTTTAAAATATATGATTTCCCCATTATTAAATGGAATAAAAAATTTAAGGACAACAACAAATATAAAGGGTTTCCAAGTATACAATGGCTACAAAACCCCAATGCAAAAGGGTAAAAATATTTCTTCTGACAAATAATCTAAAATGAAAGAGAATGTTCTTCAGCTCTTATTATACAACTCCAAACTACTATCCACCAAAGCCATCCAACATTACTAGCTCAATGAACTGTTTATAGACAATTAACAGTAATGTTTCACATTAAGTTTCTTGATTAATGCATATATAAAGAGTGGCAGTAAGGCCCATAAAGACCTGAAGCTGAGGCTGATTACATTTTACTTAAGACACTGCCCCTAAATTAAGATAGCCTATTTTCTAGAAATACTTTTTCATTATAATAGATACCCAGTGGTACTCTTGTAATGAAGCCCAAAAGGCATTCCTAATTATTTATATTTCGTGTTCTTTAATCTATTCTGGAATATATTTCATTTATAAAAATAGCAACAATATCAGCAATAGCAAATATAGGTATATCTTGACTAACATTAATTGGATTGGGAAGAAGGGGCATTGGGGAAACAATACAAGACACTTGTTAGGAAACGTTGGATAGCTATGGAATACATACTTATGAGGTCAACATTTAGAAAAAGGGTATAGAAAGGAGGGTGGGGGCACTAAATCATACATAAGGACATCTGCTGGCTACATACTGACTTAGAGTCACATGTTAACCATATCTATATTCTACTGTATTTTTATTTATTTTCCAAAATATTTCCCAATTTTATTTTGGTTTGGACTTTACACAAAAGGTTCACTGGCTGAATCCAGTGCTTAGCAACTCAAATTTATACTATGTGACCTTAAATTTGGATTTTGCATGTTAGTAAGTCAAAATACTTTGCAAAGTAAAATCAACTCCCCTGTTACCACAACTTCCCTAGTGCAGAGGCTAAGTTTCTTAACTAATGGATAAGGCAAGGCAGACCAGCTCTGTTTTGGGAGTTTCTAGGGGGTTTTACAGAGAGGATGGATTGGAGGTACCTGAATGTAGGTCCTTCAAACCTGTAAGGGTTTATTATACAACTATATACCTTTTCTCAATGGTTGATTCCCCAGAAGGGGAATGAAATAATCAAATAAGAACACAATGATATAGGGGGAGAGTAAGGGTGGAAGAGAAAAGAGGAGTTATTTGTTGTCCTGTTCTTGTGATTCAAGGTATCTTACTAGACTGGCATAGCAACTGTTTTCTGATTGGGTATTAAAGATTTTCCTGAAGATGTCTCTCCACCAATCAGAACATGGAGGAGATTTGCATCTTTAGGAATAAGCAGCTGTTACAGTGTGGTTGTGGTTATATATTAATTATGATATTGTGAAAAAAAATGTTCATCAGGGAAATCTGATGTAGAGAAGTCCTATATTTTTTCATTAGAAATCTTGGAAAACCAACTCACTGCTGCTGTCTTGAAAAATGAGTGTGCATAAGAAAATATCCTTTATAAGTTCTAAATAGTTTTTTTTCCCCCTCTCCAAATTCCTATTTAGAACTCTCCCATTTTTTTCCTTCTGATATACGCTAAATGTTCTTCCAGTCCCATTAGTCACTTATACTTTAAAGATTACAAGCACAGCTCTGGGGAGACACCGGAATTGAAAACCATTTCCTACTCTCCTTCTCCCTTCTCCCTTTCTACACTAAATCCAGAATTAACCTGTAATAGACTTCTAACCTGAAAATAAAAACAATCTGGCAAATAAATTCAAGTCTGATTATTCCCTGGTGGAGAGAAGTAGTAGTGATAATATAAAAGCAATGTTTTTATTTGGCTTTGAGTCTATATATGAATATGATGTACCTCAAGCTTGAGGGAACTCACAGAATTTCAAACAAATTAGGTACCAAAGCTTGGCTTATAAGATCTGATCAACCTCCTTACTTAAAACTTTCCAGACTCCTCATTCCTAAAGAGATCAACATCTCAGACTTATGAAAACAATGACTTATTTGTAGTATAGATATTCTCTACGTTAAAGAGAATATGGCAATTAAAAGGCTTCCTGCTATACCAGAGGCATAAGTAAAGAATAAATGGTGAACTGAGTCAACACAGGGCATTTATTATCTACATTGCAAAATGAGTTGACATGGGTATAAAGGTATACAACTCATTTCAGTGGCTTCCTATTTGCAAAGAAAATATTAACTTTTTCTATTTCCCTTATAAAGTCCTACACAAGCTGTCCTGAACCCATCTCTTTGGCTTCACTGAACATTACTTCTACTCCCATACTCCATGATCCAATCAACCTGACCTCTCTGTTCCTCTTTTTCTATCTCATGTTTCTGTTGTGTTTGTTTTCTGCATTGGCTGTCCTTTGCACCTAAAAAGAACTTTCTTCTTCTAGCTGCCTCATAGAGTCCCTCTCTTTAAGAAGCAGCTCTGGCAATATCTTTTGCATGGTTATTCCTGATTCTCCTAAGTGCTAATGTCCTTCATCCTAAACTACCCTAACAAACTACAGTGAGAGGGCACAGTGTGAGCCAAGCGTGTTGGACTTGGAATCAGGAAAAGCCGAGTTTAAATTTGCTATCACTTATTGCTGTGTGATCCTGGCAAGTAATTTAAACTCTGTCTGCTCATCTGAAAAATAAAGTTGTTTAGATGACCAGTTTCCTCATAGGAAATATGGAGATGATAACAGCACCCATCTCTTAGTTTTTATGAGGAGAAAATGAGAGATTTATAAACTGCTTTGCAAACTTTCAAGTGCTATGTAAATGCTAGCTATTATCATTAATTACTTTGTAAGGATTTGTATTTATTAACTATATATATATATATATATATATATATATATATATATATATATATATATATATATAACCTCTCTAATTAGAAGGTAAATTCCTTGAGAGTGGGGACTGTTTCATTCTAGTACCTAAAAATCCAAGGCATATACTTAGTTGTTTAATACTTAACTGATAACTATACTGGCCCACTACTTTGTGGAAAGAGTGCCTATGAAGGACAAAAAATTAGGTACCAAGTGACTGATAACTTTCTAACTGCTAACAATTAACAAGTGTTGGTTATTTGATAGCTGTTAGTAAATTGACCAGCTGGATTCTAGAGAATGTGTTTTTTAAAATAGCTCTTCTGGTAACATGACTACAAGCATAGTAGATAAACTATAAACTAGTTGTTTCCAGCTAAAAGGGTTTTTGTTGTTGTTCATTTAGCTATATAAGAAACATGGACATTAAGGGAACTGTTTAAAGCATCTTGCAAACTATATTCTATGTTTATCTCCCTACCTGAGGATCCACCACTGGAAATTCAACTAGCCTCTTTGCTAGAGAGGTTAAAGGGCTTGAAGGATACCTCTTTACAGTGTAGTTTATGAGAGGTTCTTAGAGAGGATTCAAGAAATAATCCTGTAAGTCAGAAAGAAAATTATTTTCAGGAAGAAATAATGTCAAGAAATAGACAAATAGAAGGATATGAAAACAGTCAAGAAAGAAAATGAGAATAAGTGACATTTACATAGCACATTGATATTTGCAAAGCACTTTTACATATACTTTTCACCCAAATCTAGCTTATATAAAACTGAGGTATAACATCTAGTTGTACTCTAAGTGATAATGTAGAACTGGAAAGATAGCCTGGCATGGTAGATACCACATTGATCTTAGAATCTGGAAGATTGGTTCAAATCCTGTTTGTGACACTAACTAGCTGTATGGATATGGGCAAATTAATTGAGAATTGACCTTCTCAAAGTCTCAGTTCCCTTGTTTATAAAATTAGAGAGTGGGGAAAGGGGTGGACTGAATGGCCTCTTAAAGCCCTTCCTAGCTGAAAAATTTTAATACTATGAAGGTGCTGAACAATAGTATAAAAGATAAAGCATTATTTGAATTTAAAGAAATGCTTTTTAAAAACCCTTCCACAACAATAACATTTTAAATATAGTCATATTACATAATTAGTTTTAGTGCATATCCATTTTTTTCTTTTCAAAGACATATTTTAGGGTGACAAGTATATTAGGATAAATATAGATTTTTTTACATTGAGGGATGTAGTTTTTTGGGTAACCAAAATAGAATTAATTTTTAAACTTCTACTTAAGTAGACTTACAAAATACTAGCATAATACATCGTTCAGTATAGTGGATAGAATTGCTAGGCGTGGTGTTAATAAGATTACCTCTCATGCTTACTATATAAATCTGAGATCCATCTACCTTATCCCAGACAAGTTGGTGGAAGAGTAATTCATTTGGAAGAAATCATAGATCCTTGCATTATTCTGTACAGAAATTTTGACTACAGGGAAAAGTAATTTTTCCTTTGTAAAATTTATCAAGTATCTAACTAATAAGCATCAGAACACTTTAATACAGAATTAAACTGCTATAATTTTGCTGGAAAATGCAGGGGGGGGGTCTTCCCAATTTTTACCATAACTGTAATATTCTTCCCATCCCTCCCTTCTCGCCAAGGTTCAAAATACAATGAAAAAAAAAGAATCAAAATTAGTAACACTCAGACTTGTCATAAATTAGGTTTAGAGTAACTTTATCAACATATGGTTCTGGCTCCAAAGAGAAATGGAGGGGAACTGGGCCAATCAAACGTATTTAACAATGAGATTCTATCCACATCACTGACACAAGCATACAAAGACTGGCAGGAATGAGTAATAGTACAGCTCATAATTATGTTCTCCTTTCTGCAGTAGAACACCATTACTGCTGCTAGATGAAACAGAACCTCACTAATTCTCACTTTGCTAATCTGTATGTGCAATAACTCTCATAAAACAAGCAGTCTCACCCCATTTCTCTGCAAATATTTAGTAGTAGAGAGCAGCAGTGAGGTCTCAAATCATTAAGACTTGATTATTTTTACAAAGGATTGCAAACCACAGCACATTTGCTAGCACATTATGAAGCATCATCCATCATTCATAAATAACAATACTTTGTATTTACACAGCACCTTTCTCCCAAGCATTTCAAAATGCTTTACTAACTGCCTCATTAATCTCACATCTTAGAAAGAAAATCTTGGCAAGAGGTGCTATTCCTCTGTTTGTTAGGGACTTCTGGGGTGCCAAGAGGGTCAAGCACTTGGACCCAGTTACTGAGTTTTTCATAGGCAGAAATGAGTTTGACCAAAATCTTAGCAAGAAGGCATACTGCCTGCTGTGCTAAGCTTTTCCTAATACTCTCTCTCAAATATAAGGTAACTGCTATCCCACAAATCAAACTGAGTTTCAACCTATAATTAACCTAAATTAGGATGAGTTCATATTTAGAAAACATGGTAGAATAAAAAGAGCAATGGATTTGGAATCAGATGACCTTGCTTTGGAGTTCAGCTCTCTCTCCTGCTACCTGGGTAAAGTTGGGCAAGTTATGTGATCTTCTCAGGGCCTCAGTTTCCTCTTGTGTAAAATGAGATGTTTACAGGCAATCTGTTATTAAAGATTTCTTTTGGTACTAAAACTATGATTCAATGTTCTTGTGAAGTAAAGGAGGTCATGGTTGAAAAGAACTAGGAAAAAACATATCTATCATGAGGGATCAATGTTAGTACAATATACAGACTAGAAATGGGTTCTCTGCTTGTCTAATGAAGAGATATTTAACTTTGGTGTATATATATGTATAATACACATAATGTAAATCTTGAATTTTTATAAAAGTAAAATCTTAAACAAAAAATCAAAATTCTTGGATTTTTATAAAAATACAATCTCAAACAAAAAAAATATTCAAAAATTCTTAGATTTTAAATTAAAATACAATCCCCCCTGAAGTAGGTGTTTAAAAACATCAAGTTTAGCTCAGAATGCAATGTTCAGTTATGGGGGTGTATGAGTCAATTATCAAAAGAAAAGAAAAAAAAATCAAAAACATAAGGAAAAAATTTCAAAATAGGCCCTTGTATAGGTCCAATATAAAGTGATTTCTATCCCACAAGTCTATAGGACAGAATGCAGTAATATTTCACTTAGCCATTTGTAGCCAAGACTACAGGAAGTTGCCATAAGAAGAAAAGTAACTAGAATTCTATTTTGATGGGGAAATGTTATTCCCTCATCTGAGTTTTTTCTTCATTCTCAGGGATATAGGGAGCCAGCATGATAGTCAAATTTTGTACTTGTATGAGTACTTCACAAAGAGTGTAGATACAAGGAAGTCCTACAACTTAATGTATGTCAAGCGTCGCAACCTCGAGTCTCACATTACTATTTCCTGTGTGCTCTTTTTGGTACTTTTCAGGTTAAGTCTGTGCTCCTTGTTTTTTTATCCCTTTTTCTGGAATCAGATACATAAACATTAATCACAGTCCTATAATATTTTATCAATAAATGGCAGGTTCCCATAGTTTAAAGCTTGTGCATTGACATTATAGCAAGAATATATACATTAACTTGTATTACTGCAGAAAAAAATATTAATATTAATTATGTGTACCTTTAGTACAAGAAATGAGAAAAAATCAAATATTCTAATCAAAAATAAAGAAATAATAAAAATAAGGAAAAAATCAGTAATTCAATGTGTTCTCAAAAAACAGCATCCATTTGTCTATGGATTATTATCTCTAATTCATATGATAGGATACAGTCAATCAGTTTCAGCAGAAGATGCTTTCTTCACATGTGAGCAGTGAATCCAAGAGTCTTTTTCTCCAATCTTTATGGATGTTGGAGTAGTTAACAATATTTGGAATGGTCCTTCCCATGAAGGTTGAGTTGCTCCAGTACTCTTGAAATTCTTAATATAAACTTTGTCTCCTGGGTTCAGGTCATGCAGAGAAAAATCTAGTGGTCCGACTTGTACTGCAGCTCCGGATTCATTAAGTTCATGTAGTTTGTGCTGTAACTCCTGTATATAGGAAGCAATAGTAGTATCTCCCCTAATAGTGAGGTATATGCAGGGGAAAAAGGGTTAGCCTGTATAGGCGGATGTCCAAAAAGCATATCAAATGGTGAGATGTGTAGGTCTCCTCTAGGCCTGCTTCTAAGATAAAATAGGGCCAGAGGTAGAATTTCAGGCCATTTTAAATGGGTCTCAGTGCATAATTTGCCAATCATAGTTTTAAGTTCTTTATTCATTCTTTCAACTTGGCCTGAGTTCTGGGGATGATATGGAACATGGAATTTGGGAGTTATCCCCAAGCAAGAATATATTTGGTTTAAGACAGAATCGGTAAAATGACTTCCTCTATCAGAATCAATACGTGCTGGCAGGACAAAGAGAGGAATAATTTCCTTTAAAAGCACCTTAGCAATAAAAGCCGCTGTAGCTCGGGTTGCAGGAAATGCTTCCGGCCATCTGGTCAGTTGATCTACTATGACTAAACAAAATTTATAACGTCCGGCCTTTGGCATTGTTATGAAATCTATCTGTAGGTGCTCAAAAGGTGTTTGAGGACAGAGGATGTCCACCAAAGGCTTTTCCATGAAATGCATGTTGGTTATATGCCTGGCAGGTAGAGCAGGCTGAACATACTTTAGAGGCTATAGTGGTTATACCAGGGGCTATCCATACTCTCTTGACAGAGTCCACAATGCCCTGGGTGCCAAAATGACCATTTTTATGAATAGATTGCCAAATTTGGTTATAGAAACTTCTATGGAGCAGGGGTTTTCCTTCAGATGACACCCATACTCCATTAATCTGTTTTGCTTTAAATTTTTGTTTCCATTTTTCCACTTCCTTTTCATTATAGGAAAATGACAAATTTAAATGATCAGTGGTTGTTAATGTTAAAATTAATCGAGGTCCTTCTATGGCTGCTAGTTTTGCAGCAGCATCTGCTCTGTCATTTCCTCTAGAGACAGGGTCAGAGCCACCTGTATGGGCAGAGCAATGAACTACAGCTAGGGCTTCAGGCAGTTTGAGAGCAGAAAGAACTTCATTAATAATTTCTGCATTAGCTATGGATTTTCCAGCTGAGGTTAAAAATCCTCTCTGGAGCCATAGCATCCCATTGTATCAATTCTAAAAACAGGCATGGCTCAAAGAACTCCTTGCCTCATCATAAGCATGGGTCCAAGTACTTTCATTGTTTAGCAAGGAGTTTTCTCCCCTAAAGCAGTCTAAAGTACGGGTGGAGTAGAGGTCCTCCCATTTCTGATCCTGGCAAGTTCTCACATCAAAATGGGGAATGTTTCCAGTAGGGAATTTGTTCCAATGGAGGATTCCTCAATGTGGAAATTTTTAACATTCACAAGTCTGAGAAATTTCAAGATTTACAATAATTATATGCACCCAGAAATCAGTCCAACTTCTATATATGCCAATTTAAAAAAGTGAAACGGCACTTCTTTTACCCAGAGAAGTGATCCAGTTTTCCCAAACTAGTAGATTATGAGAATGTATTCCATAAATCAACTGATAAGAAAAGGGATTAAGGTCATATTTGTTAGTTTTCTGAAAGTAAAATTCTCATTACAGGAAAGGGTTATTCCATTTTGAATCAAATGATATCCAGTTTTTGACATATATCCCAAGGGGATAACAACATTTACAAAGATTGACTTTAAATAGCTGATTATACCAAACTATATGCAAATCGCTTCTCAGTATTCAGCACATTGAGGTAGGAGTGGACCTTGGCCTAGTGGATAGATATAGTGGATAGTACAGTGGATAGAGAGCTCGATGTGGAATCAAGATGATCTAGATTTAAATCATTATTTAATCAATTACTAGCTGGGTGACTGGGCAAATTACTTAACCTCTTTGTCTCAGTTTCCTAAGCTGAAAAACAGAGATAATAATAACATCTACTTCACAGGGTTGTTGAAGGAATGAAATAACATTAAAGCACTACATAAATATATTAAAAATTGGTAATTGTATATATAGCTAGCATCTATGTAGTGCTTTAAGATTTGCAGAATGCTTTTATAAATCTTATTTCATCAATGAAAACTGAGATGAGAAAAATCACCAGATTGTAAATTGGGCATTTACAAACTTCTATTTGGCCACTCTGGCATGAAAGTGATAAAATATTTACATTTAAAATACCTCAAATTGCCTCATGCCATTATTGTATAAATCAAATGCTATCGCAATAAAAGATTTTGTATTATTGAGGAAAAAAGATTTTAAAATTGAGATAATAGATCACTTATTTCAAGAAAGAATTGATCAAAGAAATTTAATACAAAAAACTAAGGATGATCTTTGCAAGCTTTTATTGTATCATGGATCTCTTTAGCAATCTTATGAAGCTATATCCTATAGCTATGGATCCCTTCTCAGAATAATGTTTTTAAATATAACATAAAATGCAGAGGCCTACAAAGGAATCCAATTATATTGTATAAACGTATCTGAATATTTAAAACACAAGTTCACAGAACCAGGTTAAGAATCCCCAGCCTTTGGATATATTTTGGTGGGTCTTGAACTGTACTGAAATATAGAAGCAACTGTATTGAAGAAAGTAAAGTATAATTTTAGTTATTCAAAAGCAAGATTAACTGAATATGTGAAAATTCTACTACACAGAATTTTAAGATTCACTAAGGAGTAAAGCATTATAATATTTTTTCTCCTTTTGAATCTTATGGAACTTTTTTAAAAAGCTAGTACAATGGATAAAAGTTAAAATAAAAATAAAGTTCAGAGGAAGATATTACAGTAAGATGAACAATTTTTGAGATGTGGAGTTTTTTTTTAAATGTAGGGCCACTTGTCTTTATTGAAGGACAATAAGAGTTTTTAATCAGAGAAGGTGAAATAATTGGAGATATTTCCAATCCATCAGACATTCACTAAATACTTATTATGCTCAAGGCTCAATGAATAAGCCTTCAAGGAACTTATACTGTTTTCCATACTATACTCCTACAGTGGGAATTATGAAACATGTGGGTATGTGGCTAAAAGATTCCTGAGGTCATCTTAGGAGACCTTAAAGGAAAATGAGCAGCTGTGAGCAATTAGGCATAATCTGACCTGAAGGCAGGATGATTGACTAGATGAATTTTTAAATGTTCTTTCTAGCTGGGTAGTGTTTTTCTATTATATTTGTTCCTAGAAAATGGCTTACCACCAACCGAAGATCCCCTCAAGCCACCCCCGAATCTTGCTTTCTGTTTATGCTTAGGAATATTTGGAAAATTTTGTTCCATTTGACATAACTCTGGGCTGGACTTATTAACCCATTATATAGTTTTCATTTGCAAGCTGATTATGAAATTGGTTTTTCTTTTTTAACTCTCCTTGATCTGTCAACTTTATTTTAAACATTGGACTTTGATATTCTTTGAAAATTATTGGGAGAAAGTATTGTAGTATCCTAGGAACAGGTCACAAATTACTAATAAACTCTAAGATTTAGCCCAAGTCATTCATACCAATGTCTAGAACTCTTTCCACTGAATTTACTTTCAAATGAACTTCCTTCCATATCTATAAAATGGGAATCATTCTCATAGAATCTACTTTCCAAGGTTGTTGTGGGACTCAAATGAGATAAGAAGTTCTCTGTGAACTTGAAGCATTTTATAAATGTCAGCAACAATTATTATCAGGCAAAGTCATAAGGATGGTAAATGTGACAATTCCGCATGATCATTAGGAAAACTAGTCACCAGTCCCTAGAAATTTATCCTAGAAACTCTTGCCATACAGCCAAGGTCTCTCTGATTTGCTCTCAAGCCTACTGTCCTGCCTGCCTAATGACTATAGAAATTACAAAGAGGTTTTAGGAGCCTTATTCCTACCTGTAGATAATTCATTCACCTCTATGTAACCTGTTTCACCTGTTGATCTCAGCAGTTCCCATGAATGTAATTACTAGCTCTAAGCTTTACCTATCCTACCCCAATCTCTCTGCTGACCTCCAATCTTGCATCTCCAACTGCCTTTCAGACATTTTGAACTGGGTGTCTGGTAGGGATTTTAAACTCAACATGACCAAAACAGAACTCATTTTTTCCCTGAATCCTCCACCACTCCTACCTTCCCTATAGCTGAGGTCACCACTATTCTCCCAGCTGGAAACCTAGCAGTCCTCTTGGATTCCTCATCATTTCTAACACTGTCCCTCTCCCCACCATCCAATCTGTAGCTAAGGCCTGTCAATTTTACTTATGCAGCATCTCTTAGATACACTCTCTTCTCTCTCTCTGACATTACCACCATACTTTAGTGCAGGCCCTCCTTATCCATGCCTAGACTACTGAAATAGCCTACTGGTGAGTGGGCCTGTCTCAAGTCTTTCTCCATTTGGCCACTAAGGCAAAAAAAAAAAAACCCAAAACAAACCAAAAAGCCAAAACACACACACACACACAACAACCAGGTCTATGTCACTGTGCTACTTCAAAAGCAAATAAAAATGTGGTTTGGCAATTCAAAGCCATTTGAAACCCTAGCCCTTGAAAACCTAGCCCCCTCCTATCTTCTTAGTTTTTTATACTTTACTTCCTTTCATTTCTTTAATCCATTATCACTGAACAAGACACCTCATTTCCTTGCCCCAGGTATTCTCTGGCTGTCCTCCATTCCTGGAATGTTCCTTCCTCAACTCTACCTACTGACTCCCCTGGCTTCCTTTAATTTCAACAAAAATCCCATCTTTCCCAACTCCTCTTAATTTTAGAGCCTTCCCTGTTAATTATTTCCTATTTATCTTATATATAGCTTGCATTTTGTCTTCCTCATTAGATTTTGAGGTATTTGAGGCCAAGGTCTGTTTTTTTGCCTTTTTTGTGTATCCAGAACTTAGCACAATACCTGGCACATAGTAGGTGCTTAATCTGTGTTTCCTGATGGTTCTGAAGACTCAGAATCAACCCAACATGTGAACTGTGTTACACAGGATATGGACCAGACCATAATTTTAAGTTTAGGACTGTCTACATTCAGATTCATCATTTTCTTATAACTCTTAGCTCAGTATGTCTGGGTCTGTGCTGTTTTCCATTCCTCAGGGCATTCTCTTCTCATAGAAATGGTGTATTAAAGTGGGAAGCAATGTCCCAGGTCATCTACTTACCCCACCTATACAAGAAGTTGCTCTGTATCTCAAAAGAGACCATCTAATTTTTGCTTTAAAACTCCAAGTAAAGAGTCTACAATCTTCGTAGGACAACTGTATTACTTTTGGATAGCTCTAATTGTTAGGAAATTATTTCTTACAATTCCTTAAATCAGGCCTAAATCCCAACCTAACAGTTGTACCACCTCTGTCTCTAACTCCCTGTGCTAGGCTGAGCACTTCTGGGACTAATTTTCATTATCACCTAGGACCAATTTCATAATGTGAGGCCTCTGAGGTCCCTCCCAACTCTAAATCTATATTCCTATGATGATGGAAGTTAGTCCCATTTGCCAAGACAAACATTTGCATGCACACTCCCCTCCCTTCTTTTCCAACAGATTGCCTCCATGATCTCTCAAATCTATTGGATCCTTCCCTGCTGCCTACACATGCTCCCAAATATTTCTCATCTTAAAAAAAACCACCACTTGATCTGACTATAACTAAGAAGATATAGCTATAATCATATACCTTTCCTCCCCTTCCTATCTAAAATCCTTGATAAAATGGTCTACATATACTATGCCTCCACTTCCTTTCCTCATATTCTCTTCTAAATTTCATGCCATCTCCGGAACTTCTAGTCTCTTCATTCAACTGACATTGTTTTCTCCAAAATTACTGATAATCTCTTAAGTGTCCAATCTATTGACTTTTCCTCAATTCTCAATCCTCTTGACCTTCTATAGCATTTGATCCTGTTGGTCTTCTTCTCTTGGATATCTTACTCTTTTTTGTTTGTTCATGACTTTTGTTCTGGTTCTCCTCCTCCTTGATTGTTCCTTATCCTTTGCTGGCTCTTCATCTGTATCATGCTCACAAACCACGGGTGTTGTCTAATTTAATTCTCTTTTCCACTTCTGTGTTCTCCCCATCCCCACCCTGACTATTGCAGTAGCCTCCTAGTAGGTCTGCATGTCTCAAGACTCTCTTCAGGCCAATCAATCTGCTATTCAGTCACTAAAGTTATTTTCTTAAAGCACAGGATCAAATGTTACACCACATTTCCCCCAATAAATTCCAGTGGTTCCCTATTGCCTCCTAGAGCAAATATATATGCTCTATTTGGGACAGATACACATATACACACACACAAACACAATCATACACATACATATATAGACCTGGAGATACATCACATGCATTTGGCAATAGGAAACAACAGTGAGAGACTAGAGCTAGATGTATGTACACACACACACACACACACACACACACTTTATCACTTTTTTTCTCTAAAATGGATGTCCCAGAGACATTTTGTGCACACCTTGTCTAAAATAACTCATTATCTTTTTCCTTAAACCCTCTACCCTTCTTCTGAATACCCGATTCTGTTAAGGGTCCCTCCTTCCTCAAAGGTTCCCATTCCTGTTGTCATTCCCAGTTTCTTGTTTTCACACACCCCACATCTGCAAACCAATAATAAATATCATTGTTTCTACCTTTATAACATCTTATAGGCCTTTCTTCTCCACTCAAAGTCACCAACCTTCTTAAAGCTCTTATCACTTATTTTCTGGCCTATTGAAATAGTTTTCTAATTGACCTTCCTACTTCAAATCACCTTCAATCTATCCTCCACTCAGCTGCCAAAATGATTTTCTAAAGCACAGGTCTGTCCATGTCAACCTCTTACCCAATAAACTCTAGTGATATCCTATTAACTCCAGCATTAAATATAAACTTTGTTTTTGCATTTAAAGCTCTTAACCACTTAGATCCTACCTTTCCAGGATTCTTATACCTTATTCCCCTTCATATACTCTATGATCTAGCTACACTGTCCTTGTTACTCTTCGCAAAGACATGGCCCCTTCATGCCTAGGTCTTTTCACTGGCTGCCTCCTAGGCCTCACCTCTATCTTCAATAGGAAGCTTTCCAAAGGGTCTCCAGATACTAGTATCTTACCTTTTGAAATTAACTTCCATTTACTCGGAAAACATTTTATTTGTCCTTACTGATTTACATGTTTTTTCCCCCATTAGAATGGGAGTTCTTGAAGTCATGGGCAATTTGACCCTTTTTTTGTTTCCAGGACATGGCACATACTAAGCACTTAATTGCTGACTGACTTGTAAACCAGTAGTTCTAGCCTCATAAGATCATAGATCTAGAGTTGGAACATCTAATCTAGTTTTTTTAACCTTGGGTCCATAAGTCTTTGGCTTTAACATTTTTTTTAATTAGCCTTGAATAAAATGATTTCTTTAGTAATCCTAAGTATATTTTATACATTTTAAAACATTAAAGGTCTGTAGCCCTCAGTAGATGCCAGAGGGGTTTGTGACCAAAAAAAGATTAAGAACCCATTCAAAGATGAGGAACTGACTTTCCTAAACTCACCTAGGGATCAGACATTTGAAGTAGGATTTGAACTGAGGTTCTCTGATTGGCCCTTCTTTCATGGTATCAAGTTGCTTCCCTCTTTCAAGAACCACACAAACATAGCTTAGTGATGGAAAGAATTATTTCTTAAGTCCAAAGACCTATATCCAATCCTGTCTCTAAAGCTCATTAAATGTATGTACCTAGGAAAGCCAATGTTTCTTTTACAATGAACAATGACAGGAAAAATTATACATATATGGACATACATATGTGTATCTTGGTATTTGTGTATATATTAAAAATATATATACATGTATGTTTTACTTATACTGGTAGACATACAAGGTATGTACCTATGGCTAGTCAGTCCAATTTTCTGAACTCCAGTCTTCCTGTCTATTAAATAAGAAATATTGAATTAAATCATCCGCATTGTCCCTTCCAATTCTAACACTTAGAGAAAAAAGCTATGTAAGAACCAGTAAACACACAAAACCATTAAAAACCAAATGGCATAATACACATCAAAGAAATCTGAAAACTAAATCTCTATACAAAATAATGATGAGAACTGAAAGTGAGCCTCCTTCTCATACTCTTGGTTTATATTGTTAATGTGTAGATTTTTTTTTTAAAGCCCAAATAGTCCATGGACTATTACCATCATGTAGTATTCCAAATCATCCATGTGATTCTACAAAACATCAATAGACTAAGGTTAAATCTATATGGGGGGATGGGGGTAGGGAAGAGTTAGGTGGTTCAGTGGAGAGAGACTGGAGGCCTGGGGTTCAAATTTGACCTCAGATTCTTCCTAGCTACGGGCCTAGGCAAATCACTTGCCCCCAACTGCCTAGCCCTTATTGTTCTTCTGCTTTAGAACCAATACCTATTCTAAAAGAGAAGGTAAAGATTTAAAAAAAAAATTACTCTATATGGGACCAGTTTTGTCTAAATGATGTTACGACCACACTGGATAGACTGCTTTGTTTGTTTTTAAACTAACTTTAACTCCTCACTAGACAAATAAGAGACAAATTTTCCATAGTTATAGGAGTGGTCATTTTCTCATTTAATTGGTTCATATAGTCTTCTTTTTTTTCTAAATATTAGAGATGTAAGGGACAATACAGGTGATTTAACTGAACAATCCTTATTGAACAGTCAAAGAAAACGGAGTTCAGAGAACTAGACTGACAGGTCATAGGTACACATCTAATTAATGGCAGAGCCAGGACTGAACCAAGGTCTTCGGTTTCCCACTTTAATAAATTTATTGCAGAACACTGCCTCTCTTTTTCTTAACAATTTATTCTCTCATTTTATGCACGAATCATTGTACATTTTGTAATTCTCAAAGGCTATTTATTTTTTAATTCAAAAAGAAAAACAATAGTATTCTGAAGTCCTTCCTTAGGAACAAATACTTCTAACAAACCACAAAGAATTCCACTATAACACAAATCTCTATTATATAGATTCAGCAGTGTCATGGGTCAAGCCATGTCCTATGAAATATATCTATTACATATAATAAAAGCCTTACAGAACATGGCTAATCTGTAAATGGAATCTTGACACCAAACAAGAGCATTATAAGAGATTTTTATTTCATAAAAGAAATCCTACCAGTTAGATCTCAACTATTTTCTGCACTAAAAGGTTCAATAACAAGGCCTATAAAAGAAGTATATTCTGAGGCACATTTTAAAAATGTGCTTATCCTAGAGGACCCCAAAACATCTTTCATATTGATATTTAAATATTTTCTGCTGATACTTAAAGGTACTTTAAAATACAAGGCAGACAGTTTCTCACCAGGAATAGTCAGATTTTGTCTACCCCCCCCCCCCATATAGATGCCTCAGTTTAAACTTTGGGAAAAAAAACAAACCACTTAGGAATGGGGTATATTAATACATAAGACATATCAAAGAGCATTTTAGTCAACCAATTAAGGGTTGAAAACATAATTCCACATTACCTGAAATCTCTTCAGGGAAAAAAAAGGAAAAACATATGCCACAGAACATAGGCAGGCCCCATTCCTTTAATATTCTAAGTTATTCCAAGTTTGTTTTTTTTTAACCTTCAGTTAACACAGCCAATTAACACAGTAAGGATGAAAGATATTAAGTAACAATGGCTCCCCTCTTGTCTGCTTCTTCCACAACCAAGCCTTATATCGAGTGCTTTCTTCACACTTAGAACCTCAAGAGATATAACTCAGAGATGATAGAAATTACTGTCAAGACAATTCTGAAATGGCCAAGAAAAAAAAGGGTCTGCACAAAAAGGGGAAGAACTAAGCAAGGAAAATGCCTTTTACTTCTCACCTATCTTAAATTTGTCTATATTTAGACTTATCCTTTTTTTAAGTGCCTTTATTGCTTAAATCAGACTTTAAGATTTTGCTGCCTTTATTGAAAAGCAGAGAGAAATTTAGAGGGTCAGAAAAATTAAGGGTAAAATGTCATTTTGTGAGATTCATGATTAGAAACATCTTACTGACACTGTCAGCCTCAGATTTGTCTTAATCAGATCACTAGCTAAAATTATCGGTCAAATAATTTTGCAACCTTTGGGGGAAAAAAACAACCTTAACATATGGTCATTCCAGATAAATCATTCGTCCCTAAAAAAGATCTTTTAAAAGGACTTTGATTGTAACTGTCTAGAGGAGCTTAATTAACATACCACTCCAAGAAGTCTACCAAAACTTAACCTTCTTCTGTGTCCTGGACCTTTATGACAGTCTGGAGAAGCTTGTGGACACCTCTTCTCAAAATGTTTTTGAATGTATAAAACAAAACACATAGGATTAGGAAGTATATTGAAATGCAATGGTCAAAATAGTTTAAAAAACAGGTTGCAGATCCCAGGTAAAGACTCTTCCCCCCCAAAAATGTTTTCTTTTCCCTAGGGTTACTCTAAAAAGCAAATCTAGATGGACCTGTGCCAGGAAACTTACCCGTTCCCCCCATGCTGGAGAATGACTAAGCTGTTTAAAAACAAAAACACTAAAATCATAACAATAATGCGATATATTTCCTAATAAAGTGGTGTGTAGGGTGTGAATGCCAATTCCATTTCAGGCGCACTTAACTTCATTAGTGACCTGTCAGTCACATCACTCCAGAGAAGGGCCAAGCCCTCCAGCAGGGGGAGGGACCCTCCTCTCCCGCACTTTCCAAGTCTGGGTTCTCTAGGCCACTCCAAGCTGCTCCGGCCCTCGGAGTTGGGGGAATGTAGGAGGGGGAGCAAGGAAATGTGCCCCACTCTGCTGCCCCTCCTCAGAGGCCGAGCCCGGTCCAGAGGGGATCCTCCCCCACCCCTCTAGGTCAGCGCCCAGGCGGACGCCTTTTCCTTCCCGAGGCAATCTGTAGTCGAGCTCAGGGGACCTGGGGTGTGAGAGACCGCCACGCGAACACGTGGGCAGCCCTGTCTAAGCTCGGCCTGGTCCACTGCCCTCCAGGAAAATTCCCTCCGTCTTTCTCCTAAGTCTTCTGGGTTTGGTTGGGGTCAGAGGAGGGAGGGGTGGGGGAGGGGAGGAGTAATCAATACCCGCAGGAGGGTGTCCAGCTCTAGTCTCTACTTTCTCGTCAGTAGGCGAAGACATTGTGGACACTGACTCGCTCTCTCCTTTTTTGTCTCGGTTCAAGGGACCAGGGAGCTTGGCGACCGGTTGCGCGCCCGCCCGTCGCTAAAAGAGCCCGTGCGCGTCGTCGCGTTGCAACAGCTGGAGCCGCCGCTGGCTAGGCGAGAGGCACACCCCCTTCCCCTCCCCCCGCTCTCTCGGCCGGGTTGGGATGGGCGGGGCTAGGGACTCTGCCCGACCCCCCCTTTCCCCCCTCCTCCCGCACCCCCGCGCCCTCCGGCCCAGTCTACGTGGCTCCTCGGTGGCCTCAGCACCTCCCCAACACCCTCTCATCCCGGGCTTGGACGTGCGCGGTGACGTCATAGCGTCCTAGAACTCTCCGGGGTCGCGGCGTTGTGAGGGCTCGCCGGTTGCCACCCTGGGGAGGGGAAGGGGAAGAAAAAAGCTTCCTTAGTTTTGCAACCCAAAGTGAACCCAGAAGACTGAGCATGCCCGGACTGACTAGAGAGCCACGTAGCCGCGGTTGCACAGCTTCCATTTATCCGAAGGAGGGGGAGGGGAAAGATGAAGCTTAAGGCCCAGAAACTCCCCGTACCGTGCTGTTTCTGGTAGTAAAATTGGAAAGAACTGGTGGCAGCTGGCACCGGGGCAACGGCCTCTCCTAGGGTCTCCACAAAAAAGGGTTTTTTAATGGCATCCACGTTCCACGGCAATCCCTGGGGCACTTCCTCCGCCTTCACCTGAAACATGACCTGAGACCGCTATGGGGAGTAAGCATTTATTAAGCGCCTATAGCCTACTGTGTACCTGGCTCTATGTAACAAGCTTTGGGAATACTTGAAGCAAAAGCTCCCACCCTTAAGGAGATTACAATCTAAGGACACCCTGAACCTGACGGTTCATTGCTCTTTGCAATTCTTCTGCAGGGGAGCCACCTATTTAAGGGAAATGGGAGCCCTAGTTGGGCTTCTGGCAGAGTGGGCTGAGAAAAGGGCTTATTTGTAGGACAGTGAGAGAGAAGCTAGATAAGTTGGAGGGGTTCGGATTTCCAAAGATGAATACCGGTAGAACAGTTCTTATTAAGGCGCGTCTAAAACCGCACCCATGTAGCCTAGGGCTTTGCGAAGACTTCTGTATAGTCATCCAACTGATTCCCTTCCCCCACTCATCTCAGAATTTTCGCTCTGTTCTCTACTTTTTTTCAAATAAGATTCCTCTTTGCTCGTTCCAAGCTGCTACTAAAATCCTTAGAAGTTCCTCCGGAACTCATTCACTGGATAAAAAAGACATCGTGTCTCTAGCTCTTCAGACTTTTGAACTTACTATATTTACTCACTGGAGGTTGTCCTAAGTGTGAGTTGAATTTCAAGTATCTATGATTTCATCCCACTGTAAACTGTACCCTGACGGAGCAGATTGCAAAAGACCCAGTAAGCTTGGCGGGCTTTAATGAATTTCCTGTGACCAAAATAGATTCAGCACCCAAAGACCAACCTAATGGAGATGAGTCTTTGAAAATTTAGCTAGACCCGTTCTTCCATTTGTCAACTCTTGATTTGTGCTGGACACTGACAGAACTTATGCTCCAAGCCTTGGAGAACCCACTTGCGTTTCCTGAGCACTAACACGGGGCACTGAAGGGGGAAATGCGGGAGTAGTGCAACTTCTGGAGGATTCATTAAATAGCTTCCGCACAATTGGGTGTGTGATTTGACTCCTGAGTTTTATCCAGAAAGTCTGATAGCCCAGGTATGAAGACTCGATGGAGATATGTTAGGTTGTAATAACGGATATGAAATAAGTTTTCAAAAGAGGAAATGCAAGCTCATACCTACCATAAAAAAAGTTTTAAGTCACTGCTAAGAAAAATACAAATTAAAACAGCTTGAACTGGCTAAGATAAAAGACAACAAAATCATTCATTTGTGATGGGGAGGAGCGGGGAGGTATTGATGAGAAGTAAGGCACCCTAGTGCACTGTTTGTAAAACTGTGAATTGGTCTGATTGTTCTGGAAAATAACTTGGAATTGAAGCCATAAAACTCTCTCTAACTTTTGAAATAGCAATGTCCCTACTAGACAAATACCCTAAGAAAGTAAAAGACATAGGGAAATATATGCAAGAAATATTTATAGTAGCCTTTTTTTCAAAGGGAAGGCCTGAAAGGAAAGCAAAGATGGCTGAACAAATTGTGGTACACCAATGCAGTGGATTATAGTATTATGCCATAAGAAATGACCAAATTGGAGGGAAGGGCAGTAAGGTGGCTCAGTGGATAGAGAGCCAGGCCTGGAGATAGGAAGTCCTGGGTTCAAATGTGGCATCAGATAGATACTTCTTCACTGTGACCCTGGGCAAATCAGGTAATCCTAATTGCCTTAGCCCTTACCTATGTATTCTAAGACAAAAAGTAAGAATTTTTAAAAAAGAAAAAAGAAACAACTCAGGGGAAAGATTTGGAGAAAGTTGGAAAACTTGTTTGAGTTGTAGCAAAAGAAAGATAACTTCATCTTGAAAACTTACATCATGACTATTAGATCAAGGAAAATACCATTGAAAGATTTTAGAACGAATCAATATGTAACCTATTTAACTAGATGACTTAATGGTGAAGCAGGCTTCCTCCCTGTAAGCAAAGAGGTGATGGATGACAGATGCAGAACAAAGTGTTTTCAGACAGGGTCAATGCCTTGGTTTGTTTTACTAGACAGCACTTATTTATTACAAGGGAATATTCTGTGGTAGACAGGGAAGAGAGGGAAAGTTATTGGGAAGTAATAGTGATGCTACAAAAAGAAAAAAGCATGAATAAAAATATCAGCTTTTTTAAACTCAAAAAAAGATAATGAACTGAAAGAAAAAGGGAGAATCTGAAGTTCTTTGAGAATGGAATGTTTTCCCCAGAAAATATGGCCAGCTGGCATAATGTGCAATTGTTAGTTGTAGTATTCTTGGTTCATTGATTTTCTTTATAAATATTATATAAACATTACCAAGGCATTGTATACTTTGCCTTTCCCCCTTCTGTGTGTCTGGTCAGCTAAAGATGACTCTTCGTGTGTGTGTGTGTGTGTGTGTGTGTGTGTGTGTGTGTGTGTGTGTGTAATTTTTATTTTTACTCTGGTAAAAATATACATAGTCAGGCAAAACAAATCACCATATTGGCCATGTCCAAAAATATGTCTCATATCGTTCATCATTCATGCTCTGAAATCATGATTGGTCATTGCAGTTGAACAGAATTGAATATTTTCATTGTTTGTCTTTACAAAGTTGTGGTTGCTTTAAAATTTTTTTTTCTTGTAGTTCAGCTCATTTCACTCTGTCTCAGTTATCCAAATATCCAGGTTTCTCTAAAATTTCCCTTTTTATCATTTCTTGTAGCACAGTAACATTCTATTCTATTCATGTACTGTAATTTGTTCAACCATTCCCCAATTGATGGAAATCTTAGTTTCTAGTTTTTTCAACCCCCAAAACCAGCTGTTGTAAATATACCTCTTCTCTTATAACTACTTTTAGAAGATATGGAATCTAGAATTATAACTGCATTAGGGCATTTGAAAAGATGTCCCATTTCGGTATTTGGGCTCCAAGCAAATGAATTTTCACAAAGTAACATTTTTTTTATAAAGAACAGTAGTACAACATGTAATGCAAATTCAAAAGATATCAAAATCCCCAAAATTCACAATAACCCAGTTAATTACAATAGCAAACAAACCCACTATCATTTTTTACAAAAGTTTCTGTCTGACATAAAAAAACCTAAGTTCCCCTTTCTCTGTTAATTTTGTTAGCAAGAGAAACACTTAACAGCAGCCTAAGAATTTGGTAATGACTATTGGTTTCAGCATTTCTGGAGCACCAGTACCCACTCTACTGCTTGAGGTCTTGTATTAGATCAGAAAAGGAGAGAAGGAGAGGAATATCCCCTTTGTTCTAATGTCCTTGGCCTCTGCATCAGCATTAATCAAGCCAGCACAATATAACAACTAATTAAAACACTAGCTATAGAAGCTGATCTACACCTCAAACCTCCCATTTGACAATGGTGAAAAAGACAATGAGAAAATAATTCTTCCATCTAAGTCTTTGAAGGGTAGCTTCCTGGGGCCCTTAGTATAACATTCTTGCTTGAGGCCTTGACTACTTGATTAAAATCCTATAAACTCTGTAACATTATTACTAATTTCCTTGGAGTTTTTAAAAAAATAGTCAAACTTTTGTTTTTCATTTGTACTTTGGGAAGGATATGTATAATGCCAAATACAGACTAACAAGCATGTAGATTAAGAATGGAGTTCCAAGTAATATTATTATGGCAGTTGACTGCCTCGTGACTCCCTAAATACTCTTTTCCCTTATTTCTATTGCTTTTTCTGCTGTCTCATGATGACCTCTATAAACTCATCTACACATGATTGAAACCATACAGTAAAAATGCTAAATTCTGTCTTTGTAACACATTAGGCATCTCCAGTTGTGCCAAGGAAGGATGTCATGAAAGCTTTAAAGAAGTTCTCAAAACAATGGTAGTTTGAGGTCCACTCCAAGAAATAATGATATAATACAACATGATTCTTAGCAGATTGAGGAGGAGAAATACCAAAATCCAGTGAGAAAAATGAGAGGATTTTACAGTTTCAAAATGACTGGAAATCATCCAGTTTTCAGATAAGAGATTCAATTTGTAAGGTGATCACAATAGCGTTTCAATAGACTGATAGATTTTCTTTAAAAAGATTCAGTGGAGGAGTTGGAGTTAGATTATAGTTACATTGGCATTTACTCTTTTGCTAATTGGTATCTGAAGAAAAAAATTAACCAGTCTGTATCTTAGGAAAATTTCTTTCCTTCTTTATTTGGAAACTAGAAAATAGAAACTGAAAAAAAAATGAAGAGTAATATAACTGTGAATACTGATTTCCTACAGAATTGCAAATGCCATATAAGTTATTTATGAAAAATGTGTTTTAGAGGAGAATGCGTAGGCCTGAGGTTAGGAATCATTCTATTTCTAGCTTTTCCACTAAATTGTTACATGACCTTGTGCAACTTGTTTAAACATTCTTTGCTTCTGTATTGGAGATAATACTACTTATCCCATGTGGGGTTTCAGCAGTTACTAATATTATTTCATAACTTTTGAAAAACTTATATATAAAGCCCTACACTGATATATGAATATTTGTTGAGTTGTATTGAATTGAATATGAATTTCAGTGAGAATAAAGAATAAATATGACAAAGACATCAAGTATAAAGAGACTTTCAGCAATATAAAATCAGCTCATGGGATTCTTATTCTTGAAGTAGAACAAGCTTGTTTTTATTATCTTTTTTTCCTCAGAATTTTCCAGGATTAGGACGAATTAACCCATGAATTAAGCCCTTCACAAATAATGTTTAAAATGCTCTTTGCAAGGTTCTCTTGATATCATCACACACACACCCACAAATATTATTTTGAAAAATCAACAAACATTGATTAGTCTACAGTATCCAGAGAGCTGTGCTGGACATGGAGGATTGGAATGGGAGAATATAGTTTAAATGAAATATTTCCCTTTTTGATTTTATACAATATCCTTCAAAAGAGGGATAAACTCTGAACAATTGAGTATAATATACAATGTCACACGATAAGCTCATTAGAGTGTTACCAAATAAAGTGTCATGTTTCCTCTTCTCCCTAATTTAACACCACTAGATCTCTCAACATCATTCTTCATCCTTTCTTTTGTTCCAGTCTGGGAAGAAGAGTGACCCTTTTCCTGGACAATGACAGTACCTTTACTTGTGCCCTGGATCCCTCCCATTTGTTTCTTTTTGTCTGATAATAAAAAATTGAAAATTAAAAAAAAAAACCTAGGTAGGTTTATGATGAGTCAGACACAACTGAACAACAAAAGTTTCCTTTTGCTTCTAAAGTAAAATACAAATTCCTCTATTTGTCATTTAAAGCCCTTTACCATCTGGCTTCAGCTTATCTTTCTATGCCGATTATGCATTCTACATTCCAGCCAAACTGGCTTATTTGCTTTCTTTCTTACATAATATTCTTTGTGCTGCCATACCTTTTTAGAAGGCTATTTCACATCGCTATTCAGATGGCAAGAAGACCCCATGTTATAAAGGTATCCCTGGCAATAAAGAGAAGATAATTACAAGACTCATTGCATAGGTAAAATGGTCAGATCTCAGTCACCAAGCATCTCATTAAGTGCTCACTAGGTGCTGGGTCCTGGTCTAAGCACTGAGGATACAAAGAAAAAGGGGAATTAGTACTTTTCCTCAAGAAACTTATTTGTATTTTAATATGGGTTGTTGTTTGTCCTTTTTCAGTCATGTTCTACTCTTTTGACTTCAATTTTGGGGTTTTCTTGGCAAAAATATGGCAGTCATTTGCATTTTCCTTCTCCAACTTATTTTACAGATGAGAAAACTGAGGCAGAGTTAAGTGACTTGCCCAGGGTCACATAGCTAGTAAGTTTTTTAAATTCAGATTTGAACTTAGGTCTTCCTGAGTTTAGACTTGATACTCTTTCCACAATGCCACCCCTTCTCAGTGGATAGTCAGGGCAAGAGGCGGGAGTTCCTGGGTTCAAATCTGACCTCAGATACTTCCTAGCCGTGTTATTCTGGGCAAGTTGCTTAACCCCTCATTGCCTAATCCTTATCACTCTTCTGCCTTGGAACCAATACACAATATTGATTTTAAGATCCAAGGTAAGAGTTAAAAAAAAATTCACACAGTTAAGGATTTTAAAAAAAAATTTAATGAGAGCACTTATACCTCTCAAATCATCAAAAAAGTACAAATCAAGACTTGATTTATTAATTTTTGGTTGTGTAGACTTAAGAAAGTGATGTAGAAAACCCTAATAAGAAAGATTAAATTTATGTGTGTCCTGTATATGTTTCCCCCACTTGCAGAGCAATAATTGTTAAAAATTTCCCAGTATAGCATTGTTGTGATCGGTAGTACCATTAGAGGAAATTGGGAATAGGGGTGGGTTTTGAAGGAAAAATAGTGAGTTCTTTTGTGGAATTTTGAGATACTTATGGACATACAGTTCAAAATTTCCAACAGGCATTTGATGCTGAATAGTGACTAAAGCTCTGGGGTTAGACTGATACTGGCCATGTAGAACTTGGACTCGTCTACATAGAGATGATAATTGAAACTGAAAACTAATGAGATCACTAAGGGAGGTTCTTAACCTTTTAATATCATGTCCCTTTGGCAATCTGGTGAAATCTGTGGATCCCAAGAGGTAAAACTCAAAGGCATGAGAGAAATTATTGTCAAGTCAATGTTGAAATGGTCAAAACAAGCTTGGCACAAAAAGGGAGAAAAACTAAATAGGGAGGAAAATGTCTTCTGCTTCTACTTCTTGGAAGAATGTTTTTAAATACATAAAATTCACAGGATTACAAAGGAAATCAATTAAATTGAAAGTGTTATAAAAATAGATATTTTTAAATTTCACAGTTTCCAGGTTAAGAATTTAGAGAAAAAAGAGAAGTAAGCCCAAGATGGAGCCTTGAGGACTAACCATAATTGTTGGGTATGACAGATGGAAATAGAACAAAAGAAATAGAGAAGGGCCTTGGTAACTGTTGGGAGATTTGAGCTAAGAAAAGAGTCAGGTATGACCCTACAATTTAAAATGTCAGAGAACTGAGAGAAATGAATGCTGTTGCCATGAATATAAACATTGAAATCATAGAGAGGAAAGATAATATGTCCAGTTTAAAATCAGTCCTTCCAGGCTTCAAAAAAAAGATTAAAGTCAACTCATTTTAAATGTGTCAGGATATGAGTTGTTTTTATAAATCTCCAATTGATCAAGGAAGGAGATTCTGTGGTTTTCTGCTCTAGTCTGTTATTCCTAGTCTGTTTGTCTAGAAGTTGTGTATTATATCTGACCCAGATCTGTTACTGAAATTTAGATCATTTCCTCTTTTGGTGCCAGAAGAATAGTTGTTCAAGCTTCAGGATAAGAGTACTTAACATACTTGAGGATCATTTTAGAGCCACCTTTAAGCCTTTTCTGGGTTAAGTTGGCTTGTTACTTCTCACTTTTTCTCAAAAGTGCTATTTTTCAAACATCACTCAATGCAAGCAGTGTAGCTGCCCAGGCTATATAGCTGATTCAACTGGCAGGAGAGAGAGATCCTGGTAACTTTCTTCCTATAGGGAAGTCCAGTTGTGACCTGGAAATTAAATGCCAGAGTTATGAGTTAGGACCTAAGGGAAAGCAATTTTCGTTTGCATGATGATAGATTTATAGCTGACTAGGAACTTGAGGTCCCAATACCTCTCATTTTTACAGATGAAGAAATTGAGACTGGTGTGAAGATGGCATTAATTCTCCCCTGCCCTTTTTTAGATTTAATCACCAGAAGCATATACACCTCCACATTTCCTTAAGAGAGGGGAAGTCCAAAACCCACATGCAAAAGTGGGTGACAACTCAGAAACAACTGAATGCCCCTGTGTCAGTCCTAAGCAAAGTTATAAACTGCTATTGGTCCACATAAAGTAGAGGAAGGTACAGGAAGTGATGTAAAGAAGCGTCTTTAAAAGCAGTTGCAACTTCCTGTAAGAGGGGAGTTCTTCGGAGTTTGAGTTACAGTTGCAGTTGGAGTTTGAGTTGGAGGCTGGTGAAAGATCTGCTTCATAGATCTGAGACTCTGATATTGGTGAGTCAGCTCTTGGACCTTCCCTTAGGACAATCACTTGGGTGAGTGAAAAGGCTGACTCTTTTTCCTGGCTTTTGGGAGGGGTTAGCCTATGGAGAGGACCCCTACTCTTCCCCCTTCCAATCTTTCTGTCTGTTTTCCCCCTCTAACAATCACCCAAAGGAAGAAGCTATATTCAAGGCTCTGATCTGTTGCTTCTACCATCTCCTGTTAGGCCTGGAGTCAAGAAGACCTGAGTTTAAATTCAGCTTCAGATATCTCCTAGCTGTGTGTCCCTGGGAAAGTCACTTAACCTTTTGTGCTTCAGTTTCTTCAGTTATAAAACAGGGATGATAATAATAACATCTATCTCATAATAATAATAATAATAATAATTAAAAATTTTTGGCTCCTACTATATGCCAGGTACTCTCTTTACAAATATTATCTCATCTGATCATCACAGCAATCTTGGGAGTTAAGTGCTATTATTATTATTATTATTGCCATTCTACTGAGGCAAACAGGGTTAAGTGACTTGTCCTAGGTCAAAAAGCCCAGAAGTGTCTGTAGATGAATTTTAAGTCAGGTCTTCCTGAAGCTAAGCCCAGCATTCTATCTACTAGGCAACCTGAAGTTATTATAAGGATCAAATGAGATAATATTTGTAACAAGTGCTTAGCACAGTGCTTGGCATATAGTAGGTACTATATAAATGCCTATTCCCTTCTGTTTTCTTCTTTTCTAGTTATCCTTGTTCTTAAATTTGATCAGGAAACCAGTCTATTAACTAGAATTCAGTTGAGCACATAGCACCTTAGCACTTTTGCTTGCATTTTAAGAATACTAATTTGATAGCTGAGTAGTCTGGAGTGGGTAGAGACAGGTAGACTAGGCAAGGAAACCTCCCAGGAGGCTGTTGCCGAGGCGATAAAGGTGGAGGTGAGAAGGGGGCATGCTAGAGTGATGTGGTGAGGGGAGAATGGGCTCTTCTTGGCAATGGGTTGGATAAGGGGAGGATGAGAGAGAGGGATAAGTTAAAGTTGGTACCCAGGATGGTGGCACAATAACAGGAAAACTAAGATAAGAGAGTTTGGAGGTAAGACAGTGAGTTCAGTTTGGTGTATTGAGTTTGAGATGTCTAGATAATATACAGTTTGAGGTGTCCAGTAGCAGTTGGAAATGTGAGTGGAGGTCAGGACAGAAATTAGAGATAGACAAATAGATCCAAGAATCATCTGAATAGAGATAATAATCAAATCCATAGAACCTGATGGGATCACCAAGTAAAATGGTAGAGAAGAAGGGAAGTAGATGGTGGGAGGAATCAAAGGCTAGTTTTGGCGGGGAAAGATCATTGCTAAGCTAAGGGGCTCAGGAACTTGAGAGAAGGCAGTGCAGATGTGAATTAGTTCACTAAGGGATGAAGATGGGACAGGAAGAAAATGTCACTAATGAGGGGTGATTGATCTGAGGGACTGAAGGATTGGAGGTCACAGGGGGGATGAAGAATAGGAGGATAAAAGGAAACAGGACAGAGGGAAAGGTGGATTAACAATAGATTATGATGAGATAAGGAAATTCTAGAGTCTGTGGCCACAGAGAGTAGACACTTGTGGCTGATGGCAAGATCCGGAGTATGAGCATCTTTAGGTATAGTGTGAAGATGGGATTAACTCTCCCCTGCCCATTTTTAGATTTAATCACCAGAAGCTTATACACTCCACTTATCCTTAAGTAGAGGAGGTCTGTGACCCATGTATATGAAAGTGGGTGATGAATCAGAACCCACTGGGGCAGTCCTAAGCAAAACTATAGACTATAATTGGTCCATGTAAAAGTAGAGGAAGGCAGAGGAAGTGATACAAAGAAACATCTTTAAAAGGAATTACAACTTCCTGGGAGAGGAACTGCTTCTTCTTTGGAGTTCAGAGTTTGAGGCTGGTAAAGAATCTGCTTCCTGGACCTGAGACCTTGGACTTGGTGAGACTATTCTTAAATCTCTCCCTTTCCTGGATTTTCTGGAGGGACGAGCCTCAGGAGAGGCCTCCCCTCTTGGGAGAAGCTTCATAGCTGAAGCCCTTGCTTTATTCATCACTGGGCGGCAGCTCAAGGCTGAGGCCACTCTGGGAGGACTAATTAGCCCTGCCAGGGTTGAGCTTGGGGCCAGAGCAAAAAGATACTTTACCCTATCCTCTCTCTCTGATTTTCTTACTTTCACTCATTCTCCTTTTGTCAATAAACTACCATAAGTCATTCAGACTTCAGTAATATATTTCTTGGTGACCACACTCATATATTCAGTCCAACCATAATTTTAACCTTTACAGTAGCTAAGATGGACTGGAGGAATAGGCCATGAGAAATGAATGTTTGAAAGAGGATCAGCATATCTGTCAAAATCCCCTAGTACAAAGGCAAGGGTGGCACAGGAGAAAAACTGTCACGCAGTCTACATATTGAGGAAGGAAGAGGAGTGTCCTGGAATTTGGTAAACCACAGCCACTAGAGATTTGATTGGTTAATAAATATGTATTGAATGAACCTCAGAGGAGGAGAGGTTCCTGAGTCACCAGTAGAGATATAAATGCAGAGAAAGGGCTGCCACTAATGTGAAGGTAAACTCAAGAGCCCTAGGACTGGCAGCACTTTCTCCCAGGCCCTAATTCTATTCCCAGCCCAGCACTGGTAGTCATCGGCTGGAAAAACTCCTTTTGGAGACTTGGCCTAACAATTGCTTATTTGGGTGCTCATCCTCTAGAGGCCTGGAAAAAAAGGTCTTGCAGCCAAAGTCCTCAGCACTGTCAAGCTCACAGTTCAATCTCAAAAACTAAGAGGAATTTTTGTCAGTAGAAATGGCAGCAAAGAAAATGTACTATCATCCCTACTGTACCCTAAAGACCATGAGATTTTCCATTTGTTTTGTGGTGTAAATTCTCTGTTTATGTTTCCTTTCCCATGAGAATCCATTCCTTTTAAATTTATACCCCCAATGCTAGGTAGCAGGTCTGGAGTACTGCTTGCTAGTTGGGTGACCTTGGGTGCCACTTAACATGTTTGCTTCAGTTTATACAACTGTATAAAATGGAAATAACAATAATTATAATACTAATAAACAATAAAAATAAAAATAATACCTATCTCCCAGGGATATTGTGAGGATCAAATGTGAACATATTTGTACAGTGCTATTAGGTAGTATTGGTATTAGCATGGAGCTTTGCCTAGGATAAGTATTTAATGTGTTTTTATTCATTAACATAAAAATAAGTTATTATAAATACCATGATGAATTAGGGGCACCATTTAAATGAAGGTCCCTCTGTAGCAGTTAAATGAGAGCTCCTTGAGTTTAAAGAATTTGAAAATGAAGAAGATATCTGATCAGTTTCTGCTACTTACTGAAATTCCTTCACCATATCTCCAAATGGTAACCCTGTGTCCATCCTATTCAGGGCAAAAGAAAACCCACATGTGACTCATGTGTTCCGAGGAGATTTATTAGACAAAATTATTTATAGTTGGCTGGAGATGGGAATGGGATACTGTGGACATCTGACTGTATTCAGAATGAGATTTTGTTTATTAGCTCCCCAGATTACAGTGGCAGGGTAGCTGAGAGAGAGACCCCAGCTCTCAGATCCTGAGCTGACCTCCAATTCAGCTTTGGCAAGCTGAATTCTGTTCAGAGGCCTTCTGACCTCCTTTTAAAGAGAATTTTTCTCCTATGTCACCTCCCCTAAGTTTCACACCTACCAATCACAGTAGACATTTTCACAGGACTGGCCATTCTTAATTCACATCTTCTTTAGTTCTCATCTTCTCTGGGTAGACTAAAACTTCACACCTCTTTTGTTAAGCTTGTCCCTTGCAAGTTTGCAAGTTGCCTGACCTTTTAGTGATTAATTTGACATTCATAGGTACTTAGTACTCTTTTGTATTAGATCTAAAAATAGACCTAGCTTAGTATGGGTTGGGGACTTTTTCATTGTACAGGAAGGAGTTTTACAACTTTATCTTCCCCTAAAGTATGCCTAAGTATGGGTGGAGTAATGTTAGAGTTTTCACATTCCTGATCCAGTACCTTCATTGTTTAAATGAGGAATAACCTTAAACTTAACCTTAAGATAATGTTCCAAGATAGAGTTGAGAAAATTTAAGATTCATATCCCCAAATTGCCTCTTGACTTCCCTCTACTAGAGGTTCCCTCCTCAAAGAGAGAGTGTTACCCTCCCCCTTCAGCTGGAACTATTTCCCACTTACAGTAGAGTCTGTTGGGGAAAACGACAAACTTTATTCTAACTGAATCAATTTGGGAATAACAGTGAAATGGCTGTGGGAATGGCTTTTGTGAGGAAAGAGGGAAAGGTGTCCCTATTCTAGCTACCCTTACCTCCCTCCTCAAGTTGGGGAACCCAGGCCTTGGCAGCCTTGGGCCCCTGAGAGATTCAGGCTTGGATGGCCCTGGCCTTGGCCCCACAGGCACAGTTCTGACCCAGGGCACCAGGAGCTGTGAGGTGATCTTGTCAGCTGCTTGGCTGTCTTCTCCAGCGGCCACTTCAGTTGGGAATCTGTGGGGGGAAGGGTGTCTAATCACTAGGAGAAAGATGTAAGTCTTTCCTCAGGAGCAAAGTCTTCACCAGACCTTTCCTTAGGCTGTCTCAGGATAGAGCTAACTGCTTTTCTCTGACAAAAACTCTTCCTTTCCCAAGATTCCAGAACATCTCCTGGGACCCCTTCCCAGCTGTGACTGAGACTCCATCAATTTCCCAGACTGTAACTCCAGTTCTAGGGTTTGAAACCTCTATCACAATATTAACATCAATTATTTCTTCTCTCTGATGACGTTTGAGTTGGTAAAATTTATAAATTCAAAGATTATATTGTCGAATAGCAACCAACCTTACAGATGTATTCCAGGATGAGATTAAAATATTAGATTAGATTAGAAAGAATAGGAAGTAGATCATACTATAATTATAGAACTTTTCAAATTGGAAAGGGCCTTTGAGATCAATTAGTTCAATCCCTTTATTTTACAGATGAGAAAACTGAGTCCTAGAGTATTGAGCTAATTTGTCCAAAGATTTACAGTTAATTAATGACAAGGCCAAGTGTATAACCCGGATCACTTCACTTAGAGCCTGACGCCCTGTCTAATTATATACCATGCTACATTTTGTGCTTCAATTTATATATTCTGATATTATTACTTCTATATAAACATTAGTTCACCAGAAAACAGGAAAACTGACAAAAGAAGAGGTTTTAAAACATTAAAATAGTACTTTGTATGAAATTTGGAGTGAAATTTCAGAAGCAGTTTTATATATTTATGTTTATTTGACTGATTAAAAACCATATGTCTTAATATGAAGCAAGGGATTCTAATTTTCTACCTCATAGATAAATAATATTCCCATCTAAATTATTACGTTTTATGTGAATTATATATTCTATATATTATATTTTAAGAACAACATTTGGGAATATTTTAAATCTGGATTCTTACTTCAGATTGGGAGCAGTATGGCCAGTGTAGGCTCTATGACTTGTACATAGCAGATACTTAGATATTTATTGACTTGTGTTCATTTTGTTGCTGGTATAGGTCCAAAGATTACATTTCTTAATCCCAGCTTTACAAATCTGTTCCAGGATTTGGGAGTTTAGCCATGCGATTGCTTTCTACTTATGACACCAACATGAACACTAAATAACAAAGTTAAAATGATTAGAACTTAACCAAATTTCTTTTACTCTAAATTAGTGAAAACCAAGAAAAAGTTCTGAAACTTTTCACATACATAGGAGAATAGAAAAAGAGGAGATATGAAACCATACATTTCTATTATGTATCACTTTAAAAAAAAAGTATATTATGAGAACTTCTGACCAAGAATACAGACAACTCCTACATAGCTCCTCCAGCAAAACCTAAAAATAATACTAGACAGAATAATGATCAAGAAATCCATGAGGGACCATAGTAAGTGACTTAATCCATACCAGAACCACACAAAAAGTCAGCGACTTTTTACTTTACTAAAAAAGCCCATGCTAGGGCAAGCAAACAAACCAAAAGCCTCCTTGTGTGACCAGAGACCAGCCAGAGACACATTTTGTCTAGCAGACTCTGTTTCCTGAGACAGTAAAAGTAGATTTTCTCCTTCAGACCCCAAAACATTAGGAACATTATAAAACCTACTGTGTAGGCCTTTGAAGTACTAGCAACATTAATGCAGGTGCAAATCTAAAAATAAATTCCTCTCAACTCTCCAGAAGATTCTGTTCTCTGAACCTCAAAGATGGAGGGGGAGGGAGCAAACCTAGGGGAAGTGAAGATCAACATGGGAACCTAGATACCTGAGATGAAGACCAAGAAATGCTGACCACCTCACCTGGCACAAAGTCTTAATTCAAGAACTGAGATTGGAGAAATTAGTCAATGAAAAAAAAGATACAAACCACTACAAATATAAGAAACCCAGAGACACTTAACCAAGAAGGAAAGAGTAACAACTGCAAGCAGAGAATGAAAGGGAAAAATGAGTTTTCTATAAGGATTTCATAAATGCCTAAAATAAATTAAGCATTTTAAAGTAAGTGATAAGATGACCAATCAATCAACTAATTTTATAAGTCTTAATTTCATGTGGAAAAGTATAATGATTTTGCATGAGATTCATTTTGGAATAAGTTAAGAAAACTATCTAATATCTAATTAAATTATCTAGCTAGTTAGAACCCGTCCATTCCAGAGGCTGGAGCAAGGATGGATTTCCAGCATACCCTTAAGGAGTAAATGTAGAATAGACCAATGGCAGAGATGGTAAATATTGAGGCATGTCATCAGATCTATTGGCATTGTAGAGCAGAAGACCCAGTCTGAAATAAAATCCCGTGAGGAGGGCAGCTCTTTCTTCAACTCTCCTTCCAACTCTAAATCTATTATCTTTGCAATGGTTTCTCAACTCTCTCTAAATTAATATAACCTACTACTTCATTACTCAGAATTTTACTTCAACCACAAAATCAGGGGTTTACTAGGAATTGATATAAATCTAAAATAGGGAGCACAACCTATGTCTAAATGTTAGAAATCTTCCTAAGGAGGTTACAGAGAGATTTTGGCTGAACTCATAACTTTTCATCTAAAATAAACTTGCTAAAACTGCAGAGGAAAGAATCATGTGGACCCAAGAGCCATCATATTATACTGTAGGTTTAAAATGAGCTTTTAAAATATATACTAGGATGTTATAGATAAAGACAAAATATAAGATCTGAAGGAGAGAACTGAAAGAAAAACACTATTAGAATATAAAATGGTAAATCTTACTCAAGTAATGGAGTGAGAATCAGAAGAAGCCAAAAAAGGAGTCAGTGAATTTATGAGACAGAAAGAAATACATTGAACACAATCAAAAGATTGAAAAAATATAAGAAAGTTTTAGGGTTTTTTTTTTTTCCTCAAAAAACTGACCTGGAAACTCTTTAAGAAAGCTACCTCCATTCCCAAGCATCTCCATTTCTTCTTTCACTCTCTTCTAAACCCTCTTTAATCTGGTCTCCAACCTCATCATTCTACTGAAACTGCGCTTTCCAAAGCTGTTAGTTGTTTCTTAACTGTCAAACCTATTATCCTCTCCTCAATCTTCATCCTCTGTGCAAATTTTGACACTGTTGATCACCTTCCTCATTGATTCCCTTTCTCCTTTAGGTTCCTTTGAAAGCATTCCCTTTCTGTTTCTTTTCCTCCCTGCCTACCCCTTCTCAATCTTCTGGACTAAATCTTTACTTAGAATATGATCATTAACTTTAATTATTCCCCAAGGTTCTATTCTGGATCCTCTTCCTTTTTCCCTCTGTGCTATCTTGGCTGTCATTAGCTCCTCTGGGTTCGATAGTCAACCTCTATTCAGATGATGTCCAGGTCTAGTCACATTCTTGAGCTACAGTCCCATATCACCAACTACCTTTTGGACATCTCAATTTGTATGTTTTAAAGACATGACAAACAATATGCCCCAAACAAAACTTATCAATCATATCTTCTTGTCTTCTTTCCAACTTCTCATGACCCAAAGGAAAATATTCACATTATATTTTCAATTAGAAGATGTTTCCCACATGAAATAGGAAGATATTAATATATAGATTTAAAACTCCCAATTAAGTAGTTCACTTGTGTTTTTTTTTTTCAATGAGATCTGAATTCACTAGTGAACTCACTTACTTCACTTTGCTATGGGAACTGCCCCTCTCAGGAGCACAGGTGGGTGAGGTAGGGTGGGAATTTGGAAGTGGTAGTCAAGGGCATCACTTTTGTCCATTATTATTTGAACTCCTCTCCTTCCTAATTTCAGGTCTTCAGCATCTGTAATTAGGTGAGTCTGAATGATTTCTGTAGGGGAGATATTACTTGTGTTCCACAATCAAAGTCTCAAGGAAAAAGAAAAGAAATCATTTAAAAAATAACTTCAGGCTTCTTAAGCTTCCAGTTCCTGCTGTGTTTCAGGCAGTGTCCTGTCTAGGAAGATACAGTGCTCCTCTTGCTTAGGTAGCCTTCACTGAGAAGAAGATGCTCAGGAAAATGAGAGAGAGAGAGAGAGAGAGAGAGAGAGAGAGAGAGAGAGAGAGAGAGAGAGAGAGAGAGAGAGAGAGAGAGAGAGAGAGAGAGAGAGAGAAAAGTGGGGGATTTCCTTGCCTATCAGGAAGGCTGCCCTGCACCCAGACCTCTGTATTGTGCATGTGGGGTCTTTGCAGTGGGACTCTCTGGCTTGGTTGCCTGGCATTCAGGGTGTATTCCTATCCAGAATTCCGTCACTTAGTAAAACAGTTCCTTTAATGGTCCTTCAGGTTGTTGGGACAATTTTGAGACAGGCCAAGTCTTATTTTTTATTTTATAAATTAAATTTTATGATCTCAAATAATTACCTTTTTATTGCAAATCCCTTCACTAAGAATAATTAGATTCTTACCATATTCTCAATTTTATTTTTTTAGAGAAAAAATATGCTTCAATCTGTAATCT